>NC_135056.1:16032500-16657500 GCF_051014685.1 Ptiloglossa arizonensis
TTCTTGTATCGTTCTCGAAGATTTGGACCGTTTCGCGCAAAATTTCGACTACTCTTCCATCCGTATGAAAACGCGATCCCTTAATATCTCGTTTCGACTTCTTTCTGTAAGCAATGCATCGAACGGAGAAATATTCCTTGGATCAATTTTCAAACGTTCCAACGCGAAACACGATGAACAAAATGAAGGAAATATCGTTTAGGCGCGAAACGCGTGCAACGCGAAACGAAACACGAAACGTGTACGCGTACGGGCGTTGACGCGAAGTTTTGGAACGCGATCCAACGCAAACGACGCGAGCGGGGAATGCTTCGACGTCGAACGGATCACAGGGAATGCTTTATAAGGGCGTCGTTTGCCGGCAATACGAATCCACGTACGATATTCTCTCTGAATATCGTAGCGTCGCGACAGAGAGACCGTGCCTACGGCTACGCCGCTATTCGATCTTTTCAACGAAGGACATTCCGCGTTCGCAAACAGTCGTTTAATTTCCCATGCAAATATTATGTATACGGTGCGTCTGTCGTGGCGCTTCGGTACACTTTTCGTGACTTTGTCCAGCGACGGGAGCATTAATATTCCGTCTCTTTATTAATATTACATAACTCGCTTCGCGTTCGAAATTGAACGACCGAGAGTCCGACGAGAAACAAGAGAAACCGTTCGAAATACCGTGGAACGGTTTGCCCGGTTATTTCTGCCTGTATTCCGAAACGGGACCGAACCGCGAATTTTCGAGCACGCCGATCGACCGAGAGAGATTTGCTACGTTTTTACACAACGGAACACCGAGAACGGGATATTTTACAAACCGCGTCGAAATTTCAACGTATTCGATCGCGTTTTGCGTACAAAGTAGAGCCAATTGAATCGAAAACGATGGAAACTCATCGACAAGAGTCGCCTAATATCGTCGAACCTCGAGTCCTCGAATCGAAGATGGCCACGATTCCGATCTCCGCGCGTCGATTCTACCCGTTCGTGTCGCGAAGGTGAAACGATTAAAAACCGTGTCCGTTATTTGTAACGGCCCGTTACGACGACTCGTTCCGATCGTTGATCTCCGAGATCTGGTATCTCGACGTCTAAATTCGACTCGGGTCGTTCGCGCGCGAATCATCGTTCGTACGTCACCGTTGTTGCGCGATCGCGCGGGAAACCCTCGAACGTAAATTAAACAAATCGGTCGGTAATCGCGACGATCGTGAATCTATCGGAACTCGAGTCGGTGATCTGTGTACCAGCTGCCTTCGTACGCGATCATCGGATAAATGCGACGGAGTAACGCTTCTTTTTTTTCCCCCCCCCCGCGTAAGCGTATCTATTACGAAAACGTTGCACGATCTAACGCTCGAACGATCGAGACGAAGAACGATTCGTCACGACACCGCGCGCGCGCGATATCGTGCTCGCATCTGACTTGCAAAATCCCGCAACACCGATGCACCTAACGCTCGCGTCTCTCTTTTTTCCGAAAATGCAAATCATTCGAGGCCGGGGCGTCGCGGGATAAATTGAAAAGGACGCGTGGGGTGGCGAAGATGACATTCAAATTCGTTCGCGGAGAAAACGACGGAAATATACATGTGTCGCCGTACCCTTCGAGCGGCCGCGTAATTGGCCGGTATTCAGATATCGAGAAATTGAGTTTCGCCTTCATCCCGGCCCGAACCCGGCCGGGGACATTTGTTCGGAATCAACGGTCTCCCCTTCGCTTCCGAAACACGCGCCGCCTTTGCTATTATCGTTGCCGTTTGTCCACGAGCAACATCGTCATCGACGACTCGCTCGAATCTCTTTCTCAAGAGAGAACGAGAACACCGAAACGATCGGGAAAGACGGTGTCACGCGCTCTGTGTTGGAACTTTTGCAACCAACCCGGTGCTGATCGGAAAATTTCGACAAGAGATCGTACCGTTACGAGAACACGGTCGCTAAAATTCCTTTGTTACGATGCATTCGTTAATAAATGTAACGGGTAATTGTGACAGAAATAGTATCGAAACTAATCGCGACGATAATCATCAAAGATGCATCTCCGATGCAAACTTTTCATACGAAAATCGCTCGAAGTAAGCGTTTTCGCGTCGATAGATCGCGAGCACAATTCCCTGGAAATTTTTCGAGCATCTCGATGCAGCTGCGCGTTGCGCGAGCTCGTCTCGCTCGAAGGAACATAGAGAAACGTACGATATCGCGACGAGCTCGTTCTCGAGCCTGAAACGATTCCCGAGGTATACTCGACGAAGGCATCGAACCAGGGAACACCTTTATTTGCAGCCCGCGCGTACCCTCGTGGTCGTACGTCCACCCTCGTTGGTACACGACGCGGTGTTTGACGAGCATAAAATCGGACGTTGAAAGCGCCCTTTCCATCGACGACGTGTCTTATCGCGGTCGAAGAACGAAAGGCTTCGAAACGAGCGTATCGCGGCGCAGGGGGCGAATCGAGAGCGAAAGCGACAAGGGATATTCGTGTCTAACACGTTCCTCGTCGGGGCCAGAACTGACCACTGGTCAGTTCCCATAGATCGGGAAGATTCAATGGCGGATGAACAATGCCGTACGGGCGACCGCTGTTTGCCAATCACGAGGCTGGACAAGGGCAATCGGCTACGATAAGCCACTCGTGGAACAATCCTAAGTACCGTGAGACGAGTCCTGTCGTCGTGTCTTAGACCGACCGCAACTGACCACGGTTAATTGATGCTCGTCAATTTGCGGAGAGCGACCCGTCATCAAAGGGGTTCCTCCGTTTGCCAGCCGAGCATGGGGGCACGTAGACGGAAACGAGCCCGATATCAACCGGGACGGCCGTATCACGGACACGTGGCCGCTGTCGATCATCATTTTCTCGAAATAGAAAACCAGCCTCGAAACACCGAACGGATCGATTCGTTCCCAGGTGAAACGCCAAGGCGAAACCGATCGCGGCCGAAACTCTCTGTGGACGTTCGTTCGAACGCGCCCGAGAACTTTGACAGCAACGGTTAACGGCTGTCGCGTACGCGCTAGTCGACCGTTTCGAGAACCGTCGATACGATTCCGTTCGTTCGGAAACCAGTCTTGCGATATTCCAGGGTTTTGATATACGTCGACGGGAAATATTCCAATCGTCTCTTGCGTACACTCGTGGACTCTTCGAAAGAATATTTAGTTTCAATGTTTCGAACGAGAACAGTGTGGAGAAGTTACTAGAGGAACATCGGGACGAAGGAAACGGAGATTTTACCGATTGCGTTCGGTTGCGTCGAGAAATTGCCAATTTTTCAGAAGAGGGAAGAAAACGGGAGGTTATCGAAGCAGAGTAACGTTTCCTTCGAGCAAAGATCAGACAAAGAGAGACAAGACTCTTCCGAACGCGTCGTCGGTGGAAATTTTCGCGCCACGAAACTCGAGGCGGTGGAAACGTTAAAGACGTCGTCTAATCGATCGAAATTGAGCGCAAAAAAAAAAAGAAAAAAGCCCCGTCAGGTCGAGATGGAAACCCGAGACGGGGGACGTCGCACAGCCATACCGCGACACGGGGTCGTTAGGAGGAGCCGGAGGTCTGAGAGTTTTCAGAATCTTTTCTTCGGTAAGTGACAGACGGGCTCCAAATTGACCGGTATATACGCGTATCGTCCTCGAGGAAATCACGTCGAGGGTAGCCAGACGGTATCGGCTTACCCCAATTCCACCCCAATCATTTTGAAACCCAAAACCCCGTTGCGCGAGCGTGTCCCCCTTTTCTCTTCTCCACGGAGCGGTGCCTCGCGCGTACACGTCGATGATACGGAAGATACGAAAGAAAAAGGAGAAAAGGTGGCTGCAACCGTTGTCCACCGCGGGTTCTCCGCCGCGGTGGGGGAATTTGACAAATCGCGGCGCGTCAGAATTTTCGTGCGTCGATTTTTCACGACGACGAAACGACCGAGAACAAGAGGGACGCGGCCCGGGCATTTTTCAAGCAGTCGCACGGAACGGGAACGAATACTCGCGAAATCGCGCCACCACGTGCGACCGTTTTCCAACGCTCTCCGAGAAAAACCGAGAAATCGACGACGATTTTCACGGACGTTTTCCGTCCCGATAATGCGATTGCACGATCGCTGGGCCTCGTTTCGCGCGATTTCTCCTCTCCTCACGGTCTGCTGCCTTTCCCGACGAATCGAACGAAATTCGTGATGTTCGAATACACTTTGAAAAGATTCTCGCGCGATGGTGGTCTTCGAACGACACTCTAACATGCTGTTCATCGGTGTTATTAACGGACGAAACCCAGGTTTTCGGTTTACGTGGTTCATTGGGATTTGAGGTGTTCGCGTGGATGAAAACAGATCCAAGCTCGAAAGACAGAGGGTTGAACCCTCTGGCTACCTGGCTACCCGAGATACGCAGTCGTCTCTGAGTAGCTCCGATGTCAAAGTGTTTCTGTACTTTTCACTGCGTATTTATTTATTTCCGGGATAACCCATTGGTGAATTACACGGAAACTATTACTAGAACGGGAAAAAGAAAAATGAAAGATGGACAGAAACATGAATAAAAATTCTTGCACAAAAGTGCCGTATAACCATTTTGTACAAGATTGGCGTAAGAAGAACAAACTGTAGAAAAATGCATCGTGAAGTTCTGCGGAGCAGATCGTTGTTCGATGATTCGTCGGAGTGTTCGTCGTTGCGCGCGTTGTCGTTCTCGAGAAGAAGTATTACGATCCAGCTCCGTACGTTAAATTCTCGCGATCGTTTCGCGCCTACTCGCTAGTTACGCGCGCGGTACGCTCGACGGTTACACGGCGAGCGTTCGAACATTGTAAACACCGCTCGGATCGATTTATTTTACGGGATAGCCGCGATAGTCCGCTCGTACCCGTAAAAATGTCTCCGTAAATTAAAGTCGCGTTAAATTAATTTACGCGCCCGCCCGTGGGTTTTCGAGCGTACGAAATACGCGACCGGGCGAATAAAACGCGCGCGCGCGGTACCGTTTATAAAAAACTGTTGTCCAACGGGGGTCATTAACGAGCGCGCGGGTCCGGCGATAGGAGGCGACGCGTCGAAGAATCATTACCGGCTTTAAAATTTTAATTACTCCGTGGCGCAACTAGACGCTCGAAATCTCGGGCGTCGCGTCGCTGGGAACACGATAGGAGAACGATAAAACCGGGCACGCACCGACGTACCTCGTTGCGAACCTCTCTCTTTCTCTCTCGTTTTCTCTCTGTTTGTATCTTACCGCGTCTCTCCTCTCCTCTCGTCTCGTTCGAGGTGTACCCGCACGGGTCCGGTAAATCGTAAAACAAAGTGCGAGCGCGCGCGGGGACCGGTTCGGGGCTCCCTTCGATTCCATTTATTGCGTCGCGTCCGTGTCAGTTCCTTCGGCTAATCGTGACTCCGGAGGCAGAACCGGGCGTACGGAGCTCCAGGAAATGTAAATTAACGTCGAGTGCGCCCAGGTAATCACGCCCGGGCGATAAAAAGGTGATAAACGAGCGAAGCGAACCCGGGAGCCGCGATGCTTATCGGGTTATAACTCCCTTTTTCGAGCCCACCGAACGCCATAGAAAAATCCTTGCCCCGCGTTTATGTCACGGCTGCAACCCTCTCGGCGCGTTCGGTGCAAACACGTTCTTTCTATGCGCTCGCGCGTTTACCACGTATACGCTTACGGACGAACGAACGAACGTTAAGTGCGTAGAGGTGTTCGAATGCTCGAACGAAACGACCGAGTTGCACCGGGTTCGAATAGTCGAGTCGATCCGAGCTGATCGAATCGAAACGAGTAACCAGAAACGAACAAACCGCTCGAAAATATACGTTCGCGATAAAGAGAGTTCATCCTAAATGATTTTTCAAGTACCCGAGTATTGTAAAACTAATTCCATTCGAATCCAATCTAAACATCGTGAACGAGTACTCGTAGGGAAATGAAAATCCGAGTAAGTTCGAATATCTCTCTACTCGAGTACTCGGTTCGAATATCTCTCCACTCGAATATTCGATTCTAATTTCTACTCCAACATTCGATTCGAATTTCCACTCGTACATTCGATTCGAATTTCTACTCAAATATTCGATTCGAGTTTCTCTCGACTCGAATATTCGAGTACTCGAACAGCACCGTAAATGCAACGCTCGAAGCGCATCGAAGAGACGACGTTTCGGTTTACTCCGCCGGAAGGGGTTTTTTTCACCCGGTCCCCCTTTCACGGCGATCCTATCTACTATACCTCGAAGGACGATGAAACGGTCCCGGATCCTTCGCTACCTGGCCGCGTCACGGCACCCCAATCTCAAATAGCCTCCGCTTGTTCTCCTCTCATTAACGCCACGGTGAATCTATTCACCGACACCCGTTCACGGCGCTACTCTTTCTTTCGGTGCGCGCGAGTCCCGAAACCGCGCACGAGAAAAATGAAAAATGAACGTGGGATCGACCCGCGGCCGAGTACCGGTGCCGCGTCGAGGTTTCACGGGTTTCACGGGTTTCACGGGTTTCTCGCGGCTTGCACGTTTCCTTTTTTCCATTTTCCCTTCCATTCTCCCGCGTCGGTTTTCCATCCGACCGTGGATCGACGCCAGAGCGAAAACGGATCTCCGGGAAATTTAATACACCCGCGGCGAAAAAAATCGTATTCGACAACGGGCACGAAACACGGTTAGGGGCTCGCACGAGCATCGGTTGCGTCACGAGTTTTGACATTTCGAACGGAAAGAATCGTCGACGGACAGCTCGACGCTCCGCGCAAAAATCGCGAGGGGTGTGCTCTCGATATTAATCCGAGCTGGGGTCAACTTATGTACACTGCGGATACGTCGAGAGCCCTGTTCCTCGAATATTATAAATCGACGAACGAAAATACGGGCGAAGGGATCGATAGGTGGGGGGAACCGTGTAACGACTCCTGACGGCTGAACTGTGTTTGCTCGTTGCGAGAATTCGATAACAAGGGTATTTACGAACGCAACCGATTCGCAGGTTCGAGTAGACGAACGCGAGTAATCGATAACCGAAGAACGGTAGAATCCAACTCGATTCGAGCGATTTCTTTCGTTGTCTACGGGACAAGCGGGCAAGGAAAACGAAAAACTCGCGTACACCGTTACGTTGAAATGTTGTTCGCGATCACGGACAGGAACGCGATCGTTCGATTCTTTTTCTCTCGCGCTCCCTGGAATAAATCCTCAACGGACAAACACGGTGTCCGACCGAGTAAAACCTCGTCGCCGGTTTTCGATAACGAGGAAGTTTACAACCGTAGACGAGGATTCGTAGATTCGTGTGTACACCAACGTCTACACCGCACGCACGCACGCACGGGTTTCGAATCCCGATCGATTCTCAGTCTACCGGGGAGGGTAAATATCAACGAGCTCGGGCGTAACGGAGAAGAGGAACGAAACGGGAACTAATAAGTCCACCCCTGATTCTAATAAAAGCCGGGAGACCGTGACGAAGCCCAGGTAGAACAAGATACGGAATCGACATTAGTCGTTAACGAGAGAACGGTGGTTACCGGTCACACCATCGTGTCACGCCATCGTGGCAGCAGGCAGGACCCCATCGTGAGAGCATCTCTGTTCCGAAACACCGCGGACTATTCACGACGATGGAACCGTACGGTGGCGAGGGGGGGAACCGACCCCCGTATACGCGGGGCGGTAGACACGTGACTGCTTTATAGCGAAGCGACGAGGGGGCGCCGAGCGTCGAGGGACGCTCATCTTTTGACCGTGCAAGCGTCCCTCGTCTCGCGTGCTTTTCTCTACACGGCGACGGACCAAAGTTACTCGGGGTCCTAACGGAAGAACGGACGGTTATTGTGATGCGCGGAACATATTTATACCGAAAGTGCGTATTGTTTTACCGGACTGCGACAGTGTGTACAAAGGAACGACCGGTGCTTTTTATATTTTTCACTTTCGAGAGCGCGCGAGCGCGAGCGCGAGCAAGCCAGGGGACAGAGGAGGCGAGAGCCAGTAGTCAGAAGCATTACAAAACGCAATTTCCGGGCTCGGCGCTGGGACGATTTCTCTGGTTGCGAGGCGAGAATCGAGGGTGGACCGGACCGACGGAAACGCGACGGTCAATGCGCGTTTTCGGGCTTGACATCAATCGAGCGCAAAGGGGGAGAACCTTTGGTGTCGCGCGGACGGAAGCCCGTACAATTAATATTCGCCGATCCCGCAGTTCGCCTTTCACCGACGAAATCGATACGAAAGGGTGAAAGGTCTCTCGGACTCGTCGATGGAACATTTCGTCGGTGTTTCTTCGCCTCGTGTGCGAGCATTCGACGGATATTTTTCTTTTTATTTTTTTTCTTCGACGACGCGACTACTCGCATCGTTTCCGCTCGTCTGGCTCGAGATGGAAAGTCGGTTAGGATTTTTCGAGGAGTGCGAACCGATGGAAATACACGCGCGGCGAATCCAAACCTTATCCCTCGGAAGGTGTGTATCGATATCCTCGATAAACCTCTTCATCGAGTAATTACGATTTTCGGTCATCGGATAAAGTTCGAACGATTGTATTACTTTGGAAAAACACCGTCGATCTTGCCTACCGCGTTAGTTTGCACTTTGGACGTCCTCGAGGAATTGTAACGCGAAGAATGGAAATAAACGAGTAACTCGGTAAGGACGACATCGTTCGCGAATTTACGAGCAATTAGTATCGCGATACTCTTTTATCGAGAATCATCGTGAGTTCACCGTGACGGTCGACGCGTTAAATTACCATCTTTCGAAAGGGTTTCGCTGCGCACGGTGACACTAGCTCGACTTACTCCGCGCGTATCCGAGCGAGCGCTCGAAAAATCCCGCGAGAGTCACCGAAAAGGCCACACGGATACCGAGGAGGATAAAACGTTTCGACAAATGAATCCGTGCACTCGAGATTACCCGGGGCACGACGAACCACGGTCTACTCCTCCGGGCACGCGATCTTTTCCATTTTCTTTCTTTTCCTTTTTTTTTTCGTCCTCCCGGCGCGCTTACGGAGCCAGGTTAAACGGGATTGCGCGACGCGACGACGAATCACGTACGCGGGTGCATAAAGGCAAATCGAGGTCTAAGAATTTCCGCGCGGCACGTATCGCAAAGGCCACGGAGAAACAATAAGTTGCACGTGTCCGAGGCGTTTAACTCGCCAGCACCGTGACTCCCCGCGGAAAGGTAACCGATGAAAAACGTGACGGTGTCCGTGTATAGGGGCCGCGGGATCTCTGGTAGAATCGCTCGCCGGTAGAATTATATCGTGTATAGCGGCCAACGGCAACGCGATAAGTATACGGTAGTGACAGACGACGGACAACGCTCGGTGCGTTGCAAAACTGTTGCCCCGATGCCGAGGGAACGTACGAACGAACGTACGAACGAACGAACGAACGGAACGTACGTATCCTACGAACCTAACCGACCAACGAACGGGTTGCATGGGTTTTCGCAGTGAATTATGGGCGTCGTGGGTGTGCCCTACCGCGATACGTCGGGACAACGGGACAAGAATAATAAAGTAAAACGGGGAAGCGGATAGAGAAGGTCGTCGTTTATACCTAGACACGATATAACGACTCGGCTCGCGATTGCATCGATCTCCTAGCGGTTCCTCGTGTTCTAATGGAGCGATTGCACCCGCAATTCGCCGATTGGCCGTAAATCTCGAGCCCGGTGTCATTAGGCGCTCGCCGTTAAAATTACTATTCTTTCGCACGGTGCTTCGCAACCGGAGTAAATCTCGTCGTAAAGATTACCGGGATTAAATTGGATTTTTATCCCTACGCGACATCGAACTTGTAGAAACGGACTCGTCGTCGCGTTCGAGAGAGAGAAACGGAGAGAGGTTTCCGCGCGGGGATAAAATTCTCACCCACGTGGCGTTCAATCGATGCATCCTCGACGAATCGACGAGAGGCGCACAGGTGAGGGATCCCCCCGTGGAAAAGAGCGTTCCGCCGACCGGAAACCTTAACTCATTGAGTTTTCACCTCGTCCACCCTACCGATGTCTGAAAAGACCGAGCAAGTATTTATTAGATCGGAATCTAAACGCCCCCGAAGAACCTAAAAGCGTATTTCCTTCGCAGTAGGTGGTGTTTCGTGGCACGACGACCCCTTGGATCGACCGATTCCTCCTCGAGGGGTCCTAGAAATTAGCGGGCGCGAGTTTATTAGCCCGTATCACGGAATTGGTAAACCCTCGACCGTTTCGTCCGTTGGTTTTTTTTTTCTTTCTTTTTTCCCGCAGATTCGTGAGCAGTTCTCGCTCACTTTTTTTTCTCCCCGACGTAATAAAATAATAATCGCCCTTAATCGGCGGTGAAATCAAATTTATTGCCACGACGATAAACCGTTCTTTCGCGGCGGCAATGATTCCGAGTAACGCCGGCCGTATATAAATACACGTCGGTATTCGACCGATCGTGCGATTCGTTACCGCGATCCGAATTGTTTTCGAGCGGACCATCGATTCATCGATGTCCATAAAAATCGACGAGTTTCTCAAACGCGTCCTCTCGAATTTGCTCGCGAGTTTTCTCCACTTCCGCCGAGTACTTATCGCGAACACTTACCGTCGGTGTGCATCTCGCGGTGGTTATTGCTCGCCGATATCCGGACACTCGAGCGCACCGGACGAGTATTTAATTCGATACGAGGTCGTCGAGTGGCTCGGGAAACTCGCGTTTGGAAATAAATGAATGTATCGATCAGCCGGGGACCCAGCCGGTGTTGGTTGCTCGGTGTGCGCGTGCTCGATAGCGAGACCCGGACGCCGTTTATTTTCCAAAAAGCCGGGAAAGGCGCGGATACGCGTACCCGCCACCGGATAAAAACATTTTAAAAAAACCCCTCGGCTCGCGACGGTGTCGCTCGAAACCCGAGTCGCGTCTACGGTGAGGGACGGTGAGGAGGGAAAAACGGCGTACCTTTTCGAAACAAAAAGTCGAACGGCGCGAAACGGGGATGGATTCTCGGTTGTTCGCGTACGCGAAATAAATCAAACTCGTCGTCGTGCTCGTAAACCGTCATTTCCCATCATTAAAGTCGAGAGAGAGAAAGAGAGAGTCCGTAGCTAGCCGAGCTGTGTGGCTAGCCGACCGGAAACTGCCGATTCAAAGGGCCACGGGCGAAACATCCGTTCTGCTCAATTTCACCGATTTTCCGTCGCCTTTGTATCGGTTTATCTATTATCGTGGCCCCGAGTGGCGATCATTAGTATCACTGTCAAACAGCGGGGCATTGTCGAGATCGTATTTACGAGCGCTTTACCTGAGACCGGATCGATCTTTGCTCCGCTACGGTGCGCCGTAGCTTCGGTACGTTCCCCGGCCGACGATACGATGGTTCAAGCGCCAGCCAATGACCGTCCTGAACCCCGTGAACCAGAATACGTCCTTACGGTTATTATTTATCGCGAGCGAGCGCGAGCGCGGTGCTCTATGCGGAAATAAGAGAGCGGTAACGGTAAACCTCCGCGGAGTTTACGATCTTTCGGGGTACCTACGTACGGCCGGTGGAATCTATCGGCTGCCGAGCACCTTGACAAATTACCCGCACCGAGCCGTCCAACGTGGAAACCCGCTTCCATAACGCGCATTTACCTCGAACGAATTTATTTCCGATGATTTAAGACTCGCGGCGTATCGAACGCTTCCGTTTCAACGTCGACGGATCACCGTAACGATAACACGATCGCGCGCGGGTTACCCGAGACGCGTATCGATATCTTCCCGCGCGATTTCCACGCAACACGCGCCCGACACCGTACGCGAGATCGACTCTCGCGCGAGACGCCACGCCCGGAACCGAAACCGTGACGTTTACCTTTCAAACGTTTCCGATGGAAATTCCATCGCGGTGAACTCGTAACGGTAGCGGTATCTCGGTCGTATCTTTTTTTACACGCTTTTACTTATGCGAATCATTTTCTCTCGAGACCTTAAAACTTCAAATTGTCGAAAAACTTTCCATTCGATGAAAGCTCAAAGTTATTTCGAATTGAACGAAAGTGCGCACTTTACTCTCTTACATCTTCTTACTTCTCTTTGAGGAAGTATCCGTGTATTTAAAGTCGTATAAAAAGTGGAGCAGTTTGGAAGCGAGGATTGTTGTCCCGAAACGCAGCGCAACGGTGCTGCTCATCCTCCGATTCGTCGTCCCGGTTCACCCGGTGACACGTAATTCGTAGGTGGAACGCGGAACGTCCTCTTTTCGAACGGGGAATATAATGGGGGGAGAAAACGAAAGAAAGAAGAAGCGTTTCGTGTCTTTCGGGCGAAGCCACCTGGGTCGGTCGAGTGCCGTGTGAACCTGTCCGAGATAGAGCGTCGCTCGAAAAGACACCCGAAGGGTAACTGTTTGTACAAGCACCCCGGTATTTTTATCCGAATGACGGTGACTCATAAAGATCAGAGCTCTCGCATGTCCCCCTCGTCGTGTCCCTCCTCTCTCACACGTACGCTTTACCACGCGTACGTACACCCTCGTGAACTCTCTCTCTCTCTCTCTCTCTCTCTCTTTCACTCTCTCTCTCGGTTGCTCCACCCGGTGCACCTACACTCGCTAACACAAAACGGGACGCGCGGGGCGAGCTTGGAAACGCTTGAATGTGTACTTAGCGGCAAAGAACACACTCGCTTCGCGTGTTAGGATAGAGATTATGTCGTCCAAGGAGTCTATAGTTAGTTAAGGCTACTATTCTTCGGCCGGTTGGGTCTTTGAGTCGCCGAAAAACGCGACGCGGGCGCACACCGGCCAACAATTAGATATTAATTCCATTGGATCCTCCCTCTCTCTCTCTCTCTCTCGCTTACCGTGTAGGTACCGGTTGCTCGCGGTTCCCTTCGTTTTAAAAGGAGACCAGGGATTAACCTCGTCCCGCTTTTTCTTTCTTCGGGATCGGATTCCAAACGAGACGGTGGATACTCGCGGAGATGAATTCGTCCACCGGGCACGTAACATCGAGCGTCGCGTAGCTGGTTTTATATTTAAAAGGCCGCCGCGCGAGCAAGGGGAAAGCCCTATGATCGCGATCGATACTAAATATAAGAACTGGATCCGTGTACCGGGACACTGTACGCGCGACGAGTAACCGTTTGTCCGTTCGTACGCAAGTAAATATAAATATACGACACGTGGGCGAGAGACACTCGAGAGTGGACTTTGCGCGTCACCGGTAGCGCTTACAAAAATATATCGTCGTCGCGGCGGACAAACGAGGAACGAACGCACTCCGCTCGGAGGACGATTGTCCTCTGCGTTGCTTCTCCAGTTCCCTAAAAGGACGATTCGTGCATCGCGAAATTAAAAAACACCCCGATGCGAGTATCCTTACGATCACCGGATACTCGAGTCCAGAGTTCTCCGTACGCTTCCTCGATAATTCGATCACGACCAGAGGACTAGTTATTTCGAGTCGAATCCCCCGATAGAGACGGTGGATAATTTTGTTAGCGAATTTCGGATGGACGCGGTGATAAGCGGAAACTCCCGGACCCGCGAGTACTACTGCAACGCGAAACACGATGCACGAAATGGCTCAAATCGATATTTAGTAATTTCATCGCTGTGTACCTAAACTCTCGCCTCGCTCCTACTTTTCCAACAATTCTCGATCGGTGTCTCTGTGAGAGCTTTCGTTTCGAATTCACGCGGAAATATGCGCGGCTTTCGTACAAATATGCGCGGTAATTATAATCTTTGCGCAGAGTATCTTTCTGTAAACGTCTATCGCGACCGACTCGCGTCGATGTGGAACAAAACAAACCACCGACAGCGTTACGCGGCGACCTTCTTGGGCCTTGTTGATTCAGAGACGAGTGGTTGAACGTCAACAATCGTTGCGTAGTCTCGCGCGAAAGGGGCTCTTCAATTTCTGGAAGCCTACGAAACGCGATCCAGCCGAAAGGTGATCCGTACAAGGTGACCGTGAATCGGTTCTCGGCCCGAGGCTGTTCAAGAAACCCCTAAGGATGGAGAAACGAAACGATTTCACCGTGAGCTCGATGTACTCGCTGTCCCCGGACATTTTAATTTGTTCCGCGACGTAACGTCGGGCGTCTGCTCAGCGTCAACGGGTCCACTGAAAATCCTCTCGCTCTTTTTCACCGCGAACGAGACGCACGTCCGACACAGGTTGGAGGGGAGTTTGAATCATCGGTGCTCGAAACACTGTGCAGTGCCTCGAGAACCCGATAATTGAACGAGCCTGGGGTGAAAGAAAACTCGTGGAAAACAATTTTTTATTCTATTTCCCCTTGTATGAAGATGAACGAGGATCGAATGGCCACGCGGAAAAAAAGGGTGTTCGAGCGACGCGCTTCGTGGGCGTAATTTTTTCGAAAAAAAAAAAAAAAACAGAAAAAAAAAGAAAAACGAGCGCTCGGCGAGGGGCGCAACATGGCCGACGCGGAGGGCGAAACGAGCGGCCGCGAAAATGGCACGTTTTATGGTTTTATAATGCGAATGGTCGAACGGGGGACGCGTGGGACGAGACGTAACACATGGCTGCTTCTGTCTGGTCCGCTTACGAGGTCGCCGGACCAACGTTTCGCTGTGTAAGAGAGCGATGGGGTGACCGGTGTTCGAGCGTCCATCGCGAGAGACCGGGTAATGAGCCGTCACGTAGCTCGGCTTTGCTCCCCAATAAAATCTATATCAGAATCCAAGGGGACCGTGGCTGGTTTTTTTTTCTCTCTCTCTCTTCCTTCCATATTTTTCTGTTTTTTTTTTTTTTAACTCTCCGCAGACGCGATACATCCATCATCTCTCGCGGTACGTCGTCGGCGGAGTTTCACCGGAGTTCAAACGGAGTTCCTCGTTCCTTCTCCGTCACGGTGGCGAGATATGATTTATAGGGTGGCCTCTCGGCTCCTCGTGCCCGATTCCCGATATTAGGGAACCTTCGAAACGTTTACCGATCGCCCCCCGGTTCGCTCGTCTCGTTTCTCGCGTTTCAGGTACGGTACGGAACCGTGAAAGAAAAATATATATATATATATATACACAGATCCAGCTATCGGAGCAACCGTCGTGGGAGAGTGGCTATATTTACGCGGCAGTGGTTTCGACTTTTTTCTACGCGGCAGGGTGGGTACACGGTTGTATCGTTATATTTAGACGGAACGGGGTCCGCGAGCACCACCTTGTGACGCGTCTCGTGCTCGCCTTTTTATCGAAGGGGGTGAAGCTCGCGACCCCTCGTAAACCGAACTATTTCAGGTCGCATGGGAACGCGGTTCAGCAGGTGCCCCCGGCCGATTATAAATAATCCGAGAGAGTTTGGTCGTTGGTCCGCGGTTCGGTGGCTCGGTTCGCGGCCGCGGCTCCAGCGTGAGGCTCGAACGATACGAGGGCGACGCTTCGAGACGAGGAGAGGAACGTTTGTTCGTTTTGGTCGCGCGTCCCCCTCTCGGTAGACGTCGGCTAGGGGGCCGTGGGTTGGAACAATAAATCGAGCGGACGCGTCGAGCAAAAGGAAAATATTTTCCGTTCGAGTATCGGCGTTCCATTAACGATCGTAAATCGAGGTTCGAGTACGGGTACGGGGCGAGCACGATCGAGATGCTCGGCTAACGATCCGGAGCAACCGGTGAATCGGCTTCCAAGTGAGCGAATGGACTCTGAAAGCCCACGGGTTTCAACAGGTGCTTTCGCGGACCTGAAGTATGCAGGTATGCAGAAGTAAGCACTCGTCTCTTAAAAACCTCTTATACGTGCACACTCCACTTGTACACAAAGCGGACCCGTATATTTCTCCTTTCCGCCTCGAGGGCTCGCAGAGGCTCTCTCGAAAAGTGTGCGACGCGCGGCTGGTGCCCCCCTTTTTTTTTTCCTTTTTCTCTCGTTTTTTCCTCCTCTCTCGTTCTCGCCGCTGCATCTGCAGCCACGCGCATTGTCATAGTCCCCGGCCGCGTAAGGGAATTTGAAAAGGACCATCGTGAGGAAACGTTTTGCGGTTAATAAGCTGTTGGTAAAACATGGTGGCCATTAAACGCGAGTTTTTATTACATAACGGAACTCGAGGAAGTTCTTTGGGGGTCGTGCGTGCTCTAAGTGTTAAGTTTGCGGTTATAATAGATTTCGCCCCCCGTGGTCGGGCGGGGGGTACCTCGAGTGCCACCGTGAGCGTTCCGAGCGAACGATTTGGATCTCGCGAGCGGAGAGACGCAACAGTGTCGCGTGATTCGACCTACACCTTTCGTTTCGCACCGATTCTGAGAACACCGGGGGCGGTTTTCTCGTTCGAAACGCGGCTTTTATCGTCACCGAGGCGGTTCTACGCGCGTCGAGCTTTCAAAAATTCTACGAGTCGATCGTGAGACGACGCATATCTCGGTCCGCCGCGACGAGACAGTTGAAAGAGGAACTCGCGGACACTGGATGAAACGAAATATGGAATTCCGGTCGGGAGGGGCGGGGTCGGGGGCTGACTCGTCCGGGTCAATTCCCTTCGAGATCACTCGAGAATCAGGGTCTATTCTCCGGAATACTCGAGAAGATTAGACTGTCACAAGCTTTTCCACGTTTCCACGTTTCACAATAAGCCGCCGCCGCCGCACCGCCGCCGCCACCGCCGCGTAGCCGAGAAGAGGGCCAAGCTACCCCCGAGGGTAGTTGCATCGAGTGACCGTATCCACTCGAAACAAAAATAATTCTGTCTCGGGGTACAAAAAGGAGGAGACGGCGAATGGGAGACGAAAGGCGGAAAGGAGACGAAAGGCGAAGAAAAAAAAGGAAAAAAAAGAAAGAAAAAAAAGGTAGAGACAGCGACGGCGAGCGACGAAAGAAGGAAAGGGAGAAAGCCGAAGCTACGTAAGCCCCTCGACAATGGGGAAGATATTTTCTCTAATGAACCAAGACGAGTGCACTCCAGTGCCAATTACACTTCAACCGCGTTCTCCGTATTTCGCTCTACTTGACTTCTGTCATTTCAAAGCCAACGAAATGTTGGAGAGACAAGGGCGATGGAAAGGGCCGCGGGAGCGAGAGGGAGAATGGCCCGCTCTGTGAGAGAATTCTCTCTCTCTCTCTCTTTCTCTCTCCTTGTCTCTCTCTCTCTCTTGCACGCTCTGTCGGATCTCACCGCGATCGATGCTAAGCCTCGTGCCTTCTCGTCTCGTTCTGAGCAATAAAGCGCGAGACGAGGAACCGAGGCGGAGAGAGATAAGTCAGACAATTAATTCTAAGACGAATCTAAAGACGAAGAAACTTTGGCGATCCGCTCCTGGCGCGAAGTATCGCTTTTTGTCTCGATAAATGCCTACTTGGCTGCAACGACCGGTTCGACGACCTTTTCGAAGAAAATCGTTCGATCGAAGGCAAGGGAGGGCTCTCGACTGGCGAAAAGTCGCAGGACGTTAGAAATCGGCGTGATTCGTCCACGTATCGGACCGGTCCTTCGACCGAGAAGGGAGACACCTTACGTACTCGATCGGTATCGCGGCGCAATTGTAATCAAAACTAAGTACTCGTCTTAATTAATGCAGAACGCACCGGGCGGAGTTACGCAAACTAGACGTGCGATTTCGCGATGTCGGTCCGTCTTAATTTAGCATAGATTACGCAGATCACAATAAACCAAGTTGATAGGGTCAGTCGGAGCAGTAAGCCTTGATTAACGGATTTAATTATGGGATTGTGTGTGAGGGCAGGATTGCAGTGGTCATTATAGAGGCCTTAGTAACCCGGTATCCCGTGCGGCCTGCGCGTACCTACGATACACCGTAGCTTGTACACGGTGTCCGTGCTCGAATCGCGTTCCCGTGAACGATGTTCCCTGTACGCGGGAAAATCGACGAAAAAATGTGACTCGATCGTCTCGAAAGCGTCGAGACGCGTTTCGTTGGAACCTTTTCGCAACCGAGCGATTCGAAGCGGGTGTTGATTTTTCATCCGAGAAAACACGCGTTTACTCGCGTCTCCAGCGAAGCGCGAATAAGCGAGAATAAAAAGATACCGGTTGCGAAATCGTCGAGGCGCGCTCCGCGGCCCTCGAACGCTCGTAAACGCTCGTAAACGCTCGCAAACGGTTCCAAAGGTTCGCGTTCTCGGCGCGTACGTTCTCGCCACCCCGTACAGTCGAGATCGACGCGTACGATGGTGCTGTACGTCGAGTTCCCGCGGTCCACGGGGAATACGGTTTTAAAGTCGAGCGAGCCCTTCGAGCGTACACGTCGGTCGCGAACACGGCGAAACGAGCGAACGCGATAGATAATCGAGTCGGTAATTAAAAGGCACAATCGCGTCGAAAGGCTTTCACGGTAGCTAAGTGACAAAAGCGATCGATCAAAGGGACAACCGTGGAGTCGACTCACGGCGAGACGTTCGACGCGTATATACGGATATACAAGCTCGTCGTGTACGTGCTCGGACCATTAAGGCTCCTATCATTTGTTACCATCAGGGATCGGTGTATCCCTTAATACCATGTTTCACGGGTCCGCGATTCCGTTGGCGGAATATAAGCGTATTAACCAAAGTATGCCGAGTATTGATTCTCCCCGTCTGAAAACGAACGCCCCCCTTTACTCCCCAGGATGGAAATCGTTCGGGCGACGACGGTGTCGAAATCAATTGCGAGTCGTGCACGCACTGCCCCGAGAGGAGCGCTGCTTGCGACCGAATTCACGAGGGAAGACGCGATTCTACTCTCTCGATTACAAAGCTCCTCCTCGATGGCTCCTTCTCGAGACGTCACTTTGCATGAATTTTCTGCGCTCGGCCACCGACGCTACGCGCCGTCTCCGCGCTCTGCCTCTTAACGGTTTCCAACGGTGTCGAGCGAAACCCTCGCTTAAATGAAATCACGGTCGATCTAACGTTATGTAAATCGGCGGTCACTATCTGGTCAGTTTTGCATATGAATGCCAAAGGGACGGAATACTTACGACGACGTGTATACGACCTTAAGATGATGCTAATCAGTGCTCCTCCGAGGACGCGGCTTCTATCCACGGTTCGTTCGGTTTAGTGGTTTCGAGGGTCAGGCTCTAGTCAACGACACCGACTCCGGGACAAGTGAATGGCAGCAAACGGTGTCGAAAGTAAATGGAACACGGCTAGGGAAGGGACTTTACAACCGCAGTCGCGATGTTACCAATGATTTTCTAATGCAATTTCGTACCGCGTCGTACGCGACGTGTTCGTTAACCCTGCGGCGTACGTTCGTGTTTCGTACCTTGGGTAATTTCAGAAACGGATGCTTTTTACTTGAAAATAACCGATCGGCGATGAATACACTTGTCGCGTTGTTTGAACAGATCTTCCCTCATCGATCTTATTTTCCGTCGTGTTAAATTTGCAAGCGTTAACTTCCTATCGTTTGTATTTTTAAATTAAGAACGCGTGGTGACACTTTTTTCGAAAAAGAGAAACTCGATACCACGTTGATGAAGCTGGACCGATATTTACGAAAAAAACAGAGGTCCTGCGTCCTCTTTCGGAGGGGTACGATTGCGCCACGGTCGAATAAAGAGGCAAAATTCGGGATGCACCCTCGGCGATAACGATAAACAGTGAAAGTATTTTCATCGTGAGCGTTTACGTTGGCGCGGAATCTAATGCAAAGTGGTAACTCGCGCACCGAGCAACATCTAATGTCACCGCATGGTTTCGATGACTGGGCCGAGCCGAGTAATCCTACGGGGTAGCACCTACTCGAAAACCGTGCCCGCGTAAATATTGTCCGCGCACGGATCGCAGCGATTTCCTAAATTAAATACAGCCGGGCGACAATTGTTGTCCGTTTATCGGCAGCAACGGTATTACCCTAAGGGGTGCGCACCCTCTGATTAAAAATTCTCGCGTGGTTAAGCCTCTGATAATGATCTTCCCTAACCCCTTTCTGCCCGTGGGGTTTATACAGTATGGTCTAAAAACGATTGTACTTACTCAGTCAGCGTGCACAGGCGACGGGTAAAGCGCAAATGGCTCGAGGTCATCGCGAACAAGAGTTAACGATCGTTCTCAAGGGCGTTTCGCTCGTTTTTTTCTTTTTTTTTTTCTACTTTCTGCAACGAACGTTATCGTGCCCGTGACTTCGCGATCGAGGCTGAACGTGTGCTCGAATCCGGAAGTATCGAGAAGACTCGTCGACGGAGAAGACTCGTCGTTGGAGAAGACTCGTCGATGAAGAAGACTCGTCGATGGAGAAGACTCGTCAATGGAGAAGACTCGTCGATCGAGAAAATACGTCGATGAAGAAGACTCGTCGATGAAGAAGACTCGTCGATGAAGAAGATTCGATCCAGAAAATACGTTGATGGAACAGACTCGTCGATAAAGAAGACTCGTCGATGAAGAAGATTCGATCGAGAAAATACGTTGATGGAGAAAACTCGTCGATGAAGAAGACTCGTCGACGAAGAAGATTCGATGGTTAGAATATCGTAACGATAGTCTGTAAAATTAAATCGCGCCCCGTGAATTCGAAGCGCGATTAATCCACGCGTCGAGAACACCGATGTCGTACACGCGGACCCTCCTCCGAACCCGCCGCACCGTGGCAGATATCATCTTCCGGCGGAGACCGTTATTAATTAATACCCGTGGCGAAGATTAAACGAATTCCCATTGAAGACGGTCGTCCGAGCGTAGAGGCGCGCGCCAAGTAGGCGGATGCCTCGAAATTTGTCAGAAGTCTAACGACCCTCGTTATTAAAAGTAACGTTCCAGTGACCTCGCGTGATAATCCGTTCACTCGACAAATCGAGATAATTGCGAGCACCGCCCTTAATCACGGCTACCCGAGTCCCGTGGCATACTTCACGAGCGATTTGCTTCCGCGAAATTCCATCGAGGCTCGCGCGATTCGAATAATGAAACGTTACCATGGACGAGAGGGAGAGAGAGAGAGATAGAGCGAGACTCGTCGGAATTTTCCCGACAAACGTCGACGCGTCCGGGAAAAACGAACGGACCGGAAAACGTGCGGATAAAAAAAAAGAAAAAAAGAAAAAAAAAATACCACACGCCGGCGTACACACGTCGAAACACGAAGGGGGGAAAAACGACATCGAAAGCAGGCTTCGTCGGGCGAACTTTCATTAATTAAATATTCAAAATCGCCATTAATCCCGACGTCCACCCCGCGCGACCCCCGGTCCACCGGCGGGCGGTGGTTGAAATCAGCCTCGACGAATCCCAGCCGTTCCGGATCTCCGTGGGCTTAGGCAAATGAAAGCCGCGGCACTCGCATGCAAATACACACTTTTATGCGTGAAACCCGTGTGCTCTACAGCGCTAATAAATTTTTCCACGGACACGCCGCCAGAGCCGCGGCTCGACGTGTGACTAATGACGGAGAATTAACCCGGGAGCGTCACCGATATCCCGAAACGTACCTGGGAAACGCTCAGGTGTTTGCGGTGAACGATGGAAAAAAAAAAGAAGGGTTCGGCTTCGACGGCAAAAAGAGCGAAAAGAAACCAGTCGGAGAGGGGAGGAAAAAATTGTCGAAAAAAAGCTCGCAGTCATCCTAGGACCCGGGCACGACAAATTCCGAGAGATCGATCGACGATCGCACCTTGTCACCGTACCTGTTTCACCCCTCTCCCGCCCCTCTCACCGGCTCCTTTTTGTCCGCGCCTATTCAGATTCAAATACGAAGTTAACGAACAAGGTGATTTCGTAATAAACGACACGGGCAAAAAGTCGTGCGCGCATTCTCCTCTCCCCGGGTTAATTATTCAGACTAAGGGGGTTGTAAGCAGATTGGTCTCACCCCTAAGCCCCTATCTCGGTACAACGAGGGTGGCGCGCTCGGGGAGGAGGGAAACGGAGAGATTGCCGGAGACTTTAAACCGCCCTTACTTACCGACTGGTGTCTGTGATTAGAACCAGAAATATGCTAAGCGGGCTTCCAATTATCGAAGATTCCTGGCCGTGGATTTACGGCCGCGCGATTCGGGGGGAACTCGCGCCTAACGACTGCGTTCGAAATTTCGTGCAACAATGACCGTTACACGGAAACGACTACCAGGGAAATATGTTTCGTACCTCGAACAGCTTCCGTTTTTATCACGAGTTTCTACCCTCGTCGTTTAAAGAGATTCCAGAGTCGAATTACCTTCTCCAAACGAATATTTTTCGTTGGAATCTTCGAAAAACACTTTTGAGGCACTCGAACAATCGTGAACATTTTGGTGGTCGTCGATGGTCTTCGAAAAGAGGGAAAATTCTTCTCGAACACCATTCCAGCATCGATCCCTTTGCTGGTTTCGTTGGGTTCTCGGATCGATGGTCGAACGCGCGATAAAAAAATATCGCTCTTCCGTGCACGAAAAGACTCGGATGTACCGCAAACAGTAGGAGATTAAGTTCCGCGGTGGTTTCTCGGAGATATTCGATTAAAAGTTGCCGGCCGTAGCGTCGTAAAAATCAGAACCAGAGGAAAACTTCGGAATCGCAGCCAATGAGTTTTTCTAATCCCGATGTACGACGGGCCACGGGCACGGTAGCGGCACGGAAATTCAATCCGCTGCAACGGGGACGGAAATTAATTCCACGTCGCCGGCAATAATTTCAGCCGCGGCTCTTTCAGAACGGATAGTTCGAGGGTGAGGAAAGGATAGCGGAAAATCGTAAGAGAACATTGTCGTTAACTTTTACGAGGCCGTTAACGTGCCCGTCTTCTTCCGGCGTCTCCGTAACGCGAGCTGGACACCGTGACGTCATCCCGAAAAGAAAACCGAAAGAAAAAGAAACTCCCCGGGAAGAATTAACGGAGACCGTAGCTACGAAGACGAGATCTCGGACCGTGGTCTTTTCTTTCCATTTCTTTCTCCTTTTCTCTCCACGGAGGTTCTCCTTTTCCTCGAATCCCTCGATAAAATCCATCCAACGGCCGAACGAAACCGGCGCGAACAAAAATATCTCCTATTGTCCGTCGCAGGTGGACATTTAATCGAACGCTTAATTAAACGTGTCGTTTTTTTTAACACGCGCGAGGAGAAGTCGCCGCGCGCGGTGACATTTACATCTGCGTACGACAGCGAGTTTGGGGTCGCGGTAGGAAAATATTGAAAACCACGGGGGGGAGCGGGGAGAAAAAATAGAATTATACGCGGAAAGGTATATTTTACGCGGAGAGACGCGACCGGGGGGGAGAGGGAGGAGTGCACGAAGAATTTCGTTTCGGGATTTGACACGCGTATCGGAAACACGGCGCGGTCACGTGTCTGGGGAGCCCTTTCACTGACAGGTCACGTGACCGTGCGTAAAAGGGTTGAGATTTTCCAGCCCGGATTTTTCGCGGAGCGACTTGACAGATCGCCGCGCTAAGTCTGACTGATACTCGTCCGCCACGGGCTTCGCTTTAATTACGAGATATTATTCCGTGATCGCGCCCCTCGCGCGATCGGGTTTAATGCCTTTTTAAAAGGAGATCAGCTTCGACCCAACCGGGACCTCCTCTCCTCCTGGGGCACGCGATCGCGGATACACCTAGAGGATCGTTCGAGAATTTCAAAGAGGGACGGGACAATGGTGTCGCGGACTCGGAACGAAACAATTAGCAGAGTATCCAACGGGGTGTTCGCAACCGTGCGGATCCTGTGGAGGAGACTTTTACACATTTACGCGTTTCGTCCTTTCGAGTGAATTCCACCGCGCTAGGAGACAATGTTATTCCGGCGGGGTGGTCGTTACTCCGCGACGACGACGACGACGACGCTGAAACTTCTACGGAGATTCGGAAATTTCGAACGACCACGCGCCCAATCTACCGTGAAAAGTTCCGACGATTTCTTAAAAGTTCGCGACACCCGTTCGAACGTTTACCTCGGAGTATCGAGCGGCTTCCGACGCACGCGGAACACCGAGTCTTTCGATGGCGACACGAAGCGTAGGATTAAGTAAAATGGAGTACATCCGAGTGGGGGGTGAGAAGAACTTTGAACGAGAGGACGACGACGAGCGTAGATAGACCAAAAGGGTGAGAACACGAGGTAAAGTAATATACGGAAATAAAATATCGAGGAACGGTGAATCGAATAGTCACGGAGACGATGCGTAATTGGGCAATGTTCGATACGAAATGTACGATTAAATGAATCTATCGAGTATCAGTCGAGTGTTAGAATACCGAGAAGGAGGGTATTCTGAAGCGTAGGTGGACGAAAATGGTGAAAATACACCGTCGAAGTTCGAAATGTCGAGATACAGGGTAGTAAAATAGTACGAGAATTCGTTGAACTGTTCGATAGAGTTCGCGGCACGTTCGCAAACTGTACTCCTCTGCGCGTATCCGGTTATCGTTCGAGCAGAGAAAAGTTAAGACACCGTAGACAGAGTAACGACGATACCATTCCCGGTGTTTCGTTGCCGTAACGCGAAAGAAACGAGTGATGGATGCGCCCTGTAATCCGCGCTAACTTCCTACGGGATTTGGCTGGCTGGTGGATGCCTTTGGTTGGCTGTGCAGCGAAGCCACCCCTAATTCAAATTTGGCCCAAAACCTCGAAATCAAGTCAAGTCGCTAAGTCTCTCTCAGGGGCTGCGGTACGCTCCCAGACGCCGTTCTAATTAACATCGTGTCGCTCTCGCGGCTTAAGTTGTAACGTTCAACCGGCGTTCGTCTTCCGAAAATCATTAGGAGGGCGAGACGAGCGGGACGAGAGGAAAGAAAACCCTGGAGCGGGTGCGGGCGCGGTTCGCTCGTCACGGGGAACGGATAGGGCGGAGGGGCGAAAAGGAAGACCGGGAATGGATAATATCCAGGTTACGGGGACCCGTAAAAGAGAAGAAGAGGGATTCAAATTTTCGCAAATCATTCCACAAGGGTTCGGTAACCCCTTCCGGGATTATCGGGACCCATGTGGCCTCGGTTCGTCGATGGCTCGTTACCGAACCGACCGCCTCTTCGATAACCGACAGATATTGCTATTTACGAACAACGCGTAGCCCTCGACGCTCGCGAGGCTTCACCGACGCCTCTTTGTCTTCACCGTGCGCGTCCCTCCTCGACGCGTAATCCTCGGTTCCAGTCACGTCCGCGACACGCGTCAAACACGCCATCGCCTATCGAGATTTATCCGCCCGCGAGATCGACGCGGTCGATCCTGGTAGCTCCTCGTATCCACCACGACGAACAATATCGCGCTGGAAACGAACGAAGGTGTCGTTTGACCACCGATCTCCGTGACGTGGATACCGTAACGATGTTTCGCGCGAGTACGAACGCTACTCTCGACAATTTAGAGCGACTCGAGCAAGCCTCGTTTAATATTCCCGTGGACTTCGTTCTACGGAGGACTTTATCGAGTGTACGGATTAACGCGGAATAAAATATCCTACATCTTTTTACAACTTGGGACGCGACTGCGAATGATAATTGTCTCGAACGACAACCGCTGCAGTTGGCTGCGTCGTTCGCGCATCTTTGCAATTCCCTCTTCTGTCCTAGATTTTCACGCTACAATTGCGTACACGTTGTTGTACGTTTCTCGTTTCCTTCCTGTGAAAATTACCGTACACTATCTTCCACGGTATCTCGTATCAGCGCACAATCTATAGATCGCAAGTATCTTCGTACTCTGTCGTGTCCCTTTCGATGGACGAATATTCGTCGATCGTTCCGCTGGAAATAAAAGGACAAAGGAATACCCCCGTCCGAAAGGGCACGCACCCAACACCGAAACGTTAAACGAGTAATCTTCGCCCCAGACGGTCTCCCGGTCGGTACAATATCGCGAAGCGTTCGTCCTCGAGGTACAATTTTCTCAACAAACGGCAACCGTCCTCTTAAGTTACGACCCCTGATCTCTCGAGCAGATTCCCAGACCGGCGACCCCTCCCGATGTTCAACTTTACCGATGTCCGGCTTAAGTCGATGAAATAGACGCCGCAGGGGTGCCCCGTTACGAACGATCGTATTCGTCACCGCATTGTTCCTCGCGCGAGCTATGTTCACGGATAGATCGACGCGTTTAACGCGAAATCCTTGGGACGGAAGTACAATATCGCGAAGCTCGTCGGTGAAACGAGCGGAGAAGGAAAATTAGCGCGACTACTCTGTCACGTTTGCTTGTACCGAGCGTAGACGACATCCTCTCTACGCAGACTCGAGAGACGCGATCTCGTATTATCGATTATCGCGTCAACGTCATCGAACGAAAGAACCGAGGAGGAGAGAGAGGATCGCGTTGTGCGCCAATAACCAAAAGAAGTGTTCCTATAATATCGTAGTTGGGTATACCGTTACACTTTACAAGTACACCCATTACTTCTTTTGGTTTACTTCTTTTTACCAACATTCGGTTTATTTTCCAACCGCTGACGTAACTCCCGACAAAGAAACTTCTCGTCTCGATCGAAGCAGTAAGCGGGAAAACGTTGGTCCTTCCCCCGCAAATTCGAGCTCCTCGAAAACGAGAAGTCTAATCGGATTATTAATTTCCCGCGCATCGCGATCCGAGCAATTGGCGAACTCGTAACCCTAGCTACGATACAGAACGATGTCCAAGGGCCGAGCGGAGCCTAAGCGCTCGCCCCGGGGGAACCGCGGCGACGGACTAAGATATTTGTCAGCTCATTGTTTCTAGGCGAGATCCCAGGCCAAGTTCGCGCAGCGAGTTTAATGTCGCGCAATTCCTGCGAGTCGAGAACGCCACGAGGATTATCCCTGCGGGTACAGGATGTCCTACGATATATCTCGCGCGCAGTTCGCCGACGAAACGAGCCAGTTCCACCGAATGCAAAGACACGGGGTACTTGCGAGTGGTTCACGCTCGACGACACAGCGTCACCGCGACGCGATCGTCGCGTCTTCCGAACGATGACCGAGCGTAAACGACCAGCCACCGTGCGTCGATGACGACGAGAACACCTTCGCGCCGGTTATGTCCTCGTTAATTAGTCCGCGCGGATGGAAGTACACACGGACGGTACGTTAGCCCGTTTACCGCGTCCCGTTACCGTTTCGCGGAAATAATACCGTTCGACCCGGTTTTATCACTGCAACACGCCTAATGGGTCGTTCGTCGCGAGAAATCCCCTTAATTATTGTCAAGGAAAAGTAATAACCGACGCCGGAGGTGCAACGCTCCGGCCGTAAAGACGCGGAGACGCGCGGCGAGTGTGCCAGCCGGCGATGGAAAATTACACGCAAGGTAATTCGCGACGAAGCCCGCGCGCACCAGGCGGGTCAAGCTTTGTTGATATAATTTCGCGACCTTACGTTTTACATAAAATTAACCGCCGGAGAGAGAGAGAGTGTGTTTGTGCGTGTGTGTGTGTGTGTCGGACGCGAGCACGATCGTTGCACGGCTTTCGCACCGCTCCCCGTAACGATCTCGCGCGATTTAATGACACGTTGGCGTAACGTTAGAGCCGCGCGGCTGCTTTCGCGACCGATGATCGAGCGCAGTTATCCGAAACGCGTGTACCCGAGCGGCCCGATTACACCGCCACCGTATCACGGAATATTAACCCTTGTCGCTCCGAATGCGGTTATCGCCGGGCCACCCTGGTTATCCAGAGTTCCAGCGCGACGATCGGATATCGTCGATGGCGTTCCGCTCGGAGCGGGTTCACCGGACAGTGTCCAATATCGAGAGCTCATCGTACACCGTCTATTAATCTGTTAAATATCATTATCGAAAAGTACAGCCGCGCGAGAGGGACCCGAGATTCTCGAAAATTACCCGAAAATTGCGCGAACTCGATCAACCTTCGTAAATTGTTCACCGTCGGCTAACTCGGACGTAATTCCAACCGAATCGATTATTTGCTTTCCGGTCCGGTAGCTACGGGAGATTCGAGAACCACGTATTTCGAAATTCGAACGACGAAACGCCAACGTACGCTGCGAATCGATCGCTCGCCACGTTCCGCCATTTTGTCGATCTTGGTTCGAAAACGGTGATGTCACGCGGCCTCGACCGACGTAACGTTTCGTCCGTTAATTTTTCTAGATTCAGAGATAGCCGAGAACACCGGAGGATTCTCATCGGTCACGGAAACGAATTATCTCTTACCCTATTTGTTTTTAGCCGGCGACAACGGAGGGATCGAGGACTCCGCGTCGGTACGCGAAAACGACGAAAACACAGAAACACGGAGAGAGTGAGAGAGAGGGAGAAAGAGAGAGGGGTCGGCCCTGCGAATCCCGAGGGGCCATCATCAGGGAAATTGGATTCGGCATTTTTCAAATCCCGCCCCGAAAACACCGGGTACGGGATGCTCGGTTTGTCTCGTCGGAAACGTATTTTTATCCCTAAGAGGTTGGTGCTCTCCAATCAAATTAGACCGTTTTTGCGCCGGTTGCTACGCGGAGAGGAATCGAACGGCTGACACCTGCTAAATCGCCGCGATACGTTCTCGACGGGACGAACCACCGAGAAAATTTACGGAAAAACGAGCATCGCGCTCGAACCGAAGTGCCGCGTATGGGTCATCTCGGACCCGGAAAGACTTTTGTACAGCTCGATTGTATCGTTGGTACGTCTGCCCTTGAAAATTAAAAAAGGTGCGATAAAACACTAGAATTTTTCGAAACTTTCGCGTATTTAAATGACGGGTCCGTGTAGACCCACGTATGGTCTCTCCCGTGAGAGATATATCCTAAGATTTTTCCCGATCCTAAGATTTTTCTATTTTTCTAATCGTACGTCCGTCTTCGTTACTTTCGATCGGAAGAACAAAGAGAAATGTACGATAGCAAAAAAATTCCGCATCCTCACTGTCCTCGAATCGCTGTTATCCCGAGATTTAAACGGGACGAAGAGATTCTCGCGACAATCGCGATATCTCCGTTCCCCGCGAGGAGCCGGATAAGTAGGTTCGCGCGAATACGGCACCGTCACCTCGAGACGATTCCTCATTTCGCGGTTCTGGTTCACCGAGATTAGGATCTACCCTTTAAGGCCACGGTCTTGCGGCGTACGCCCGCGGCCAAGTTTCCGCTCGGCTCTAACTCATCGCCGCCAGATAACGTCGCTCGATGTATTATTTATCCCCGTCTGTCGTCGCAATTATTCATCCCGCTATCGGGCCGCGCGGTTTCCTTTCCGTTGGGAATCGAAACGAATTCGTACTCATTATCGTTGTCCAAGAGCCGGATACCGAATCTACGGGTACCATTTTTTTTCCTCGCGATCGCTCCCTCGGTTTGTACGATTTCTTTGGCACGATCGTTACGCGTGTGACGTCGTCGCGGGACGATTGACGAATTCGCGAAGAAATCCGCCCGAAGGCGACGAACCGGGCCGAAATTTTTCGTCGATTCGCGCGCGAATCCTCGACAACCGTGGCAATTTCGACGAATGGAAATGTAATTGTCGACCGGAGATTAGTCGAGCGGGAGAGCCATTTCGAGAGCGACAGAATTCCACGAAACGAGAGCGCATCTAGTTAGTACGTTTACGACAGTTCGCGAGAGCGTACCGGTGGAAGTGGGGGGAGGTGGAGGGGGCGAGCATCGTCGTAAAACGTAAGCACGGAAGATATTTCCAAGTGTGAAATATTTCAGTCTAATCCAGCAATATCATAAAGAACGCCCGGGCGAGGCGGCCGCGCGACGAGCCAGCCGAGTCGTAACCAGGCATTAGGGCTGTTTACAAAAGGCCCTTCGATACCGCGTCGTGTACGAAATCGTCGCGAGGGACCCTGCGGTACGGTTCCGTTCTGCGAAACCCACCACCTGCGGCCTAACTCACCCTTATTATCAACAATCGTAAAATGCTAAATTGAAAGTCCTCGAAGAATAAGGAGGGCTTAAACCGCGCCGCGGAAAAGACGATGGCCCGCCACCGAACCAATTGCGAGCACCAGAATCGAGAATTTTAGACGAAAGCTCCTCACGTACGGACAACTATTTTTACGTATTTTTACAGAGTTTTCTTTCGCTCGTTTGGTCTGGGCTGCGAGTCACTCGTAGTTCCGGATCTTGAGGAATTTTAGATACGAGTTTGCATTACAACGGTACACCTATTGTGTGAATCTTACGTGAAGCTTCTATTAGTAGCGAAACTTTTCTATTATGTGAATCTTTTGATGTGTAAAAATTCTACTATAGGAATAGGACATTTCTTAATACACTATAGCATGGAAACATACAGAGTGTTCATTTTCTTCCGTAGGAAAATTATGTAAATCATACACGAAGCTTCTATTAGTAGCGAACCTTTCCTACTATGTGAATCCTTTGCTGTGTAAAAATTCTAGTATAGGAATAGTACATTTCCTAATACACTGTCGCATAAAAACATACATAATGTTCCTTTTCTTCCTACGGAAGATTTCACTATACACACTATTGGTAACACTAAGATTACAACTCCAAAATTACTCTCGCGTTGCGAAAATCGAAGTAGAATATCGAAAACCACCAAGTCGGTATCTTCATAAGAAGATGAAAATTCGTAGCTGAACGTCGTTCAAATTCGTCTGAAAATTCGTAACGATTTCGCTAAAAAGAAGTTGCGACGAGGCGCGCAAGTGCGTTTCCACGAAATCCGGAATCAATATCGCGTTCAGCCGTGTTCGGTCTTCTCGGAAGAGTTCGTCGCGAACCATCGACCGATAGAGGAAAGGGGGGAGACTAACCAGAAGGTTAAGGGTCGGTCCTCCGAATTCAATCCGTCCAAAGTGACAAGACAAATGTCTCGGTGCGCTTTCTCCCGATCCCGGACCGATCCGGGCGTAGCGGAGCCGTCGGTCAATTAGCCAAAAAATTGGGACGGCGCACGAGTGAATACCTAGAAAAAGTAATTCGATTGAAAGGGAGCAAGCTATAGAGATAAGTGAGAGAAGATGCCAGTCATCCCCCGGTAATTAGTCAAGGGTCGCCCGAGTGCCGCTCGGAATTCCGAATCTGGTATCATCCCCGACCCGAGTCCCGAGTGGGGTTGTTTCTTCGACGAAGGATAAACTCGGATCTCCGAGCACCGATATCGTCGAAAAGTTTCGCGTCCGGGTTGGGATTTGATCGATCGATCGTCGAATGGAGTGTCGCGATTCTTAGCGATATAAGCCCCCGGATCGCGTTCGAGTTCCACGATACCGCTACAAGATTGATGAAAATCGTCGACGTAAAAATTACGACTTCTTGCCAAAGCGAACGCGTTCCCGTGGAATAATATACGAAACAAAAGTTTCGAGGAGTCGATCGTTCGAGTCGCGTACATTCGCGGGAATATGTTTTCTTTTTCGCGAAATGTCCATCGTGCTCGTGTTTGCAAAGTCGATGAAAATCCAACGATGAATTTCAGACGAATTTCTGAAATGGACATACGTTTCTTTCTCGGAAAATTTATTCGTTCGCGGACTAATTCGTTGAAAATAATATAGGAATCTGACTGTAGTGTCGTACGAAAGAAAAGAACATTGAAGAAAAAAGACACGACAGATGTACAAAACAACGTGTACGGAATATGGCTAGAAATTTGGTATTCCGTATACGTCGAAGTTGAATCAATTCACGGGAGAAAAGGTTAATTCGATAGCCGTAGATGTTGAGAAACTTACATAATCCTTGCAAAGACTGCTTCGATACCATCGAGACGTTCGAGAACTTTGGAGGTTGAAACACGAGTGAACCGGAGACCCCACCAAGATCTACGTGTCGAGACGTAGATACCAATGACGCGAACAACTGCGCACTGTGCTCCACGACAAAGTTACGAGGGAGCTTGCCTGTATATATACATACATACCCTTAATATTAACGAAAAGAACACTTCTGGCGAATGTAGCGTCCGCACAAGGTCCAGTTGTGTTTACATCCCCACTTCGGTCACGGTCCCGGTAACTCTCCTAGGATCGCGAGGATTGCTCGTTATTGACCGAGGACACGACGAAGATGAACGACGATCGAAGCTCGAGATCGAGCGAGATGGAGTAATCAGTGAATTAACGAACGAAAGCGTCGACGATAATTTACAACTCTGTGTGACGTTTCGAGTATCGACAAGGGTAGTTATATCTACAAAGGTAATTATATCGAATGCCCACTGCTAGTATCGGTCAAGTCGTTGGCAAGAGGCCGTGTTTGCGAGATCGGTGACAAATCCTCGATACAAAAATTACAATTTCTCTCGACCGTGACTCGAGGAACGACCACGAAAGAATAGTTCCAAGAAGAGGGTAATACCGAGCAGAAAACCAGTTTCTTTTTCCCCAAAAATCTCATTCGTTTGTGTTCGCGACGCTTAGAAGCGGACCTCTCGACGATACGCCTATGATCGTTGTTTCGGAGTAAGTATCGCAAAGAACGGGAACGTTTCGATCCCTCCGGAAAGAGGAAGAGCGAAATGTCAGTCGCGAGGAACGTCGCGAGCGAGGTATGTCATTGGACGATAGCTACGTGACATTTCGCGGCGTATCCGTGACCGGTGCAACCTCGAATTACTATCGTGTAGCAGGCGCGTACGCGCGCACGCCGCGTGTACCGGGGGAATGTTACGTAGGTGCTTCCAGGACACTATGGACTGTCCGCCAGTCCAGTGGGTATACGTATTGGACTCTGGACAGCGGTCATCTGTCACTGTCAACCACCCCTACCCACCGAACCTCCTCCTCTGTACGACCGGGTGGCGTCAGCGAGGAGGTGGTCGACGAAGGGAGGATCGAACTCGAAGGCCCCCCTCTGTACCCTGGTAGCACGTGCCGATGTCTATGTCCTTATACGTACATACGCGTCGCTACATATGTACCGCGTATCTGCGTACGACCGTGAACGTATCGCGCGCTACATAATATATCGCCGGTATAAATAAAGCGCCATACTGCGTTAATTACGATCGAACGTCGTCGTCGTCGTCTCGAAATAATCGACGGGAGTACTCGATACGAGCAGCGCGCCGACGAACGACATCCATACCTCTCGCTGAACAGACCGTGCGAGAAATTAGTCGGCGTTAACGCCACGGTCCCGGCAAACCGTTCCTACGCGAAGATCAACGAATCGCGATCGGTTTACACGGCCCGATACCAACGTTCGATACGTACGACAGCGAGCATCGATGAATCGCGACGACCCGCGACCACGCTCGCGCCTCGTGTTCCCGACTGCTCGGTGATCGTAACACGGCGCGCACGCGAGCGACCAACGTTGGTAAACACGAGTCGATCGAGTCGAGCGTTCCCCGAGTGTCGTCGGTATTCCAGATCGAAAATCGACCACCCGAGAAATTCCCACCGATCGAAGTAATCGCCGTATCGTTTTTTATCGCGCGGAGCAACTTTCTATCGCGCGTACGACCCGGTTGCGCAACCGGACGGTTCGTTGTACGAGCTCGCGTAACCGATCGAGCGCTACCGATCCGCCCGACTCGAACGGAGGACGTCCTCGAGCGGATATCGTCGATCGATATTCCAACGGCATCTCCTCGTCTCGTTCGGCGGAGATATCCGTTGACCTCTCTCGCGCGGCTTCTTCGACTCGACCCGACTCGACTCGACTCGACTCGACTCGACTCGGTACGGTGATTAATAACTGGCCGTTCGCGTCGCATTACTCATCGATGTTGCGCGTAGACTTCCGCCAGACGAGCGTGTCTTACGAGTCTGCGGTTTCAGAACGGACGACCAACGACACCGACCGACCGTTTCTTCTTCCTCGTCGTCCCTCGCCCGCCACGAATATCGTCCACGGTGCAGAGTTTCAGTGGCGAAACAGACCACCGACGAACTCTTTTTCCTCGCCGTCGACCTTCCAGATCGCCCGCCAAATATCGTTACCGCAACTCGGCGATAAATATTTACGGCCGGTCCTCGTAACGTTCAAGCGGCTCGACCGCAAAATGCAGATGCGCGTCGCGAACGCTTTCCGAGATATTTAACGCGCGAAACACGCCCGCCGGTAAATACCTCCTCGATGCCTCGAAATGTCCTTCGAACGGTATCGCGGTCGGCTCTACCGTCACTGAGGATTCTCTGCCGGTTGGTCCAGTGAAATATCGTTCGGGACGATTTTGTACACGAAACGTCCGCAACGAAACACGCAAAGTGAGAGAAGAGCGAAAATAACTCGGGGACGAATCGGTGCGTCGAAAATTAAAAGAAATATCTTCTTCGGTCGAACAAACAGGATGCGTCGAAATTATATATAAACTCCACCGATTAACCGAACTCGCCAAACGAGGAAAAAGTCCAAGGAAACGCAATTCGAGGAGGAATTACTTTCGAAGGAAAAAAAAAATTCTCCAACCCGGAGAATGAGGTGACGGATCACCGGTAGATTTAAAGAGAAGTAACTCGAGCGAGCGAGCTAAATTCCTCGTATCGTTCTACACGCGATAGAAGGTGGAACGTGTTTTTAAAGTAGACGCTCTACTCGACCAGTGTTCTACGTCGTGCGTGGTTTGGTAATACGCGATAAGGTCGCTGGTAATAAGTTGTCGACACTCTCCGCTCCCGAGATATCAGTCATCCTACGGTACGCGTAACGGTACAAAGACCTTAAAGCCCGGAAAACGCGACAAGGTGAATACCTTCGAAGGAGGATTCATCGTTTCGCGTGGCCGCGTTTCCTGCTGCGTTTCTTTCCGTCCCTCCTCCCGCGATTTCCATTGCTCGGTTACGATCGTATCTGTGATACCGATCCACCCTGTATCGAGACGCGAGTCCGCGCGAACGATCTTCGCGTAACCTTCTCCATCCGGTGGAAGATGGTCGGCCTTTGGGATCGTCGCAACAATATTTTACAATCTAACGGATTTTACGAGCAATTCCCAGCGGGCCCACAGCTCTTCAATCTTCCTCAACGCGCCTATGAATATAAATACGAAGGCGGCAGTGATTTATGCCGACCGTGGTAACGGGCGGAAAGGGGTGGGGAGGGGAAAAAAGGCCGAAAGAACGATTCAATACTTCGAGACTCATTTTATGTCGCGGTCAGTGTTTATGCCCCAGATTTTAGCACCTCCCCGAGGGCGTTCGAGGTTCCTCCCTGTTGAGAGCTCACCAATTTTTACGAGCGTCTCTTCTTCTTCTTTCTCGTTCTCGACTCGGACCACCGCTTCACCCTTGACTCTCTCGTAAACAAAGTCTTTGGTTAAGTAGCTCGACGCGACGACATCGGATCGAGCCCGACGAGGAATCGAGAGATCTTTTTCTTCCTTTCCGTTCGTCGACGTTGTCGAGCTCGATTCGCAAATTCGATCGTAGGAAACGCGTTTCCCGTGCGTAGACCGTGGAGAGGGAACGAAAGAATACGCGAAACAATTAAAATGTAACAAAAGCGAGGCATCGGAGCTTTCGGGCGGGCACGGGCATTGTACGAACCGCGGGGCGAAAAATTCAGCGGCACGGATCACAAAAACGCGGTCCATTGTTTTCCGTGTACAAAGGCACCGATGATGGTATTCCTAAATTTCGCTGTAGAGCCGAAATCCGGCGTCGAGTCGTTATTAAGTCTTGATCCGGCGTCTGTATGCCCGGGAGGCATTGTTCGGTAGAAATCTGACGTACGAGTGCGATCATCGATCGGATCCCTTTCTTTGATCGACAGGTAATGACAGTTTAAATCGTTTCATCTACGGCGGTACAGCCGCTGTCGCTGTTCGTTTAGATTTTCCGTGCCCGGCCGCGTCAATAATTTCCCGACCGGTGCGTAATCCTTTCCGCATGCACCGTGTAAGCTCCGTGTATGCCTGCGGTCTCCGTCCGCAATACGCGTAATGCATTTGATCCGCGCTAAAACGCATTTGGATGCATCGCTCGGTCGTTTCATGCGCTTACGGAACTCAACCTCAAAAACTCGCGAGCGTACGCCGCAGCCCTGGGGGAAGATCCTCGTCAAAGAATGCCCGATCGAGTGGCGAGCGTACCTCGACCGCCGTCCTTCTATCGCAAATGTTGTTTTTCTTCCACCGGATATCGCGGTTTCGCTCGAGTATTATACCATTGTCGTCCTCGTCGTCGTCGTCGTCGTCGTTCTCGTCGTTGTCGTCGCTATTACGCCACGCGTTCCATTTAATTCGACCACCTGAGATACCTTTGTCGCGTCCACAACGGAGACGAATAAATCGTCCCTACGATGGACGAATATTACGATCGACGATTTCTCGGAATTTCTCGGTCGATCGTTTTTCAACGTTTAACGTTCCCCTCGAGCGATATATTTTCCAGACGCGCGAGCAGCCGGTCGAAGAATCGACAAATTCGACCGAACGAGAAACACTCGACCAACTCGGGAACAAGTTCGAGGACGAAACGTCCAGCGTGGTATCGTTAACGACGAACGTTTACGGTCCATTTTTCATCGGGGACGCCTGCCTTTAAAGGGTCAAAAATATGCGGGTGCCCCTTCCCCCTGACAATTAAATTACCACCATTATTAGACGACGTTCCGTTAGAATACCGAGCGAGGTTGCAGTTTCGACGCGATGTCTGTTCGTACGATGCATTCGTCGCGAGTGACGCGATAAACGGAGACGTTTCTCGCTCGCGAGAAAGACGCCGACGATGCGCGATCGTGACTCCTTGCGGTTTCGTGGAAACCTAATCTTTACGGCTCTATCTCGGAGTTCGTTGGAAACGAATTTCGACCAACTCCCGAACTCTCGAAAATAATAACAAGCGGAGAAGAACGAGAAGTTTCGTACGAGCGAATCGAGACCTCGCGCGTTACTGTATTATCGATCGATCCCTGAAAAACCGAATGAAAAAGCAAAGTTTCGTTCCAGATGATAAGACGACAAGAGCGGAGGATCACCCTAAAATCTTGACAGAAGTAAGGAAACGGGAAACGTTTTACGCGAACGAGCGAATCGAGAGACGCTCGCGCGTACCGAAAAATGATACGATCCATGCATCAACGTTGACCGACCGTTAGGTAGAGGAGCGGAAAGGAGAAAGAAAAATAGAAGAGGAGCACGGGGAACGTCCGTCCTAGATGCGACGTCGGAGCCCGGCATAAATAAGAAACTCGAAGGAACAAATGTATCCACGTTCGTAATTTCCATTTCCTCCGCCCTGTGTCGCGGTATCGTCCGTGGAGATCGATCGTAGCGGTACCGCGGGTGAATTCCGAGCACGACGGATAGACGACGAGTCGCACGGAAATAGAATGATGATGTCTCGTGGAAGATTCGTGCCGCTGGGCTCCCCGATGTCACCGTTCGTATATCGGTTCGCTGGATCGATCCTACGCGAGGAGAGTGGCGCGCGTAATACAAATTGCAACGCGAAAACGGACCGCTCACTCTCTCTCTCTCCTCTCTTTCTCTCTCTCTTTCTCGCAGATACACGGCGTCGTCGCGCCACGAGACCGACAGCGGAGAGAGAAGAAGCGGGTGGTGGCACCGAGTTTGATAAATGACGCGGACTCTATTTCTGCCGACCCGTAGGGGTGTGAGTGCCGCCCGATGTAATCAACCGCTGTATTATATAACAGGGTGACTTCCCAGATTAGGAGGGTCGACCGTGTTTCGCGACGACCGTCGAAGGGCGATCGTTTCGTGATGTACCAACCGACGATCTCGAGCACCAAATTCATAGGTGTAATTAAACACGCGAAAATACCGAATAAATTCCGTTTCGCGGGAACTCGCGACGCTCGCGATCCAACTTCCGGGACGAGTTGAGATTTTTTTTCCGAGAAACGAGAACTATTTTACCTACGAGTGTGAATTTTACGATTACAGTGGCGGACGAGCCGAAATTTAGGTAAAGAGTCGGGAAAAGATTCTATAGTTCGAGAGAGGAAAGAAAGTCTCTTTCTAAAGAGAAAATTCGAGAATCGATCCGATACGGTTAACCGATGATCGATGTTACGCAATAGACACCGATTGTTTTCACTTTACATTTATTATACATCGTTCATCATCGACACGCTTCAACTTTCAACGCGTTCTCAACAGACGCTTCGAAACGTAGATCGAATCGGATCTGGAAATTTTCCTGGGAAACCTCCGATGCAATTTCGTTGCTCGGCTCGTAATTCGCGCCACGGATAACTCCATTAGTACCGCGATCGTAAATTTCGCCCCCCTGGAGAGATCGAGCGCGAAACCAACGTTTGAAACGTTCCTCGAGTCGATTTCGACTCGGGTTTCGCGACGGTGCGAAAGAAGAGAGCGTCGCGATCTCGTAAGGAAGGCAATACGTGCGCCAATTACGTCGCGGGCGCAAATTTCCTCCACTTGTCGGGAAAAAATGTTGAATCCGCGGAACGGTCCGCGGGGTACGATCTCGCGCTCAGTTATTGAAAAGACGACTAATAACGTCAGGACTTAATTGTTGCTTTCAGTCACGCTGCGGTCTACGGTTACCTGCGCGCAATTTTCTTATTACCCGTTAATGATGCAAGAAGCCCCGACACAGCCGCGGACCGAGCACGCATAAAACTAGCTATTACAACCGCTGCCTTTACAACACTTAATGCTAGTTGTATGCCGCCTTGGGGATAGACCGGAGCCGTATCGCTTTTTGCGCCCGTTCTGCGTCGCATTTTATACACGGCCGTATACCGCGATAACTAGCTTTCGCGCGGCAGTAAAACGTTATTCCAACGTCGGCGAATAATTATTCCTCGTTAATAAGGCGAACCGCGTGCACCGATCGCGAGGAGTGCTACGAAGACGATCCGCGTATACGTTGGACAGCCCGGTGGTAAATCGGGCGATTTCCACGTAATCGGAATCTTCGAGAAACAATGGGAAACTCGGTGGCATTAAGGGAGCGCTCGGGGTCCGAGATTACACGTGGAAAAGTTAATCTTAATAAACGAGGGCAATCGGGAGGAGCTTCGCCGCGGAGGTAGTTGCCGCCGCAAATGCGCGGCCCATGCAAATGCGCCCCAAAGCCAGCTCTGTCCGCCGTGGAGGCTAACCCTAAGAATTTACATACTGCCACTGGCCTCTCGTTTCTCTCGCCCGTACCCTCCCGCGTAGCCCTCCGACTCTCTCTCTCTCTTTACCGCGCTCTCCTCCGTGCTCAATCCGGAGCCTTTTGTCCGGCGCGGAATGTCCATCAACTTTTTGTCCGTCGAGCACGAGTAAATAGGAGAGTCAAATGACCAGGCGAGGGCTTTAAGGGCGGCGAAATGGGGCTACGGGCCCTTTTATTTGCCGATTCCGTGCGGATTGTTTCGTGATTTAGCATAAATGTTTGATTAGATTCTCGAACGGATAGAGGCTCCCGCGTGCGCGTACCGACGCTCCGAGGGACACGTTGTTTGCATCAACGAATCGCCAATGACCGGCTCCAATCGAGCGAACGTAATTATTTAACCGTCCGCGTTTCTACGCTGCTCGAAGTTCAAGCAGCGGCTCGCAAACCTCGTACCCGGTGTTGGCTCTTCGTTGCCAATACGGACGAGACACGGACGAATCGATCGAGCCGTTTCAAGTTCAACGCGCGCGTCTACCTACGTCGTTTCGCCGAACCGTTCTCCTTACCTCGACGTGCACGGAGTTTCGGAGAACCTCGTGGAAAATCTCATTCTCGATCTCTCGAGCGCACTTTCGGAATTCTTTCTCGATCGCGCTCTCTACCTTCGTGTTTGTTTTCTTCTCAGCCGGGAGAAAAGGAAAGACTCGATCTTGGTACGACACCGGTCCGAATCCGCGCGAGAACGTTTCCGAAACGAGTAACGAAACGCGAGTGACAACGCCCGATACTTGGGCGAACGATCGTCACGGTGGACGAGTTAGGTCAAAGCGTAACGAAAACATTTCTCTCGGTGTTACGCGAAGTCAGGTATACGTAAACAACGCAGTGGCCTCGCGCGCGTCTATTTTAAGATCCCACGGCCTTCGATTAACGACGCGCAATGAATTACATTGTTAATTTATATCATCGTTAGCCACACGTACTATCGGTAACCGTCGATTAATTTATCGCCGACCGGCAGCTGCGTTGAACGCGTTACCTCGCCGCTACCGCGTACACTCCTCGCGAGCGAACCGAGCCGCGTCCTCGTGTATCCGCGCGGACACGCTTTACGTTCGTCGTTAACGAAGATGACAGCGTAATTATTACACGTAATAAAATCCCGGCTCGAATCAACGGCGATTCCTCCGACGTTGAACCAGATCGAGAGTCATCGAGCTCTCGAAATTCCAAGGCGTTCGTTCCAATTACAATCGAGTCGACGATCGAATTTTTGGGAACTCGAGAAAATCGAGTTGGAAAAATCGAGCGAAACTAGTTACTCCGAAACACAGATTCACGATCAAAGTGTTTACCAGAAACAACGTATTGTCTACTGTAAGTTTTGCGAATGTATTATCGTGTACAGATCCGAATAGCTAAATTCTACTGTTTCGATTGTATCGAGTAGCTCTAAACGCTCGATTCGTTTCGTTCGAGTAATCACCACCGAGAAAACAACTTTACCCACGAAACGAGACTACATCCGATCGGTCAAGATGGCTGATCGCGTCCACGGTAGCGAGCGAATTCAGTTAGCGCTTCCGCCGGTCGGATTGGACCATCGGTTTAGACAATGGGACCTGCTCGTGCGTTTAAGGTAATCCCTCGTGAATGGTATCCCTCCGGTACTTAATACATTGTCCGCCCTGATGGCCGTCCTTTACAATCTCGTCGCAGGGTGCGGCCCCGTACTCGTCGAAACCTCACCCCTGTCGAAGATGGCTCGCATTAACACCTATTTACCGTAACATTGGCAAACAACCCTCGTCGGCTCGAGAGTGTTTCCCGCGCGGTAACCTTGTTCGTCGTTGTTACAGATTTTCTCCATACGGTTGTCCGCGTCCTTGTCCGCGCCATTGCGATTCGGGGCCCGATCGGAGGGACCCGAAGGTCGCGCGTGAACCAACGGAGCATAAATTTCCCTTCAACGACAAAGTATCAACGCGTGAAAAGAAAGGAGGAGAGAACGTTAAGAATAGCACCGTGAGCGTCGATGGCGACGACGGACTGAAAATTCTCTTTCTCGCTCGTGTTGTACATTAATAGGCCGTAAAAACGGCGTTGTATATTCTTAAGATGTTTATGGTTCGTCAAACGCGGTAGATTCGAAGTCATAAACGCCGCGAGGCGAGGCGACCCGTAGCAGCGTTCGTTCTCTCTCTCTTTCTCGTCCAGCCGGTCGGGTTTTATTTTTCTCGCGATGCACGGGGAGGAGTCGGGCACTTGGAAATGCATCCGACATCCGGTACAAGTTGGAAGGGGGATGTCCTTCGGTCAGTCCCTGGGGTGCGATAAGGTCCCGGACAAATGACCGTTCGGTCGGGACGGAAAACTACTGGCGGGAAAATCAGCCCTCTAAGTAAATTCGTATCAACCCCCTCGGAGACGCACCGAAGAAGGTGGAACGAGAGGCGAAGGGTGGGCCGATCCGTCATACGAGATTACCGGGAGTAAACGACGGGACGTCCGATCGCGAAACGAACGGAAAACAGCCAGAGAGAGAACCGGAGAGAATCGTATCGCGCGTAACCAAATTTCGGTATAATCGGGGAACAGTTCCGTGGATCGTCGGCTACTCGATCATTCACGGTCCCGTGAACATTCGTCCATCGTTCGCGGACCATCGCCCATCGTGACCGTTGCTTAATGTCCGTTGCATTTTTTACGCGATCGCCGAAAAAGAGAGGAAACGTTGGACGAGGGATAAAATATAGGATTCGAGCAATCCCTTCGTTCCCCGCTTACTCGACCCAATTCCACGGGAACGCTTCGCGCCGTTTACGTAGCGACCGGAACGCGGGAAAAAAACTTCTTCTGCCCGGAGAGACGGCTGAGGGATTGGATAGATTATCGTTTGTATTGCCACGGGGTCGGCAAGTCGATAAGGTGAGTCCGTGGGACTTTCTTTCTCTCTGTTTCGTCGGGGAAACGTCCACGGTGGATTTCGCCGACGACACGATTAATCAACGGAAATCGCTTCGTATCGAACGACCAAAGTTTTACTCGGCGTTACGCGACAACGGAGTATTTTAACGGAAATGGAACCACGGTCTATGGAACTTTGAGGAAATAATTTTGTACACCGTGTACCTACTCTAACGATATTACAATCGTATCTGGAACAGTCTGGCCTGAAACATTTGGTACACCGATTACGATGCACCTTGCGCGATGCGAAACCGCGACAGGATTCCTTGTTTGTAAATATTAAAATTGTATTTCGCACGGTTACGAAGTTAACTCGATATTTCGGTCGCGGTACACACCGATACGGTAAAGGATCGAATTTTTGGGCGAAATTATTTGTTACTTCGTAGGTTATTTACCCGTGTTTTTTCATCGCGAAGGAAGAGTAATCGAGCCCCGGATAAATGACAGAGGGTGGACACGTTAAAAGCCCCAATCGGAAAATGGGGTGCGTGTCCGCGCGAACGTGAACGAGACTCTTCCATTTCTCGCTGATGGTTAAACCTGTTCGGCTGCAGGTAATAAGCACTAATAACAAAAAATATTTCACGTCAATCCGTGGACACGGAATATTGATTCCCCTTCGTGAAAGCCGAAGACCCCCCACTGTTTTCAGCCACCGATATGCATTCAAACTGAAATTCCATGCAGTCGCTCGTTTCGGCGGTCTCGTTTCCACACCGTAGGATGGATTAATTAATCAAACCCCCTGGGTTTCGAAAAACTATCCACGGTCGATGATCGACACCGTCGGACCATTGCGAATCCATGAAAATGACCTCTCCGCCTTTAAACGATATTTTCCCCGATTCACCGGCGAAACGCGGCGCATCGACGAACACGCGGTAGCATAATATCGGATGCAGGTGTCGTCGTAATCGATTCCAGCGGTGCGGAATATTTTATAGTTACACGTTCGAAGATACGCGTCCTTTTCAATCCGGTGACAACGCCGCCGCGCGAAAATTCGATACCCCTTCTCCTCTACCTGCGTTTCAAAATAATGCCCTTATCGTCGATTTAAAAAACAAAAAAATACGCGCGTACTCGACTCGTGCAACGGTAATAACAAAAAACACCGGCGAATCGGGAACGTTAACGAAACGCGTTCGGTGTACTCGAATATATTATGTACTCGAAAATTCGACGATCCACCCGTATTTTTATTTCGACGGGCGCTCTTAACGTCGAATTGTAAAACGTACGCGTGTTCGATGTTACGCGAGGAGAAAAACAAGATACGTAGAACCAGATCGAACACACTCGGGTATATTTCACGGTTGAAGGCAACGTCTAAAATCCTCTCCGGTGTATCAACGATAGGAATCGATGCGCGTAGTCACGAGATGGAACGCGATCGCGTTCGTCACCGCCCGGACGATTGTTTGGCAACGTAAACGTTTCCTTTGTACGGTCTGAAAATGACGTATGTCGTTTTCTGGCTGCCTTCCATTAGGATCGACATCTTCGGACAATAATTTATTTATCTCCGCGTATGACAATCGAAAGACCGATCGAGCAGTCTCGGTGTAGGTCGTCGAGCCAATCAGCTACCAACGAACTTCTGACTCTCTTACGGCGGGCGTTCATAAGCATTTGAATGGGCCAATCCATCACGCGGCTCCTCTCTTTCTCGCCCTGGGTGCTCCTTTGGCCTTCGTTCCTCCCGGTGACGTCACGCTACAGTCATCCCCTATTAGTGGGGTGTTGTACCAACCAGCTCGAACTGCGGGTCGCGCGGAAAGAACGAGGAAAGAGGAGGCTGGCGGCTCGAAACGAGGGGGTTGGTAATTATATATTCTAAGGGTGTCTCGCCGATCAGTCAATGTTTCCGCTGCAGCTCTCCGACAATGGACCAAAGATAGAAAAAGCTTATCTGTCACCGTGCGCGATACTTCCTTAGGGGAGAGTTACCGAGGACTTTTAATTCGCGCTACGATTACCGGTTCTGGCGATGAAAAATTAAAAGTGGAGACGACTCGTTGCTGGAGGGGTGATCCCATTCGTTACCGATTCGCCACCGAACAGAACTTTTCGCGCGTTTCTATTTCGTAACGAGGAGCAATACTTGCGAATACATTCTCGCGTAGACACGATCTTTCCTTCTGCGACGACTCGTTTATACGTAACACTACCATGCGTGTAAATTGAGTCTGGACGAGTGCAACAAGGTTGAGTCAATTTTCTAGGTTTCCAACATTCTCTTGTATATTTTCGATTCGCGGAAGTTGCAACGAACGAGTGTAACAACTTTGACTCAATTTTCTAGGTTTCCAGAATTCTCTTGTATATTCTCGATTCGCAGAAGTTGCAACGAACGAGTGCAGCGACCTAAAATTCCTTTCCTATCTTTCCAGCGTTCTCGTACACTTATTCAAATTCTTAAAAATCTCAAAAACGAGCAAAGACCTAAATTACCGAAGATCCATCGAAGAAAATGTACATCGAATCGAATCGCGACGAACGAAATAAATGCTCGCTCGTTCGCTACTTACGCCTCGATAGTAGTCGCGTCGGGAAACGCATCGTTCGATCGGAGAAGATAAACTCGAGTCTGGATTCGATCGGTAACGAGCCGGTGCGCGATTCGTGTGGTCCGGTTCTCTCACCCTCCGGCCCTCGGGCTGGAAGAGCCTCGATCTATGACGACTACTGGCATAATGGTATTTGATGTTAATCGGGCTTTGAGTACGAGTTAGCGCGACGAACGCGTCTCGAACGCATGAGCGAGTTGATTAAATTCAAACACCTCGTAGGCAGAATGCCAGAGCGCGGCGCGCGTCGTTGGATCGGGCGCCGTGTGCGTGAGTTCAAATATGCTCATATCGGGCCGACTCAAAGGACCGAGGTAACTCTCTGTCCGACAATGGTCACGCACGATAATAGCATGCCATCCAGACCCCTCGGTCGGTCTCGACCAACGAACGCACGCTCGTCTGGAAGGAGTAAATACCGATTCGCTGAACCGATTCCGAGCTCGTGATCGGTCAGAGAAGCACTCTACCACCGACTGGTGTATTTCCGCGCGAAAAGTCGCTACGCGCTAGGATTTCGCGAATTTAATTCCTCGAAAGTATCGCGTCTATCTAGGTGACTTTATTCTCGTTTGTTCGTTTCCGGTTCTCCGTAAAGCATCGCGACGGTATTCGTGCACCGATCTCGATATCGAAGCCATTCTCTCGAATTTAAATGGTCGAACCACGCGACAATATCTCCCGTCGATGGATACACGACTCGTGGAGAGTTTCTCCGCGCAATGAAATCTCGTAACACGTCCCTCCGGCCACCCCCTTGGTACTGTTACATCCGGTGCGGAGTCGAGGTCCGTAGGAACGAAAACGTCGAAACGACGCGATCCGACGCGACGCGGGCATCGCGTCCGCGTCCGCGTCCGCGCTCGCGCTCGCGCGCGAGAGAGCAATCTAAAATCTGTCATGCCTTTGATCGATGCGCCGTTCGCCATTTTAATGCCTATCACCCGACAACAAGCCTCACGTGAAATACGAGTTAACCCCCGGGGCGTTCTCACCCTCATCAAAGCGCGATCATCCCTCGAGGAATTCAAAACGCCGCCGTTGCCCGCCGCCGACCTCGACGTCGTCGTGTGAAAACGCTTTAAACAACGTCGAACGTCGCCCCGGAGCCAGATCATTATCGGAAATCATTATCGCGTCGCGCGCACACGGCTAGCTCGCTAGCTCGCTCGCTCGCTCGCGTGTCCACACGGCCTTTACAACGACCACCTATCCCCGATACGGACGAGCAATTTCCTTCTCGAAACGATCCCGTGAGTTCGCAAACTGGGAAATAGATTTTCCGCGCGATACCTTTAATTATCGTCGACGAACGACCCGGTCGATCGGGTCTCGATCACGCGGAGAAAATTATCCGCTCGTTGAAAAATTCAAGCCCACTTCTCGCGAGGGGAGCGTAGAGATTCCTAACGCGATGGAACAACGCTTGTCAACGATTTTCAACGCTAGGTACAATTGTGCGAATGTTCGCGACGAAGTAATAATCTCTCGCGAGAATTCCACCGGAACGATTAATTCCAGTACCAACAACGAATCGAAACGGATAAACAACGAGGTCTTTCATCGAACGAGATACCTCGAATGTTTCGTCGGTACGAAGGAATTTAAGTGCTCTTAGATCGAAAACGATAAATACGTTTGCAGAATTTATTCCCATTGATTCTTATTGCAATTTATGCGATCGAACGTACCGTATAATTCCCGGTGGGAGAAGGATAGGGAGAAAGTTTTCTAGGTACACTCGAATCGAATAGCGCGGGACATTTATTTACTGAACCGTCGATTGGCCTTAGATTTCCTTTCTGTCGTCGATTCGATATCGGTGATCGGGACACCAAACGAGGAAACAATGATCGAAATTAAATTTAGGGGCTCCAAATAGAGTACGATCTCAACGATTTTGAATAAAACGTTAAAGAGATGAAAACGCTCCATAGACAGCGAGACGAAGTCGTCGAAGCCGCGAGCGTACAATAAAGTATTCGTCTCGCGAGAAAATCGGATAACGCGACACTCGGATGCACTCGGCGATAGTTGGTCGGATGCACTCGTCTCCTCGAGCGTGCTCGGATCTTCTCGAACGCAGCGTGGACCGTCTGGAAGCGAATCGGAGCGAAAACCGTGGAAAATTTTATTTCTTCCGCTTCGGTGACTCATCGGTGCTCGAATCGTCACCGGAGCGCGTAGACAACGCCCGAACGCGGCGAGAATAAGGTCTCGCGCTGGTACCGTACGGTTTTATTTCCGTACGGTGGCCAACCGGGAGGATATTTCGACGAGTAACGCGATTTCGAAAGTTCCGTCTCGCCCCCGTAATTTGATCCGAAAATAATTGACGGCGAGGCCTTCGTACGCGAGGGACAATCCCGGCGCGGACGGAATCCGGGATAATCGGAAAAATATTATGATAACGCGATTGGCCGGTGAGCGAGCCGAGGAACGGGAGAGTGTATCGAATCATCGTTAGCCGGGACACGGGATTTGCCGGACCGTTGGAAAAACTCGGAAAATCGAACGGAGCCGTCGTTTCGTCCTATTCCCGTAGCAGCGGGACGAGACGCGCCAGAGACGAACCGACGTCCAAGTAAAACCTGTTCGCTGTCCATAAATCTAACGACGAATTCATTCGTCCGACGTATCAACCGCGTCTGGATTTTTCCACGGGAAATCCGCAGCGATACGGTCGGTCGGTCTCTCGCGAACTAAATACCTATTAAAATATCAGAGGGAAGCCCGTTCGTTCGGTCGCACGCGCGACCGTTTCATCCGTCGGATGAAAATTTTATCGGCGTTACTTGGCGAGTTTCCCTCTAATTGGATTACCCTTCGATGTACTCTCCGGATGCCGAGTGGACGCGATACAATTTGGCCACGTGTCGATTACATTCGACGGTGGCGATGCACGTAAATTACACGACCGTTCCCCGTGTATCAATTTAATAATTCGCGCACCGGGGACAGGTGTAAAAGCCAATATTCGAGGGAACGCGAGCGGACATCGTTCCGCTGTAACACCCTGTTACACCGGACGCGTTAATGTAACCGGTACAACTTTTCCCGTGATATTCGAGCCGAATTACCGATAAATCGGATTAACTCGGAACGGCCGCGATCGAAACGAAGCGACACCAGGGGGAGGATAGACGAAGAATCGAATTCACCGATAAACGGTTCCTCGTCGTTAATTGGCCATCGGGCGGCTGCTCCCAACGCCGCGAGATTCACGATCCAGGCGCGGACGACACGCGACGATTTCACGACACCCGTGTAATTCACTCACGGGGGATATAAATCCGCGAGATACCCCCGACACGACGAAAAAGATGTCCTCGTAGATTTGATGGAGCGAGTGCCTCGAGACTCTCGTAAAAGACGCGTCCGCGCTGGCGAGCATAAAATTAGAAGAATGGACTCGAAAGGATTTGAAAGGATTGCTCCCGGTTTCCGCCTTTGGCGAAGCTCTCGCCTTTCGTCTGTATACGTACGTATATATATATAAGTATATATATACGTATATATTCGTGTTCCCGCGTAGAAAAGGACGCGACGCGGCGCAGAGTCGCGAGTTTCGAGAATGGATCGAGTACGCGGCCCGGACCGACTCCTTTTTCGAGAAAACGAAGAAACGCGTCCGCGAGGAGGGAAAACGGCGAGAGGCGAGATGCATTTTGGCGCTTCCAGGAGCAACGTACCGGTAGCGAGAAGACGCCCGGGTAAACAGGAGAACCCTGTCCCGCGAAATAAAGCTTAAACGAGAAACCCCGGAGAACAAGAGCGAAAAGAGGGAAGACGCGTTCCGTCGCTTTAGGAGCCAACTCGTCCGTGAACAAACGACGTACGACTATCCGACGGAGACGAAATTTAAGCGACAAATGAAACGAATATAAAGAGAACCGGGTCCGCTTTGTTTCGTAGCGCGACTCCTCGTCGTCGTCGTCCTCATAGCCGTCGTCATAGTCGTCGCTCGCGAACGAGTAAGAATTATCGTAAAAATATATTCCGGGGACAAAAGGATCGCGAGAGAAGGGCCCGTGGAGGGCAGCAGAGGTTCGCTGTCTTTCCAGATGAACCTTTTCCGGCATTTCGGGCGATTTAAGGGGAAGTGCAGTAATACGCGGACAAAAAGGAGAGTCTCGATAAAGCCGGGCGTCGGAACTAATGACGGTGCTTAAGAAAAAGCTTAATGGATCGTCCTCGAGGCGCAATGATGTGTCATTTGTAACCTCGCGTAGCTCGCACGCACGCGGCCATCCCTCCCACCCTTCTGCCCTTTCTCTCGGATTAATTGCCGTCCAATTAATGTCTCGACGACGACCGAAGGGCCGTTGAAACAGTCCCGTACGCGCGATCGACTTCGCCATATTTCCGCCGACGGACCAACGAAAGTCATTTTTCACGGTCGCGCGTCGAAATCGAGACGATTCGCGCGATGTTACGACCCTCGATCGAAGTCACGCGACCAATTTTCCACGGAAATCGAGATACACTTTGCGTTATTTTCCCGTAAACGTCCACGAGTTTTCGAAGACTTTTTACGAAGCTTGCGCGAGTCGTCTCGACGAAACGAGAGAAACACGAGGACGTAAATGACGTCGATCGAACGCAAAGGGTTAACGGGCGTAAACCGACGGGTTTGCTATGAACGCGAACGATCCATGGCCCTCATCGTATCGCACGGTGATGTCCATGTGACCGTTTACCGGCCAATCCGCGCGAAAGACAGGCGAAAAATTTTTTTTCCGAATCGCGCTCCAACGATTCCGTACGATCGACGAACGTGTCACCGACAGCCGACTCTGGAGTTTATTAATTTATTCGAGCATGGAAACGATAATTAGCCCGGACACCGGTGACAGAAACAGGCTCGCCCTTCGGGCAGACGCGTGTCGATTTACACGCACGCGATGCCGAGAGGATACCTGAGGCCACCGGGCGATTAGAGAACAAAGGCTCTGTTCGACGATCGACGATCGAGCTATCTAATTCTCCGTGATGAATTGTACGAGTCAACGGACCGCGCGCACGCTCCACGTTGCACTGTGCACTTTCGATGCAACGGGTGAATCGTTGCCGAAAATAACGCGAACAAGCTTCGAAAGAACGAGAAACTCCCGACGAGATCGTCCTCGAAGTTCCAAACCTGCTTCGAGTTCCATTCTGGTCGAAAGTAACGACAACGTAACGTCAACATCTTGACGTGCTTGTAAAAATTTCAAACCTCGTCTGGGTTCAATTGCGCGGAAACGATTCGAGCTACGTAAAAGAATGTAAAATTTCCAGCAAGACGAACTTGAAACTATACTTTCGTTCTTGAACTTACGCACGACGCATCCGATCCGAATTCCATTCTTCTATAACTCACTAAACCAGATTCCAAAGGGATAGAAACCTTCTGTCAAGATACAAAACCTACTTTCACTTAAGAGGATCCTCTCTTCCCTCCTCGACTCTCTCTCTTTCTCTCTCTTTGCAATTCAAACTCGAACACACTATCAAGAAACACCGACGCCTCTTAAAATTCGTATCCCCGATATCGAAGCTGCTTGCGAGACGTTTGATCCCATCGCTAATTCTAATCGAGCCTCGCGCGGGAGACTCCTAATCAGAATCGGGCGTTAAAGTGGCGGCCGCGGCCCGAAATTAACAATGTTGTTAACAAGCGCGTCGAGTCGAGAATCCCCGGGCATCGGGCGTGAATATCCGAGGCTAAAAGCGCCGGGAGTCGACCCGCTCTGTGGGAGATAAGTGTGACGACCTGTCCAACGACACCAGGGGGAAGGGTTGACGCAATCAACGTAAAACGTAACGCCGACGGTAACAGGGATTAGTTATCTTCAACACCCTCGTAGGTACCGCGGGAGGGAGGGAGGTACGGGCTCGTGTTTGGACCGGGGGAACGAAACGTACGGGGGTGCGGTCGTTTCGAAATCACCGACGGTCTTCCAGTAATTGCGCCAAGAAAATTGCGCGAATCGCCGGAATGGCCGCTGACGAAAATCACTGGTCGACTACGGCACCGGGATGGTTATTGCCACGATCTGACGCGATAACGCCGATATCCGTTTCGGAAACGACGCCGTACGACAACGGAATTCGACGCCGACGTCGTCGAGGTACCACCGATCACGGAGCCACGTAAACGTTTACGGATCACCGTGTACACCGAGAACGATAACGCTCGTTAAACGTCCATCCACACGGGAATGGTCCACCGATCGTTCGGTTTCGATGTTCGTGTACCTATTTGGAAAGTTTGAAATTTCTGTACGCAAATTAGAACAGTTGGAAGAGATCGATGGTAGAAGTTTTCAAGGATGTAGTGGGTCCGTTTGGACCCAAGCGAAAGCCTGTTTACCGATGCTGGATCGATACACCCAGACACTACAGTGACTTTGAGATTGGTTGTATCGCAGTTCGTGCAACTTATTCACTCACGAAGGATCCAATCGCGATCGACTGGGCGAGTAAAGCGACGTTTATCGTTCCGTTAAATGGAATTCCGTACGACTTCCGAGAGGTTTCCGTTACATCGATGTAATTCGAACGGTTGTTTCCGGTATCGACGGGACACGGAACGAAGAAACGGAAAAAAGAGAAGAGCGTACACCGACCGGGACACGGTTACCGATATTGGCGAAAATAACACGCGCGTACAATCGCGATACATCGACCCGCAATATCCGTAAAACCGTGGAAAATTCCGCGGAACGCGGAGGGCTATCTTTCCTACGGATGGTCCCGTCCCTTTGATGCAACGAACGGGGCGGTAAAGCGCGAACAAATTTACCAAAAGAAAGCATAAACAACGGATTACAATTAAACGAGTCGCACGGGCGTGTTTGTTTTCAGCCGGCGGTGTATCACGCCGGACGATGAAACGGGAAATAAAGGGCCGATCGACAATTACGCGAGCTAGGTGTTAATCCCTTTTGCCGTACGCGGCACCGTCACCGGCAAAGTGCCCAACGCAAATACGGCCCTTTGACGCATTCGAAATGCACCGCGTCACGGAGGAAACAAAACCGTTCCTCTCCCGCTCTCTCTCCCTCTCTGTTCCGTCTCGCTCGAAATGCTTTCGCGTACGCAAACGACGCGACGATAAATAATAGACACGGAATTATATTGCTTTTGTATTCATATTAAGGTCCGCGGCCGTGGTCGTTCAGCGTCGAGCCGAATATTTTCCTTCTATTCGGGATTAATGGCTCGGACGTATTTTATAGGGAGCCCCTGTCCGTGCGATATCCATGCAGAAACTGACCGCTGCCCGTTCCACCGGTGATATATCGTCGGAAGTTTAAAAGTAATACGGGGAAACGAAACAGAGCGAGAGAGAGAGAACGACTCGTAATATCGTACCCCTCTCCTCGTACCCCCTCCGGAGAGATTTAAATTTCGAAATTTGACGTCCCGCGTACGTGCTCCGCGAATTCCGTGGAGACCCCGTGTACCCGTTCGCGGAGAGAAAAATAGAGAAACCAAGGAGGAGGATGTCGAGGAGACGAATCGAATGGACTCTCTTATCGAGAAACGCGATAAGACCGGCTCGCCGTACCACGGAATATGGTAAAAGGTCGGAAACGACGAGAAAAAGATCTCGGCCCTTGACCGACGAGAGCCACTCGCCGAATGGAAAACGGAACTCGTCCGTGGACGTATCTCGCGGTGTATTATCTCGAGCGGAAAATAAAAATCGAGGTCGAGAGACGTTCTCTCTTTATCGTTCGCGGCGAACTGGCGCTCGTTCGCGAAAGGGTGCCGCGATTCGTCAACGCGAGCGTTCTTTCAACGTCTAATAGCGATTCGGGCCCCGCGAAACGAGACTCGAACGATATTTATCCCCGATTCTGTACCGTAGTTACGAGCGACGCGGCAGTTGATCGAAATTTACTTTCGCACCCTCGGACAGTGACACGTGCCGTGCTCGAACACGTGCTGCAGTCAGGGCGTTGGCCATCTTCCATCTGTCAAAAATCGACAGCCTCGCGTGCGGGTAATGCATAAAGCCTACCGAACGATTTTCCCGATCGTCGATCGGTGCGTCGAAGAATCTTTCTCGTTACGAAACGTAAAAGAAGAGTCTCCGATGAACAGTGGGGGTGGTAGGAGGGTAAAGGGTCTCCCGAAAGCTTTAATATTGTCTTGGCCGCGAGAAAAAGGGGGAGCCGCGCGGATTTGTCGCAAACAAGCTCGGTTTCGGGGAACGTCTCTTCGTCCTTCTTCGAACGAGGGCGGGGAAATAAAAGAAACCGGGTGAAACGCAAAGTCTCACCTTAAACCACGAGGATCCGAGTCCCTTTGAAGATTCGGTGAAAGTTAAATTCTATTCGCAGACGTGTATTATACACATCGAATCGGTACTGTGTATATAGGTATAAGTTCGAGGGCGGTTTCTTTTCAGCCCTTGCTCCGTGACCATTATAGCGTAGCCGTAGGGTGTCTATAGGGTTGTTCACGGCCGAGAATCGAGCAGACGAGGCGGGCGGTTGCTACCGACCTTCCGGAAGGGTCGATTGTTGACCGAAAAAGTCGCCAATTTAAAAGGACCCCCGGCGTTTCTTTCTCGGCGATGCGCGAAGATGAAGAGAGACCGAGCTAGGGGGCCGCGCACGCCTGATTCCGAACAAGCAATTATGTTGTTACGAAATGTTTACAACGAGATTATTGTCAGCGGCATCTTACGCCCCGGGTGGTGGGTGCCCCTGTCGTCCAGATACTACTCCTTGTATTATCAATTTTATTCGACGAAGGGACGACCTCGAATACGCCCACGGCGTGCCTTTTGTAGCCCGATACGTTTCAACCAACTACCTTACGAGCACGTATCGCGTCGCGACGCTTCGCGGTAGGAAAGCTACTCGTCTTCGAACGAGCTTCTCGAACGCTACGCTCGACCTTTGTCTTCGTCGCGAGAAATTGGATCCTCGAGGGACAATCTCGACGCTTTATCGCCGGACGATGTACAGGGGTGTCGACGATACTCGGTTACGAAGCGACTCTGTCCAGATGTTTCGCTCGAAAAGGATTGCGCGCGTTAACCGTGTTTCGAAGAACGTTAGGGAAACCCTGTACCGAATTGAAGTGAAAAATCGCTACTCGGCGAGGGAAAGAGTAACGTTCCGACGCGTGTTCCATCGAAAGCTCGCTTTTTCGAAGCGAAAAAATTGTTTCGACAAGGCACGGGACACGACGAGGCGCGTTTCCTTCGAGCTCGCTCTTTGCGCGAAAAATCGACGAGTCACCGGCCAAGTTAACAAAGATGTATTTAACAAGGACGACCGTTCACGAGACTCGCTTCAAAGGGTTTTTCCATCGAGAGCTCTTTTGTGCATCGAATCGACGAGTTTGCCAACAGAATTGAAAAAGAACGTATTCAACGACGACGACAGGTGTCCGTTCAAAGGTTTTCATTTTTCGTCGGAGGTAACTCACCGGCGAGTTGCCAAAAGAAGAAAAAATATATAGGAAAATTCGATAAAGGAAAATGCGCGCAAGATCGACACGTTTCGCGACGCTTTCGAAATGGAAACAAAGTTGGCACGGTGTCGGGCGATAGCCAACTATAAATCGATCGATACCTATTGTATGCAAATAAACGGTTACGCGGACGGTACGATCGCCATAACTGCGGATACATAGGTGTACGTATTGTGGAACATTCGCGGGTTACTTTCGATTCGTTGTTCGCGCCAGACGCGAGCTAGCCTCCGCAACGATGATACGCGTCTCGTGTATAATCCATCGCGCGATAAAACAATACCGTAAACCGGGACCGTTTCGTTGAACAAGTGACCGGCCGCAATTATTCGCCGCTCGAGCCGATAAAATTCGCCGTAGGACGAGGATGCGCGTCGTTGGAAGGATGCACCGTATTTCACCCCGAGAATTATTAACTCCCCGGGTCGGAAGTAACGAACAATCACGACGGTGCGGCGAGGCGAGGCGAGGCGAGGCGCGGCGTGGACGCTGCCGAAGTTATGGCGCGCGGTAAAGAGTTAGGAGTTAATAATTCAAGAAGACGCGATTACGAGAGCTAAGAGTGGCAAGTTGCCGACGATAAAGAACGAGCCGGTACCGGCGCGAAGGTGACGAGAAACGGGGGTCGAAGGTGAGACGAGGTAACGCGTGACTCGGCCCCGCTCGCATACGGTCCCGATTCGTCCCGGTACGGATTCTTCCGCGTGCGGAATCGCGTCCGAGATGGAATTTGCATGCAAATAGCGTCGCGAATCCCGAGCGTGTTGGCCGGTACGTCGCGCGCCCGGTGTAATCAGTTTTGCGGTCTCGCGGTCGTAATTGAATGTGACGTAAATAAATAAATAATGTCGCGCAGCGGGCGCGGTGGAAAACGTTCGCCACCTTTAAAGGTCGGGACTTCGATTAAGCTTCGCGCCTCTCGGTCGGCGTCTCTCTGTGAAGTCCCCACCTTCCGCCTCGACGTTCTCGCTCGCGCGTGCACCGCCGAAAGGGAATATTACGGCAGCCGGAATTTTTCTCGAGGATTAATTTGCGGTCGGCCGGCCCTCGTCCTGTCAGGACTACCGGCATTACCGGCTACCGTACGTCCTGCCGGACCGCCGCACTGCACCGCACCGCACCGCGCGACCACCGACGATTAATTATTCGACAAATCCTTTTCTCTTCCCCGCCGCGAGCAAAAAGTAACGCATCGTGTACGTACCGTGCAACGCTCGCGGGAAGAACCCAATCGGGAACGCAGCACTAATTGACCGAGTGCTAGGGACGAGCATAGTTTCGCGCGCAGGGTGATTCGGAAACCCGTGTCCGCAAAGGGGTGAATCTTAGCGACGAAATGGATAGTAAAAAATACGAACTGTGAGCGTACGTCCCTTGGTTCTGGACGATGGAAGTAAACGTTTCAGTTGTACGAGCTTTGTCTTTAGATATTTTCATTCCGTTAAGAATCTACCGTGCGTTCGAAGGAAGTTAACCACCTACTGCGCGCAACTGAGAAATCGACCTCTGGAGGAAATTGAGAATAGTCGAGTGCTCGGTTTGGGATTATTCTTAGGCATATCTGAAATTTTTTAACTAGGAGGAATATTTTCTTAAATTCTTCGTAACTCGAAACGCAAGGAACATAGATAACGTGTTCGTAGGACGCTTTTCTATTTACTTCGATGCGCAGACTCAACCTCTATATCGTATATACATTTAGGAATCATACTAGGTTTGAAAGTGTAGACTGTTCTCGCGATCGGTGATTCATCGAACGAATCGGTAGAATTTTCGAATCAAAATGAATATTTCATGTCACCGTCCGCGCGACCGTCCACCGGAGAATTATGGGTTATTATACCGCGCATCGTCGATGAAATATCCCCGTCCATAGAATTAATTAGAAAGATTTTCCATACGCGGATAGGTATACGGCGATAAAGCACCGAAAGCCGCAATTTCGGCGATTTTTACGATTCGAGCCGCGGTCCACTGTCCGAAGAAGCAAAGGATAAATCCTCACCGCGGAAGATGAAATGCGTACGCGAGAGAGGAGTTCCTTAGCCCCGTGGACCGAGAACCGTTGGCTACATTCTACGATATTGCTCCTCGTTCCTCGAACCGAACGCTGCTAGCTCGTGAAAGTGACGCGACGACGACCGGCCGGTAGTAAAGCGAGAAAAATATTTGCTTTGCGAAACCGCCCGGATCTGCGTCGCCCGACCCCATCGCGGTTCACCTAAACGAATAGGAGCGCGAGCGTGTACGAAACCACGGTGTCCTTAATTCTTCCCCGGTAAGGCGGGGAGTCTTTCTCTCGACAACGTTTCGTTCCTCCGCGTTAACTCCTCTGGCATCGTTCGAGATTTATCGCCTACTTTGGCCGAGTCTATTCGCGCGGCGTGTCTCTCACCGACGCGAGTCGACGCGACGCGACGCGGCGCGGCGCAAATATTTGTCCCCTCGTTTTAATCTCGGGATTCGGTGCTGCCGGCGCGTCGCGTCAACCACCGGGTTCCCAGGATTCGCTCGGGGGCCAAAGAGAGCAATTTTCAATTTACAACCGTTTCGCTCCGGCGTACCCAGGACACGTACCTCTCGAAAGTAGAACCGTAAAAACGTCACCGAATATCCCGAAGTGGTACGATTTGCGGGGCAACCGTATCCGAATGCAACGCTCGAACGACTCGACTCGACTCGACTCGACTCGACTCGACGTCGAAACGACGTCGTCTTCGTCGTTTTGCTTGTTCGCGCCCCGTGAAGGACTCTGACGAACGTTCGTCGAGTCTCGAGCGACGCGTAACGCACGCGTTCGCGATTTCCGCGTTTACGGGCGCGCGTACGTTCCGCTCGGACGCGACCGGGACCGTTTCGAGACGGCTCGGGGAAGTCGAAGACGATAAACCGACGAAACTTATTGCCGCTGTTGGCGGTGGCAAGACTTTCTTTTTTTCTTTTTCTTTTCTTTTTTTACGCGGTAACACCCTTATCGACGCGGCGACCTCCGAAGAACCGGAGAAAAAAATACGCCCCGGTGCAAAGAGCAACGATCCTCTCGCGAGTAAAGGAATTCGAACCGGCGATCAACGGCGTCGCCCTCGCGGAGGCTATTGCCCGGAAGACTCGCGTATTTCACTCGATCTTATTAGTTTTCGGCCCCGGGACCGTTCCACCGCGATGGAAGTCGCGCCAAGGGTGGAAAACCGACCCCGGTGTTCTGCATAATACTTATTTTATGCGCGACACCGACGCGCGTGAAACTCACGGAATAAGAAGCTCCCCGTCGGGGCACTGCCCGAAAATAGAGCGAGGTTTGCGTCGTTCTATGGAAATACTACCAAAACGCGACGGAGGACGTTGCATTACGGGGAATTGGGCGCGAAACGAGACTCGAGAAACGTTATCGTTCGGTTTCCCGATTCGTCGCGCTTAGAGGAAGGGAGGCCGATGGGAAGTGAACGATTCTTCAACGTCTCGAAACACCGGAAGCGGACACCGAGGATGCTCGAAACACCGCGCGGACGAACCTACCGGGTCTCATTTTTTTTCCTTTTCTTCCTCTTCCATCCAGTCTCGCCCTCTTCGCTCGAGCGAGATCGACTCGCCGAGAGGACGCCCGTAGAACCAAAGACGGAAGACTTATCACGGGTCTGAGTTTTGACAAAAAGCGAGAAAGCGCGAAGATTGATGCCTCGGTCATCTTAGCACTTTGCCGAGTCACCGGACATTAGAGGGTCGGCCGGTACCCTCTACGACGCGGCGGAGAAACAGAGTGTAAAATGCATTTAATTCGCGCGTCGCGGGAACGAGGGTAGCCAGCAGCCCCCAACGACATCACGGAAATCTTCCCTCCCGGTCCGCGGCACCGACCAGCAATGATTTCACACTCATAAATTCGAGTGTCAGGTTCACCGTTCCTATCTAAAACACAATTTCCACGTTATTCCATTACTCGCTTCATTGTGCCCACGACGGATGCGCGCGTTGCCGCGCGATTCTTCCGTGCGGCAATATTTGTCGCTCGTTAACGCGCGTACTCGACGATTTTCTCGTTCGCGCGTACCCACGAATCGCGAATCGTGACCCGATGTCGCGTTACGCGTAAATATACGCAAACGGGAAGGAGAACGTTCAAAATTGTCACGTTTGAAAAACATTGAGAAACATTGAGAAAATTTAAGACACGTTGTTCGAGGAGCAAAATTATCGCTTTCGTCCGGTAGGAGTATAGGAATAACTTTCAGAGTTACGATTCGGTGTTGCTATAGAAAAAAAGAAATTGTAATCGTTCCGATTAGCGTCGAAGATGTAACAATATCTCTTTGCTTCTATCTTCTTTGTAAAGTACAATTACTTCGGACACGCGTGTAAACTCTTTCCAATTCTTAAACCGAGCATAATCAAAGTATCGAATTTACGATCGGTGTGCATCGTTCCCGGTTGTTCTCACCACTGGTCGTTGCTTACATTTATATATGCTTCGACTTTGCTCGATTTCGATTCTCAATTAAATAAATTTGACCACTGTCGCATTTTCGCGTTTCGACTCGTACGCGACAACATTTCCCTCGTCCCTCGTCTCGCAACTCGGTAAATTTTTCATTTTCGGTTCACTTTACGCCCCCTTGGTATCCACTATGCGGAGTACCGTTCGAAACTCCTATGTACTTCGAAATTCGCGCACCGAGGACCGAGCGGAACGTCCGGTTCCGAGACAATAGCAACACCTACGTAGACGGTGAACGATCAAACGACGCGAATCGATTACAGAGAAATTAATACTTAATCGTTCGATCCGAGGCGCGAGACGCCCAGCGAGACCTTCTGCATACTTTAACGCCCCGAGAGGTAATTCGTGTCGACGATAATGAGAGCTTTCACGGTAATGGGACGGTTAACGTTCCGAGATACGGAAACTTTCTCGCAGAAGCGGCCGACGCGACGTCCGACGGCCAACTAATTCGATAAATAGAGGAATAAGCCCCAGAAACGTCGTCGCTCGCGTACGCGAGTACGCTTCCACGTATTCGAGAGAAAAAAAAAAGAAAGAAAGAAAGAAAGAAAAAAGTCACGCGCGGAAACCTAACGACCGAGAAGTTTTTACGATGGCCGCGAACGATGAAACGTAAATTCGCGTGGTCGAGGAGGACCGTACGCGCGCTACGTATCGCGGCGTGGACAATCTATGGGAATACCGTTCGTTGTCGTGGTTGTCGTCCCGAGTCGATGAGGACGGAAGTGGCTCGGTAAACCGTAGATAAATTCAAACGCCACGGTGATCGGTAATACGACCACCGGACGGATAGAGGCGATCCATCTCAATTTCTTGGACCGCGCGCGTTCGAAACGGAGCGAGCCGCCGCGCGGTAGCTTATCTATCGCGCGGTACAAAAGAACGCTCGAGCGACAAAAAAGAGATACGCGAGTCATGCTTTCCCCGGAGAAACCTTTCGGTCGCGTCGGTTAGTCACTGTCTACGGAAAACGGCGATAGAGGAGAGAAGGAAAAGAGAAAAAGAAAAAGAACGGAAAAGAAACGGAGAGGCCGTGGAGAACAGCTGCCGATCCGTGATTGCGCAACGGGACGACGAAATAAATTAAAGCGATCTCGCGCGTTGATCTTTAGAACCCGCGGTGCGCGGTGCGCGGTGCTCGTCGGGTGGTTCCCTTCTGAACGTTTCCGTCGTTCCGCGCGTCTACGACCGGGATGAATAATAAAATCGGCGGTGCCGGACGAATGGAAACGAGTGAAAAAGAAACCGACGACGACGTAGGAGGAGGTGGAGCAGGCGAGAGGGTAAAAAAAAGAAACACTCGATGGTATACGAGCGTGGCGAACTTCGCAGCTCGGAAACGAAATACGCGTCGACGTTCGCGCTCGCTCGCGTACACTATACCTACCGTTGCGCACACCTACGTACGCGACTCGTCTCTCTCTCTCTCTCCGTCTCTCTCGTTCGCGCGCTTCCACGGCTCTGGATACGCGCTCGCGATGCACGGTGTTAATAAACGGCATCTGTCACCGGGCATTGCGTTGCATTTTGTGTTTTATGCTTTACGCTCGCAGCCCGGTTTATGCTTCGGTTTATGCTTCGCACCGAGCGTGCACCGTGGCCCTCGCGTATACGCGCGTATGTGTGCGCGCATAATGTTCGTCCGCGGCGCATTTTTCTCCCCCGCTAATCACATCGCCTTGCCGTGCCGCGCCGTACCGTACCGTACCGTACCGTGCCGTGCCGTACCGGACACTTTGTCTACGATTTTTATCCACCCGTCCATTGCCTGGAAAAGAGATTTTTTACCTCGCGGGAAAATTGGCCCGTGTTCTCGACCCCCGCTGCGTCGTTCACCGGAATAATACGGCCCGCGTATTTATTCCAGAAATTATTCCAGGTACCTCCCTCGCTCCGCTCGTCTCCCACCGCGGAGATTCTCGCCGTAATGGTTTACGTTCGCTTCTTCCGCACCGATGCGAATATACGTTTGCACCGTTACGAAAAAGAACACGCCTGAACTCCTCCCGTTCACGAAACAACGAGAGATCCCTGTTTCGAGCCGATCGGCCGAGTGCACCGATGAACCGCTCATTTTTCAATATCCCGTTCCGGGGCAACGAGATCGTCCTTCGCTCCGCGCTCGTAAAAACCAACGACTTTTGTCGCACGTGATCTACGATCCAACGTCCAGTCGCATCGCTCGTCGAACCGGCATCCGAAACAATCGTCTACGCCTCCCTTAACGACCGCCTAACCGAGGAAGCTTTCTTGCGAAACAAGGGAGCCAACGGGGCTAATAATGGCTCTCGTTTCTCGACGAAACGAACGAGGCCTTTTTACGCGAATTCGTGTCGTACAATAAGTATCGAAACGTTCGAGACTCGCGAACTCTTAACGAACACGATCCTCGAACTGTTCGCGAACGGTTGTAACGTTCGAAAATCCATTCACGAACTTGAAAATCGGCGAGCCACGCTGGTGGCGGTGTCGTCGAAACGCGAATAATCGAACGAGCCGATTTACAATCCCATCGCTCGGATTCCGGTATTTTTTCAACGCACATTTGCAATTCGAAAACGATGGAATACTTCCAGGTAGGGAATTTCACCGCGGTGCGTGGACACGTATTTTTCGGAATCGCGATCGAGATTTAAACGGATATTGTAACGCGATACGGATGTTTCACCGGCTTTTTCGACCGACGTGGTGTTTCGCGTTTAAAGGGATTTCTGGGACGCGCGATCGTTTTTCGAAATAAAAAAATATTTAAAATCACCCCGACGATGAATACGTTTCCGGAAGAAACGATCGCACTCGAACGTAACGGAGCACGGTCGCGACGAAGAGTGACTCGTTCGTTCGAAAGAAACGACGAGAGGCGACGAAATTCCAAAAGTATAAAATATTTCCGCGACACGCGCGAAACGCTCTCGAGAAATACCGATGTTCGTGTATCGGAATTGGAATTTTCCGTCGCATTTCTCCCGATCTTTGAAACTCGATAATTCGCGGAACACGCGGTGAATAGGAGATTCTATCGGCTAGAAATTCTCAAAGATAAAAGTTGTCAAAGGGAGGATTCTTCCGCGGGTGAAATTTTCGGTATCTCGTGCCTTTGAAACCGTGATCGTTCGAACACCGTCCCCGTCAACCGATATCGGGAACGGAATGGATATCGAGCGTGGACAGTGGAAGTCTCTCGCGGTGGAAAAATAATCGACGAAATTCCCCGAGACGGAGGAGTCCTTGGTGTTCGTCCAGAACCGTGAAGAGGTACGAAGTGCTTCGTTAAAAGTCAAGGGCACTTCGTAACGTGAATTTTAATCGCAGCCGTGTCCCGAAATAAAACCGAGGCGGATAATATCGTCGACCTCGATCCGGAGGAGGGTCCTGCTTAGAATCGAAACACGGATTAACTCCGAGCAACCTGCCTCTCTCCGCGACAAAGTGCACAGACTTTTCGCCAGCTGTCAGCCAGAGCCGCGGTGCGCTCGTTCGTGAAATCTGATCGTAAGTTGCACCACTTCACCGGCCCCTTAATCCGCTCGAACCGCCCTTAGACTCCTGCTTGCTTAAACCGAGCGCGGTGCGCTAGAGCCTCGTGGTCGACTTAAAAATCGAGAGGGGGGACCCGTAAAATCGCATCGTTCGAAACATCCTTTCGATGCGATTCGTAAACCTTTGCGCAACGGTTACCATCGGTGCAACGGTGCAACGATGCAGTTTCTTCCGTCGCGAGACCGAGCGTCTCTCTACGTTGCTTTCGGATCTTTCCAATGGTAAAAATGAGAAAAAATGTACGATTGTACACCGAAAACACTCTTGCTAACACTCTTGTTTCCCTATCGAGGGAAACAAAGGACGAAAAGGTTGTCGATTGGACAAAACTCGACGCAAAGAGGAGTACGTACAAAAGAGGAGAAAAGACGTCGATCGATGGACAAATTTTCTATCCAGATTGGACAAAATTCGACAGGCTTTTTGTGAACCTTTGCGCAACAGTTTGCATCGGTGCAACGATGCAGTTTCTTGTCGCGATACCGAGCATCTGTTTACGTTGCTGTCGGATCTTTCCAATGGTAAAAATGAGAAAAAACGTACGATTGTACATCGAAAACACTCTTGCTAACCTATCGAGGGAAACAAAGGACGAAAACGTTGTCGATTGGACAGAACTCGACGCAAAGAGGAGTACGTATAAAAGAGGAGAACAGATATCGATCGATGCACAAATTTTGTATCCAGATTGGACAAAATTCGAGAGGTTTTTTGTGCATCCCGAAACGATTTCGCTGTACATCGCGCGTTCTTCCGATCGGAAAGAACAAAGGCGGACGTGTAAAAAATCGCAGGACCGCCCACCGAAACCGCAGCACCCTCGAATCGACGTTAAATCGACCGGTGAAAAATACATCGGATTAGGAAATTTGTAAAAGCGAAAAAACAACACCGAATGAATACTTTAGCGAGAGTTCCGTGCCCCGGCGGGAGGTTTCATTTTCGAAATTGAACGCGAGCGATCTAATTCCCGTGGAAACATTGCCTCCAGACACTATTCTAACGAAAGTAATTGCGTCCTGTTGCGCGCGGTTGTCCATCCAATGTTCGCGTCGATGTAATTCCGCGAGCCGGTCCCGTCGGCGTTGCTCACCGAACGTCAACCAACGCAAATGGCCGAGTTTCATTCGGGCGCGAGTCCATCGAGCGCGCGGAATGCGACGTCAGCGTGCACGCTCGCTCGTTCGTCGAAAATTCAACCGGAGGGTGGACCGGGACCGGAACACGGAAACGAAAAAAGAAAAACGAAAAAAAAAACGTTGCGCGACGAAACGACGATTAATAATTCGGGCGACGCGACGTTCGCCGGGGAAATTGTAAACGTTGCTTGGAAACGAAACGAAAGAAAAAAAGAAAATAAAAGAAAGGAAGAAAGAAAAAAAAATGTAGGAAAAAATACGGAGAGAATGGCGTACAGACGACCGCGCTCACCGATGTAAAATATTGATCGCAGCGATAAACAATAAGGGCGAGATCCGTGGGTCGTTCGGCGACGGTGATTTTCGAATAGGAGAGGATTCTCGTTCCGCGACCAGGGCGGCAACAAACTCCCGAAATCGGCTTACGGGTCGAGTAACTTATAAAACCCTCTGGCTGCGCAGCGCTAATCGATTCCTCTTCGTTCAGCCGTGAACGGTAGGTACGGGCGCGTTTCAAATCCCGAGCGAGGCGCGGATTTGCAGGTGGAGTCGTGCGAGAAGCGCGTCATAAACGCACGTGCGTGACCACGCATCCGATAGGACGATAATCCTCGAGGCTTCCGAGCCGCGGCTCGAAAAGAGAACGTAGGTGGAACGCGCGCGAGGGACCGCGCCGTGACGACGACACCGTAACCGCTACCGTACATAATAGACGCTACGAGACGAGGATATCGGGGATGCTCGGATCTTCGAAAGAAACCGGCGAACCTAACCGTCTCGACGCGACACCCGATTGTTCGAGCAGTTTCACGCTCGAATCGAGAACAGATTTCGTTTTCAATCGGGGAAAAACCGAGTCGCTCCGAAACGAAAGAATCGAATTGCACGAACGTACCGAGTGAAGGGATAATTACATTGAAAAACATTGCAAATTTGATACTTAAAGATGGAAAAAGAAACATCGAAGAAATTAACAACAGTGAGACAACAGAGTAACCTCACTCTCCGGCTCACTTGTAACCATTCTAAGCGTAAACAGCTCGCATCCGAAATAACCGAGTGTTTTCTGTTCCCAATTACAATAATTCCACTCTCCGTCCACAACGATCTCCAAGTTTACGAACACCGAGCGATCCGTGTTCGAGTTCTTTCGACGAGCTCTTTGTGTTTCACCGAGTCCGATGATTCGTGCGGTGACGAGAAAAGGAAACGGAAACGTTCGAAACGATTCGCGGTACTCGATTGTACCCGAACGCTCGAAACATTTCGAGCGACTCGATTGTACCCGGAGGCTCGAAACATTTCGAGCGACTCGATTCTTCCGTTGTTTCGACTTCTCGGATCGGCTCGAGTTATTGTTCGGTTTATTCGAGTACCGGAGCGGTTCTGGAACGGGCACGGTGCACACGTGCTCGATGAAACGCACTCGCGTCGACGCGTACGAGCAAGGCGGACGTGTACCGATACGCTCGAGGGTTGGCCAAGATCCGTCCAAGGCATTCCTAGGCCGCCTCGAACACAAGTGCACTAAATCAATCCATTGTCAGGGACGACCCGATTCCGTGCAGGTTGACTCACCGTCGCGACAAAGGGCCTCCTCCCCGTTCCGTGCGCGCCGGTAGAACCGTCTTAACGTCGAACGCACAACGCGAGTCGAGGGTTCGTGGAAGCGGACTACGCGTCCATGGGAACCTACCGACGAATCGTCCACGATCGGTCAACCTTCCTCTCGATCTCCGTCGACCTCCTTCGCACGCCACGAGGTCTTTACACCTGGTCGATGGAGGATTCCGCCACGAAATAACAGCTTGCGTCGCCGCCGCCGCCGCCGCCGCCGCGTCGTCGTTGGCGCCCTTAATGGATTCAGAAGTGGCTACGATTTCTATGAGCCGTAATAACGTTACGCTGATTTATCTCCGTTTTAACCCGTCGGGCCCGCGCCGTTGAATGCGTATGTAATATCGTTTAACCCGGGCATTGTCGGGTTCAAACGTATGCAAAGTCGCCGTGACGTCGTCGACGAGGCGCGCGTTAGGGCCCGCGCGAGCTCGCGTCGTGTGCCTCGAGATCGCTAAGGGTCACGGGTACGCGCCTCGAGGTCGCTTCCTTATTATACGTCGGACGACCTCCTTCGACGGGAAGGTACACGTACGCGCCATATGCCCCGTGGAATTTCCTCGACCGAGATCGTCGATTTCGTGCATTGCCGGTTATCCTCGATCCTCGGCCGCTCGAACCGTTAACCGAGTACTTTCCGGGGCTCTTTCGATTACGTTTCGCGTCGAAAGCGAAGTATCGTTCGTGTCGAGTAAAATCATCGTTGTTCCAACTGTGAATTTGCGAGAAATCTCACCTATCGTACTTTACGTTCAAATTTTACGAAAGGGAACGTTTTCGATGGAAGAGTCGACGATTTGCGAAGCGTAACTTTGCGAGAAAAAATTCTTTCGAACGCACTTTGAAGTAGAATTGAAGAATCTTGGGAAAAGATTCACTTTTCGAATACACTTCGCGCCGAAATTGAACGATCGCTAATTTCGAGTCGAAAAATCGTCGATGTTCGACCTTTACAACTTTGTGAAAAATAATTGTACAGCAATCTACTTAGGCTCATTCTACAGCGGAGAGTTTCTACTTTCGCACTCTGCGATTAAATTTTCTCGAAGACGTTTATCTACTCGGACGAGAGGAAGTAAGGGCAACGATGATCTTTCTCTAAAAATTATTCAAATTCGAACGACTCCACGATACTGCGATAGATTTCTGTCGCAGTTCTCGTCGCGATGGATTTAAAGACGGAAACTTCGCCATCGTAACGAGCCATCGAGAGCCGGTGTACGATATTCGTCCATGAATGTATCGGACTTCGAACGAGCGGCGTTCCAGCGGCGTTGAAATAATCGGTGGACGAACAAATCCCGTACACGTTAACCCTCCGTGAATTTTGTTTCGCCGAATGTACGGAGATTAACGTCGCAAGCTGAGTGCAATCGGTCTACCGCGCGTAATTCCCTTGTTCCCGTGCCGGAGTTTCTCCGAATTAGAGCGCCGAAAGAGAGTTTCCCGAACCATCGTAAAAAGAAAAGATTTTCGGCGGGGAGGGGGTTGAACACCATTTACCCGAACGGAGATATAAAATTATGAAATAATCCCCGAGAACGGAGGGAGCGCGTATCGGGGCGCGACTAGAACGCAACGGTGGCTAGAGAATCCGGGTCTCCGAATGCAGGGTGGATAATGATTATAAAAATCTCCTATGCCAACGGACGGGACGCACTAAAGCAGAGTTTTTAAATAGCCACTAAAGCACGAACAGCCTCAATCATAAACGGACGTCCCTTAAGTAAGAGCAGCCCTCCTTTTATCTCTCGCTATTATTTCGACCCTCGTATCTTTTTTTCTCTCCCCCGCCGCGCCGACGGGAGTTCCTCGTCGTTTTAACGATAACAATTAAAAGGGCCGGTGCTCTCCGCCAAAGCTAATTATCGCGGAGACACTTTTATTAGCCCCCCTAGCCTCCCCCCACACCAACCACCCCGAGAGAACTTCCTTCTAATATTTCGCGATCGTGACGCGAATTTCCACGCGCGCGTCCCGATAATAACGCAACAAATCGGGCAACGTTCGCGCGAAACGATCCGCGAATCGTTTCGTCTCGCCGGTAGAAGAGAGCCGGTTGCTTCGTTCTCGATAATCGCGCATCGATAACCTATGTTTCTATTAGTCACCGGTCGCGAGAACCCGTTTACAGTGAGATTCTCACATATCGTTAAAAGCGCTCGCCTCGTTAGCATATTATCTCGCGCGATGGTGTAATTACGCGCGGCACACGACTCCATCCGATAAGGACGAAGAGTGTCTCGATGCTCGATACGTTCGTGCAGCCGGTGGGAAACTCCGCGACAACTCCGAATGCTAATCCAATTAGCTCATTAGGTAATTACACCGTGCCGACGGTTCTTGTCTTCCGCGGGATTTCGAAATACGCTCGCTATCTTGTCAGCGCCGGTAATTATGAGAGTCTGCGCGCCGCGTCGAAAAAGAAGATCGCCGACGAACCGGGCATAATTATTCTCGGCGCGACTTTAAAGCGACCAGTCGCCAACGACTCGATCGGGAAAGAATCTTACGGATCGACGAGAAATTTACTCGGTGTCGATCAAAGTTCACAAGATTGAACAAAAACGAGTCGTAGAATAATAACTTCTCTCGGTTTCTGAGTAATTATTGTTCTTCCGAATATATTGAACACATTTACTAAATATATTTTATAATTTACAAATTTACATCCATGACTACTACCTGACCATTTTCCAAACCCACTTTCGAAAAATTCGGGAATTTTTCATTCGAAATTTGGAGTTACTTTCGTAGCTGCAATCGGAGGAAAATTCCTTTCGAACAGTTTCGAAGAGAAAAAGGTGATAATGGGGTGACTCGTCTCCCCTTGAACCGTGCGATCACTTTTGTGTCGTTCTCGTGGCAATACATTCCCACATACGTCGTCGCGTCGGAGATGTTCGTTTCTATTCGCTCGAGACTCTATAATTTTCAACCCGGGAGCTTCCAGAACAACTCTCGCGCGGAGAAACGAAAACTATCGTGTATAATCTGTGAATCACTTACACAGAACATCCGTGGATTTTCGAAGCAACGTCGAACGAAAAGATCCGTGAACAGATCCGTGATTTTTCCATAGTCGAAAACTCGGAGCTAATTCGTAGTGTCAGCTATCGAGTCTTGTACGTTTCTTTTCGTTCGAAATCGTGCATACGGCCGATGGACAATTGGAAGAAATTTATCAGTGAACGACGATCGCGCGAACTTATTGGACGACCCGATGGTAACGAATCTCCGTGGCGGATTAAATTCTACCTAATAACGGCGTTCCACTCCCTCCGTAGTTTCCATGGTATCGATATCAGGGCGAAGCCGGTCCGCGAAGGTCGAAATGAAACGACGGGAATGCGGGAACCGGGTACTTGAAAACGTTATCGCGAAACGAGTATCGTGGAACTACAAATTCCACGCTTTTTTCCCCCTCTCTCTCTCTCTCTCCTTCGGTATGCGTGTACGCGGCAGAGAGGGGTGTTTCGAAACACCCTAATATCCCTCGACGCGTAACGGTTTCGTTCCTCCCTTCCCTCCTCTTTCGCATTTTCCTCCGGCACGTACGCGGCGTTACCTAGCCTTCCCGTCGCAAGATAAACGATCAGTCACACCCTGCGACTTTTATTTCTCGCAATCATCCTCGTCTCGCCAGGCCTACTCGCCGCCACTTTCCGTCCGCTGTCGTCTCTTCCTTCCTTTTTTCTCCCTTTCGTTCTTTCGTTCGTTCTTTCGTTCGTTCGTTGGTGCGCGATACAGGAGACTTCCGACGTATCCACGGGTAGCCCGGTAAGTTTATTGCGCGACGTAAACTTCGCCTCGTAAGGATTCGACTGCTGATTGAAAGGAAATCGTATCTCCGGCGGGTCTGTGGCAGCCGGTCGGTAATCGTCGAGTAAAATTTAAACGGGAAGAACGTTTTGCGATATCGCGTCTCGAATCGCGAGAATAAAATGAAACTCCGCGTCGCGCGATAGTACGGTGTTTCGACGCGTACGGGGACGAGGGGAATGGAAATGAGAATAATCGGAAACCGATCGATCGAGCCATTCTCCAGTTTTTATTCGTCGAAATAAATATTCTGTCCTCCATCGCCACTACTACCCCCCACCCCCTCCTACTGTCCCTGTTCTTTCATTAGATTGATGGAACGGTCACGCTGTACCTATCGTCAAAGGCTCGTTCGTATTTCATTGACGAAGTTCGATTATTCGATCCTTTGTGGGGAAGGGTACGGGGAGGCGGTGTACTACCGGAAACGGGGAAAAACGGCCGCGAATAAACGTCCAGCGATGTCCAGTCTGTGCAAAACGAAGGTAAAAAAAAAGTTGAGCGATATCCTGGCGGGACGCGGGGACGGCGCGTAACGGCCGGACGGAATCTATTTTTTACGGTCTTTGTGCGTCTCCATCGACGTAGGAAAATGAAACCGGTAATGCGACGGCATTGATAGATTCGCCGCCATTCGGAGAATGGTCGGATTATGCGCGGCATAAATACGCAATTTCACCCCGAATGCCACCGGGCTTTCCCCTTTGGGAATAGCCGATGCTTATCCGCTTCAAATTAACAAATTGCTCCGAGCAAATACGCCGACAGTGAACCATGGCGTCGCGCGACGCCGCTTAATCAAAAAGGAACTACGTCCGTTAACGAGCCTACTTCGATCTCCGGACCGGGGAGGGATAGAGATAATTTGAAAAAAAAAAAAAAACAGAAAAAAGAAAGGAAAAGGAAAAAAAAATGGTCGAACAAACTCGTGGTTTTCCGGATGGTTTGTATACCGTTCGCGTACGACCCGGCGCGAATGAGAGAGACGCTATCGTGGAGCGCAAACACTTTCCCCTAACCTTCGCGGACCGACCTTCGTGTCGTCTAATTACCCGGCGAACGTTTGCTCGAGAGCCACCCCGCTGATTTCGAACCCCAAGAAACTGTGACGCGGAACCCGACGAGCATTGTGTCGCGTTATGTTGTTAGCGTTCTTTTTTTTCTTCTCCTCTCTCTCTCTCTCTCTCTTTTTCTCTCTTTTTCTCTCTCGTTCTCGTTGCGCTCAGTGTGCGTGTCCCTCGGCTCGGGCGGTACGCACGGTCGCACCCTCTGTGCACACTCAAAACGGTGTACGTACCACGTTTTGCCGGGCGTCGCACGAAGGATTGCACCCCGACGCAACGGTGATTCCCCATTATGCGGTTCACGGTCCTCGTTCACCTCGAGCCCGTTCTCCGTCTCACCTATTCACCCGCCGATCTTTTATCCAACCCCACGCGGACGAGGACGAGGACGAAGCCGATGGTGGTTTGACCTTATTTCCATAACGTTTACCAAGGGAACCACGCGTCCTCGAGATATCGAGGATACCGCGTTTCCGGTGCCGCGGCTACCACCTGGCAACCCGATGACCATCGCGCGAATCGCGCATCGTTCCGTCACCGCGACGATTACCGAGTGTTACGCACCGTGTACACGAAATCGGACACACCGCGTGCGAAACCTCGTTTCTCTTTCCCTTCCTTCGTTCTTTTTTTTCTTCTTTTTTTTCTTCTTTTGTTTCGCATCGCGGAACACGTGCCGCGACCATTACCCGACGCCGCGAGGCTGCATTTAATTATTCACCGGCGAGGCGATGCGCCATCCGTCGCCGGTACGACTAGTCGCATTCTAGATTAGCCGACGCGGTAAGAAACACGAGCTTATACGGGAACGCACTCGTTCTCGACTCGTAGGAACGATCGTGATCGCGACCGATCGTTTATAGAGGGTGGTGAAGAAAAAGGGTAGTCGAGGGTTTGCGTACGAAAATGTTCCATCGATATATGTAGGTTCTACGATCAATCTTTTGGACGTGAAAATTGTAACTTTCAAATTTAAATTCGAGAAACACTCGTTGAAACAAATGTTCCATCGATGCATGTAGGTCCTACGATTGGTCTTTTGGACGTGAAAATTGTAACTTTGAAATTTAAATTCGAGAAACACTCGTTGAAACGAATGTTCCATCGATGTATGTAGTTCCTACGATAGGTCTTTTGAACGTGATAGTTGTAACTGGTCTATTTAAATTCGAAGAACACTCTATTTGTGATATCGTTGTCCGTTGAATAGTAATCGCCAAGTTTACTACTCGTTAGATACATACTTTTTTTTTGTTATATATGTATATATACACGGGTGTACGGAACCTCGATATCGCGAGTCTCTTCGCGAGATAATGGCTCGTTGAAAGTACATTGGGTCAAGGTTGTCCGCGCGAGTCGTTAATATCGACAAAGATTAGATAGACCGGTCGAAAGTTTCCGGACACTTGACCGAAACGCTATCAATCTTCGAGCTGCTGCAACTTCGTGAAAAATAGTCGTAGAATAAGCTTCGTGGGGTCGTTTCGAACATCGAACCCTCTACTTTTACGTCGTTTAGTTCAATTCCCCTGAAAATTCTCCTGCACCGGGAAGCGATTGAAAAGGTAGAGATGGTTTTTTAGAAAAAATTGAAAACCTTGAAACCCCTCTCGATCGTTCGAAAAATTTTTTACGCATAGAACGTCACTGTGCGTTTAAAGAGCGAAGTCTCCCCTTTACAACGACCCCTTAAAAGTCGACGTACGATTTTTTTTCACCGTGTTATTCTACCTTGAATGGAAAGCATCCCGTTAGCATTGGAATACAATGTGGTGTCGATGGGGTAACCATCTGGATACTTGTGAACGTGTAATAACAACGCATAAAGGTTAACGCAACATCTAAAATAGTATTGTAATCGTTCTCTATAATTTTCTTACGCTTCGAGTGACAATTCCGAGTTAAAAATCATCGATTCTAAACCGATTCGCTCATTTACGTTCAATTAAGAGACTTCTATCGAACGTTCGTAAATAACAAAAGTTAATTATACGCGGAAGGGATCGATCGTAGGACCTTCGTCTATCAGACATTTTTCGTTCCTCTCGATTCGTACTACGAACCCTCGAAGTCTCTTTTCTTTTACCAGCTCGACAGAGGCGGTCAATCGTCACCTCATACGTGGAAAAAACCTTGAACGATGCTCGACTCTTCCCAAACGATTTCACTCGACGATCCCTAACGACTCTTTTCAATTAAAAGAAACCTCAAAAAAACCCCGAATCTCGTCGAACAGCGATCGGCTGCTGTTCGTCCAAATTTCCGGTCGCACGACGATCAGAGTATCCGGATATCGACCTAACTGAATTTTGAAAACCGACGCAACCGTAATTAGCAGCGGCGATGCAGGGTGCAGCGGGAACTTCGTTAATTGAATATTGAAACCGAGCGGACCCGGCCGAACGAGACGATGACGACGACGTTGGAGAAATTGGACCGGGAGGAAGTTCGAGGAGCCGTCCGGCCGTCGTTCTTGAGCGGAGCGTACGTTTATGGGAGCGAGTATCCCGCGAGGGAAGCGAACACGCGATATCTCTCGGCCGGATTTATGCGAGGCGTTATGGCCGAACGGATCTAACCCGACGGGGCTGGGTCCGGGGCCGTAAAGCTCGGGATAATTAAATTATGGGAATAAAAAGTGGGCAGAGGAAGAACGGTCCGACGACAGTTCCCGCTTTTCGACGCCGCGTCGCCTTCGCCTCGCCTCGCGAAGCGTCGCGAAGAAAAATCGTAAAACCAGCCCGACCGACAAATCTGTATAATGTTTCGCGATTTTTATCGCCCGGTGGACGCCCCCCCGACCACGCGGCGACACTAAAAAACTCTCCGGGCGACGCGTGCACGCCGCGTACGCGCGCGTCGAATTTCGAAATGGAAACGAAGAGGATTTCACGCTCTCGCGAAAAAAACGAACGCCTCGTTCCTCGCTTTCTCCTTTTCCGACTCGCGTTCGACAGCTGCTCGGTGTCGACGGATTAACGACCTGTAACGCGGAACCGTGCCTTACGAATATCTTTATTCGTATCTTCCATCGGCGCAGAAGAAAGAGAACGAATATAACTCGAGATATCTTGATAATCTCCCACGGATGTGTCTCTTTCCGCGATCCAACCGAAAGGGTTACGAAGCGTAAACCATCCACGTGAACGTAAGCTCCCGTAATGAATGATTATACGACACCGGTTCGAATAGAAACCGGAATTCATTTACGACGCGGTTACAACTAAACGGTACCACCGAGAAACTGCTAGGTGGACGGAATAAACGGTAACTTCGCGCGCCACTTGGATCACGCTGTTCGAAGATTATCGAAACGAGCGAATAAAGTGTTCGCGATGTTACGCGACTCGTTCAATTGGAGTTCGAGTCGAGCCAAGTGGAATTTAGGGGGAAATTTAGGGGGAAATTCTCTACGGGGTGCAATTATCGTCTATGCAAGCTTCCGAAAGGTGTGCCAAATTTTTTCAATGTAACGTTTTCGGGTACAAATTCTCGAGAACTTACTATACACTTACAATCTTGAGACACATCATACATCAGATTACTCTGTACAGAAAATTTGTCGATACTTTACAATTTAAAATTCACTCGATCATCAACAATAGATCCAGAAGGGAAACTTTTTATACGATCGGTATTTTCAAACCTTGTGCACCGACTATTCAATTTTTCTGATTTATCTTCGAAGGTGAATTTATCGTGGAAAAAATTCCGATCGAAGCGTGAAGCACGGTCGGAGAACCGAGAGTGGATAAACACGGAATTAGCCGAAAGGTTATCAAGGAAGACGGAAATTTCGAGACGGTCCTAACTAATCCCGTCACGTAGTGCCATAATCGTCTCGGACGGCGGCGTTAATCAAGTTCCGAAAATACAGGAATGGCCGGAGGTGTAATTTCACCCTTATATACGGGTGTTAAAGCGCGCCGGAATGGCACCCCATGCATAACGCCCGCCGCTTGTACGTATATATGTACCTACAACCAGTATACCAGTTTCCTCCCACTCGTAACCGGCCCAGGTACTATACGTATATCTGTATATCGTAAACTACGTAGTGGAAGTGTTAAATCTTCCGCGCTAAATGGGAGAGGACAAACTTACGCGGAAACTTGGGAAATCGCGGCGCTCCCGAGCCATTCATGGTTGCTTCGCGTTCGCCTTTATGTACACGCTCGCGAAAAGCACCAGAGACGTCCATGCACCGACCATAACTTCCAACGACCTTCCTCCTCCCTTTCCCGAAAAAAAGCTACTATATATTTTCGAAAGTGTCCAACGCTCGGAGGTCGGCTAAAAATTTACAACACGGAGCGAATTTTCGGTACCGGTGCCTGTCTCGCGAACGTATTTTTATTCCCATCTTTTCTCGAATTTTTTTTCGATTTTCTCGCTCGTTGGAAAATATACTCGGACGCACCGAATGCACCGTTTCGATACGCGACGTTATTTAAAATCGTATCTACAGATCCTGCACCAGCGCCGTGATTCGCGAATAATCTGCTCAACCTAATCGCCACCGCGTCGCGAACCGTGAATTTACCGGTGGAAAAATATACTCGGACGCACCGAGTGCATCGTACCGATACGCTACGTCGCGTATCGTTTTTTGCAGGTCTCGAAAAAAGTCCGGCGATTCGCTAATAACGGTGCTCTTCGACCCTTTCGTCGTAGAAAAACGTACTCGTTTCGGTGGACCGTGTCGCGCGAGATTATTTTCCACAGGTCCCACAGAAGCGCCACGATTCGTGAATAAGTTGCTCCTCGACGCAGCGATCGTCGCGTTTACGAACCGTGAAATCGTGGCACGATCCATCGATCGAGAAACTCGGTAACGAGTCACCGTTAACACTTCCTTTCCTTTCGAAAGCCCCTCTCGGTCGAAGACTAACAATATCTCTTACGGCTGATCGGCTTGTAATAATTGCGACTGCACGCCGGTACGCTGCCAAGGGGTGGGGGGATGTTTTGTGTTTCCGAAGCCTTTAAATCCCGACTTTAAATTCATTCCGTACCGACGATCGACTCGCCATTGTCCCCGCATCTGTTCCTCGGTCTGTCCGCGGGGTTTAGCTTAGGAATTAGGGGTCGAGGCTGGATTTCATTATCGGTATAATTTTAAAGTGGCTGTCAAGGGGTGATCGCAGCTTTTGACGCTTCCTTGACTGACGGGGGGTGTCTCTTTCTCCCGGAGTCTCAAGCTGAATCATCGTTTAAAACATTTCGTCTCGCACGGCTAGACACGGATACACGAGATGGAAGCTGTCGCGCGAAACGCGCCGTGCCCCGTTAGAACCGATGCTTTTAGACGATTAATGGACCTTGCACGGTCCGGTTCGCGTATAAACAAAACGAGAAAGAACAGCTTACGCTCTCTCTCTTTCTCTCTTTCTCTTTCTCTCTCTCTCTCTCTCTTTTCGTGCGAATCTCCGACTCGCAAAGACCTTTCTCCCGCGACCTTTTTTACCCGCGAAAAAAAATAAATTATAACGCGTAATCCTTCGAAAATATCAGAGAAAATTCACGAACGCGCCCATTTGGTAGCTCCGAGTCTAATCTGCTTACGAATACACGCGACACGATAATGGGGGGTGCGCACGACGACGGTACGCGAGATCATTTCGGTTGCACAATACCAGCTCGATCGATTTTCCGCGAAAGATATTCTCGGTCGCACGGAACCTTGTTATTTCCGCGTGGAGGATACGCGCGACGCCGCGGAGATCGGAGAAAAATCCATTGAGAGGAAATAGAGAGAGGCGACGGATGAAAGGGGAGCTCTCTGCCGGCGCTCCTGACACAACATCTCTCCTTTGAGGCTCAACGAGGAGGATTCCCGGCCGACACGTGAAATCGACACAAAAGTGACCATCGTCTGGTAAACGATAGCGCCCGCGAAATTGCCCTGCCCTTGAGATTCGGCTTAACTCGACGATTCCGCCCTCCGTGTTCGTCGAATCCGGCCAGTATTTCGCTTGAAATAACACGCCGGTGGACGACGATCCTGGGGCACTAATGTCTAGACAATATTTGTCTTGACCCGGCCAAGAAAATAATAAGCGACGAGAACGAAAGATACGCGCACTCGCGTACTCTATGGCGAGCACGGAGGTCATAACGGGGTTATGAGCTGTGAGGTAGTTAAAGTTTTCAACTGCCGCCACCGCGATATATATATATACATACGCTTGTACCGCCTCCGTGGACGTTGGAGCCCGCAGCACTCCGAAGCTCGTTCGTTACGTGTTTCGCGCTAAATTTGTTCGATATCCTCGAGGAGTACCGTAAATCCGGATACGCCCGAGGAAATTGCTCTTCCAAGCTTTCGGGGCGTCGGTTGGCTCCGAATTCTCGCGGAAAAGAAACAACAACGAGACACACCGTGGAGGGAATCCCGCGGACAGTGCCGGCCCTAAAAATCGTGGGACCCTTTGTTCCTGTTTCGAGACTATTGAACGATTCTCGGGTGTTCGAACCAAGTACCTTGAGAATCTATATTTTTCAAGAGACTACATTTCACGGTCTCTATCTTGCCTGAAATTTAGTTCCAAAGGTACGAGAAGAAGATGAAATTGCCTTGGAGGGTACGATAATATTTGTTTCTTCGTCGCGAAGTGTGGAAACAATTAACGATCACGGAATCAGAGTTACCCAATACTCGATGGAAACTTTTAGGTATTCTCGACGTACGATGTACTTCAACGAACTACGTTTCACGCGATTCTGTCCGGAATTTACTCGTGAAAGTAAGTAAAAGAATCGTACGTCTCGATCGTTGTAATTATTTATCGCGAAACGTCGTAGATAACTAATAAACGCGTGTCTCGGGGCAAGTGGGCCCGGTTGCCCGGCGCTAAGGGCGGTACTGATCCCGGGTAAGGCTCGAGCGAGGCTCTCGTAGCGGTTTTCGAACGAGCCGAAACGTAATCGAAATAATTGGAGCTTTCCTCCCGGGGTTCGAGTGCACCGCGAAGGAGATTAATTAACAACGTCGTAGAAAATAAACTCGTCGCCGGGAGGTAGGAGCGACGACGAACTTTCGACGTCCCGAGTATCGAACCGGGCGAGAAAATACGTACCGGTTGTAATTACGAGCCGCGATTCGGATACAATTGACCGTATCGCGGGCCCCCGAGTTTCGAAAACGTGCTCGACGCGAGATTCGTCGCTCAACCACCGCCCCCCTCCCGCCCCTCTCCTCGCGTGTCGTTCGCCCGCCACTAATGACAACGCCGGGGTGCTTCAGCCCCTATCATAATTCGCAGCTTCTGGTTTTCCGTCGAGGGTTGTTGACACAATGCGGGCGCCTTACCGCAGCCCTATTCGTGCCCAAGACCGGCGAATATCAATAAAGATAGAAAGAGGAGCCGTGTAAGCGACGAAGAAGAGTCAAACACGACGACCACCGCCACCGCCACCACCACAATCACCGTACGCTTTCGGACATCGTTCGAAAGGCTCTCGTACTGCGCGCGGGACACGCGGGGGGCGATCGTGACGAGATCAAAGGGAACGTTTTGTCCTAACGACCGTCTTGCGCGTCGACACCCGCGGGGTTCGGCACCGGGGTGAGATTTTGACCCGACGACGACGACAACGACGACGACGACCCCCGAAACGAAATCGAGAATCTTCGAAACGAGGAGACTCGCGAAAGAGAGCGAACGAAAGCCGAGAAATCGTGACGATAACGTCCGACGATACCACCCACCGCGTTACATTGTTCCGTTCGCGAGTCAAAAGTGGTACGGTCCCTCGTCCTTGGTTGAGTTACGAGGTACATTGGTAACCGAGCACGAGAAACGTGCTCCCGTACCGCCGACTAATTTCCTTCGTCGGTAATTTATTCGAGAGCCACCGGCACGAACTTTCGTGCGACGATTTTGCATTCGATATTAATAGCCGAACGGCAAACAGCTGCGATAATTATTACGATTGCTCGGGTCCCGAAAGAAAGGGAAAGAGAGAGGGGGGAAAAAAACGAAGAAGAAGGAAGGAAACCCTCGCGCCCGTACACACGACGAGAGAGAAGAACACACGGAACCGGGGCCCCCGGGCAACGCGAACTCGAACAATTAATCTAAATGTCACCAGGAGTTAATTTATACCGGCGAGCAATCGTATATCAAGCGCTATCTTCTTCGGATAGTCTCCCGGGTATAGGATATATAAAGCATTTCCCGTTAACCAGCGACGCGCGGCCTTTATCAACCCTTCAACGGGCGTTTCCTATCGTCGCTTTCCGCGCGAAAGCTGTTTCACGCTTTAATTGCTTTTGGAACGAAAGAAGATCGTTAATGGCCTCTTCGGCGTATGGCCGGTAATTCGCAAGTCAGTCGACGTAATTGGACCCGCGCGTGGCCAAACCGGGCCCGTAAAATTTCGCGTTCGCGCGAAACGTTCGTTCGATCGCTATCTTCGACGATATCTTCGCGCGCCTTCTCGTGCGTCGCAAAATCCGATCCCGAGACCGCGATTCGTTCGAGGGACGAACGATTTTTCCTCTTTCGGTGACCCACTCGCTCGCGTCTCGAACCTTGAACGATATCGATGCAAGGTGCTCCCGAGGTACGTGTCCACACTTCGGGAAAGAAATCCGCGTACCGAGATAAGCGACAACGTTGAAACCGCGCACCGAGTGACCTTCGCGGCGAATCGTACACCTGTGTACACAATATTAGACGGAGAACGTTTTCAAACGTCTTTGCGAATCGATAACAGTGGACGTTTACTCGTAGGGTCGTCTGAAATCTACGGTGTGTACAACGGTGGTAAACAAGGCGCGGGATCTACGAGGAAGGATGCGACATAGGTTAGAGATTGCTCGAGGAACACTAAGAACTTCTAGCTCGAAGCTTTGAATATTTTCTTCGATTCACTCGGAAACCAAGGTGTACGGGACGCGTACACGTTCGTAAAACATTGTTTTACACGCGGGATCTACGAGGAAGGATGCAACATAGGTTTGAAATTGCTCGAGGAACACCGAGAACTTCTAGCTCGAAACTTTGAATATTTTCTTTAATTCATTCAAAAAGCAAGGTGTAGCGGTCAGATTGGAAGCACGGTCCGCATTCCCGAAACACCGTGTATTTACCGCGAAATCGTCTCTTCTCGTCCGGTTTTATCACCGTGGTATCTCGACGCCAGGTATTATTATTACATCCAGCGTTGGATGACGTCGATACCGGAGGGTGAGGCGAAGGAGCAGGTCGTAGAAGTATCGACCGTGGTCGAGTCCGGGGTTCCAGGGCGCGCGAGAGCGAGAGCGAGCGCGTTCGCGAAACCGACGACCACCACCGGCTCGATCGCAATTTCACGCGTCCAACGCGGCCGTAAAGCTCCACGGGTGTAATTATAAACAGAAGGCACTTTGCGCGACGATATATCCCCCAAGGTTCGCGAGTCGAGTCATTCTCGTTATTTTATTCCATTTGATTAATTCCGGAGACCGTAAAAGTACCGTAAAAGCGCGACGACCACCACGACGACCACGACCACGACGGTAACCAGGACTGCGTTTCGTTGCGGGAGAGTTTCATCGGGATTCCAGCTAGCGAATCGGACGAGGAAAGAGCGATCGTTTTCCGGTGACGGTGGCCGTCGTTTCGACGTACATTGTAAGGAGAACGGAATCACCGCGTTTCCGAACTTCCTTTCGACCGTGGAAGACCAGAAGCAAGGATAAGGTCGTAATTTTAACGGGGCCGCATGGTCCGCGTTACGACGACCGAGTCTCGTGATACCACGAACGAGTCGTCCCCCCTGTCGCGTTTCCACCCACCGTGGAGACCCTTTTTCTTTCATCGACGATAAAATTTTCTTTCCAACCGCGCTCCACCGGCCGGAATCAAGATATCGACCGTTCCCCGGGAGCAAATATTTCTAATTGCCCGAACCGAGCAACAAACGCCGCCCTCCCGCCGCTACGTCGATGGAACCGACCGTTTCGTAAAAATCTTTATCGCCCCGGATATTTAGAGTTCGGCCGCCAATGGTGGATCGACGGTAGCGATCGTAACACGGATTTCGGGGCGAGGAGTACACCGTCGTCGGGACCGATTCTTGTCTCCGGTTTCCTTTCACGAACACGTGTCCGCTGGTTATTAATTGCGCGGAGACACGTTCGCCCGCGGAGACACCCGTCGTGTTCGTTTTTATCGTAACATAAAATCCGTACTCGCGGAGAAAAATGTTAATCCACCGTGCGAGGGCCCGTGCTTCATCATCGTCGAACGTTTTCCACGAGTCGTTAAGAAAGCTCCGCAACGGGAACGTCAACCTTCTTTTACCTCACTTTTTGCCCGGCCACCGTTGACAATGGTTCTCTCTCTCGAACATTGTACATTCGTTATTTCTTTCTACCGACGGGCGACACTATCGGGAAAGTACGCGGAAAATTACGCGACACGGTTCCATACCGTGATACAATTTCTCGTATTTTCGAGCAATTTCATTTATTCGCGAGAACGAACCGTTTAGTTCGCCGACGGAGATAAATACAAAGGTGGGTACCAGATGTGGGTAAATCGGTCGATAAGAGACGTTTGAAAGAAGCGTTGGAGCTAAAGAAATCTAATTGTAATCGTTGGAATCGATAACGAACGTTTTACGATATCTGTACAATCAACACTTCCGTTTTCTCAGATTAGATATTTCACTGATCGTACTCACGGTCTTGCGTCTCTATATTTTTCGTTTCGCGAGACGCTCAAGGTACGAAAAAAATCGCGGTTAGAAATACACATCGGCCGATCGTAACTTAAGGGCGCTAAAGTTCATAAATACGCGGTAGATATTTTCGAGCGTATCGAGCAAGTGTCCCTCAACGTAGAGACCGTATAGTGCTGCGGTACTCCACGCGAAACCGCACGAGTGAACAATTTCGTAACGCGATTGCGTTAATATCCTTAAAATGTTTCGAAGCTTTCGTAACGAAAGGTAAAGTTTTAAGTGCAGGTTCGAGTTAGATACGGGGCGACACGTCTAGCCGAAGACAGATCGAACGAGAAGGTAACTTCAAGGTCTAGGATATCATTAACGCGAGACGGATAACCGACACGGAGGGATCCAATTTAAGGGGCACCGGAACCCAAAAATCTGTGCTATATACCGGCCCGGTTACTGCACAAGTGTCTTCGGCATAGAGACCGTACAGTGTTGCGGTACTCTAGGCGAAACCGCACGAGCGAACAATTTCGTAACCCGATTGCGTTAATATCCTTAAAATGTCTCGAAGCTTTGACAACGAAAGCCAAAGTTTTAAGTGCAGGTCCTAGTCAGATACACGGCGATACGTTTAGCCGAAGACCGCGCGAACGAAAAGGTAACTTTAAGGTTCCCCGACATCGTTAACGCGAGATAACAAAGAACTCTCGGGGGTAACGATTCGCGAACGAGTTTCGAAACGTTGGAAGGTTCGCGGAAAAATGCACAGATTTCTTTGGAGTTTCGTATCGCGAACGTGCGTAACGGATCGAACGAAAAGGAAACTCGAAGGTCTTCGACATCGTTAACGCGAGATAACAAAGAGCTCCTAAGAGTAACGATTCGAGGAACGAGTTTGAAAGGTCGAAAGGTTCGCGGAAAAATGTGAAAATTTCTTTTTTTAGAGGAGTGTTTTTTTTTTCTGCACCGTGTAACCACGCGCCACCCCGAAGCGTTAGCGAGCCTCGTTCGGCACACGCGTTTTCAGCGTATCGTGCTTAATTAAATTAAGACCACGAGGCGTTAGAAGCGGCAGGTCACGGGCCACGGTCGCGGCCAACGGAAGGCACGAGGAGAGATCTCTGCGAGGCACAATGGCCACGATTGTTGCGATCGTCGAGACTCGTTACCATGTCCCTCGTTGCCCATAAATCGCCTCGTTCTTTTTGGCCGCGACGAAACGAACTGTGCACCAACGCGCGCAAAAAGGAACGAAGGAGCGTGTTCGCTCGCGGAGAGAAGTGTCAGCTGTAACTTTTATCGGTTATAAAAGCTCGCGATATTACACCGAGCCGGAGTAAATACGTTTGTGCTTATCTCTTCTTTCTCTCTCTCTCTCTGTCTCTGTCTCTGTCTCTCTTCCCTCCTGGCCACCGACGAGAGTGGGCTCCGTCGAGAACGCACTCCTTATCGATCTGATACGTTTCATATTTTACGATTCTCTCTCGGAAGAGAGGAACTCGCGTTGTCTTTACGGTGGCCTCCTCCCTCCCGAACGTTGTTCGTTTTGCATTAATTTCACCCAAGTGGGGTAAGGGGAGGTAACACCGAGCTCACGCGAGTCTCCCGACCGACACGGATGAATCACTCGCGAGCTACGGTGGAAAAAGTGATTCGCGTCGCGGGTCGATGCACTTGGTCGCGAGGTGTAACGACTCGCTCGGGCGCGTGTTACGGAAGTTACGCCGATAGGCGGTGAAAATCGACGTCGTGTTCAGGGATTGGAACTTCCTAGACGACGATTACCGGGAGTCGCGAGTGGTGCGTTGTCACGGTGTACCCTTCCCCCGGGTGCGGCGACGGTTATTATCGTAATAAGCGCGAAGGGAGACCTTGAAGAACTCGGCGGCGCGAGTTGTTGCGAAAATTGCCCCGGTCGACCGCGAACGCTTCGAATTCGACGATCGACGCTGAGAAATAACGCGAAAGGGCAACGGGGAGGAAGAGAGAGAGAGAAGAAAAAAAAGAAAGGAAAGAAAGATCGCTCGGCCGATTTCTCGGTAAATTGTAAACGTTCGCGATAGCGTGGAGGATCTCGTTCCGCGGGCTCGCTGACCGCCAATAAATAGGACGACAGGTTCCGTCGCATCAGCGGCACGGGCAATTGCATCCAGGTGGTCGTACTGTTATGACGTAATAATCCAAAGCAAGCTACCCCTAATTCACAGGCAAACCCGTAGCACGGCTCACGGGAATATAGTGCCTCGTGAGTGGCCGTAGTACGTCGTACCGGTCCGGCAGCTCGATGCATGCGAATGTGCACGTGCGTCCTGCGGTGCAGGATCGAGGTTGCACGCGTTGATGATGCGTCTCGACATACCTGACGCCCGTTAACGTCCACTAGACTGGTCTGGATACCCGATCCTGCCCGAAACCGCGTCGATCGTTTGTACTTGAGCCCGCGAGAGCCGGTGACTTAATTACCCGCGGGTAGTGGAGGAGGAACGCGCGTGCACACGGTGTTATCGAATGGCTTGGAGGTGACACGATCGGGGGAGGTTGATTCCAAGTGCGAGAACGAGTCGAAGAGAAGGAGTAACTTTTTCCAATCGACTTGGAAGGATTCAATCCGTAATGTTTATATTCTCAAGAGTTCCCTCGGAACCCTTTGCCCACGTTAGACGCCTATAGGCGTTCAAAGTGCGCGTAGGTCTACTAAGCGAGAAGATCTTCCGCACGGAGCGCGTACCTTTCCCCTCGAAATCTCGATGGTTGTGCAATCGCGAAACAACAACGTCACGGGTGAGAGGGCGTGCAACGAGATAAGCGTCGAAAACGCTGACCCGAGCAAAGAGAATTCGAGGATCGAACGCGATAAATCATCCCGGCGACCTACAGCCTCCAGGGGCGTTCTCTGTTACAAGAGACGGTAATCACGGCTCACCGGCGTCTATTTTTCCATCTTTTTTTCTTCTCGCGCTAGATACACGTTTTAGAACGCAATCAGCGGCACTCGTGCGGGACCGTGAGCTCGCACAATCGCGATCGAATCGATCGATGCGATCCTATCTACCGGAGCGCCTGGAAAAACCACCCGGCCACGGGCAATCAATATTATCGCTTAACAGTCCGCGGCGCGAGATACATACTTTCTATTTCCCTAACGAATGGATATACATACGTACACCTGTACCTAATCCGATATCAACCACCTTCCGGGCACGCGTACACGCGTAACTGCGTAACGCGTCAGGGCCGTACGAATATACGTAACCGTGGAACGAATCCACGGAAGATGCGTTTCGGTACGATCGCGGTGGAAATATTCTTCTCTCGATGTTTCGATTCAATGGAAACGGTTCTTGTAAATACGAGTTAAAATCCGCACGATCTTCTGAAACGGTAAGAAGGTACTCCGGTCGGATACCGATGGAACAGATACCATCGTTTCCTCGATGTTTAATTCCATTGGAAATATATTCCGGTAAATATGGGTTAAGTCCGCACGATCGTTACAAGCACCGAGCAACCTTCTCGCTGGGAAGGTTCTCCGGTTGAATATCGCGAAATAGATACCGTTTTCTCGATATTTAATTCTATCGGAAAAATGTCCCGGTAAATATGGGTTAAGTCCACACGATCTTTGGGAGCGCCGCGAAGATTCTCCGATCGAGTACCGCGTGACGGGTACTGTTTTCGAGATGTTTAATTTTATTGTAGAAAAATACTACGGTAAATATAGGTTAAGTCTACACGATCTTTAGGAGCGCGAGGAAGGTTCGCCGGCTTAATTGCCCTTCAAGATGGCAATAAAATCGACGCCACGGGACGGCCGTAGGATTTATAACCGCGCGTCGTGATGCTCGAAACGCAATTATAGAAAAATGAACGGCGTTTAAGAGATCGATAAGGAAACTCGTACGGATTCTACGCGGCTGCGATTTATCTCTCGTTCGAAAGACTCGGAGCCACGGAGCCCGTTGGTGCACCGCCTATCAAGGCCACTGAACTTGCTACTTGAACCTAGAGCCGCGCAGCGTTGCGGTTTTTGTGGTTGCTCGCGATTTTATAACGTTTCTACGGCGTATTCCGTCCGACCGTCCGCCCTCCCTCCCGTTACCCCGCCCTTATCCTCCTCTTGCTCTTATTAGCAACCAGGGTTGTACGCACCGGTCCAAGGTAATCTTTAGATGGTAATGATAACTCGTCTTGATTTCCTGGTGCGGTTAACGCGGCACGAGCCTCCGCGAGCCTCTCGCGGTTAATGGACGATACGAAACAAAGAAACGAGGAACGAAGACGACACGCCTAGACTCGGCCACGGGGCGAAATATTCCGAGAACCGATTACGATTAACGCGAGTGCGCGAAACTCGGAAGTTTCAGGTGCGAGCACCGTTTTCATGATACCCCTCGTACCCACCCATGGTAATTATGATCGTTGCTGAGTAATAACCGGGATAGAAGTCAAACAAGAAAGCATCTCGGTCGGTTACGAGGCAAATACGTGCCTCGAGACCGGACACGGATTATTTTCGCCCGCGGATCGTCCGATCGCGTTTCGTTTCTTCGTATAAACGAGTCCCCGGGTTCGAGCACGGTGGTGCACCGAACGTTCAAAGTTTAGCCGGTTTCGAGAAAACTTGATTCCATCGATCGGTGTACAACGCGATGGAACACTCGCTAACGCGAATACTTACTTACTCCTTGGCTGGCCAGTTCGCGCTGGAATACGCGTCAAGGATCGCCCGAAATGCACGCGCGATAAAAAATAACGCATTCGCATAAAAGTTTAAAATATAGCGTGGAACGAGACGCGCGCACCGAGCCCGAGCACCACTTCGAATGCACTCGAGCATTCGAATATTTAACAGAGCCTTTCTCTCCTCCAGCGATTCCTTTTCCAGTGCGCTTCATTTACCCGGGCGTTACGCCCCTTCGGTAGGAAAAAAAAGGAGAACTTTTCATGGCTGGGGGTTCCGTGGAAATTTTCGCGAAATCTTCCGACGCCTCATTTGATCTAGCTCGCTGTTTGACGTACCGTGCACTGCCGCGAGTTGACGGCTCGTGCGATTTAAACATCGACGATAAATTCGGCCGTTGTCTGCAGATCCGCCGACATCTTTTCCACGAACTTGTGGAGAACGAGTGCTTCGCAACCGTGACGAATCGTCTCCTTTGTCTCGAAACTTTTCGGTATCCCTACTTATCGCTGGAGAGGATCGTTAACGAAGGTGAGAAATATTTAGCAAACGCGACGAAAATACACGATCTTTTCTTCACTTGTATCGACATCGATCGTCCGTACCGTGTATTAGCGTTCAAGGAACTTCACCACGCGTTCTAACCCTCTTTTGAGGGGTTTCCCGCCCAGCTGGTCGAATTTCTCGAAAATGGCAACACTAAACGATCGATCGTTGCGCGGACGTACACGAACGCTTCGAACGGTTGTAAAATTATGATTGTAAAATGCATCGCGTCCCTCCCCCGTGATCGGTTTCCCATTACTTCGTGCACGGTGGGATTTTAAGCCCTGGAAATAAGTTGCATTTGCTGACAGACTACTCCGGGAGCTCTAGAGACGGACAGCCCCGTAAAGGCTTAGTACGCGAGTTATTCGCCGGGCTGAAACTGAACATATTTAACTTTCCTGCCGTCGCTCGAAAAGTCGTTCCTCCACTTGGTCGAGGAGCACCCCAAAGCGCACCTTATTACGATCGCGCAATGGAAAACGCGCATTCAGAGGGAAAGTAGACTCACGAGAAATAATCGGTAATACCCGTCGGTTAAAGAAGGCGAAGTGCTGAATAAGGGGTTGCTCGGCTCAAAAGGATCGGAACCCGAAGCCTACAGAGGACCGAAATATACGTATATCTGTGCCGTTCTTTACGATATAAAAGACTATAAAACCCTTCTTTCGATGGCAACCACCGCCCCGACCGCCTCCCGACCACCACCCCACTTCTTCTCTGCCTACCGCGAGCGACTGATCTTTTGCCCAAAGCGTCGTCGATGCTATGGCGTAATTAACGATTACAAAGTATTTCGTAGAGATGATTATCAGTCTGTGCCGGATCCAACGGCGTTCTCACTCCATAACATCCGGCACTTTGATGTCCCGACCGTCTCTTGTTTTCTGCTCCATTGTACCGACTCTTACAACCACGCCGGGGCGGTGCACCGTGTTTCCATATCGGTGTGCCACGCGCACACATCTCCCCGCGCGTAGACGTACCCGTGTATACGAACGTATATACACGTACACGTATACATACAAGCGTACGCAACACGGTGATACGGCCGTTGTGCCGGCGGAGCCACGACGGCGCAGCTCGCATCAAAAACCCACGTCGATGAAGCGCGGAATTGCGGGCTCCATTCTACGGCATTGTTGAGAGTACGACGTTTTAATTGGCGATCCCCGATGAAGCACTCTTCCACGTCGAAAATGAACTATCACCGTGATACGCACGTTTTCACCGACGATAAAGATATATTCCACGTAGTTAACCCTCCCGTGCCCGTTTACGGTCGACGATGCACTCGAGGGTTATCCAATATCTTCCGTGGAATTACGTGCACTCTAGCATTTAGCGAGACAAGATTGCCGGTGAGCGGCGTCGGTGGTATCGCCGCGCTTAATACCGTAGCGGCTAGGCGCTTTTAAGCGGAACGATAAGTTTTCCATCGCGTCGCTAATACGACCAGCCCGACCGAGCCACGAATCCCTCTTCCGATCGTGTTTTTCTCCACCCACTCTCTTCGGTTTTCCACGCGCGAGACGAAATCGCGAAACTCGTGTCGCGATCTCGCGGTCTGCGAGACGACCGTGGTCCGCGAGACGGATCACCGATACCGATGGAAATGTATTCTCCACTGTTATCCGTGCGAACGACACTGTCTAATGGAATACCGAGATACGCGCGAAGGTACAAACAACCGTGCCAAGATAGAGAGAATACGTGGTGTGTTTGCTCGAAGATATCTGTTTTCGAGAGGAAAGATTCGAAATTCCAACGCCTCGTGTTGAAGAAAGACAGCGTGCGCGTGTGTGTGCGTGCACCGTTGAGAAAAATCGCATCGTTTCGATCCGGAAAATTCGTAAGCTTCGAAACAGGGTCGTTGGTACTAACGAAGTTAATGACGTGTCAGGGATCGTAATGGCGTATCATCGCGCGAGGACGAGGAGGTACATAAAGCATATGTTTTAAAGGTTCGCGTAATCGACCATCAAAGTAGACGGTGGCCCGACGGAGCACAATGACGGGCGAGCGCGCGAAGCCATTAAAGAGGCGCGATTAAATTTAATTATCAAATTTTACGATTATTCGGGGCGCGACCGGCCGGAGCGAGTGTGCTCGCCGGCGTACACACGGGACCGCGGGAAAGGGCGCAAAAAAGTCAAGAGGGGGGGTTTCGAGAACGCAAAAAGCGAATTAGAATTTTCTTCCCGTACGAGAGGCGGTGAGCGCTAATAAAACCATAAAGCTGTCCGGAGGTTTACCGGTACAAAGCACCGTACACGAAACATCGTAAATCAACGATCTTTCCGTTTCCCATAAATGGCATTAAACGTCTTTTCTACCGGCACAAACGTTGCAAACGAATCGGGTCCGCGCGAGGGGAATACGGCGAGGCAGTGGAAAGGATACAATAAAAAAAAAAGGGAATCGTAAAAGGGAACACCTTTCGCGGAAATTTTCGAATTTTATCTCCTCTCTTTCGGTGCCATCGGATCGAACGTATCAACCGGCGAACGTTGAACTTTTTCCACGGCGAGTTTAACACCGTAAAGATAAATTGTAAGCCGCGTTAACTAAAGCGCGACGATTAAACCGGGGGCAGGAGCGGCGGTGGCGGTGGTGGCAGAAAACGGGGTTGGGATCGTTTCCTCGAGCGTAATCGTTTTTATCATCGCGGACCTCGACCGCCTTCGGTTTTACGCCGCTCGTCAAAAGCAAAGTCGAACTCGGTTCGTTCTCCATCCGCGTGGCCCTTTGTTTCCGATGCTTCCCGCGTGGGTCAACGTTCAAAATGTCCCGCATAAACCGAAGGCTTAATAAAGCCAGGAATCCGGACTATTTCGTTCGTAGTCGACATTCCGTATCGGACGACCGACCGTTTACAGCCTCTCGACGATCCGCGACCGGTCTCCTACCAACGAAAAGATCGAGCGGACAGAGCGACAGAGAACACGATCCGACGAAATGGAAAAAAGTGCGTTTAACGTACGTTTTAACGAGAGGTCAGGAACAACCGAGTCCACGGTGACGCTGGGGTCTCTTTTCGCAGTAAACGGAGGGCCGACTTTATTGACCGGAAGACCGTGCCGTCGAACGATTTGGACAGTTGGACATTCGACCGACGAATTTCCGGTTTATAAGCGAGCCCCGAGCGCCGTAACGCCGCGCCGTTAACGATTAACGATTCATTTAGGAACGTTTAGTACGACCAACGAGGGTTCCAAACGTTACGTCGACCGGCCTTGCTCGCCACGATAAGAGACGTTTCTTCGTAATGGCGAGTTTGAATATGCTTACAGGTCGGTGCAAATTACGGAACGTGCCGGGGCAAAATGTTCCAAGCTGCACGTACGTACGGTTACAAGAGGAGCCATATCCACCTAGGAGAGTTAAATCGTGTTTTAAGCACCGTGGAGGATCACCGGCGTAAAAATTATTCGCGATGTGCGCGAATATTTCCTACGAAAGTTGAAGGGTACCGTGAACGTTGAATATTGAACGCGATTTCCTTCCAAAGGCGCGCTCGAACACTTTTATCTCCTTTTTAATGGAATTTTAGTTACGTCCTTCGCGCGATATTGTAGCTTCGAAACGAGGGGAAAAAAAGATGCATTCTATATTTCCGTAATTAACGCGGAACACGTTATTTTCAACGTTGCTACGGGTAGAGATTTTCCGTAAAAATTGAATATCGCGCTGGTATCGCTGACCGTGCTGTTGCAACCTTTATTTTCACGATTGACGGTATCGTTGATTTTAACGCAATCAACGAATACTCTTCGCGAGGATCTATTTTCTTTATTTCCCGTTCCTCGGGGGGAAACGTTAGAACATTAGGATCTATTGTGAACGATCCTGTAGGGAAGTACACCACTGATGTAATTCACGTCATTCCGAAGTTAGTGCCGCGTTAAAGTTACCGAAACGCTTCTACGGAACAGAAGACAATTCGTCGTCTCGTTAATGTCATCGCTCGAGGTCGTATAACTTGTTCTACTGCGAAATTAAAGCAAGAATCGATTAACCGACGCGTCGTTCAAATTATTATACCGAAGACGATGATTCGCAAACGGAAGAAAGAGATAATTGCACGTGTATTTCGATCGGAGTAATTTATCCCGTATCGAAACGACGAGAAAGTCGAAGAAAAGAGAAACTGCGAAAGGTACTTTATAAGTATCTCAAAGAAATCTACTCTAAGAGTGACTAAGTTAAAAAGATCTATTTTAATAAATAACTGCGCGGCCATAATATCTCGTATCGCGCGTCGAAATAAAATAAGAAGAAGGCGAGCATAATTTGTTCTACTGCAAAGTTAAAGCATTGCTCTACCAAAGATGATATTTGATCAAAAGAAATTAAAAAAAATTGCATGCACATTTCGATCAACGCGGTCAGAGTAATTTATCGCGTATCGAAATGACGAGAAAGTCGAAGAAAAGAGAAACTATTAAAAATACTTTCCACTCAAAGAAATCTACTTTAACAGATCGGCCATAGTACGTCGTATCGCGCATTTAAATAAAATAAGAAGAGAACGAGAGCGATACGAACGCGGACAACTTGTTCTATTGCAAAATAGGCAAGGCAAGACTTGGTTAATTACCGCGAAATTGGAGTTACGTATCGTGTTAATGGCGCTATTCTAATAAGCGGAATAAGTAGAAATTTGCATGCGTAATGTACGCGGGCAGGATATTAAATCGCGTATCGAAACAAGAAGAAGCACAGATGGAGAAGTAACTGTACGAGAGATACTCGTACTTGTAAAAACTTCGCTCTACGTACCGATAAGATAAACAATTACACTTTAGCAATTTGAACTTCGAGAAACGAAAAGGTGGAGAATAATCGACGAAGGCAGACTTCGTACGTACGTGTACACCGAGACGCATTAAACGGGTGTAATCGTTAATAAGACGAAAAAAAACGACAATTTCGCGTAATGGAAGTGCCGCGCATTTATCGATGCGAAAAAAAAAAAAGAAAAAAGCCGATTCCGAACGAAGAGAACGTAATCGAGAGTACGGGTAGGCGAGCGTATTGCAGCCGCGGCGTTTTTCATCCGATCGAAATTTTACGTTCCGATTGAAAACGTTTACAAAAAATTACAAGCATTACGGAAGGTTTGTAATCGGCTAAAAGGAATCGCGTTACCTCGGTCCATTTCCTAAAGAACCATTTTCGAGTCGCGATACGAACCTGTCACGGCATTCCACGTACGATACGACATTCCCGGCGCGGAACTAAAACGATTTGCTGGTAGCTCAAATCGCGTGCATTTAGTATCCGTGATTTTTTCGCGATTTACGGATATATATACGGTACGTGTACGCATGAATACTTAATGCGACCGGGGCTAAAGGGAAGAGCAACGGATCATATCACTCGGCGGGTAACAGCGCCGGCGGAGCGCTCTTTTAAATGTGACGATGGTACCCATCAGCGAGCGAAACCTTTTTCTTTCACCGTTAATCCGAGGCGCGTATGGACATTTATACGAGCCCGTTATCGCGGCTAGGCCGCTCACGGTTCCTCTTAACACCTTTCATAGTTGGCATGCTCCTGCTCTTAAAGCGATTGCGAGTAAGTACTTTGTCTAACTGCGCTCGCAACAGGATATAAACGCGGAGATATCACCGTTGCAACCTTACTTTTGCGTCTCTTCCTCTCGTTGCTTGCCTTTTTGCGCGCCGCGGACCATTTACCGGTTTCATCGGGCAACGGTCGTTATCCTTTTATAGTTCCGTGCCGCATAATATTAATACAATATTAAACGGAGTCAAACGTACGCCTGTACGCCGTCGAAATGAAATTCTGTCCGTCAAGCGGCCGCGATCGCCGCCCCGCCGAACCCTCGCCAGCCGCTTCGCGAAAAGTTTATTTTCCACTCGAAGAGATAAATTAAATTTCAAACGGAAAGAAAAAAAAAAAAAAAAAAAAGAAAAAAAATCCGTACACCGGCTACCGTGGCACGTATCTTTCGATGAAAAAAGGGATTTTAATTACTTCTGTGTTGTTCTCGCTACGGACGGACCATCGAGTAATTCTAATTAAACGAGATATTTTCAGACGGGTGTACGATAAGTCGAAAACTCGAAGCTAGATCAAACGACGGTTATACCCGCTTGGCATCGATCGTTGAGAACTCGGTGCTATCTAATGGGAATTTTATTAAGGTGGAACGATCGCTATTACGTTGCAATCTTGTTCTCGTTGTTTCTCTCGGCGAGGAGAACGGAGAAAGAATCATTTTTCACCGATATCGAATTCTAAATCGGATACGTAACCGTGTCTCGAATCGTCCTCTCGTATCGTTCGGTTTTTTCGGCGGCCATTTTGTGCGTGCGCGTATCACGGGATACCTACTACGATCGAAACACCGGACTCGATCGTTTCGAACTCGTAAATTGTAATACGTTCTTTTACACGCGTTACGAAAACTATATCGGCGCAAACTGTGCAACGTTACTTTTTCTTTAACGCTGAACGTTTCATTATTCAAGACGACACAGGAAATCAATTACCATTTGAGCAATCTATCTACAAGCCCTGACAATGACACACGAAGAGAAAGGCTCTTTCCGCAGCAGTTCGCCGTGTACCTCTTCTCTGTCCGCGTACTCCTTTATTTGCCTCTGCTCCCTGGCGAGCGAGGGAAGAGAGTAACCCAGCCATAAATATCCTGTAGGGTAATTAACCCTTTGAGGACTTTGAAGCTCTGACGATTTTAATAATCTTAAAAGACACCGGGAGCCGTGATTAGTGTTCCTGTCGGCGGATGCAATCGACGGTACTCATCTCCTCGGATATTCCGTCGTCGATGCTCAGTTCGGTACGCGTGTATCACAAAGTTCCGTGTCCCGCCATTGTACATTATCATAAAAAATGTTGATACGCGAAACGCAACGGAAATTGAAACGACGCGGATCTTTACGTAACAATTCCTGATTACACGTTTAAGAATTTAATAAGAAAACATGCGAACGTAGAATTGACGAAAGTATCGAACACTTTCGTCAGTATTACCGATATGTTTGGAAATATATTAGTGGTCATTGTTAACTCACGTTGGTAGAATATGACTCGTGTTTCGATCGTGTTAGGCTAAAATTTCACATTATTCGGCACACTCACCGCTACATTCTGGTATAATGAATAAATACAGTCCCTCTGTCCTCCTCGTAATAATCGAATTTACTTGTAGAAAAATTATTAAACTCGTTACGAACCTTTCTCGTTTGTAAAAATACGTAACCACTGGCGTTCGTGGCATGCCGCAACCGCATCGAGAAATTTCGAAGATGGCGACGATGATCCGATTCCAGCCCACGTAACTTTTGCAACGAACGGTCCCCCACGTAGGTGTATGCCACTTTGAAGTATTGGCATAAAAGCAGTCCCGCGCGGTACACGACGAAAACAATGAGCGGTGAACATGAAACGACCCTTACTAGCCAATAACACACGTGGATTATTTCAAAAAGCTAATTTTTCTCTGTGACCGTATACAAAGTCAAAGGACTACACATCATTATAGCGCACCGTCCGTACTTTCTAGAAAACGGAACTCCCGTCGTACTTTTCCCGCCGTAGCCACCTACCAACGCACAGAGACAATACTATTCGTAATTTCAAAGCTACGGAAACGAAAAGACAAAAATGTACGATGATTAAAATTATTAGCTTCGTAGTTTCCATGATTTATTAGCATCGATACGTTATCGAGAGAAATTGATGCTTTGTAATCTATTAAATTACCGAGAAGCTTTTTATTCATCTACATAGGTCACGAGTACCTAATCACGACGGGGTACGTATTATCCAATAGTTGCATTCTGATCGTAACAACTTTGTAACAACGAACGATTCTCGATCGATGGTTAATTTTTGCGATCGTCGATCGATGTACGATGGAAGAAAATTCGAACGTACATCAATTGCCGATCGCGAGTGCGTTCCGTTGTATATTCTTGAAGAATCGACGCGGATAAAAAGTGTTTACAGATTGTGATAGCGTAAAAAATAAAACGGATAAAACCGTACAACGGGACGCTGTTCGTTTCGAGCGATAACCTAGTAGGTCGAAGACGATTACGTGTCGTTGATACTCATAATCAGTGTTTACAAACAAATTGCTCGACCAATCTTTGCGTACAAAGCCCTTCGTTCATTTTCTGGCGTTTGTAGTTTCTTATCCTTTGATTACTTCACGATAACCCAACCTGTCATTCGCAGATGCTTTCTTAGGAAAACATCTCACGTTCTGACCGCGACACGGGATCTATTTCCGTAGCGCACGTAAACACTCAGTTTCGAGGAAACGTTGAACGAATTCAGTCAATGCCCTACAACGAAAGACAAGCATCGAACATTATTATCGTTCGAAAAGAACATTTCGTCACGGTTCTCCGGAATTGGCCAACGCCGAGAATTTCTACTTGCGCGCGAGAATACGAAGCACACGATACGCGATTCGCGATCGAATTGTTTCCCAATCGTACGACTTTCAGCGACGATTGTATCCGTCCGAGTGATTTCGATGCGAAGTTTTTGTCCGGCCAGCTGTACGGTTTCGGATCTTTCGAAAAAAAAAAAAAAAAGAAAAAGAAAAAGTTTCACACGTGTTCACCTAAATTCAGAGGACAGCGAGGCATTCGGCATCTGTTTCAGGGGTGTCGAGTTTACGTTACGGAACACGTGTGTTTACCAAGGAATACGTCTCTTAACCGATCACTCGTACGTTTCTGTATCACCGAAGCGTTCAACGTCTCGATGAACTAGTAATACCGGGTCTCGTGCTGTTACCGCGGACGTGTTCTTGAAATACGTAATTCGTAAAACCGTACGGACGACAAGTTTCGTGCCTGGGTCTCGAAGACGAATTATTCCCGTCGAAGAACACGAACGTAAGTGGAAATTCGCGAGCGGCCGCGTCGGAAGCGAAGTCGAAAGTTTAGACCACTTAAAGTATCGAGTGCTCTCTCGAGAAGTTCTCTAAGTGACGGAGAGTGATTACGTTAATGACATGGCCGAGTACGCCTTAACGACGGGATAGGTGCAGACTGGTACGACATTCGTGGCACGCGATCCGGACATCAACAACGACATCAACCGTACCCTGTATAAATATACCAACAACACGGCTCGAACGATACGACTACTTTTCTCGGAGTTTCCCTTTTTTACGACACGTAGTGTAGCCCAGACGTACGATTCGGTTTTATTACGATACCGCCAACCTGTAACGTTCACGTCGCGCTGACTTATCGACTGTGCACCGCGCAGTCATATTGTGTACACAATGCAGGCTCGTTACATCGGCGAAGTACCGTGGATGATACGCGTGTAAATCTGCGGAACACAGTGTTAAGTGTTAAGGCGACTAATGGAAACGGGTCGTTGGACTTCCACGCGCGAAGACCTGGACGATTATCGGTCCACGTTGAAACCGTCGAACCTGCACACCGTTTCGGTAAGTGCCCCGAATCTGTATATTTATTTTAATCGTGATCCACCGAGAGGATCGTCCACGTAAAAGAAGCACGACGCACTCGCGCGACAGGAAACGCATGATTTACTTACGCGAGAGCAATCGAGTTTCACGAGTGCGCGGTATTTCCTTGAGCCGATCATTAGTCAACGCTGTGAAGGAGGCGGGTGAATAATCACTGTATTATTCAAATCGCCCTTCGTCTTATAGAACTTCTGTAATTTTTCTTCGATTTCGTACGGAGAAAAAGTTCGTTAGCTCTTCACGGCGAATTAACCCGTTATTGTGTAATTCGATGCGCTCGCGTCTATTAACGCGTGCATAATTCAACATACGTAGGCGAAAGGCATTTATTACCCCGCAACACGTATACGTTAACAAATTTTTTTTTCATCGAGATTCGCTGCGATACACTTGCGCGCAGCTTTATTTGAAACATTTTTAATTGCACGGTTCGATCGATCTTCGTACATTCCGAAACGATACGCTCGTATTTGTTTCGAATTGTAGATCGTAATTGCGTAGGATTAATTTTAATCGTATTGTTGTTTATATTTTGGAAGCGTCTAACGCTCGTCGAGGACCTTATCTACCATAAATAATACTAACTGTTTCAAGTAAGCTAGGTTGGCCGAGCGGTCTAAGGCGCCAGACTTAAGTTCTGGTTCCCGTATGGGAGCGTGGGTTCGAACCCCACACTTAGCAAATACTTTTTATTTTTGAATTTCATCGACCGATTCGATGTAACGATACCACCTACTCGTATCCGTGAACAAATTTCGATCGATTCAACGTTTCGACTAAAAAACGTAACAAATCGTTGCGTTCGAAAGAACACAAAACGTATTTAAGTTACAGCGACAATGTTTTCGTTAACGAGTCATTAATTAGAGGAATGGAAGCCGATTCGCAATTACGAAACATCTCTACGGGGAGATAAATGGTCCGGGCTTTCGTCGTAGTCGGATTCGAAGTGACTCTGGAGTCTCGGTAACTGATGGCGGCGATAATTGAGCCGAGTATAAATGACTTGATGAATAGTCATAGACAATTAGGGAGGCCGAGATAAGCCGGCGAGCTATGCGCGAGCAATTTTAGCCGGTTGATCCCGTTACACAGTGCCCGGCATGGTAAGCGTGTTCGCCTCGTCGTTGTATTTACATAACCGCGCGATCGAATCGTCGCAGGCGCATCGTAATCGTCGATATTTCCGCGTCGGTCGCGTTTCGCATTCGTAATTCGTGCTCGTTCGTACACGGCCGCGGAGACCTTACACGAGCACGAGGCCTCGCCCCGAACGGGGATAAAAAAAAACTTCGTAATGCCCTTTATCGACGTTTCCAAGTTTGACCAACAGTTTCGTACGAAATCGTCGTACCGGGAAGGAAAAAGAGCCGATTAAATCGGATTACCGAACCGAGCGGAGGCGAAAGGACGAGACACCGTCAGCCCTTTTCCCAGAAGACCAGGACTTGACACCGTAAAAGTGTCACGAGAGACCACCCTATATTCGGCTAGGGGAGTCCGATGTACTACCTACCGGTATCGCGAGAGAATGGGAAGCACCGAGAGTCGGACCCGTTGAAAAGCTTGTCACAACAATTTCGCTTGGCGAGGAGAAAAAAAAAAAAGAAAAAAAAAGGAAGAAAAAAAAAAGCGCAACTCGAGCGTCGGTGCCACAATAAACCCGGGGTACACTTGTAATTTCATTCCGTCGCATCTGTTGTCATTCTCACGTTACCCGCCCGAGCGTCTCTCGACTTTCTTCGTTTCGTTGGTGGGGCGTAGGGTCACCGGGTGGGGGAACCACGAGAGGTAGTCGCGTTGAAAAAAAATCAGACGCGCGTATTTCGAGCAACCCTTGCGCGAACGTTGTACAATGGAGCAGGGAATCTCCCCCTGCAGCCAAGGGGTGCCGTTCCTGTCGATACTGTGGTCGACGTATAAAAGATCCGTTATGGAGAAAGAAAAAAAAGAAGGGGGAATAGAAGTAGCGGGGGGCAGCATAGGTGTCCGAGAGTCGGTATACTTTGCGTTACTCTATTTTTGTATTTCTTTTTTTTTTTTGCGCTTAGATATATTTTTCTTCCGTCGTGATCTCGACGCAATATCGCGTTACGTAATGTTGGTTATTCGAGCTCGAGGACGTCGCTTATCAATCGCTCGGCGAAATCACCGGGGTCGTTCGTTGTATCGTTTCCCGACGGTTCGTTCCGCGGTTTGATAATTCGATTTCGGGAGCCGGAGCGTGAAAAAAGTAAGAACGAACGAAATTGGAAAACAAGTCCGGTGAAAACGTCTCCCCGCGAGACGAGCGGTCCCTCGCCAGATCCGAAAGGGAAATCGTATTTATAATGCTTACGCATTTCAGGGCCGACGTCCCGTGAAATCGCGTTACGCGAACTCGTAATATTAAATTCGTCTCTGTCTTACCGGGCTATCGCCCCGCGTTATCGTCACCCTGATCGAGCCCTAAGAACCCGATTTCTCGTAACGTTCAACCGGTCCTCTTTCATCGCGAAAACGGTCCTCGTCGTTTCAATCGTGTCGATTCGATGGTAGCTGGAACTTCGATGAAAATTTTTGCTCCCGATCTCGAGATCTCGATACTCGAAAACCTTGGTATCTAACTCGCGAGCGAGCGTAACGACCGAAAGCTTGTAAATTGTAAATCGAGTGTCAAGCCCGAGTGTAGGCTGCTCGGGACAATTTCGAGATATCAGGAAGATGAGGCGAAAAATGAATGAACCGTAAACCATAAATAACGATTCTCAGCGGACAGGGTCGCGGGCGCGTACACGGTCAGACAATGGATGACAAATTGCGCGAAAGCAAAACAAACGGAGGACTGGATTGAGCTGGCTGGTCGATTCGGTGGCTTTCCCATTGTCGTCGATATAGTCGGGGCCGGGACATAATCTCTCTCTCGTGGTGCACGGGGCCAAGAAAAATGGACTTTTTTTTTTCGCGATTCCTTGGAACGAATTCGTTCCGCGAGCATCCCCGCGGTGTGTACGCGCGCATGTTCACGTGGACCGTTGCGATAATCCGAGACCCGCGGTCTCGTCGTTCCCGCGGCGGGTTTCTTAAAGGTTGTAGAAAGCTACCGCGAGTGCCACGGAGCTCGATCTCCGGCGTAAGGTTATCAGAAGCTACGTAAACGTAAAAAGAGAGGTGGCGAGGCACGGTCGCGAGGGGGCAAAGGGTACGCGCTTTGTATAGAAGGGAAGATCGGATCGTGGCCGCGTTAAAAAAGAAGAAAGAACAAGTCTTAAGAGCAGGACGCCACGGCAATCGTAAATGTTTAATATCGTGATTAAAGGCGCTGGCGCCTCTCATTATTATTTCAGTCTGGAGGACATTTCGCCCGGTCTTCTCCGTCCCCGTGCCCCCTCTCCCGCGTCACCGCGTTTCTTTTCAATTCTCACTTTCCTTCGTCGGCTTAAAAATCCTCCGTGAAAATTAGCCGCCTAAATATTTAAAGCTCCCCTTCCGCGCTGCCCCGTTGTCGGTAACAGTGCGCGCGGAATCCTTGGCTGGGAACGCGGAGAGGGAGGGAAAAATATAAAAAAGAAAAAGGAGGAGAGAAACAAAATAAAAAGAAAAAAAAAGAGACGAGAAGAGAGAGAGAGAGGGAGAGAGAGAAAATGGAAAAAGAAGAGCACGAACACAAAAACTGTCTGCGGGCCGCGTCATTGTTCCGGGCATGGAGACAGGCGTGATCTCTTCCATCTGATGGATTTCTGCTGCAGTCACCTCTAACCACCTCGCTCGTCACTTCCCGTTGCGCTTCGTACCATTGGACACCCGACTGACTTTTTGTTTTAAATCCTTTTCCTCTCTCGTCCTCGGTATTCAGCCACGGTTCGCGCGGCATGGCGCGGCATGGCGCGTCGCGTTCTCTCGTCACCCTTCTACGCCGTGAACACAGAGACCTCGGGGCGCGAGAGCATCGAATTAACGCGTAATTTCTTCGAGGAGACTTATCACGCGAAGTGAAGCCCGACGTGACGCGTAATTCACCGCGGCGCCGGATTCAGAACGAACTTACGAGAACGGGAGATCTTCCGGCATTGTCGCAACGACCGACCTACCCCGCGACATCGAGGGTCGCGAAACAAACGACTACGAGGATACGCGGACGAGTCGCGATCGGACATTAAGATTCAACCGGAAGCTTCGTTCGACGCGCCGACGAGAGATCCAACCCCCTGACGAGGCTTTTACAACGGAATCGTGAGCGCTCGGACAACGATACTCGCGCGTAAGATTCGCCCGAGGGTGGCAAAATGGTGACACGCTCCAGTGGTGACCCTATCCGTGGGTCAGAACTCGATATCTATGCGACGAGATTTTTTTTTCTTCTTCTTCTTCTTTTTCTTTTTTTACGTTGTTTTCACGTAGTTACGCAGCTTTCGGGGACGGAATAAAATAGATACGGGATTGCCGGACAGAATATTATAACGGTCGGTTGACAGGGGGACGAGATACGCTACGAGGCTTCCCTTTCGATGGAATACTCGGAATACCGACCGAGTACGTTTCGACGGGCTCTATTAGATTTCAAAGGCTCCGAATCCGCTACGATCCGAAGGGCGTGCACGCCGCTCTCTAATTTTCTCGCGAATTCCGTCCACGAAACGGAACGCGTTCAGGTCGCGGTGTGTTCCTTATTCACCGCGATGACGCGTTATCCGGCGAGAAATCGAATCACGTAACACCGGTACGGGACTGGTTGATACAGCGATCGTCCATCGCGAGATAACAAGAGTTTCCCAACCGGCGGGAACAATGGAAAGGAGACTGCTCTCCGTCGATCCGCGAGTATCGTTTTTTTTATTTTCTTTTTTCTTTTTTTTTTCTTCTTTCGCGATCGACCGTGTCTTTCCCTCGTTCCGCGGCGACTGCGACATTAAACGGTCACGTTTACCTCCGATCGATCAAGGTCTTTGTCCACATCGGCGTGTTTCTTGCATCGTACAACTCATCGGCGCTCTATTACGTTAGGCCCGAGCTATGTTCTGCCTTACTGCGTCGTTTCACCGCGATGATTAATTCTCCCCGCGGTACGGCGCGGCGCGGTGCGCGCATACCCCGCGGGAGAAAGAACACGAACCAGAGAGAGAAAGAGAAAAAAGGAGAAAAAAGGAAGAGAAAGAAGAGAGCAAGAGAGAGAGAGAGAGAGAGAGAGAGAAAAAAAAGACCCTGTCACAGTATATTTCGCGCGATTATTCTCTCCGCGTTCCGTTGCGAATAGATACGAGGTATCTCTCTGGCCGCGCGATGAGCACGGCAATTCAAACGATACCATCTTTCTCCCGCGACGACGGGGCCGCTTTTCACTCGGATATACGAAACTTTTTGCATATGACGAATCGGGGACTATTACCATTCAATCTCTCTCTGCTTGGCTTCGTTTGCATCCTATCATCTCCCCCGTGTGTCTCGCTTTACATACGGCCACGGCCATCGGTCGACACCGCTGAATACGCGCGGTGCGTTGACTTCCATATTCTTCTTTTTTTTTGTTTCTTTCTTTTTTTCTCTCTCTCTCTCTCTCTCCTCTTCCTTCACTTCTGCCAATCGTTGTACCAGCGATTGCTGGACACTCAACCGCGTTGATAATCGACGAGCACGTGTCCGTAATATCGCTGTCGTCGAGTCCACCACGTGCAACGCTTAAGTGCGCAGTTCGCGCGCTTTTAGACGAGCACAATGCAGAGACACCTGGACAACGCGCGTACGTGTACATACGTGTGTATATACGCGTGTGTGCGTGTGTACACGTACACGGATGCCACGATATTGTCCCGTACGCGAGATAATACAAAGTAAAGTTCGTAATTTTCGCCTACGTCGCGCGTTCGATGCCGATACGACGAAATAAATGGTTTCGGAGAAAGAAAGGAAAAACAAAAAAGGAAAAGATATATTTGGAGATGCCGGGGATCGAACCCGGGACCTTTCACATGCAAAGCGAACGCTCTACCACTAAGCTACATCCCCGTTTTTTAATTCGCGCTTACAAATCAAGGGCCATGTACCGTCTCGCGTTATTGATTTTTCATCGTTTGTTTTCCATTCGTTTCGAGTGTTATTAATCGCGCGCGTCGCGTTTTAATCGAACTATCGAATAAATTTCACCCCTTTTTTCCAGCGATTCTGTAAATACTTCGAAACCTCTCGCGACGTAGTAATTGTTTCACGAGCCTTGTTTTCGTTTTACGACCAAATTTAATCAACATTTTTTAAAAATTATCTTTTTTTATATTCTGTCGATTTAACGCTAGAATTACGAATTCTTATCTGGTTCGGTTACGTCATCGATGTGACTTGCGATCTCGTTTCGTCTACATTGTCGTAGTCGTAGCATTCGACGTTTACTCTTGACAATAGAACTTTGCGTTGATTTTTATCGAGTACCGAAGTAGGTCCCATGGTGCAATGTACTAGTTCGAAGTTAGTACTTTGAATTTTAACCACCTGTCCGTATACATCGATACGGAACTTTGTTCGCGAACCGTAATCGAGGATCGTGTCGAGTTAATTAAGAATCCGATTTGTTCGATCGATATTTCGTAACGATACCATGGTTTTCGTACTCCGACGACTCGACTCTGTACGTAAAAGTGTACGTACGGTTGCGCTACTCGGTGGTCTCACTTACGCTTGTGCGTTTGACATAATTTACGATCTCGTTCGACTTACCTCGTTGCACACGCAACATCGTTGTTTATTTTTGAAAAATAGTCTTCACATTCGTGTTTACCAGGTAATCTCGAAGGTTCCATGGTGTAATGGTTAGCACTCTGGACTCTGAATCCAGCGATCCGAGTTCAAATCTCGGTGGGACCTTGTGTTTTTTGAACCTCGTTCCGCAACATTTTTAAACGTTTCCCTCAACGCCAACCGAACTTGTTCCAATTTTTTTTTACAGACTCGTAATTGTACAAACGAATTGCGCATGAGACAAATTTTTATTGAATCGACAAAACACGATACACACAGAGAGTTACAATTGATACAGAATTCGTACGATGTAAATTACAAATTACAATTTTACACGTACTTACACCTACGCTTACACGTTAAATTACATCCTATTGCATTGCGAGCATTGCGTTCGTCGGTATTTCTTACCACGTTTTAAAACGTGCGAATACCTTCGACGTACCGTCGTTTCAAACATTCACCTTAAACGATTAAACGTTTCGAACATCGAGTTACAACTAATTCTAATTCGCGAATAGAAAATATTTACGCGAAATCGGATACCCGGAAAGTGTTCCATACACGAGAGAAATATTCCGAGCATCGAATCTCTCTTTGGACCATCCGCTGGACACATCGTCGATTAAGACCGATCGGAAACAAAAGAAAGAAAAAAAGAATTTGACAGCGGTGGGATTCGAACCCACGCCCTTACGGACTGGTGCCTAAAACCAGCGCCTTAGACCGCTCGGCCACGCTGCCTTCGGAAAGCTGTCGCTCTAACTGTGCATAAAACTAGTTTGCCACTATATATATTGGACAACGTCGTTTCCCTGGACAAATACGCGAACCTATCCCGTTGCTTCGCGTCCAATCCGCGCGTGTTACGATACACGTTACATCGACGCAGCGATTCCACGCGTATACGTAGAGATACCATTTCTAAAGCGAGGTTTACGTAACGCGTCGCGCGTAGAAGCAAAACACGCGCCACCTATTTTCGCCGCGGGTTACGCAACGAGCGAGAAGTCGCTTCTCGTCGAGATACGACGAAATCGTAGGTGTCGTTAACGTCACGGAAACGTAACGGAGGAGTATTTTTACGATCGATTTCGTCGCTCGTTTCTCGCCCGGTAGTCGCTACCTTTTTTCCCTCTCGAAACGCGTATTACACGTTCGGTTTGCCCGACGGGGCGGAGGAGGGGAAAGAGAAAGAGAAAAAGAGAAAAAAAAAAAGAAAGCAACGAAATTACCCGCGGCGTGGTACGCGCATCCCGCGCGGACGTACATCATTACGGTCGCGAATCTCTTCCGTTTTATTTTCCCTTCCCGGTAGCAGCGCGGCGCGCGATAACATCTCAATATAAAAATTCATGCTCATAACGCGACTCCGGGAGTGTCTTCTTATTTTCGTTTGCCTTTTTTCTCCTCTTCTTATCAAGTCCCCGGGGGGAGACGAGCGTAAAACCAACGTCGGCGAGCGCACGAGCGAGCGAGCGAGAGAAAGGAACGCCGACCGTGCCGAAACGACCGCGGACAGATCGATAAATTCGCGTGAATATTCGTATAGCTGATAAGCCGGCGAGATAAGCCGAAATCGGTCTTGCGAGCTTGGATCCCCTCGTTACCGCGAACGGTGGAGATACGCCGACGGTGGAAAATAGAAGATAAATTTCACTCTTTCGTATTCTTTACACCGATGGTTTACAACCTCGTCTCCTCCCGCGTCGAAGATTTTCATTTTGTTTTTCCAGCGCGTTTATCGACCGACCGGTCGAGTCGCGAGGGGCAATTTTATCGGGCGGCTCCGTCGTAGCTCGCGGCCGATAGCACCGTTCCCGCGTCAGAAATTGACCGGGGTCCTGTAAACTGAAACGGTACAGGGGAAAGGGGAACCGTTCCTACCGATACAACCGACCCGGACTCGATCCAAACCGAGAGAAACGAAGGTTAAAAAAGAACCTTCGATTTTCACCGTTCGACACCTTCTTTCGCTCTTTGTTTACCTTTCGTTGAATCGTCCACTTCGCGACGAGGCACAGAGATGCGACAGAGCGATACGCGACCGTGGAGTTCGCAACTCTAATCGTAACTCCAAACGACCCGTCTAATCGTAGAAATAAACAATTATCCAGAACCCTATGGTCAACTTCTCCCGCGTGGACGCTAGGTAGAGGCTCTACCAGTCACGCGGACGTTGTAAATATTTCGCGAACGATATTGTTTCCGTTTACTCGTCCCCGTGAAGCGTCGCGACGAGCAGTGTACCTGTTTAGCATCGCGTTTAGCAGAATCACGCCGCCACTTCAGCCTAATACTCGTGGCTGTCGCGGTAAATGATGGATCGTTAGCCGTTGGCCGTAGCCCCCGCGTAGATGATCCCGATGACTTGCACCGACTGAATTACGTCCCGCATGTTGCATATCATAGAGAAAATCCTTGCGCGTATATCACCGAGTGACGGTGTACCCGAGGGCGGCCAGACCGGTCGTTCGTCCTACGGATTTCGCGTGGAATAAACCGCTAGAAGCCAATTGGGGGATGATAAATCTATTATTTTCGGCGAATCATCGAGCGACGTTGGCTCCCGGCGTAACCGAGGGAAAAGCTGGATGATACACTCCGTGGGCGTACAGGTGCCCGGTTCGTGACTTCCGGCTCGTGTGACGGCCGACGCAAAATCATCGCGAGCGGGCAATTAACCGGATGATACACTCCGGTTCGATGAAGCCCGCGCCGGGCACGATCCTCGAACGAAATTGAAATCGTTAAACGCGTTCGTGACGATGCGCGATCCATCGCTGGATCGAAACATTTTTCAACGACAAACCGCGTGGAACGATTTCGGAACAAGGTAGATTTTAGTCTAATTGTACCGTTTCAGGTGTTAAGTTATCTCGTTAATTCTAAATTAATATTTATTCTATTCTAAATCAAGTAGGCCTGTCAGACACTCGTGGAACGTATTCCGTGTTTACGCACGGATAGCGAACCAATTACGATAACGTGCGATAATATTATTAAGTGTGCGAATTTTTCAAACTTCATTCTTCCCGGTGCAGTATATTCGGGTAAATGAATCGCTTAAAATGCTCGTCTCGTTCGTTTCGCGTACGCGGTTACTATTCTATTCGTCGAATAAAATTTCTCCGGTGGAAACGATCCATCGAATGGTTCGCGCGAGACGATGCGAGTCGAACGATCGAACAACGATCCCATCGCGAACCGTTTGACAACCGAGACGACGCTGAGCGATGTCGGTGGCGATAATGGGCGGCGGTCGGAAAACGCAACGGCTCGCATAACCCGCGGTTTCTCGAAATGGCTTGTTAACGGAAACGCTAATGGGGGGCTTTCGCCTATTTTCGTGAAGCCGTTGGTTATCCGATGGACACAATGTGCCCGCCATTAACGGAACACTCGACGGGTACGTATCGGGCATCGATCATTGCCAGCGAGTGGGTATCGCGGGTATTTCGGTAACGGTCTATCGCGGTAATAATCATCGACACGTGTAATAATCGTGTTTAATGGCAATCGACGAGGGCCAGGAAACGCGCGTTTTAACGTCGGGTTCGCGCGGTTGCGCTCGAGCCAACGATATCCGGCGTAACGAACGTATTTCCGCGCGCGGGTGTCGCGCGGGTATCGGTTGCGCGTGCTTCGAATCGGGACGACTCTGCGTCGAACCCGCAGCCGAACGCGCTTGCACGCGCCATTGCGCGTTCTCGGTGAATATCTTCTTCGAACGAAGCTCCTTCGTCTGAACGAGCCCGCGCGACGAGCAACGTCGTTGCGAAATTGCACCCGGACGGACTCGGCCGCGCGTTTTCTCCGCGGTCGAGCGATCACTGCAATCGCCATCGCGCGTACCGCTCGCGTTTACCCGAAACACGAGGCGTTACAACAGGGGCTTGAATATTTTCGCGTAACTGACCTCCGGCGATTCCCGGATGCACGTTGATGAACTGTCTATATGCACTTGGTTGCACCGGTTCCGTGTACGAGGCCGCGCACCGCTCCTCGGGTAACCTGTGGAAACACACAACGTTACAACGCCCTCAAATATTTGCTCCTTTCCGAATCGAATTACAACGTTTCAGTTCGTCTCTGTCCCGTTCTCGTCCGTTAACTCGCGAACGATCGTTCGCCCTTTATCGCGGAGACGGAGATATCGTTTCTTGGCTAACGGGGCGGGGTAATTAAAACGCGCATATCGGAACGAGGAACGTCGGTTCGATCTCGTCGCTCGATTCATAATTAACCATCGGAGGGTGGCGCCCGTTTAATATCGAACAGCGAGACGAAACGAAGCGTCCCTTCGCGGCTGGCTGGCCGGGCTTCCCGGGCTTGCCAGGCTTGCCGGATTTTCGGAAAAAACCCGCTTTTCGACGGAACACCGCCGCGTACGCGTATTTTCCACCGGACGAACGGCGATTTTTAATTAAAACGAATCGCATTATAAGTGGTCCGGTGTATTCCCGTGCCGGTCGCGTCGATATTTCGAGGCTGGTTTACCCGCTAATAATTCCAAGCGGCGCGTACGTACCGCGTCGCCGCGCGACCGGAAAAAGTTCTCGATTACCGGGGCCCGGATTATCGATGGATTTGTGCCGAGCAATTTGTACGCAGGGCGTGTACGCGCGCGGTGACCAACGCCGGTAGATGGGATATTTTTCAGTCGAGTTCACCCCGGTTGCTCGAGGCTAGACATCGAGAGAGCTCCGCGACGCGGATTGCTACGGAGCACGGGCGCGGAACAGTAATTGAGAGTAATTTTGCAAGACCAATTTGCGCGGAAATTTTCCACCAAAAAATTTCGACCGGGGAACCCTCCCGAACGGGATCGCGAAACGATGGAAGAACTCACCCTCCCCCCGCCCGACCCTTTGCTCTTATCTCTCTCGCGATCCCTCGTGAAACCGGTATTCACCTGCATCATCGGACAAACCTCGTTTTCCCCGATGTAATTCTATTTTCACGCAGTCCCGACGATCGTATGACTCGATTTTTTTCACAATTTCGACCGCCAGGGAGGGGATGGAGGCGGTACCGGGATGGGCGGAGGGGAATTTCAATTAAATTACTCGCCGGTCTCTATTTCTCCTTCGTGCGTATCCCGCGCACCGGAGGGGATTGGGGGAGAAAAAAGAAAAAAACGAAAAAAATAAATAACACGTTCCCCGATTGCGCCCGCGTCCATCGGACGCGACCGGTGACGAAGTTTTCGTCGTTTGCTTTTAATGGCCGCGCGTCCTTTCGACGCGCTCTCCGCGAGATTGCCGATGATTAATCAGTCCTGGCAGCCCCATTTTTAGGCACGGAGCACGCGACGACGATTACCCCCCTAAGCGAGAGGCATCGTTCCCGTTACAAATTTTTTTTTTCCCTCTTCTTTTTTTTTTTTTTAATTCGCCCTCCCGACGAATCGCCTCGAAACGCCCGATTACCGGTCGATGGCTTTCGTCGCGGACAGAGCCGGAATTCGTTCCAACGAAGGGACGATTATTCTTTTTCTCGCTCCCGGTCGAATGTAATCGCGAAATTGGGAAACGAACGCGAGCGAGAATTGTGAGCGCGCAGAGGATACTGGAAGAAAAAGGACTCGAGATGTCGAGTGGGAGCAAACATTGTTCGATCGTACGCAATCGCGAAATTTGGAAATCGAAATGAGTAATTTGGTTTCAGAATCTTGGAGATTTGTAGGAAATAAAAATGTGGGATAGAATCTAATCGCGTAATTTGGAAACGAAACACCAGGACTAGAATTACGTGTGTGTACATAATGGTGAAAGAAAAAAGATTCGAGATTTCGAGGTATTGTTCGTTTGTAATAATACCGAGAGGAAAAATGTCTAATCTCGGTAGATTCTACGATCGATTCGATGCGAAATGAACGTCAGTTGCTCACGAACCTTCGATATCGCCTACTGGCAACAACACGTTGCACGTATCGGTTCGAGATTGTCGACACGAGACCACCGCTACAATGTTTACTTCGCTGACGCGAACGTAACACAAATCTTCGGTATCCGTATAGCCTCGAGCGCGATAAGCGTTACTCTCGTGATATAGAGATGGATCTCGTCCTGTGTGGTCGTTTAAAAACAATTACTCGTCGTTGACAGATAACGCGTCGGATATACGACGAACAGGAGACGCGTGTTGGGCGATACGAGAGACGGAAGGAGTGTTTGAACGCGTAAGGCGGTCCATGATCCATAGCCGCGAGATGTTCACCGATAGGAAAAGAAGACACATCGAGCGTGCACCGTGACGAGAAAGTTCTACATCGTCGATGAAACGCGTAATCTTTCGTATCGTTGATCTCGTGTCGACAACCCGCGTTGATCTACTTTCAACCGACCAATTCCTCTTCGTGTTCGATCCAACACCTAACGCTCGGATCGTTCGAACCCTCGGTGAATGCCGATTACCGTCGATAAAAGAAGCAATATTCGGTAAGTCGACAAAGATCCTCCGAGGTGTTCGTAGATATCAAAAATTACTTTTACTCGAAAAAAAAAAATCGATCGTTGTACCCGCGTCGATCGAACATGAGTTCGTTTCTCCGTTAGTCTCGACGAGCCTCGAAAACTCGTACCCCCGTTTCGTTCAGCCACCTGTACGAACGAGGCTTGCACCGTCTAAACGACAAATTACGCTCCGCGTACAGATACGATAAATCGAAATCGTCCAGAAAGCGATCTCCCTTAACGGGTGGTCACGCGAATGAAAATGTGAAACTTATTACCTGGTGAACGCGAACGCGACGCTGCGTAGCCTCTCGGCGCGGGTTGACGCCGTGGGAATCCCTGGAGAATTGACGTATGACGTAATACCGTAAGGTACGGCTGGTGGAACCCTCTTCTCCCTGTCCTTCCACTCTCAACGAACCCTCCGACGCAACCCCCTTGCTCGCCACCTCCGCGGCGTCCGTCCTCTCTCTCTCTCTCTCTCTGTATGGCACAACGGCGCGATGCACGCGGGGACAATGGCGCGGCAGTGGCTACGAGAAGGGCTCTGATTTTCTCCCTCGGTGCATCAACGATAAATGCATTTAGCCCGAGAGAACTGCATAGCTTGCGCGCAACGTGTTCTCGGTTCGTCCCGCCTGCGCGGTTTTCACGCAGAGAACGCCGCGCGGGCCGTACCGCGCGGGGCGTTCCTTCGTAGGCCGATTTCGGGCGGGCAAAGTGAATTATCAACCAACGCGAACGGTGTTATTACGCTGCAGTTAACACGAGCCCGCGAAGTTATGCGCTATTTATTTCGTTGGACGATTCGTTCGTCTCGGAGACGGAGCGCTGGCAAAACGGGGAGTCGGACGGGCATGCGAACAAGCAACGCCAGCAACCCCTTCGGGGCGTGTTACGCACGCTCGATCGGCGCTCATTCTGCACCGTCCTCCTACCCTCGTGCACCCCTACGATCCTCCGCCCTCCAACCCCTCCAACCCCTCCACCCCCTCCGCCGACCCCCCTCACGGGCCAACGATGTTTCTACCGAGCGAGTTAACGCGGTGTTCGGAACCGACCGTTCTGAATGATTTGCTCACGGTATTTAATTTAGCTCCAGAGAGAGAGAGAGAGAGATAGATAGATAGACATGGAGGAGAAAAAGAGAGACAAAAAGGAATTCCGTTCCTTTTCCACAGGTATATCGTCCACGTACGCGCACCAGAAGCGAATAATTAAAATTTAACCGTAACGAAGCACCTGACCCCGACGACGAGCTTCGCAATTTTCTCCCGAGCGTTCGTTCGCGTTTTCCTCGAAATCTTAAAAATGCTTCTGTCAACGCGACAGACATTGCGTTGTTTCGCGCACCGACGCGACGCAACGCGACGCGAAACGCCGTCACCGTGCCCGGGTCCACGATGTTGAATAGAATCGCCGCGCATTGTTGGAAAATTAAATACGGAAACCTTAATAAAATCTTGGCGAATTCCGCGATTTTCTGGCTTCGCGAAACGTAAAATAACCGTCCGGTCGATGGACGGCGGTTGCGGGGTTTCTCGGGTAGGAAAGAAAAAAAGAAAGAGGGAAAAAGGGAAAAGAAAGTAGGAAAGGAAAAAGAGCAACGAAGGAGGGGAAAAGTTCCGATTGCTGGAACCGGACTGCCCCAAGCCCGAGGGGAATCGATGATTATATGTATATTCTTTAGCTTCCTGTTATTTCAATTTACGCGAGGAGTTCTTTTTACACGAGTATCGGATTCCGCTACATCGAACGTCTTTGCTCCTCTTTTAACGATTTATCGCCGATTCGCGCGGTACCGTGCGAAAAGTATCGATTATTCTTTTTCTTCTTTCTTTTGAACGCGATACACGTGCTCGTTCTTACGGTACGTACGTTTCACCGATACGATACCGATTAACGGGAAACGCTTTAAGCGAATCGAGTGTAACTTTCAACGGAACGCGTAATTCGATACGCAAAATAATTTTCAACGCGTGAAATCACGATGCGCGATACGTCGATTCGGAGCTAAGACGAAGCCGAGGAAGAAAAATTGAACAAAAAAGAATTTGGAGATGCCGGGGATCGAACCCGGGGCCTTTCACATGCAAAGCGAACGCTCTACCACTGAGCTACATCCCCACGATGTAAAGTAAGAGACTATCGGAGGTATAGTGTCGCTCGAATCTACGGAAAAAAAACATTCTTCGAACAATTAATATCCATTTATTCAAAAAATTACATCAAATCGACGCGATGATTAATATTATAGCCGAAGGAATACGAATCGACGCGTACGTCGCGAGTATAAATTACATTAAGAATTAATCGCGTTCGGTAATTAGTATTTATTGAATCGCGATCGACGAAGATGTTTGGATAGATTATCGTGGAAACACGATTAGATTCGTGCACGATAAGTGTACGTATCGCTCAATTAGAAAACACGCGACTCCGTTTCGAGCGCGTGCTCGTACACGCTGCTGCGAGCGTCGGAGCTCGAAGACGATGATATCGATTCCGCGACAATTATCTTGAGACGCGTAACGTGTAATTTGTATCGTGTCGTCGCGTTGCCCGTATAAAGACCTGTTACACGAATTACGAGTGGTCCGTAGGTAAAATCGATAGTCATCTATCGCAATTGCGGAGCATTACCGCTATGCATCCACGTGGGGTTGGAGTACGTGCCGAAGAATTACGAGGGTGGCTAAAAGTCACCCCCCGTCGCGTGACTTATGCACCGCCGTTCTCTAATGAAGATCTATCGCCCGGTGCAGCGTCACTTTTATCCTTTGCACGCGTTGCGCGGCTTTTTTTCGCGTCTCTTTTCGTCTCGAAAAGTGTCCGACACGGAACTATAATTGTACGCAACACGCTCCTGAGTCAACGACATTGCGTTAAAGTTCTCTTCGGCGAAGCTTGGTCGTGTTTCGTGTACGGGGAGGACTCGAGTACACCTTTTGACTCGAGAAAAACACGGCGCAATTATATCTCTCTCTCGTACAATTTTTCCTCGCGTGGAACCAAAGGATCGCTGGGTTGCTAAAAGTAAACAATTCGGAGAAACTTTCCCGTGGAAAGAAAGAAAGAAGAATTTTTTCTGAAAAATTCTTTTACTAAGAAGAACAATTTTCCGAGTTCGCGAGCGTTCTCCGAAAATCGATTTTGAGTAACTAGTTGCTCGAATAATGACAGACGCGTTTTCGTGCAACAGTAACCGTGGTAAACGTTCGCGTAGCGGTCTTCCAATACGGAGTCATTACGAGTTAAACAGTAAAAGCGAAAGTAACCGGTCTCAGTGCTTTCCAAAGGCCAAGATGTTTACGCGCGCGATACAGAACGTAGCCTCGCGATAAATCACGGCGATTCCACGAAGAAGAAAGATGAAGGAAGGGTTTCGAACGCGCGAAACTGAGTCGTTTTATCGGCGAGGGTACTCGGTGCCCGCGACGATTCATTACGTGTTAATACATTCTTAATTATGTCCGTAGCGGTGCTGTTAAACCAGTCTGTAACTCGAGACGCGCTCCGAGCGACCGGTGTGCACCATAACGATTGCATTATGCGTTTTTTAACCGTCGCGTAGATGTACGTTTAAACGTAACACCGTGGTAAATTGTAAATTAGAGAGCCGTGGTTCGTTGACCGTGGACACACAATTTGCGATTATTTCTTTTTTTTTTTCAAGAACGATCCCGAGTGGCTCCGATACGGGTAAAAAAATACGACGGTTCGCCTCGTATGGACATAGGTCTACGAAATAATGGAATTGATCGATCATCGATGGCTCCTGTGCAATATTTTCGTCGGTAGAGTCAATATTTTACGATAACGCGGGAACTCGCAATTCGATATCCCCCTTTTAAATTTTCTGTATGCCTAAAAACTTGATAAATCGTAACCCGATACGCGTAACGCGATATTTTCGAGGCGGACGAATAAGAACGGGTATTCTTATCGTATAAATCCGAGTATCTCCCTCTTTGGAAGACCAAAGGCAAACAGTAACGTGAGAATGATAGCGCAGTGTTTTAAAACAATATGCCCGGGCGAATCTTGAAAACACGAGGAATCTTGGAAGCTCGTTCGCTCAGTAGGTATACCTGTTACAAAAACGTTGAGAACGTTCCCGCCGTTGTTATATTTACAACCGAGGAACGGGACGCGAGGCTCGTTTACCGCGAGATAAAGTATTATCATTTTATACCGAACCGCTCGAACTGTAAATCTCGCGAACCCCTTTTCGCTACGTTACGGTAACCCTTTTGTTCCCCCGTAACCTGCGCGGACTATTCGTCTTTCGTCGTCCAGGAGTAATATCGGCCTCGAAGACTTAATCCTTAATTTTCCGAGTCATCGCCCCGACCCCAGCCAACCAACTTTCGACTCGACGTACATCCCGTCCTACGAGACTAACAATTAGCGAAATTAATCCGCCGAAGCCCAAGGAGGATAGACGGTGCCCCCGTAGTCACGTGTCCTATTATTATACTTTAACACCAGAAGCAACGGAGCTGCCCGTAAACATTCTTTTAATGCCTCCTCTCCCCCGACGAGATCGGGATGTACGAGCACCGTGGCCCGGGTAGGATGAAAGGAGACGGTATTTTGCAATTAACGGGCCTAATTACCGGAGAACGGGCCGACCGTCTCCCGAAGGATCGCGAGGACCCACCCCAAAGGAGCCGTGCATATTTTATTCTTAGTATCCTTAAGTCCAGGACGAATGAAAGAAATAATCCCGAGATAACGCCCGCCGACGGGGCGGTTCCTGTTTACACGAAAGTAACCTGCAGCGGCCCGGTAGAGAGGTTCTTTGTACGCGCTCGTTCGAGAAAAGTTCTCTGTAAATACGGAGCTCGGTCCGTCTTCGAGTTTCCATTCGGTATCAACGTGTGCGCGCGCGCGAATGTAGTCGTTTCTTTGCACACCGGGAAGATAAAGCGGGGAAATCGGGTAAGATACGAGATAACGCGAGTGTATCTGCGGCGTGACATCCCACCGACTCACACGTCCGTGTGTCGTCTATTCAACGTGACCAGATTTACTTAATCCTACCGACCGATAGAAAACCGTATTCCGTCTGTGCCCCGTTGAAAATAAACGCAGTCGAACGCGCGTGAACTCGGCAACACAACTGGAACAGCTCCGTGAAGGCGATAAGGAACGCTCCCGTGGAATAGAGACGTGACATCCGATTTCGCGATTGGACGTGCCTTATGCAAAGCAGAAGCCCCCGCTTTTTACGATTGGTCGCCGTGGCGATATAAACGCGAGAGAACGACGGCGCATAAAGACCTCCCACCGTGCCAAGACTCCGGCACCCGTTTCGTCGCAATTACGTATTCGTTATCGGCTCCTTATCAGCGGCGTTAAGTCAACCCCGCTTTAATCCATTCGTCAATACGTCGCTACGGTAATCCGGCGATAACAAATGGCCGGAGCGTGAATAATCGTCGATCCGTTAAAATCGTCGTCTCGTTTTACGTTTCGTTTTATCGTCGCGGATCCGATTGTACTCGTTGCGTAAACGTCGCGTCGTCGCGAGTTTCTTATTTACGCCACGATGAACGCGTCTCCTTGGAATTATCCTATCGGTCGTCGATACCCGACAACCGACGAAACGAATTCTTTTTTTTTCCTTTTTTTTTCTTCACCCTTCGATAACTAAGATCGTCCCCCTTGTACACCGTGTTATTTCTCGTTGTAGGCAACACGGTGCATCGAAGCGAAAACTTTATCCGTTCGACGATGGAATATTCCTGATCAATTATACCGTTGGGTAGAATCTCGATTTCGGAAACGAATCTCCAACGCGTAATTGAAAAATAACCGTTGAAAATATCGTCGCAAAGGTGCAACGAACGATACAGAAATATTGTCTGTACGTGTATATATTATTGTACGATGTTACATAATATTAACGTTCGTTATCGAATGACTCGTCTCGAGCTTATCGCTCGAAGGTTCTCGGTACGCGCGTGTCTCGGTTTCGATCCCAGATTGTATCGAAACTCACTTGGACGTTTCTTTTTCGAGCACACTCGACGACGAACGAGACCCGTTGAATTATTTTCTCTCGCGCGGCGTATCGATTCGCTGAATTGCAGAATGAATCCGAGACACTCGTCCACGTGCTTCGGGGAATATTCTCACGGAAGCGCGGCGTAAGGCAACACGACTGTCACCCTTTCTACTAGGCTTTCCTGTTTCTCGAAAAAGATCGATTCGCCGGAATCAGTGCGCGTCTAGGAACGCGTCTGCCATTGAGGAATTCTATCGCGCGTTTACCTGGAAACTCGGTTCCAGTCCAGTGACGGAAGTCCCTGGGTTAACCCCTTCGAAGCTTGTATTCCATTCTAGGTATCGACCTTCGAAACCGGATCGTCACCATTAGCAGTTGAAAGTTGGACGTATTGCTGTAATTCAATCACCGAGTTAATCCGGAATACATACCGCATTTGCATAACGAACTGTCGAAGTACGGAAACATGTTCCCGATGGTATAATAAATGATGATAGAGCACCGTGGGTAATGTCGCATCCCGTTAATTTGGAAAATCGAACGATCGATTTGCTCGTGACCGTCACTGAATTCGAACGAGCTTAAGTAACGTATCGTCGGGCTCGTTTTAAGAGCCATTATCGACTACTGATCGATACGTTGAACACCACTGTGATCATCGATGACCACTGCTCGAAAAAATCGCAACGATTCTCTCGAGGCGCTCGCAAGACGCGAACTCTGATACTTGGTAACTTTCGAACAGTGTAGCGACACTGTTAACGAGAGTACTCGTTATATTCTATCAAATAACCAGCACATCGACGAATTATCGAATATTTATACTTTTTGGGTTACAATTTAAACATCGTGGGTATCCTTAATTATGGAAAACTGATAGTCAACGTTCTATGAAAGAAAGCATACCGCGAGGAAAAGACAAGTAGCGCAAACTTTGTGGAAAACTTCTTTCTTCTTTTTGTTTTTTTAATACAGAGAACGGTGAAAATTTTGCGTTTATCTTCCCGCGAGAACGTTCGCTTCGATACCCTCGTAACCTTGGAATACTCTAACCGTGAAAGGAAATACGTTTACGCGATTTCTTCGTTAAGAGCGTTCCACGTTACGCAATTTTCTCACCGTTGGGACGAGCAAAACGCGTATTCTACGAGTTCGACCACTGTTTTCGAACTCTCGTTCCGGGTTCAGAGTGCACAGATTTGTTTTCTCTCCGAACGAACGAAACTTTTCCGTAAATCTTTTAAATATATTTCGGATAATCCACCGCTAACAGTGGAGGGAAAATTGGACTCTCGAGGCAGCGTTCTCAACGTTGACTAATTAAAGCGACACAGCACAGGGAAAATGCGATTGCACGGAATTCGCCATGCTTATCCTCGGTGACGTTACGCGAATAGATAAATACACGGCGGTAATGCGAACAACCCTCGTCGTTTCCACCCTACTCACGAAACTCTTTCACCGATTTTCTCCGTCCTTTTCTCAACCCTAAATTTCATTGGCAGAATCCGTTTCCGCCGCGTGCCTGCTTGTAAAATCAGTACATCCGGGTGTCAAAGCGATGTCACCCGAACGGGTAGCCGGGTACGCATCAGTTTTAAATTCGATCAATGGGTGATACCGAGCGTGAAACACTTTTAGGGTTGAAACTTTAAAGGCCAGCTCGCGAAAGAGCAAATCGCAGTTACAACCGTGAAACGGGGAAGGGGGTGGTGACGGTGGTGGTGGTGGTGGTGGTGGTGGTGGTGGTGGTGGTGATGGTGGCGACGCGTCGTTGTGAGAACTCGATGTCGAGTGCAGCCGGAACCGAAAGGATATTCGTTTCGAACCCCTCGCGCGTTCCAATATCCTCCACCGTTTGTCGATGAATGGAAAAAATCTTCAAAATCCTACGTAACGCGAAGAGGAGAGGGAGGAACGGGCAAAAAAAAAAAGAAAAAAGGAGAAAATTGAAATAATGTAAACGTACCTGCTGCAGTGAAAACGATTGTCACTCAACGGATCGGAACGTTGAAATTTATCGCTGCCGTGAATTTGTTCCTCTCGGGCAAATTGCACGATTTCCTTTCTTCTCCCGGAGATTTTCTCTTTTTTTTTATTTCTCTCTCTCTCTCTCCCTCTCTCTGAACGTATGAACAACAATGCACAGTTTCCGAGCGGGTCATTTATTTAAAAATGCAGCTGACGTTATTCTCTGTTTAAAAATCCTCCTCGAGTTTTCGCGACGCGGGCGTTAGTCGCGCCGTTGATGCAGGATTATAATTGCATATGTCACCGTAGGTGATATGCATATGGCAACTGACAAATTTCGATGTAGCGTTTTCCCGTTTAAAAAAAAAAAAAAACTCGCGCACGGTGGAAAAACTCGGGGCGCCCGGTGACATTTTTCACGGGGGAAAGGAGGATCGACGTGGTCACCGGTCGATCACGGTCGCCACTCGATGCCAAACGTAACTTAGGTATTCCGTGGACCGTGGTACGGGCGCTTGGTACCCGCGATTCGCGCTCGACACGCTGATTTTGTAATGCAAACAAAAACGAACGGTGCACGACGCCGAGTGCATTACGGTTACAAGAGAGACGTTGCCTGGCAACGGATCCACGCCCGTGTAATTCATATCGGAGGGGCAAGGGAGGGGTTACGCGCATGCAACCAACCCTCCGTTGCACTCTCCCTCGCGCGATGCACTCCTGCCGCTCTTCGCTCCTCGTCGATGCACACTAACGATAGATGCACCCAACTGACCGACGGACGGACGGAATCGTAGTGATCTGATTTTAAACCAATCAACGGCGGTTTCGCGCTCAATTTACAATCGGCCCCGATTCGAATCATTCGTTATATACGACGTCCAACTGAAGCCACCCCTAATGAAAATATTTTAATCGATTGCCGTACAATTGCCAAGTTCGTTCGCCTCTCGTCGGAAATTCGACCGAGAAGGGCGGATAGATTTATAAGCGGGACAAAGGGTTTCGCGATATTCGATTAAAGCCCACAAAGACAACAACGCGCGCGTTTCAATTTAAATGGTAAACGATGAAACGCGATTATACGAAATTACCGTTCATCGATAGCGTTATTCGCTCGCTCGGCTAAGGACATATACGTATTGTTTAATGGGTCGAACAGCGGAGACTTCTCTTTTATTTCCTTTTTTCTTTTTTCTTTTTTCTCTCGACGGACGGTGTTCGTCGATCCTTTGACTACGATACGCGCGTCAAAGGTCTTTGAAACAGAGGCGCGAATATCGCTCGCTTTTCGCCGTTTTGGCATATCCAATTCGAATTTCATCGACGGAAAGGAAAAACGAGGAAACTTATCGACGTGTTGTTTAATAGCCTGGACAAAGGCTTCCATCGTTTTTTTCTTTTTTTTTTTTGTTCTCGATCGTTGGTCCTTTGGCCGCGAAACACGCGAACAAGGTGTCTGAAACAGAGGCGCGAATATCGCCGATTTTCGCGTTATTGTGCATTGAATTCGAATTTCATCGACGAAAAGGAACAAAACGAGCAAACTTCTCGATGTTTTGTTTAATAGCCCGGACAAAGGATTCTCTTGTCCTTTTTTTCGCGATGAAATAGTCCTTTGGCCGCGAAAAACGGTGACACGTTTCCAGAAACAGGCGCGAACGTCGCTCGTTTGTCGCCGTTTTGGCATATCCAATTCGAATTTCAACGACGGAAAGGAAAAACGATCAAACATATCGACGTGTTGTTTAATAGCCCGTACAGAGTGTTCCCTCATTTTTATTTCTCGATTAAACGGTTCTCCGATCGCGAAAAAACGTGGACACGGTCTCCGAAACAGAGACACGCGAGGATGTCGCTCGCTTTTCACCCTTTTGACGTATCCAATTTGTATTCCACCGTCAAAAAGTAAAGAGCGCAAAGAAAGCAAAAAAAAAGTAAATAAATAAATAAATAAATAAACGCGAGAAGTCTCGTCACCCCGTGCCGATATATTTATATCGTTCGGGAACGATTTACCGCCAGGCAGACGCTCGATGGCCACTTAAGAGGAAAATTATGATAATTGCCCGAGCGGAGCCGGCGACCTCTGGAAAGACGACTATTTATTTTCGCGAATCCGTCGCGGGATATAATAGCATTAATACGGACGATAATTTACGGGCAACGGCACCTGCGCGCAATAAAGTAAATCTAGCTTTTCATTTCATTGTTCCGCGGCTTCCCCCTCGTGCTCACCGCCTCGATCACACACCGTATTAGCCGACAATAAAACCACGATCGACGATACACCGACGAATGATCGCATACATGAATTTTTAATAAATCCTCCCCGTGCGGCGGAGCGGGGAGTCAGGGGTGGTTCTATTAGAGGTCAAATCGTGCCGAAAAACCTCTCGCGAGTTCCAGCACCACCGCGCAAACGAACCCGTTTAATCTCGTTCGTCGCCAACGAATTATGTAATCTATTGCATCCGCGCGGTGGAAAATGGCGCGCGATACGTTCACCGGACGAACGCGTAAAATTCAACGAAACACCGTACTCGCGGCACGTCTCTGACTAATGATTCTATTTAACCTATCAAGCTCTCTCCGGACCGACAAGCATCTACCCTGCTTACCCATCGGACAGCAAACTACCTGCGTTATCGTAACGATCGAACGCGCGCGCGCGCGTGCACGGCTGACCGTGTGTTCCGCGTGCGAATTCTGATTAGAAGGTGAAGAATGCACCGCGTAATTCGTCGAGACCGTGGCGTGCAACTGGATGCCACGGTGGTGGTGTATCTTGATAGACGAGCCGTGCGAGAGAAAGAGATAGAAGCGTTCAGCGTTTGCACACGCGGTGGTGTTACGCCGAGATGCGTACCTACCCACTGTACCTACGTGCGCCTGACGCGTGCGTGCGTGCATATGCGCGCGAGTCTGAATTGCGTGAGGTTCGCGCTTTAATTTAGCAAAGTACCTTGTCCGTTCCGCTCGACGAAAGTGCGGAGGGTGTTCTTCCACCCTACGCGTAAAACGCGGGCCACCCTTCGCGCACCCGTTGCGAAATTGTACGGGCCAGCGCGGCGCCTACCAGGTGAAAAAATACCGTCTTACGGTGGACAACTGCGAGCATTAATGAATTCCTAGCGACGCGTCGTCTCGATCGGGCCGTGCCGGAAGCGACCAACGATCGCTGGCGAGGAATAGCAACGCTACCGAGGAACAACGTTCCTGTCGTCGCCTTATGCCGTACCGGACGACCACTGATGGAGGCACGGTGCTCTTTCCCGCGATCCTGGTCTCTAATTTCTCGTAGAAAAATACATCGTCGAGAACGTTGCGAAACAACGTCGTTGCGTCTCGCACGGATGACGAACAGACACCGCAACGGGAGAAACGTTCGTCGAAAGGAGGAGGATATCGAGAACGTTAATTATAAGTTTAGACTTAGGACGCCAGGGCAACGTAATCGACGCGTTGACGCGGATCGTTCTCCGAGATACCTGTACGGGGACTTCGTCTCCGCTTTTACGCTTTCCGACGCGAAATATACGCAATACCGTCGAAAGAGACGTTACGAGCGATCCGTGAAACTTTAACAAGCTGTTGCGCGTTCTCGCTTAATTAACGGTGCGGGCTGGAACGGGAATCGGTACTTGCGCTAAAATTCGATTCACAAGTCTCGAAACCGTGCGAAATTGGATGCGTTATCGTAGAGTGTCGAATTCTGATCGATTGTCTTTTTTACGTTCTCGATCGGTGTCCAAGAAATGGCGAAGATCGCGTGAGATCGATCAACGCACGAAACGGGGTCGCGACGAGATGCGGAACTTTCGAATAACAATTTATTCGAGAAATGCATCTTCGTGCTCGGTACCGGGTAACCGTGGAGACGAGTGTTTCTACGGGACGCGAAGATTCTTAAGTCACTTTAAGTTTCTCCGAATAGCAGCGATCCGTTGAAGGGTTTTTAATTATTTTTCTCCTCGTAGAGGAGAAACGGAAAATACCAAACTTTGCTCGAGTGCGACGCTCCCGAGGATTTTTCCAATTATTTTGCTCCTCGACGAGAAGAAATTGAAAATTCCCGACTTTGTACGAGTACGGTGCTCCCGAAGATTTTTCCAATTATTTCACTCCTCGTCGACGACGTTCAGTTTCGCGTCACAGATCCGTGATCGGTGGGACGAAATCTGCACGGTCGGAGTTCCGGATCGGTATCGCGGGACCGTATCGCGCGCGTAGGTCGTACAGCCTTGAAGTAACGTGGACGAAAGCCACCTTACGTCGATCGATATCTCATTAAGTGTAAACCCGGTCCAATCGGGCGACACCGGACACGTTTCGGTAGCGATAGTTTCTCGCAGTGTCGGATTTTCCGCGCGCTAACGCAATATCGTATCTCGACCGATATCGATCGAAGATTAGCATCTGGCCGGCCGCAAAGGGAGATTAGCTAGATCGATCACACATGCTGAACCAATTCCTCTGGTCAGCTGCTCATCAATACCAGTAATGGTACCGTCCCCCATGCTCCCGCTCCTCTTCCTTCCTGTGTCTATATTGTATGTACGTATATATCCTTGTATTCCTCTAATAGGCATATAATCGTTATGCATATACAATACACGTGCCCGTTGTGTACATGTGTATTCGTATATTTATACACCGGTATATACATCGGAGGACGCACACCGACAGACGACGCGTGTGTACACCGAGCATAATTATGTATTAAGTTGGTCGGTGTTTGTGCGCGATTATATACGGTACGTCTACGCGAAAACCGTGCGTACACACCCGATGCGGCATACGGTACGATTGCATATGCAAACCTGTTTGCACCGACGAGATGTCGTGCAAGACCGTGCAAATTTTCGCGAATCTCGCTCCGTGCTTTCGACTCGAAGGAAAATTCACGGTCGTTTTCGAGGGGGTTTCCGTGGTATTCGGGGCACGTCGGAGATCGTACGTACCTATACGCGTCTCCGTATTCCTCTAATAGGTATGTAATCGTTGCGCATATACAATACGCGAACGTCTATCCGTACATATATATGTATATACATACATATATACATATATACACGCGCGTACATACATTAAACGCGCATACCGACGCGCGACGGCTTGTATACACCGGGCATAATTATGTATCAAGTTTGTCGGTGTTTGCGCGCGATTGTATACATCTAAACGTTCGTACGTACATATACGCGCAGGTACGTACATACTCGATACGGCGGACGGTACGATTGCATATGCAAACCTGTTTGCACCGGCCGATACGCGATATCGTGCGAGCCCATGCAAATTTTCGCGAAGGTCTCGGTTCGCGCTTTCGAGCGACCGACTCGAACTCGAAAATTCCGAAACTCGTGCACGCTGCTCGTCCTCGTGGTCCCACGGGTTATTCGTGGCACGAACCAACGTGGATTTACAGGGAGTTGCACCGGTGACGAGGAATCGGGCAAAACTCGAGTCTCTCCGCCGGTTGCGAAACGACACGGTGGTGGTTCGTCTCGGTGAAAACGTAAGTCGCGAGCAACGAGCGCAACAGACTGTTACATCTGTCGCTGGCATAATGCGCGCGATATCGTGCGTACATCACTCGTTGCATAATGCATGGGACGTGTGCCCGCGCGTTATTGCGGCGGAAATAGTGCCGCGGAAAATGGAAAAGCCGAAGCCGAAGCCGGAGTCTCGCGTTCGCTGCGCAACATCGGTGTCGTTGTTGCTTCTCTGTCGCTTACCGTTGTCGTTCCCGGTCGACCTCGGTCTCCGCGCGCGCGAAATGCATCTGTTGCACTCGCGCTCTGTCTCGCGACGGTCCGTCTACCGGCGATAATTTATCGCTCGTCGAAACGGTGCATCGCGGACGACGAAACGGACCGCGCATCCACCGAAACGAGTCGAACGTCCGCGCGTGGAAGATATCCGAGAATGGTGACGATGATTCAGTTCGAACCGTAGGGAGTTCGAAGATTGATTAACGGGACGTCGCGGGGACAGGAGGGGTTTCGGTGCACTGGTTTCCAGCGGAAGCGTGCGCGTAAGTAACACGAGAAAACGCAACAATTAGAGTTTCCGAATGTTCCGAGCGACGATTAGGGAGTTGGTAGGTTAAACAGGATTTCGGTGCTCGCGTATCCAAGTAATGTTAAAAAACGCAAAAATTGTACCTTACGAAAATTGTAACTTGGAACGTATCGCTATGAAAATTAATCCAACAGCGTTCCTTGGTTGCAAGTACAGCGAAATGTTTGCAAGTACGGGATATATCTCTGTCGTTGCGTTTCGAGACACGCGAATACGCTTGGAACCGAATTTCCAATTCGTCGATGGACAACCGATACGAAAGATTGTCCTCGGTTCGGCGATTAGATGGTACTTTGCATTCGGGGATAAGGAACGGGCACGACCGTCGAGAAATTCGACTCACCATGCAAATCATTCCCGAAGAGCGTCCCATATAAATATTCGACAATTTGCATTTTCCTCCGGCGGCAACCGTAGTACCGTCCGGGCCATTTCCAAGATGGATGCCGCCACTTTGCGAGATATACGCCGAAAGTTTTACTGCCCACTAAATTTCAACTAGCTTCTCTAGGTAGGTAGGTACACACGTATATACATATATATATACATGTATATATATATATATTCTTCTGTATACATATGTATATATATATATATTCTTCTATATACACAAGTATATACATATATAAATATATACGAGACGCGAAAATAAGAGTAATACGACACTTGTTGCTCCCGGTTCGAAAAAGCCCTCGTTTCTGGCATCGGCTCAAGACGCTCGGTGGATATTGCGCGATCGAGGCTAATCCCTAAATCTTGTCGGGCAGTTTGAATATTCCTCGAGCAGTACCGGTCGCGACGGTGGTCGATCGATTTTTATACCGTTCCCGATTCAACGCGCCAGGAAGTCGCGTTCGTAATGCGATCCATACGGCCGTAAACGGCAACAATTAAAAATATTTTTATACCGGGCTCGTGTCCGCCGGTCGTTGGATCGTAAGAGCCTTTTTTCTCTCGTCCCGCCTCGCTTCGCTTCGCCTCACCTCGCAGTTTCGCCCGGACAATATATCCCCGGAACGAATCGAGGCGATTTTATTGGCTTTCAGCGTTATATAGGAAGCCATAACGACTCGATTAAGCGGGACAGTCGGTGATTGCCGGTATAATTTGCCGAACAAATCGCGTCGCCGTAATCCTAGCCTCGTCCGACCGGCTGTATCGATCATTCTGATTTAGCGATCACCCGCCATCACCGGTGTCCGTCGATGCCGCGTTTTGTGCGTTATCGCGACAGAGCCCCGACGCGCGACGTACACCTGCGCGCCTCGTCGCGTCGCGTCGCATAGCGTCGCGTCGCATTTCGTCCCGTCTCGTCTCGTCTCGTCAAGTCTCGTTCCGTCTCGTCTCGTCTCGTCTCTCTTTCCATCGGAATCGAATTAACGATGGTATCGAGCGCCGGCGACAAGTGGACGAAATTATAGTTATATCCCCGAATTTCGTTAACCAAGAGCGAACCGGTACCGAGGGCTAAAACGCGCAAATACTGTTTTTCCGTTTATTAGAAGCCCGATACGATTATGAAGCCTCGATACACGGCTAACGAGCGATATATCGTTTATTTCCGTTCGCGTTCGGGCCAGACTGGCATTCGTATTAATTCGCTTTTTAATTAAATGAATTCGACTGGGAGGAGACGGCCGGGATACCGGGACGGCCGGGTGCAACGGGTATAATAGAGGCGTATATTGTCCGACGGGTATCCGCGTATACCGATGGGTGCGGGCGCATTTTAATTACGTCCCTAAATTATTCTAATTACTGGAAACGTCGATAAGTGCGCGCGCCGGGATCGATTTCGCCGTTTCGAAAGCTTGGATTCGTTATTTTTCATCGACGGTCTTCGCCATACCCGCCCACCGCCCCCACCAACGGGGCGGAACGATCCAGCTCGTTTCTCGTTGATGCAATTTTCGTAGTTTATAGTCGTTGATCGACGTGCCCGGTCTCTTCCTCGCTTGCGTTCTTCGATCGAGGGGTGGGGGAACAAAAAAAAAATGAAACAAAGTAAACGGGAAAACGAAAAAGAGAAAAGGAGAAAAACGAAAGCGTACGCGAACCGACGAGCAACCGAAGAGACGAGGCAACGACGAAGGGCGATGGTGACGGTGCTAGCTATGGTGCTGGTGATGCTGGTGGTGGTGGCGGTAGCGGCGGTGGTGGTATCCATCGCCAGCCGATGCCTCGATTACTTCGCAATGGTGCAATCAACGCCGAGTGATCTTTATTTTCAACGCTAGGCCCGCCCTCCGATACCGTCGAACGGCCAGGTACTACAATTTCGCGCAAACGAGACAATACCGCCGCGGAGGTTCGTTACAACAGGGTGTGATTGTCGTCCCATCAAAGTGGACAGTTTACAGATGGATTGGAAGGCCGCTGGAAGCCCTCCGCCACCACCCCCAACCCGTTCTCTCGCCTGCGGATGGCACTTTTGCACCCGCAGGGGGCGCAACTTCCCTCGATTGTTTCACCGAATTTCAGACGGTATTCATCCGAACGTCCCTGAATGGCTCGCCGTGATTAATTACCGTGGGCTTCGCGCATCGCGCGCTTACCAGCTTCGTGCAGCTCGAGCCGTAATTATTGGACGCATCGGGTCGTTTCGCGTCCATTCGATTCTCGCGAACGATCGTCTTATCCCGTATCGAAGAAGAAAACTTGGGACGAAACTAACGAAAATCTTGAGAATGATTACTTCGAAGATTTCTCGTCCACTCTTTTAACATTAACCGCTATTAACCGTTGCGTAGATATTTCTCAATATTTTTAAATACACACTGTCGAGTATTGTACTCCATTTCCGGGTGATGGTAGTGTCGTCCGATATTTTTTTTTATTTCGTACTCTACTCTTCCTCCCTTCGTAAATCGCAAGCAAACACTAAAGAAACTAAAAAAAATCTACTCACGTTCGAAAGACAATCCCGACCCCCCGTAAATTGATCGTATTGTCTCGCGTACCACGAGACAATTTCATCAAAGATAAGTTACTTTATCCGCGAACCTAACGAAATCACGGTTCGCGTTAGACGGTATCGATAGAGCCAGGTTGACGGAAGGAATCGACATCCTTCCCGTGGTATATCCACTTTCGTTCCGTTCGAGCGTAGGATCTCGTCCCAGGGTCGACCGCGAACCAGGCCGTTACAACACCGAACGGTGATGCACTCTCCTGCTCGTTCCTCGGCCCGTCGCTTTTTCTCTTTCGTTTGCCGCAATTACTCAGGTGTAATTGCGTTCCGACCCCCGTGCACGCGCGTGCGAAAAAAAAAACAAGGGAACAACGGTTGCTCGCACACGCCCACGTGCACAACCCGGAGACGACGCGCGCGCCGATTCGATGGAAAGCCAGGCCCGATGGACCGATGTAACGCTGCAACGGGCAGGCATTTGCCAGTTTCCCTTCCTGTGTGTCTCCACCCTCGATTCAATTCAATGCCACTCAATCAGTCAATGTAACGCGCATGCAGCCGCATACCGGTGTACCGCGTTTCGCAATGAAACGGCCGCTGTTTCGACCGGTACTTCGCTGTTAAGTGTCCCCCTTGTAACCGGACCGGTAGCGATCGCTTCGCTCGCTCTCGCCGCTCGCTGTCCATCAAAATATCACGCGAATATGGCACGTGCGCGGCAGATCCGCGTCTCTCGCACCGCTTTTACACAGATTTTATTTTTCAGTTACACTTCGTTGTTTATTCACGGACAGCCGTCCCCGGGGGTTCGAGTTTCGCCCTGTCCGCGAGCGTCGCGTTACCCGACGCCGCTTCATGGAAATTACGACCGTCCGAATTCGTTTTTTTTTCTTTCTTTTTTTTTTTTTTGTTTTTTTCTCGATGCTTCCGCACGTAACGTTGTAAACGGGCACGGACGATGCCATTATTACCCGACGCTGTCGGGAAACATTTTTTCAGCAACGAGATCGCTCTAGCGACGACTCTCCCTCCTACCGCGACGCGCGCGGAAACGGTGCGCGCACTTTGCACTCGTTGTAAACGGTGAAATTTTAATTTCTAATTTCGCGTCGCTCGCGCGAGCGTGATGCATCGCGGGTATAATTAACCGACGCGTATCGTTGGAATTCGGTGGCAGGAAGGGAACGAGGAGGAGTTGAAAAAAAAAGAAAAAAAAGGAAAAAGAAGAACGCGGATGTAACGAGAACAGACGCTGCAAGTTCACCGCGAGCGGAATGTAAAATTTAGGAGCACTTCCCTTGTAACCGGGGTGGAGGAGGACGAGTACCGTGCTTCGTTCCCGTGTTTTTCTTTCCCGTTTCTGGCTCGGTTTTGCCTCGTTATTATCGTGGAATTCTCCACGGTACGAAACTTTTCTCTTCGTACGTACCTGTTGTTGTCCTTTGTAAGTGGATGGCACGGCTCGCGTCCTTGGTAAGGAATCATTTTTAAACATCCGCCTGGAAAGCTGCCTGGAGGCTGTTCGCGGAACTTGGACGCAACTTCGTTCCCGTTGGTTGTAATTCCGGTATCGAGACACCGGGGCTTCGAGGACCTGGACGCGAGAAAGTCGTATCTCGTGAAAAACGACTCGCGGAAGGTTCACGTGCACGGTCGGTGATCGTTTTACCTCGTTCCATCGGCTTTCCATCCGTCAACCGAATTTGGACAGGCTTCGGTCTCGTCTTGAATGCAATTCCAGTATCGCGGACCCGGACGCGGAATGGTCGAGTATCGCGAAAACCAGCTCGAAGATGGTGGTTCGCTGGTATCGTTGGAGATCGTTTCAGCTCGTTCCGTTCGCTTTCTATCGGTCCGCGTTGTTCCGTTACAACGGCGATAAAGCGAAATCACTCGTCCGTGAGGTATTCGTCGGGTCTGGAACGCAAGAGTACGAATTACAAAGGCTCGTTTACAAACGATCGAGTAGACTCGGTACGCTCGTAGCACACGGGTATCCGCAATTTCATCGTTTTAATAGACGACGCTCGCCCGTAATTTCACTGTACCGAGATTTCGCGGATCATCGTGTTCCATACGGCGGTCCGTGTAACGGCCTTTGTTTTCCACGAAGAAAGCTCAGGGTCTCGACGAGATCACGACCCGTGGCGGATTCATAATCCCGGCGAATGACTTAACTAAACGCACCCGCAGACCAGAGAACGCTCCGTATCGAATCGCGAACCCCCGTTCGAGTGCGCGTCATCTCGACTCTCGCCGGGAGAGAAGTTATACTCCCATCTATATTCCATGATGCAATCTATGTTGGCCCCGAGTTCTGCGGTTCGAGCGTCCATATACCTCGTAAACCACTCGGAAAGTCCCTCGATGGTGCGCGTTTCTCAGCCATCGAGTGTACGCGTTACGCCGTCCTCGATTCTCGCCGGACCATCGACGAAATCGCGAGAGAGAAAGAGAAATGGATAGACAGAGAGAGAGTAAACGAGAATACGGAGGGATCGTTCGAACGGGAAAATCGTCAGAAGTTTACATACGAATGTCCGATTTCGGTGAAACGCTCCCACCGGGGTAAGCCGAAGGGACACCCGAATACGCAGACGACTGAAAGTGACGTGCTATCGTACCGGTTGCCCCGCTAATTATCCCTGTCAATTAGGTAAATCAGGGGTGGGACGCGCCTAATGCCAGGGTCCCCAAAATCCTGACGAGTCTCGACTCGCTGTTCTCGAGCGGCGGTACCGAACAAAGCCCGAAGAGACGAAAACAGGGTGTCGCTCGCGCTTATCACCGAATCACGAGACCCGGAATTACAACGAACGATGCAACGCCGTACGACCAGATGGTGGTTCAATTTTTTCGTTCCACGGTCCCTTTTCCTCGTTGAGTTACGATCGTTCGGGTCGGAGAGACAATGTAACGAGTATTGTCGTTCCCTTTTCAATTTTCTTTTTCCTTTTGAACGTTTCGAAAGAAACACGGTCGGTCGAAACGCGACAAAGAGCCAACGAGAGGATGGTTCTTTTTTTTTTCGGTCGGTTGTACGAGGTCTAATTGCGGTCGATGTCGCGACAAATATCGTTCCGCAACCCTTGGCCAATATCGTACGTCAACCGGGGCGTCGCGGTGGTTGGTACTCGTTTAGCGATACTTCCTATGCTAATTATACCAATTAGCATAGCGACGGTATAACGTCGCGAGAGAGGACCGTGAGTTCCAGGGAACGTCCGTTTCCTCGTAAATTCGTCGATAGTTCGTCCCCTGGTCCCCACGGTGCGTGGAAGTTCGCAGAGGAATTTACATGCGTGCTCCCCAGCCACGGTGTACACGTGTACTGTGTATACGTGTGCGCGCGTACTGGTACGCGTAACCAGCTCTCTGTCGCGCATGCACCGCGTCAAGCAGAACCGTTCGGACACGGGATTAACATAAAAGGAAGAGTCAATATCGTAAACAATCTTCGTTACAATGGACCGAGCGGTGCCGACGATAAATTCGTCGATACGAGACGGGGAAAGGTGGAGAACCGAGGGAACTGGGACGCGAGCGGGGAAGCTCGGGAATTGCAACGAGGGCGCCGATTGGCCGTACAGGGAACAGAGAAGGAAACGCGAACGGAGAGAGACGACTTTTCGTCGATATCATAAACCACCGTTCGGGGGTTGAAACTTCCCTCCCGGCGAAACGGAGACAGGGGTGGAACGAGCGAGAGAGAAAAAGATTGAGTGACAGGACGGGTTCGACTGGCTCGTAAATTCGTCGATATGCAAAGCAGATTCTCTTCGACCGTTTCCTCTACACCTCTTCCTCGTCGTTCCGAGCCGAGCCTGCTCGCGCTTCTTTCCTTTCTTTTCATCTCGGTGTTTCTTCTTTTTCTTTTCTTTTTTTTTCTTTTCTTTTCTTTTTAGCTCTCGACGACGTATAAATTCGTAGAACGGAAACACAATGCCGCGAGCGATCACTCGAAACCACCGAACGGTCTCTCTTTGGCGGTGATGGTAACTCGCGAGAGAGACGATCTCTCTTTCCAGGATTAAAATCGACGGTAGACTTTGACTCCGGTCAGAGGTTACGCAATAACGTGTTCGTGAATTTACGTTTTCTTACGTAATCTGTTCTCTGGGTCGTGTACTCGTTCGTTTTCACGGAAATGGCGAGAACTATTGCGCGGAGATGGATCCGTTCGCGAAAGGAAACTGTTGCGAGTACACGTGGATACGTTCCACCGTGTACGTATCATTTTGAAGAGTTTCAACGATCGTGCGCGCGTAATTTCGAAGAATTTCAACGATCGTGTACCCCTATCGCGGTGTCCCAGTTTATCCTGGAAAAAATCTGTAAGATCGCGAAAACTTCGAAGCAAGCAAAGTTCACTGTTAGAGAACTTACCGATATCGTTAACGGCGCAACGATGCAATCAATCCCCAGTTTCCATCGTATCGAAAAATCATCGCGTTCCGTCGTATCGAAACACAACGAAACGCGTATTACAATTTAATACGCGATATCAATTATTCCCTCGTGAAACGGTCTGTAATTGAAAATGAAATCCGTTGAAACGCAACTGTTCAATGACATGCAGCGTGTCTGACGGATACGCCGGCGGCAAGTTGAAACTCGCGTTGTCGGTAAAAATCCTCGATTCTCCGTGAATAACATTTTTTCGTTTCGCGCTAATTTCTTCTAAATTGCGCGACGCGGATTTTTAACGTTCGCTCATCGGGAAAATAAAATTCCGCCCGGGACAATAAACCGGGAAGCGGAGCGTTTTTAAATATTTCATAAAATTCTACGCGGCGTACGCGAGCAAGCCGGTGATAAAACGGTAAAAATCGTCGGAAGTCGGTAAAACGGTTTTATTACAGCCCGCCGGGGGTTATCGCATTATTTTTACATTACTCGGGTCGGGATCGTTTCGAGAGCGGTACGGATACTCGTCGAGTACGCTCGGTTCGAAGATACGGGGAATGGTGGGGGAACCGACGACAGGGACCTCGTTGAAAGATTTTTCGGACAGTTGCAACGCCGAGATGCTTTGTATTCGTACGGTCGATCGGTTACTCGCGGGATCCCCGGTAACGGTTCTCGGGGGCGTATTTGTATTTCAACTTTACGCCGTGATTATGGTTAAGTTAAAGTTTAAACTGGCGTATCATTCAGGATAATGCGGGATAAAATCGCGTCGGACGATCAGTCGGTAACCCCGAAGACTCTTTCGAACGAGGTAGTTTGGGGGAGGCGTGGAAAGGGGCGGGATTGCAAAGTCTTCGCGGTATTACGCGAATTTTACGATCCGGGACTTAGTTTGCATATCAATGGGTTATATATTCGGGTTCGAGTCTTAACCGTGGAACGTTTTTCGAAAAAGGAGCGCAACGCCGGCGACGAGGTCGTCGTCGTCTTCTTCGTCGTCGTCGTCGTCGTCGTCGTCGTCGGGAAATTGGGACGCGTCGGGAGCGTCGTCGCACGAACTTTTCATATACGCGCATGTACTTTATTGATAACGCTTATCGTGCTCCTTCCACCGCGGATCTCGGTGCTCCGCGACTGCGTAAACTTTACGGAACGGAATACTCTCGCAAACGGAACCGGCTTTATTTCCCTCCGTTCGTGGAAGATTCTATTTTCCTCGGCGAGATTTCATCGAATATGTTTTAAAATTACCCGCCCCCGCGATAGATCGCTTCCGGGACAGGGAGATAAAAGTGACGCGCGACGACGCGACGCGGCCCGGAGATAACCGGGGAGAAAAAACTAAAACATAGAAGGGACGAAAGTTCGGTGATCGGGAGGCGAATTTCGTTGCGCAAATCCGCGGAAAAGTTTCTCGTTCGGGGTAATGAAAAGTTACACCACCCCCCGCTCCGCAACGTTGTTTAACGACCTCGGTTTTATCCGTAAGAGCGTCCCCGAACGAGAAACCACCTCGCGCCCCCTTCCGTCGCGCAGGAATATTTTATTTAACGAAGCCCTAATATAAATATCGAAGATTAATCGAGTCATAATGCGCTCGTTCCCGGATGATAAACTACCCTCGTTCCGATAACAGCCGAGTCACTGTCCATCAATATTACGCGCGTACCTCCCCTTCGTCCTCCCCGAGAGTCGAACTCACTTTGCCCTGACACGAATGAATTTGACGAGAAAAGTAAGTTATCTACTTTCCTCGTTTCTCGACGTTCTTCCATCCTCGAATGGAAATTTCTTTTAAACGCGATTACGTCCACGAAACTCATTAACCCGCTATCGTTCGTTCTTCGACATCGATGCGGTCTACGATCGGTTGGAAATCGATAACGTACGTTCCTGTTTCTATTTCTAGATTCGGTTCGTCGATTTCACCGATATTTACTCCCGTTTGTATTTCAAACCTTTCGTATTTTATCTCTCGAAACGACCAGTTCTCCGTATCTTTATTTTCGAATTTTTAAATTCGATATCGACCGTTTACGCATCGGCCACTGCTCGGGGAAATATCCATCGGGGCGATATTTCGGAAGTTGTATCCTCCCGGTCGTTTCACGGAAGAAAAGAGAAGTACGTTAGAGTACACGATACGGAGTTAATGCACGAGGCAGCCGTCACGCGCCAATAGCACGGACCAAGGAACGACAAAGAGGAAATACGTCGAAAGGAACGGAACAAAAGGGCGGAGAGAGGGAGGCAGAAGAAAATAAAGTTGCACGGTTCATAAACAATTCCATATGGTCTCGGGCGTTCGTCGAGCGGCACTTACGACGGTGATCGCGCTTCTTCCTAGTTTCCTCGATATCGTCTCCACTTTACTCTCTCCATTTCCGGGACGGTGGCTCGCAGGCAGCGTTTATGCCTTCGTATTTTTCCTTCGGTTATGCCGTCGAGATTGTTATATACTTTGGTCCGCGATTACGGCACCGCCCACGGTAGCGCGCGGTAGGAAAAACGCGACGAAAAAGAAGGATCCATAACCATTACCGCGTCCTAAAAGGTCCAGTTTCGTGGCGGATCGACACGCGGTACGTATTCCCTCGGTCGCGATATCGACGAAAATCTCGGCGAGGGTGATTCGGTATACCGCGTACGACGATCGGTCGTCGAAACCGGAGCATTTCTTTAACGCGGAATCGCCATCGCGAAACAAAGACGTGGTTCGTTCCGTTCGAATTTATAGTCGTAATTTTTCTCTCCGATAACGAGGATCGTATACTCGCCGGGTCTTAATGAAATAAAGGGCGCACGATCGCGGCGTTATTTCCTACCGGCATCTTTACAAGCGGCGCTGAAGGCGCGGTGGAATAAAAATAAATTAAGTACCGGTTCATCGCCTCGCAATCGAAGCGATCGTATGCCTCGTCGAAGTTCCAACTCGGTCGACCGAGCCGGCGGAGGCGATTTTACAGCTCGAGCTTTTCCCTCCTGGCGGATTGACCATTTGACCATTAATTCCAATCACACGGTCCGGTGACTTTTAATTACCAATAAAATCCCCGAACGATGCCTGATGAGGGAAAAATTACCAGAGCACGTTCACCGTTCACCCTCGGGTTAGATTGATTCCTCTTTCTTTTTTCTTTTTTCTCTCTCTATCTCTCTCTCTCCGCTTTCTTTCTCTACTCTTCTCTTCTTCTCCTTGCTCTCTCCTCTCTCGTTCTTCCCGGGCATTTTCACCCCCCGTGGCACACGATCGGAGACTAAACGGCCCCGTCGTCGCGACGACGCACCACGCGCAGAACTCGGCCGGAACGAGCGAGGATGCCGCGCGCGTACGCCCCCCGGAAATGAGCAAAGCGAAAAAACGTGTTTGTAGCCCGGGCTAAAGTGTCAGGGGCCTTGTGTCGGATGAGCAATTGAATAAAGTGGAGGCGTCAATACGTGACGGCAGTCGGATATGGTTCGGTCGAGGAGAAACCCTCGAGACGCTATCGATTCGATTTCTGTGTGTACACAAACGTTTTCTGTTCGGGCGAACGGGACACGGAACGGTTACAGGACGTTTCTCGAGGTACGATACATCGGGTACGAATGTATCGCAAATTTGTTTCACCGGAAGAAAGAGAATCCGATTTTTCGAACGGTCCCCGAATCGTTCCTTTTTCGACGATCACGGTTTCGAGGGGATCGATTTAAACGGCACTACCGGCGCCACGGACGCGGAGTGCAATGTATATTTACGCAGCAGGTAATCTTCGAGACTTCGTTTACGTCGTTTCTGTAACGCGTCCCGTCGATGAATCGTACAAATATCATTACGCGCCACGAACCGTGCAGCTTGTTTACACGGTGCCAGTTTTTTCTTTTTTCTTTTTTCTCTCTCTCTCTCTTTCTCGCAACTGCAACGATTCCCGCGCCGACACGCGTTCCAACGTTTCCGGTTTCGCCGCCGCTACTCGCTGGATGTTAACGACTCTCGCATGTATATGCAAGCAAGCGGCAGCTGTACTTCCTAGACTACGGAAGCTCGCCGATATACCCGTGCCTCGGCGTTCAAGGTTAATTATAATTACGTACGAGTTAATCGTAACGCGGTGAAACTCGTTTTCATCGTCGGCCCGTAAATAGCTCGACAAGTAGGGGAACGGCCACACGGACGGCACCGGCAGAAAGTACTCATTTACCGACGCCAATTCCCCTTCGAGTCACCTGGTTGCGTCGAGAGAAACCAACGGACGCGCCTCGATATCTCGTTCCTCGTTTACCGCGTCCGTGGAACCGTACGCTCGGATCATCTTCCGCCCCGAGCTTCTTTCTCGTCCCCGTGGACGACCAAAGTGAGTCCCGGGGACCGTCGACGGGCCGCGGGAATTTCTCGACGGGTCATCGACGCGACTCGGGTGGTCCCGGTTCGTTTTCTCGAAAAAGACCGATCACAATTTTCGCGACGCTCTACGCGCTTTCGCAACGACGAAATTGTTACATTTTACTCGTCGCGACTCGTGAGCATCCCGAACCACCGGAACTACTACGAGCAATCCCTGTTTCCTTCTTTTTTCAACGTGTTAAATTAAATACTTAAATACGTCCGTTACTGGAATATTAAATTCGAAACTTTCCTCTCGAAGTTTCTCTTCGAAAAATCACTTTCGCGCATTTTTGGAGCACGAGTGCTCGCACGCGACTGTTCGTCTCTCGATCGCTCCGAACACCGATCGTTCATATCTCTTGTTCACGGGGACTTTACATCTCGAACCGGTGTTTACGAACTCTCGAACGATAAAACACACCCCCGTGTAGTTACTCGCGCTTCCAGGAAGCCCTGGCGAGGAGACTCGTAGAAGCACCGACGATGGATACTCGACATCGAGTTCGCGACGTACGAACGATCGGCTCCCGCGTTAACAGGATTTTCACGTTTCATCGGTCAAGTAGACCGTTCCATTCGTTGCCACACCGTGGACGAATTATTCCCGTGTACTGGTTTTCGTCCGTTCGCCACCGTAGAGACAAACCCCCGGGAGTAAATCGTTGAAAATCGTTTCGGTTTCTCGGTCACCCCTCGTATCCGCGGACGCGTCGACGACTCCCGCGTTCTCCGAGTTATTTCAATAAAGCAAATGGAATAGGCTACGCGGAGGTGGTGTATATCTTCCCATAGAATGGCGAGGAGAGCCGATCGACGTTCAGGGGGACCTGGCGGGCTATGATGGAGCCGTCAGTACATCGTGATCCACGCATCATCAACATTGACGACCTCCGTCCGCTTTTTGGCCCCTCCGGAGGAGGCGGAGGACCCTTTCCCGTTCTCGGGGCCATTGCGCCGGTTTACGAGCCAGCGGGGATCTGTCTCTCTTTCTGGCCCTTCTCTCGGCTACCGGTGCCGCTCTGTACGTCGCTCGTCTTCGTTCACGACCTCCTCGAAAACGTCGAACGGTTTCGGGGACGATCGTGACGTCACCGAGCAAATCACCCTTCACGCCTTGTTAGCCGGTGCCAACGTACCGTTTTACGGTTTCGCTCTGCGCCGCCTGCGAATTGCCAATTGTTAATTAGCATTCTCGCGGAAGAAGGACCGGTAGGGGTGTAGGGTGTCTAGTCGAGAATGCCCGCCGGGTGATTTACACGGTGAAGTTGACAACCGTAGGAACGTACATCCGCCTCCGTCCACCGTGGACACCGTCGAGCGCGTGCCGCGGTAATTGCATTAATCGCGCATAATTCGACAGGGACATCGAGACGTTCGCTTCCCGATGTCTACACCGTCACGCTACGGAGACGGTGATCTTCCAAGAGTCTTGTTAACCCTTTCGTTGTACCGGTTCTCTTCGGTCGAAGCTCGAACGTGCAACAAAATGGTCACATTGCGCGCGATCGATGTTTACGAAATGTTACTTTTGTAATGATTTTTGGAGAAAAAGCTCGATCGATGTTTACGTACAGAGAAGTTACTTTTGCAATCATTTTTAGAGAAGAAACGTATAAGTTGACGTTTAAGTTCGAAACGGTCGCTCTCGCAACGATCTTTCGAGAAAAGGAATACTGAGAAAGTTTCTTTTGCAATGATTTTTTGAGAAGAGAACTTTGCAGCGTATCGATTGTAAGAAAAATTGCGAGGAGTAAATGTACAGAGGACCGACTATAGTCTCTCGTCGTACGTAAGTAACGTCTCGAACGACTACAATCTAGAGAGACAAGGTAAGATCGTTGAAAAATAACGGATCGAATTTTTCTCGAGTTCCTCCGAGATCGCGACTACCCTTAAGATTTTAAGTCCCCGAAGATCCTCGATGAATTCGATAATGGAATACATCCCCTAAAAGCCCCGACGTGTCTGCGAAAACGTTGAAACGTTCACCGAGGCACGTGGACCGAACGAGATGAAAAATCGCGGAAAAAGTTGAAACCGTGTACACACTCCGTTACAAAGTTTTAAACCGAGCTTATCGACGATACGGTACAGGTAAGAGCAGAGCAGGACGATATTTATCCAATCAACACCGATACGGAGCGTCGTGACGATGTCATCAATATTCCATTTGCCGTGATAAAGCATCGGGACGAACGTGCAACCGCATTAAACGGTTCGCGCGTAAAAAGCGAAAGCTCGAAAGAGCGAGGAAGGAGTTATTCCTCGGTAAATTAATAATTCATCGACAATTAGAGCTCCGCAGGTGGTCGGTATAAAATGCAAGGCAGCATATGTTTGCCCCGGTGAATCATAGTGGAATTAGCATAACTAACGCTCCACGGGATCATTAGCATATTCGTGTCGATAGGCGTACACGTATAGGGATCTCGCATGTCAGCCGCTCGTCGTGTACTTCTGCCGGGGCGCCCCGAAATGATCGTGGCCAGGAAACATCGTTTTTCCTGCATTTACCGCGGCCACTTTGCATCTAATTTCCTGCACCTCGTGCTCGCTCGTCAAATTCGACGTCGTTTTCCGGCTCCTCTTTTCGCCTGGTCGCGACCGCACCGATCGTGACGCGTTACCGCGAAATACCGATCGTTCGTCCGAACGAACTGGAGGGAAAAACAAACGACGTCAAGGCCCGTTGTAACTGCAATTTTTTCGTCGTTCGATTTACCGGTGTAACGTCATCGATTACGGTCGAACGGACCCGACGAGTTTACCGGGTACTCTCGACGCGTGTGTTTCAGCAAAGTAGTAAATCGGCGTGGCCGTCGAATCGAACCGGCCGGGATTTAATTACCAAATTCTGAATATCGGCACGTCGGTCGAACGTACGGCGCGTAGCTAGATCCCGCGGGGCATAGCCGTCCGAGCGACCGAACAATCGGGGCTTTAATCGTTCTCCCGGCGCTGTCGATTTCGCGGAACGTGGAACGTGGAACGCGCGAGAGAAATGACTGCGAGCTATGCTACGCGCGAGAGACGCGCGATTCGCAAACCCCGCGAAACGTCCGACCGGACGAACGTGCGTGCATATCGGAGAAGCCGAGCTCCCGATACGACGCGACGAAACCCGGCCTCCATACAACAGAGTGCATGCGTAATTAATGAAACCAATAAACCCGTGCCGGTGGAAATTCGTTAAATTTAATTGGACGCAAGTAATCGCGGTCGAAAGAAAGGGGTCGGATGCGAGCGAGGGACGGGAATCGTACGCGATCGAAAACTCGACGATCGATTCGCGCGCTAGGACGAAGAAAAATCGGAGAATCGTAACGGAACGAACCCGCGGAGTTTTGGAAACCACGTACGGGTTCGTGAATTGCACGGAACCGGATTCTGCCGGCGTGAAAAGTATCGTGGTCGTACGAGTCGAGAGAAACTGTTCGAGAGATCGAACTGTATTCTCTGGAGCGCGTAGAATTCTAGATCGTTGATTCTGCACTTAACTTTTTCATTGGAAAATACATTAGAAAAGGTGTGCCTCGAGAAAATCATCCGTATGGCAACAGTGCAGCCGTCGAATAGTCGAGATTGTAACTCGACATTGGAGTCGCAAGAAATGCAATGTCGAGTCACACTCGACGTAAGAGTGCCAAGGGTTAAAGGGCCGCGTTACGGGACAACAGGAATAAAATCTCGAGGACGTTTCAACGAGAAGGAATACGTGCTTATTTCCCGATATCGAGCCGATGGGAAGCACTCGCTCGACGATGAACCCCCTAAATCGTCCTTTCGTTTCGTAAATGTCGACGTATTATACTTACGGCTCGTAAAATTTCGTTATATTTCGGTCGCGCGTTATTAATTAATCGTCGATTTATGAGTGCGTACCGGTGATCCCATTAAATTAAATTGGCATCGCGGCGACGATGCTAATCCGAGCGTGGAATATCCACGCGATAGGACGATAACGCGCGAGAGCCCGCGTATGAATACGACGCGTTCGCGATCGAGCCGCGGGTACGGTATCGGTGATCGTAAATTTTTGAATTAATGCCGCATTAAGGACGTCGGAGGCACGCGCGCGCGCACGAGCGAGCACACTCTCTCTCTATATATCGATCGAGAACGAAACGCAGGAACACTGGCCCGGGAACGAGGCTCGCGCGTGTGCGTCGGCATTAATCTGCTTCGCGAGTAACAACGTTTTACGCCGAGCGGGCCTCCCAGGAACGAGCTCCGTCGGTGCGGCAGAGTCGTTCGGAATTCAGTCGACACTGAAATATCGCATTTCCAACTAAATCTGGCCGAATCTAATTTTACGGGGCCCATGTGCATTAGCGGATTAATGCACTCTATTCCTGGTGGACCGAGCGATGAGGTGTATTTGCATGGCATTATACTTGTGCCGCCTTCCCCACCCCTTATCCGGCTCTTCAATCCCATCTCTAATTATACGTGTAGCACCATTATCTGTCCTCTTGTGCACGTGATAATCATATTACTATCCTATCAACGTTATTGCCATTCCTGGTCGCATACCACGATCGCACTATTTGAAGTGTTTAGACTAGTGCCGATCGATCAACCCCTAAGAGGTTCGAATTTACCCTGCCGCGCGCCGATCGCCCCAGGGCTCTCGAGAGACGAAACGGGACCGAGAGACGTGGCTCTGGAGATCGGACGATCACCGAATCGTCCCCTCGACGCATCGTGTGTCCCGTTTCTACCTTGCGACGATGTTCGTACGATTCGCGTTACTTTCGCGCGAGTGAGCGTGCGCGATTCTTCGCGAGAGGTGAACGGTACACCGATACGCGAACAAACAACGACGAGGATCCGCGAGTCTTTGGAACTGGCGTTTCCAAAGTTTCGAGACTTTCGCGAAACCGGTGCGCGAAAAGCCAGAACGTGTAGATACGGTGGAAAAGTTCCGAGTAATCTCGCGTCGTCGGTACGGGACATAAATTCGCGTGCGAGAAAAGGAAGAAACCCGGAACTCGGACACCGGCTCGGCTGGAAACTCCGTCGTTTGATCGTCGGCAGTTAGAGCCGCCCCCGAGGGGCGAGGGAGGCAAATAATCGGGCCCGCGTAGGTAATTCTTCCTCGAACAATACGAATCGTGTTTGCGCCTGCACCAGAGCAACCGGTGCGTCCGCGTGGTGTACACACGGTCCCGTACACGCGATATGCAAATCCACGGGTAAACGCAACGCGCCTCGTAACCAGTGAATCACGCACGGGACTGCTCTTTTTACAACACGAGGTCCTTTTAATTAAAGAACCGCGGGATCTCAACGCCTGGGTTAATTGTACCGCGATACGGGATCGTTACGAACAACGAGGCACAGTTCGGAGCTTGAGAAACATCCCGCGAAACATCTCGCGAGTAGAATCGAGAGACGATTGTTCAAAGGAACTGCTTTAAAGGTAAGAGATCTCTGTATTTTCTAAGAGTGTTTTCGATTCTTTACGCTACCGACAACGTTTAAGTTGTACGTATACATTCTGTTTCGATCGAAGATTTTTATTTATTTCAAAACCTCGCGCGATTATACGAATACAGTATTGGTCGAAAACACTCGTAAAGTAGAGACAACGACGCTATCGCAAATCGGCAGTCTCGTCAAACGCCGTGTATACGAACGTCTGCTTTTGTCTCGTAAACGTCAGTCGAGTCACGGATGTAAAGCACACGTAATCGAATTTCGTAAAGCAGTACAACGAAGGTGCTCGGTGAAAAGAGGAAACTCTGCAAAGCTTCTTTTTTTCTATTTAAAAGAATTTTAAATAGAAATCTTGTTTCGAGTATTACTAGAAAAGAATAATCATTTTTCTAGTATTAAAGGGCAACGAGTAAAGGACAAGGTTGCATAAATCGTCGAATATTCCAAGTATTTCGGTGGTCACGATCGAAGAAAATAATTCCAGACTGTTTCGTTACCTGTACGGTTCGATGAGAGATACTTTACGCGTCACTTTCGCCCCTTTCCTGCAGCCTGGCACACGAATTCGGATTGTTATTGTAATCGTTACCGTGAATCGTTTCGCGCTGGTGTTTCTCCATTTAATTAGGAACGTAGCACCTTTACGACCGTACGCTCGATCGATTTCTCCGCAGTTGGTACTTGCGTATCGGATACCGGGAAAATGGCACAGTTGCTCGCAACAGTGAATCCACGACAAATTAATCGGGCAAGTAACCAATGCACGGCTAATGCGGGCTGAGCGCCAAATGCTGTTTCTAACGTAATCGAATTTGCAGCTTGTCTCGCATGCATCGGCTACAACGAGGGCTCGCTCACCTATACGTGTCAACGTCGAATAGCCGACTGTACTAATCAAATAATTCATTTCCGCAATCTCGTATCGCTGACAATAACGACTCCGGTTACGGTGGGCGGCCGGGATTATTCAAGAATAATTTAATCTTTCAACGGGCAGGTGTCGATTCGATGGAATTTGACGCCACGATGTGTGCACGCGGTCGAAAATATTGTTCAAACTTTATCCGTGTGATATTGTTCCGTACGACAATGAAACGATCCAAGGATGCTCGTTTGGAGAGAGTTGGGCTCTTCTTATCGATTCGTAAGAGGCGAAATTGTGAGTAATTTAAAATTTTGTTCTCCTATTCGTCGAGAAAGATACTTTTGCCACTCGTGCGAACTTAATTTCGAATTAACGAATTTAAACTTTTATCGTTGTTTTATTTACGCGAGTTTGAGTATCTTTCTAACGTGTTTCTTTATTACACTGAATTATTGGTTATTTGAATGTAAATTTAACAAAGAACCGTTCGTTTTTCTTACTCTCGCGAACGAGAACGTGTATTTCTTTAACCGCGAGACGAGCAAAACTTGGAGAAACGATTCCGCGAATAACATCTTCCATTGAATACGTCGGTAGTTAACGATACAACGATTCAACATTGTAAATCTACTTCGATGTATCTCGTCCTGGAAAAGTTTCGTCCGCGCAACGTGTAATGAATGCGTATTTTGTAAAGTCGACGAGCAGTTGCGCTCGTACGACTAAAGAGATTTTGTACACCGGGTACTAGGGAGGTTTCAAACTTTTTTCATTTTTACGGATAAAGCATAGTTTGCTCCGAGCTTTAAGAACAAAATGCATCGTTTTGTAAGGATAATGCTGTTTAATTGGTGAACAGGAAACAATGCTTCACGTGTGCTTGTTAAGTACTTATACATTCGATCGCGTTTTTTATCGTGCACGAAAATTGAACGAAAACAATTTTATCGATAATATTTGTTTCCTTGGTAACCTGCACGTTTTAATTACGAAAAAAACGTAAATAAATAATTTGCGCGTGTAAATAACTCTTTTATAAAACAATGGAGAGCAGCGAAAACAACCAACAGAACTTCAGTTATTTATAAAACGTTTAACTATTTCTTAATTTGAAATTAATTAACAATTTATAATGTACGAATAACGTGGTAAAATATTTCATATTCAATCTGTATTCGCGTCTCTGATATTAAATATTTTAGAAGATTCATCCGTCCTCGTGCGAGACAGTGAGAATGGATGGAATTTATTGTTATAATATATTTTCAGATCGAAACTGTTTATTTTAATTATTACCGCAAATAGCACTGTAATCTTATTTCGTTCTAAATCAAGAATATTAATTTTATATACTAAAATAGTAAAGAGATACCCCACGAGTCTTGTAATACATACAATTGGATGTTTGGTAGTGTATATGTACTTGACAGTATATTTGTTCATAGAATATACAATTTTTCTATTGTAGTGGCGACCTCACGTGTGTTCACGAGAAAGTAATTCTCAACTGCGATGGTGGTGTAATGGTCAGCATAGTTGCCTTCCAAGCAGTTGATCCGGGTTCGATTCCCGGCCATCGCAGGGGTTTATTTTTCCTCATAGAATTCATACTTTTAATTCTCGAATAATCAATATCATCTTTCTATTGCCGTATAGACAATTTGGATTTCAACTGCGATGGTGGTGTAATGGTCAGCATAGTTGCCTTCCAAGCAGTTGATCCGGGTTCGATTCCCGGCCATCGCAGTGTTTATTTTTCTTCTTAGAATTCATACTTTTAATCCTCGAGAAATCGATATTTTCCCTTTGTTGCCGTATAGACTATTTGAATCTCAACTGCGATGGTGGTGTAATGGTCAGCATAGTTGCCTTCCAAGCAGTTGATCCGGGTTCGATTCCCGGCCATCGCAGTGGTTTATTTTTTTTTCTTTTAATAAACTTTATTAAAAATATATCATTTAGACCATTATTTTTATACTACAAGTATTGAATCCATCGAATGTACCGACTGAAAAATTATTGATATGTAAATGTTTCTGTAAAAAATAAGATTTTCAATATTGAAAATCAAACCTGTTCTCCTTTTGAATGAGAACTAGGTATTTTTGCTTCTTTTTCTTAAATTTTTTATTGTATAACTATATAACATTTGTTTGTTGAAACTGCAATAAAGATCGGATAAACTTGTCACATTTTCTGTTGAAGTTTAGTGGTCCAAATTTAAGCATCTCTAGGTTATAAACACTATCTTCTCATTGATATTAAACATAATATACTTATCTTAAAAGTGTCTATAGAAATTCAAGTATTAACGTAGTTTAACAGCCTTTTTCAATATTTAACTAGGAAAATTTGTAAATATTTGTAAAAAATAATAATTAAAAACCTGATCCAAGATCAAATATTCTAGCCACTAAATCATATCGGATTTGTAATGTATAAAATATATAGTTATATTTGTGAATAATTTAAAAAAATTAAAACTAAAAGTTGACTTTGCAATAAATATTTTGATATTAATTTATTTTACATTCGTAACACATTTACATAAATTTCCCTAACTTTCCATATATTACATATTTTCTTTCTTAAAACATACATTTAACAACGTTAATCTATTTTAATGATTTCTTTTGTTGTGTATATGAATAAATTCGTAATTATTTCTTGATTTAGAAGACACGTTTTAAAAAGAACTATAAAAAGGCGGGAAAATAGTGACATACGATAGTGGCAGCCAATCAACTACGAGTTGAGACCAGTCTTGGCAACAATGACAACGGCGTTGTCGAGTCAGACACGCGGTACTAGTGTCAGTTTATTTCTTGGTGTGATGTGATATCTTATCGTTGAATGGTAGATCAATTAATCAGTTTTCAAACAAAGGCCTCGTAAAACGTAGACACATACCTTTAGTACCAGTGTCGATAGCGTAAGTTCTGCATAGAGCGCTTCATTCAATTAAATTTTCAAATGACCATGAGACCTATATTCGAACTTTGTTTCGGAGTCATTGACCGCAGTACTCGTGTACAGTATAAAAGTAATACCTTGTCTCTAAAACGCATTTAAGTAAGAATTATTATAATATACATTTGCAACGGAAAAATCAATGGAGAAATTCATTCAAAATTATTGCAAGACAACACTCTCGTATACATTTGTTTAAAGTAGTATTCCAAGTTTATTTGTTCTTACAATTTTGTATGACTTTCATTAATTATTTGGAAAATGAAATAAAAGCATGGCTTTCGTTTATATTAACTTTTCTGCCGATATTCACTTGACACGTGATGCTTAGAATGCTATATTTAGTTACAAGAGACAGTATTGTCTATATTTGAACAGTACTTCAGAACTTTTTTTCTTGAAATAATAGTCAGTAATAAGTAACTTTTTTACAGATAACCTTATTAAAATATATATAACAGAAACATAAGATACGAATATAAACATTACAAAGATGCATAAATCACATCAAAATATCCTTGAAAGTCTGCGAAGAAATATAATTGCTGATATGGATGTGTATAATGGTATTATACAACCATTAAAATCTGATTATATATTAAATGACGAACACATAGAGAAGATTCAGACTGGATGTTCTAAACAAGAGAGAGCTGGAATTTTATTAGATATACTTCCAAGGTATAAATTTTAAACATTATAATGTATCTTAAGATAATCTTTGTCTATTTTCTTCTTTGGCAATAAACATTCCTTTTAAGTGTAATTTGAATAGATTATAGTTCAAAGTATTGTTTTAGTCGAGGTCCATTTGCATTTGAGAGTTTTCGCGAGGCTTTACGGCATCATTACGAATGGCTTAGTGAACAAATGGATAAATGGGAAGAAAATGAAAAAAGTATAAATGATACACAACACGTTGTTTCACCTATCCTTCCTCCAATTTCACCATTGACTGTGATTAGAGAACAAAAGGTATGAAAATATGGTTGGTGTATAAATTATTGCATGTTTCTTAATGTTTGTATAGAATCATAGTCCAAATAGGTATTTACCGTTGCACTACTATTGAGTGATAATACCTTTTATAATATAAAACATTTTTGTTAATATTTTATAATTTTGAAGGAAGTATCTGAGAATAAATATTGATTGATAAATATTATTTGTTATATTATATGCATGCTTGTGGAAATGAATCACGTAAATCTAAAAAGAAGTTGGTAAATGTTTATTACACTCTTAACCTTTATTAATTGTATATAAGTCTTACATAAAATTAAGTTAACGTTTCATGTTTACAGATGAAAGACTTAAAATCTTACCTAATGCAATTAAATCCAAATGGATATGTTGTACTTCATGGAATGAAAGGGTTTGGTAAATCATGCTTAACAGCTAGTACAATGAAAGATACAAAATTTGTAGGAAACTTCTTTTATGTAAGTTTTTATAAAATAATTGTCTATTTGTATAAAAAATTGAATAGCAATATGGAAAATTTATTTCACCTTTTTCAGGGTGAAGTATATTGGATCAAATTCGGGTACAAACGTCCAATTGATGAGGAAATCATAATTCAATTAAACAGACTTTATCATCTTGTTAAAAATTTAGAAATATTACCAGAATCATTAAAACCAGAGCCTTTAAAAGATTCATTGATTCATTTCTTGAAACATCATTTTAATAAAGAAAAACATTGTAATGCCTTATTAATTTTAGATGATGTTTACGATAGTAAAATAATCGAAGCATTTGATTTTGAATGCAAAACATTAGTAATTACTGCTAATCGTGATGTCATATGGGGAAAAAGCATTTCTGTATTTGAGGTAATTTATTTATTCTTAGTATATATGTTTGTATTCATACTACAAGTATTTGGAGTATTTTGTGAAATTTATATTCTTAATTAACATAAAAAAGGAAAACGTTTTTGTAGTTGCTTGATGGCTTCACTGAAGCTGAAACTTTAGGTCTTTTTGCTAAAGTGTTGGATACAAAAGTGGATGAACTTCCTTTGGAAGCAAAACAAATTCATTATGAATGTAAAGGAATGCCTTTATTAATAGCTATGTTTTCCGCTCAGTTTGAGGAATTTAAACATGACATGAAATTACGTCCAGATAGATGGAAATATTATTTGAATTCATTGATAAATAAGGATGAAAACAATCGGTAATAACATCAATGTATAAGTATTCTGACTAAATATATTTCAATATAACTTTGTATAATTTATATGTTATCTTTCAGTGTAATTAAAATATTTCTAGACAAACAAAAAGCAATTTTTAACATGTGTATAGAACAATTACCTATTGAAATGAGAAAACGTTATGAAGAATTGGTCATATTTAGAGAAGATGTGAATATAACCCCACAGGTAAAATAGTATGACTTCTAAACTCTTATTACATGAATTTACATCAATGTACTTAAAATATTACTATTTATTTTTGCATTTTGTTTAATTCATAGACATTGGAAATTCTTTGGGGAGGATGCCCGTTTCAAGTTGAAGAAATGATGCTAGATTTATGCCATAAATCTCTTGCAGCCAAACAGTGGAACAATGAATTACATAGTTACATCTATGGTGTTCATGATTTATTACTTCTCCACCTTCGAAACAAATTTTCACAAAAGGAATTAGTAGAAATGCATAAATCATTAATTGAAAAATATCGTAAATACTGCAATGGTGATTTTTCAAAACTTCCGGCTGACAATTATAGTTATTCATATATTGGATATCACTTAGAACAAGCACAATTGTACGATGAATTTCCTAATATATATTTAAATTTTGATTTTATCCAAGCAACAATAATTCACAGTGGCTTAACTAATTTGTTGATCGATCTGGACAACTACAGAAAATATATTACTAAGAATAATGGTCCAATATATAAAGCATATTTTACCGACTTAAAGAGATTTTTAGATGAACAAGCAAGCATTATAGTAAAACATAGGCATAAAAAGTGTTTAGATATAGTACAGATTGCTATGAATCATCCTTATGAAGGCTATGTCAAAGATACGGCCATTAAACTTGCAAGAGAAAGATCTAAACATTTGTATGTGTTCCATAATAAAAAGTTGGGACAAATGGATATACCATGGAGTGAAGAAATTTCAACAGAAATTCGTACATCGTGCTTCGCATGTGATCCAGAGTTAATTTTAATTGGAAATGGAATGGGTGAAATATTTTTATGGGATAGTGTTTATAAAAAGAAAAAAGTTTTCTATGGGCATGATAAAAATTGTAGCATAAAAAAGATTCTCACATCTACTGAAGGCGATTGTTTTTTATCATTAGATGATCATGGTATAGTGAAATTGTTTAGGCTCTCTGATGATGAAAATTACGACCAAAATCATATTGCTCTACTAAGTCCAAGACAAAAGCAATCTTTCTGGAGTGGAATATTTGCGAGTACACTTCCTCACGATGACAGCTCCATAGTGTTTTCTGTGGATGGCGAAATTATACTGGACATGACATTTACACATGACAACAATTATGTTGCAGCTTGTACAAATAGAGGGACGATAAAGGTATACAAAAATTAATCTTTTATCGGTATATTTTAATTGGATAAAGTAAATACAGTACTTTCTGTTTCAGATTTGGAATCGTTATGGGAGAATAGTATCGCAGCATAGCCATAATCCACAGAGGTTTGCATTTTTAAGTTTTTTTTGTATATTATGTAGTATTAGCAATGTTAAACATGATGTCTTTAAAATTGTTACAGTAATAGTTGTCTTAAAAGTGTAACATTTTCTATGGAAAGTAACTTACTTCATCTAATGGATGAAACACATGGTGGTTTAATAACATACTGTAGATGTGGTACAGAATATAAATATTTGTCACAGTACAATTCAGGCTTACAAAAGAAGAAAATTATCTTCTTTCGTGATATCCCGGAACAAAATAATTCCTTATTTATTGTTACTGAAGACAAAGCTGTGTATATAACATGGTTTAGATCAAACAATGATCATATGCACAGTTACAATAAAGAAGTAAGAGCAAGTATTGAGAACAGAAAGATCGTTTATGTTTGCGCTACCATAACGTACGATGGTCAATACTTAGTTTTGGCTGATTCTAGTGGTTTTATAAATGTATGGAATGTAAATACTGGAACACAACCAATAGCCACTTATAAATGTCGTACTTCTTCTTTAGATACATACTGGTTAAAAGAAGAAGGATTTCATATTATTTGTGGTTGTGAAAACCAATTACTTCATAAATGGAAATTTCCAGTAGAAGGATTTTCTAAATCAATAAGAAAACCATTATTTGATGCTTCAGTTCAGCAGTTTGGTAAACCAGATACTGTTATTACAGAAACTCCTTCAAATACTATTGTCACATTAGTTGGTGATGAAATAATCGCAGAATCTAAACCAATTGATGGAAAAATAAATAATTTAATTCTTTCATCTGATAGAAAGAAAATACTTTTTGTTACGAATAAAGCAAATTCTAATGAACGTACTGTCGCATTATTTGATATAGAAAAGAAGGAGACCATGCCTATACTAAATATTTTACAAAACATAGAATTAATACAAATTCTAAACATTCAAAACAGCAATATAGTTGTTTGCAGGGGGATAGATGATAATTTAAGGGTAAGTTCATGGAAATTTATTACATCATTAATTATAATGTCTTAATAATAGTTCTCTACTATGTATACATTTTATTACTCACAGGTATGGCAGAACAAAGAATTAACATACTTGATTGAAAGTGCAGGATATATTATTTCAATTCATGAAGTAAATGAAAAACATGTACTAACAGTAACCCGAAATGGTATAATAACACTTTGGAATATTAATGGTACAAATTGGTTACGAATAGACAGAATAACCATTAGCTCAAACATACTCACTACTTTCAGTTGTTTAAGTTATTGGAAAACTATTCTAGCAGTGTTAACTGAAATTAGCGATGTAATTTTATATAAACTGCAAGAAGCTACAATAACATCATCAGTGTGTAACAAAATTACTGAATATTTTAGAAAAAAATATGAACAAAAACTAACGTGTTGTGAAATTTCACCAAAAGATCAATATTTAGCTATTGGTTTTGTAAGTGGAGATGTTTCTGTAAGTTCTGTTTATAAATTTATTATTTATATAACTATATGAAAACTACTAGTAAGTTTGTCACGTCATCATTTACTTCCAGATTATTGATATATCGATGCAGGAAGAAATACATAAACTATGTTTTCATACAACTTCTGTTACTCAACTATATTGGGCACCCTCTGTGATCGACGCTCCAGTTTTACTCTCCGTAAATTCTGATGAAGTGGTGTGGTGGAATGTTGCTTTGGCTATGCATATACATAAACAAAAAAAAAGACTCAGAGGCAAAATCAATCGTAGTTCAAGTTCTCCTTCTATTTGTAAAAGTGCAAATGTCAGATTGCATATGTCCACTAGTTACAGTGCAAACTCAAGTATATACAATGCACAACATCAATTGGAAGGTGACACTACCACGAATGGTGTACATAATGTAAGTAAGTATTGGAAATTTATTGAAGGTAAAGATCCACAACAGCCAGCATTGTTAGCTATTGTTGAATTACCATCTAATTTTCTTGCAAAAGTATGCATATCTACCGATTTTACAAAGTTTCTTACTGTTGACATACATGGCTCCATTAGTACATTTACTTTATGTGGATATGATTAACTATGACTGCTATAATTATGTATTAAATCTTGTTATTGTAAAGGTGCAATATCCGTAAACATTATCAAGAACATGAAATGCCTCTTATAAAATTTTTACTTTTAAGTTAGCAAAAATGATACATTGAGATTTACCAATGGTAGATATGACTACTATTACATCGAAATAAAACATTTCATGGATAGGGAAGTACAATGTAGATAAAATGAATGATGCTAATAAGCTGATGACTTTTATGCCAATTAGGTTAAAGAATAAGTGAATTTTCGTACAACTTAAATCGACTGATGCTCAAGACTATAGATGAGAAATACGTAAACTTGTTTACAGTAATCCTATCTTTACTGCCACTTGCATTTACCAGAAAATAAATAGATCTCTTATTTTTACATATCTTTACATGTGCATAAAACCTTTCACAAACAACTTACATTTTTGACTGCTCCTTTTACACTATACTTTAAAAACCAAGATTTTTTCAAAGATTTTGGAAATCATTGCTCTACATGTTCTAAGATATTTGTGCCATTAACAAATATTTTTAATTGTGGCAAGTTGCTAAATGTAATCCGTGCATTTTACTCTACTTATTGTTTGTACAAATGTTCTTTTATTTACATTAAATAATCATATTTTAATTATAGTGTAATAACATATGAGATATGTATATATACATATGTATAGACTATAAAATTGTTTCATAAATATTATTGCAATATAAAATAGATATAGTTGTAAATACTAAATGAATAAGGTATATTTAAATTGAATAATGCTGAAATTTTACCACATTTCTATTTTGTACTTTGTGATAAGAAATTCGTATGCAAGTGTGGTTATTAATATAAAAAGTATATGTTCTTCTTAAATTAAATAACATAATATCTTGAAAAGAAAGCATTTGGTTAAAAGTAAATTTTCCTTGATGAGACAAGTATTATATATTCACAATAAATTAAAAAAATTATTCTTAATCTTAAAATTTGCAATGAATGTTAGAACGATTATTAATTGTTGATATTTCATAAATAGTGGCAAACCTTTATATCTAAATTTCGTCCGTTTTTTAAATTATAAGGCTAATAATGTTTTTTATTTTTATTTTAAACTATGTGCCTTAAGTATATGATATACGTGCTGAAGGAGGAGCAAGAATTTGTTCATAAATTGTATTCTAATTGTAGATTTAACAAACAATTTATGGCATAACTCTCATTAGAAAACATTTATATCAAATATTTATTTTATATGTTAGGTACATTAAAAAAAAAACCCAAAAAAGTCCTAAAAATTTTTAACATATACACGCATAGTTGTATCAATTAAAGTTAATCATGTAATGCAACTATTATTTTTTCCACATTAAAACAATATTTTGATACGCCATTTTTATACATTTTTTATGTCAGGTCTCGATTTTTTCAACTCAATTTAACTGAACTATTCGATCTCATATTACTATATTATTAGGTCATTCCATAAATTTGTGCCGATTTTTTTACCGATACATCATCAATCAATATTTCAAATATAACCATTGAATTTGATGTGGTCGAGACGATTTCGTTTCGTGAATTGGTGCAATATCCATACTTTCTGCTTCGATAGCAGTCAAATTTTTTTTGTGTCTTTGAACTGTTCATATTGGAAAATTTAAATTTCATAAGACTGTGTTTCTTACATTAAATTACGAATTTTATCGTCCTCTACCTAAAACGGACGTACAAAATGTTGTTGTATCTTTTAAATCAAAATTTGTTACCATTCAATAATCTTATGTTCTCGAATATCGGGGAGGGATGAAGGAAGAGGATACCTCCTACACGAAATTTTAGGGTGGCCTAATATTACCGAATGTTCCAATGAGATAAATACTTTTACATGTAAGAGAACAATGATATGTAACAGATAATGTATCTGTACGCAATTATTTTATAAAAATTATGTTATGAAATATTACATATGTATTCTATGCGTGCAATCATCCGTGGTCACGTATACATCGAAGCATTTAACGATATTGTGATATAGAAATACATACGACCAATGTATTCCTTTACTGCGGTGCAGTTTACGGGAGATGTGAACAATTGAATAATACCGATGCTCACGAGTGGGGCAACCATATTTGGTTAGCAAACAACAAAGTTTGCATTCTCTCGTTGAGCTCAATTTTTTATAGCACTTATTGTATTCTTTTCGACCTTATGTATTTTACTCGATGTTATAAAAAGTGTATGTATTTTAACGCAAATAAAGCTATGTAAATACACCTTCGGGTTTTGTGTTCCCACGAGATCAACGGACTCGAAGCAGGAAATACGTTTATGGGCTGTATCACTGTATCGCTACATCGCGATATATAACAGCTACACGTGGTTAATATATTAATAGGTACGTCAGAGACTGACAATGCGATATATGTACGTAGAACTTGGCACTGTACGAAATGTTCAATTTTATCCTCTAGGCCAATGTCGGTTAACATTTTACAGCATACATATTGGTAGTAACATTTTCGATAAACATAGGATATCGACTTCGTTGATATACGTGAAAGATTCCTGTATGCGGAATCTCTATATCTATATGTATGTTGGTATAATCGGACTTAAAAAGGACTTTCAAACCGAAGCGGTTTAATCCATTTTATGAATTATCTCGCGCATATCGACGTATGAATGATATTGAATCGCAAACAGGCCTTGCATATCGTTGAATTGGCTATCGAAGTTATTCATCTGATAAATGCTGTAATCAAAAGTACTTTTACGATTTTCAATTTTAATCTTATTTACGAGTAGATACATTCTCATATCGCAATCAATTCGATGGTACGTCGCAAATGTAACCACGCCAAAAGTCTAATTTATTAATAAAGAAGATAACATTGAACGATATCAGACTAAGATTTTGTAAATACATACATGTATCTTCGAAATCATTTGTAGTTTCTCTTTTCGTAGCATGCGATTAGATATTAGTTACGAGTATCGGTTACAATCAGCAATTGTTGAAAACACTTCTAACCATAAATAATTATACTTTAATTACTATATTAACACGTTCCGTCGATATCAATCGATAGAAAACTACGTTTGTTTAATGAGACTTAAATAATCTGACGTAGTATGCGAATGTAGAAACACACACAAGCAACAGATATGATACATATATATATAGTAGCGCTTCAGGTCCCGGAAATCTGCGCGGGGAAAGGAAGGACCGACTAGGACAAGCAGCACGGTTACCAATCGTTGCACTTCGCGATATTCAGTCTCAGTGTGCGGATCGTCGTACCGCTTGTTATTTCCACGTTCACTCGTTGTGTAGCAGATCTTCGAAACATTAGTTTTTCTATTTTATTTTCATTCGGCGTTTTTAACGTGTGAACGCGTGAAAAGCAATGTCGGTTATATATAGGAAGTCGGTTCAAACGATTGGCAAGTACGTGCCCGAGAAGTTCCAGCCATTGTGGAATCACCCAGCTGGTTAGTAAGTTGTCAATGATTCTCCAAATTTATCAGATAGTTACACGTGTTAGGAACACATGCCACTCATAGCACTGTAAAGGGTACATTCGGCCAAATTAGCAAAAAACCACTTCCCTGCCGTCGTACGAAATTCAAGCATCTACATTTTTGCTGTTCTTCCGTGTAATGTACTGCTAATTCGGATGGACTTGACCGTCGTATCGTGTACGTAAAATAACTATCGTCTCGTAACACGATGCTCTATATTCTAGTAATCTTGAGGAGTTCAAGGACTTGTATATACGATAACGCATCTATGTTCTTTCAATGTAATAGGTTGAAGTTCGTCACGGACCGAATATCATTTTAAAATTTAAAATTTGAATTGTTCGAATACGATCGAATAACTACACGGTTACTGTGAAGTACGTTGCGTTCTAAAACCGGGAGCGAATTCGAAAAATATTCGTATGCATAAATATGCATTTCTTTTTGGGCATTTTTATGTAATATGATTCCAAAATCCAAAAAATAAGAACGTAACGGTACTATCGACCTATTTTCCCCTTTCAGGTCCGCAGACTATATTCTTCTGGGCACCAGCTTTCAAATGGGTCAGTAATAATTTTGAAGTTTTAACGTCTCGTTGAATGTTACGTGTTTAATATACATTCTTACAATAATAACACGGTTCGAAATAATCGCAAGACACGCGGCAAAGTTTTCGCGTTACTGTGCATACTACAATTCGTAACTACTATGAACAAATCAATTTCGTTTCAAGGCAGTTAACGCGCGGGCTTTACGTTGCTGGCAAATAAATACGTTACAGAAATATTTCTCAACTATTAGGAGGTTGCATCCGCGTACAATGGACTTGATCCAAATGCGATGTTAAACACGTGCCGCGGTAGCTCTTGCGAAACAAACGTCTATTATCGATATTGCGTTTACCTTTGATAATTCATTAACACTTTTCACTTCCGTGGTTGCGTATAAAATCAATACCACATCGCCGTGCGAAATTAACAAACGAATCGATCGCCGCGAATTACTATCACTTTGAAGGGCAGTTTGAAAAATCTTGAACTCAACGAACAGAATTTCGTAGCTGAAAATCACGCGCGCATGCTTCAACAAATTGTGGTCGATCTAGCTGGAAATAGGTCAACCTTAAAGTAAATAATCACAATTTCACCCAAATCGTTGACCCTTTTCATTAAAACGCTTTTTACTCAAGATAACTCTTTTCCGTTGTCAAATATTTCCATATTCTTTTACCAACGTTTGCGTCCTTAAACCAAATTTGTATATTACAGGGACTTGTAATAGCTGGCCTCAGTGATCTGCAGAGGCCAGCGAATCAACTCTCCATTAGTCAATCATCTGCCTTGGCTGTTACCGGTGTGATTTGGACTAGATACTCTTTAGCGATCACACCGAAGAACTGGAGCCTTTTTAGCGTAAACCTCTTCGTCGCGCTAACGTCTATATACCAAATTGCCAGAGCAATAAAGTACGTATCTTCGTTGCGACGAGTATAAACCTTCGACATTTAACCTTGAATTGATTAAATTTGCACACTGTAGTTTGATGAGAGTAGAAGAGAAAATAGACGATAGATATAACTTCCAACGCGTATGAGCGTAAATTCGGCATAAATAAAATGAACGAAATATGTACATATGTACAGATATATCCGGTTAAAAATATTATGTGTAATTTACATATACATGGAACTGATTGAACTTTTTATCTACTCTGACCAAACTCCATAGTCGTTACGTTTTCCATATTTGACTAGCAATTAATTCCGGTGATATAACCGTTCGTTTCTTTTTTTTTACTTTCTTAATGATAAGCGTTATATTACGCCAAAGAGTATTATTTATGATAAAGCCCGATACGGAAAGTTTCGTACACCGTTTTCTATTCGTTTACTCGTGTTCAATGAATTATTTATAATTAATTGGACGACGCGTTGCCCAAATTCATTTCGAATTATGTTATCATCTTCTAAATAACTTGGTCCGGACGATCCTTAAACGCGGAGAGCGAGACGCTTGAAATTACTGCGACAATACCCGTCAATATTTTCTTCGCTACAGTAAAGTAGGTCAAATAAAAGTTCAATAGATCGAAAGAGGTCGTAAGATAAATTAAGAGAATATTTTATGGGCGACGACACGATTGAGAAATTTGAAAAAAAATTGGAACACTCTCGTTTCGGGAGTGTCGAAATTACGACATACATTGTATTCGATTTAACCGTAATAACGTTTGCACGTGTTATAATTGCAAATGCGAAGGACAAGAAAGAAAATATCACGGTGGTGGTATCGGTGCTTTATTTACGGAAGGTGTTCGATGCCGACGACCATTTATATCACGAGCGTTTCGTAATCGACACATTAATGATTATTTTATACAGTGCAACGTGTTTTTATCGTATAAACGACCTCACAAAAGGAATGATAATCCGTTTACAATTTACATACTCATTTACGTGCACAGTTCGTAAAAAAACTGTAATGGTTGAGTTCAGTGTAATGTAATTGAGATTCTATGCAAAAAGAGGAAGGTCACCTTCAAATTTTTCAATAACCTTTAGCCAGAATTATTTTCTTCGATAATAGTGTACAAAAATATCGATGTATCTTGTTGTAGTAGTTTCATGTATCTCACTCTGTATGTATCGTGATAATAGATACAAGAAACGATAATATTTTATAAGAATTCATATTAAATTGAAACCCTTTTTTTAGGTATCAAAGTGAACAAAAAGCCGCGGCAGCAGCACTATCGACGGAGAGAAAATAGTGATTATATTCGAGTAATATACATTCCTAGGGATAAAAATACTTAATATAGATAAGTAGAATATTAGGAGCACGCTTGCTGAGCAAGCAACTTTTAACCATTACGTAATGTCCAAAAAAAAAAAAGAATTCACGCTTAAAAGAGAATGACGCAAGTTTATAGTATTTATTAAATATTAACTCTCAATGATTTTGAAAGTTCCAAATAGCGCAATTTGTAAATATTTAAATTCTAGTAAATATACACTGCCTAGAATAGAATTACATCGAATACAGAAAAAAAGCAATCATGACACTCAAAGCAATCAATCACGAAAACACCAAAAAGAAGCAATCACGAAACCCAAAAAATAAGCAATTTCAAATCAGCAATATATAGTATGAACATTTATTATAACAAAAATTCGCATACTAAAACTCAGAAAATTCGAGGTACCTAAAAATAGAACACCAATAATCAGAAAACCTAAAACACCGTAAATGGTTCATCAACGCTCAGGTATCGTGAAACATCAATAATAGCATACTAATATCTAGAAAGCTTTAAAATACTAATAATCGGAAAGTACAACACATCAAAATCAAACATTATTATTAAGAAAGTTGCAATCCGTAAAAATAACAAAATGTTCATGCCAAACTGTGATATCGAATGTAAGGTGCTATTCGTACCTTTTATTCCACTAGCAATGCATAAATTCTAAATCCTAGAATAAGTACAAATACCAACAAAATGTATAGCATGCTTCCAAAATTCAGTACAACATCTAATGGCATATATTGTAAACTAAAACACCAATGATAGGTACACCAGTACTGTAGATATAATATATTAGGCTTAGGTATGTTTGTTCACGTACAAATCTACCTCGAAATAATAACGTACACTGCTCATTATAACGATTCGCAACACTGATGCTGAAGGATTCGAAGAAGTAAGAAATGTACAAATCGCATACCGAGTTCGATAATGTTACAACTGCCTTGTATAGATTTAATAAAATAATATATTTTTCTATCAAGCGGTGTAAATGACGTTAATTTTCTTCATGTTTAATTTCACTGTGAAAAATTATTAAACTTGTCTTGGGTAAAGTAAAAGTAATTTTAACGTTTGTTTAATTTAAAATTTATCGCGTCGATATACTTAAAACTCAGATCCCTACAACGTGTCTAGAAATACGTTATAGATGGCACTCTAAACCCGCGTAAACGAGTTTAACCCGTTAACAAGTACATGTCCAGCGAGGGAAAAGTTACCAAGTCCCGTAACTCTACTCTGGTTGAAACGTTAAATAACGTTAGTTAAATTTGATAATGGATAGAACGCAATTATACATATTTAATAAATATTACTTTAATCCTTGGATCTATAATCGGTTTAAAAAGAATTAGCTCAATTTAATTTTATTGTAAGCATATAGTATCCAACCAATATCAATTATTTTACAACGAATGGTTGAAGACTTGGCAGACTTAAGCAAAGATCAGCGCCCTCGGTGATAAAACGCTCAAGTTTGTACCTAAATAATTCCCATTCTCAGTGCTAGATTGCGCTACCTTTCTGTATACCGGCTTACTCGCAGATACCTATTTAGATCGTACGATACCAACCATCGTAAGATAAATCCTTAATTCTATATTTCGTCTACAAAGTCTATTCTATGATATATGAACAGAAAATATATAGAATAGTATTACCCACGACGAACAATAATTCTTCGTTGCGAGTAATACCGATTATAGGTGGAATTAAAATTCCATCGGTAGGTATTCAGAGCGTCGGTATATGGAAATTGATTATACCATCGGTTGCGGAAACAGGAATTACAGTACAAACTTGAGCATTTTGTCGTCGAGAGTGGAAATTTTAGCTGTAAGTATAGATTGATTTTTTCGTCGCAAGATAGTTACTCTTGTAAACTACTACATGGGCTAACATTAATAACAATGTACCTATCGTTTAAATCGCTCGTCACTGGGTAGAAACGTACTATGTGCAGAAAGAGAAGTATGGCTTAGCAATTGCACATACGAACAAAACGACATACCTGCGCCACGGACTACAATTGGATCTTGACCATCGACCATCTATGTGTTTACTTCCACTCCATCTTTAGTTCCCATGAACAAATAACGCATTGGTAACTACACTGTGCGTCGAGTGCAGGGACATTTGGAGAAATTGGCACTGTTGGAGAATTTGCGAGAGCAAATTGTTATTCGTGGCCCTCTGGTGGCAGCTTCCAAAAGTGTTGCCACAGCGCAGCGTGAAATGCGCCACTAGACGTGGTATTCTTTCAGTTCGTGGTTGCGCGATTATCAAAACGAACAAGTTCTACCGTCATTCCGATCCCGTAAGGGCTTCAGTAACGTTCTCGAGACCGTAGGAGAACGGAAGAGGAAGAGCGAACACATAGTCTGTCGAGCACATTCGAGTGTGAAGCATTTGACGGATCGTAATTGAAAATGTTCACCGGAATTACGAATCAGATGTCAACGTGGATGGGCAAGAAGGCCGAGGACGGCATCACGGAAATGCCGACCGAGAAAAAGGTTACATCTCCTGTCGTCGAAGGAGAAGTCGATGCGGAAAGGAAGGAAAGATGAGTACCGCAGTTTTAACCCGTACAGTTATTTGAATATTGAACATCGTAACTTGTTGTAACATAAGTACATCGTAACGTTGCAATACTTTGTATTCGGAACTAATCTTATTTATCGTACGTATACTCGCTCTGGTTCTTGTACGTGTAACAAGAGAACGTACATACTGCGTTTCGATGATGATGTTTTTCGTCTGTCAAACGGTAGCGGGTGTTTTTAACCGGAGACTCTCGGTTCATGGTCAATCGACGGACGATTGCACGATCTTTTTGCGCATCTATGCGACACGTTGAAACTTTCGGAACAATCTTGAATGCATTTTTGAGATTAGATCGATAACAACTGTCCCGCTACTTACGTAAAGTACTACTCATGCGACAATGTTACAACGTTCCACGAATCGAAATGAGGTTAACACGAACTCGAAGTAGTTTTGCACTTAAGCTTTCCCTGCGGCGTTTTTGAGATTACTAATGACCGATACGATCCGGGGAGACATATACTTATCTCGAATTGTCAAAATGGTTCTCCGTAATACGAGTATCGATGATGAATCTATAATATTTAAACGGATTAGAATTTTGCTCGAAATTTTAATCACAAACGATGTACACGTACTCAACGTGTCTTTCGGGAGACTTATTTTATCAACCTTCCAATGTCAATTTCCATGGACTTGTAATACATCGTGTGACACGAATATCTGCATTCTCGTTTAACGCATTCGAATGTTAATCTCGACAACCGTTCAAATATTACATCATCCGTGTTTCGCCCTCGTGGATTACCTACAGACGTTGAGGTGAATTATTTCTTATTTTCCGTATTGGAGATACAAAAGACGAATCAATTCGTAGGCGTTATCGGCCGACTTTGTACACGAAATATGACATTTCGTACGGGGCCATATTCCGAGTATTACGTCACGTATAACAAATTTTGAAAATAGGATTCCGTGACCTAGACAGCACCATTGGGACGTTCAGAAACGTCTCGCAAACATCGCGATACATTCCCGAGCACACCTTGTCCCTTCGTCGTCGATAAACGACTTTGTCGCCATTAAAGTCTTTTACGTCGAAACGAATCGTCGCTGTTTCTTTCGAGCCCAAGATATATCGTTTTATCGACTTTGTCCGCTTCGTTTTCGTTTCTTCCATTATTAATGCAGTCTGCGGGTCTCGTGTAGCGATGCCCCAAAGTAGACACGTATAGATATATCCAAATACAATTCCTGTCGAATACCGTTCTTGCGCGAAGAAAAATTTTTCGAGATGAATGTTTTTCAAGGACAAACCCAATTCGATACAATTACAACGATAATTCGTTCCGGAGGTAGACATTTTGGAAACCAGTCCACCTCGTCGCGGCACAAGAAATCGTTAATCTACGATTCGGTAGTGCATTTCGTATCGTCCACCGCTTTCGTTTTATTTTTTATCCATTTTTCTTACGCTCTATTTATCGTAACTACCGTACGACGTATATTCTCGTACACTTTCTTTAGTTTCCTCTACGTGGGAATTTACTCCTCCCGTGGCGTTGTTAATAATTCCCGCGTCGTAAATCAACGATTTATCGCATCGCGAAAAGCGTCTACCCCTCTTATAAAAAAGAAATCGAAAAAACACGTCCGGCGACCACAGACGCAAATCTTTTCAATTCGCCGTTCGTGTACGTTCGAACGGTATTTAGTATTATTCTACAATCGCTGGGAATCGCAGGTTTCTTTCGATTTCGAATTTTCCGATATCTCCTCGCGCAGTGCCCGGAGTGGCGTCCCGAATTTCGGTGCTGCCGAGCGAAAACTCGACCCGGACCAATGCGTCGAGGGCTCGCGTCGATTGATTGGCAAAAGTCTCTTTTCGTTCTTGACGACGTTATTATTCGCTTCGTTTGAATATCGAACGGCGGACCGTTACGTAGGCACGCGTGTCGTTGCAGACTCTGACCGAGATCTCCCTGTGTGCGAATTAATTTGTCGAAACTCTCGTCGCTTCTCTCCCTTTCGGTTCGATTTTTTTTTTCCACTCGACCCCCTCCCCACCGTCGCGACACCCTTTCGTGTGTCACGGGAGAAGGTTTGCAAAGAGTCGCGGCATCGCCCGTTAATTTAATTCCCTTTATTCGGCCGCGTTCGAGTATTTTTATTCGTACGGGACCAGCTAGGGCGGAGGTGTTCGAGGGCGTCGGAGTGGGGGGTAGCGGCGACACTGGGCAAACCAAGAGGCGCCTGCCTTTCGAGCCAGGTATGTTATCGAGCTGGCTTTTAATTCGCGCGCCTCATATGCCACAAAGGGCGGGACAAGGGGACAAAAAAATATCGAGAGGTAACGGAAAAACAAGAGAAAAGTAACAAATAACCTTGCCACCGTTTCGGTGAATCGATCCGGGTCGAAGATCGTACGCTATTCGGTAATTTTCGTGGGTCGATCGTTCGCTTGATTTCGTTTTCGTGGATAAACATTTCATCGACGTTTCGAACGTCGAGTCGCCGTTACGGCTATTCGTTTCCGGGAAAAAGTCGTCTCGTGCGTACAGATAGACCGTTGTTCCGTTCCGTGATACCGTGTAACCTCCGTTATCCGAATGCTCGGCCATCTAGCGGCTCTGTTATACGAACGTTCCCCATTGTACCGAGCCGCCGAACGTTGTATCATGGTCCTTGGAGAGCATCCCTCGTCTTATCGAAACATTCTGCGCGGCGATAGAGGTGGGAATTATTTATTGCGAGAATGCGGCACGAAAGACATCGGTGTTACGTAACGACGATCGATACACGTTCAACGCGAAAATTGCACAGCTGCCGTTAAAAACGTGTTTATTAGCCGTGTTCCGCCATTTAGGTGGTTCGGTGCACAAATGGAATCCACTTCCTTTCGAGGGCTGGGGGAGGGAGCTCACACCCAAGATGATGCGGGAACCTCCGAGAAAATCGTTATTGCGTTCGTTATTTCCACCGAAATGCAAAACCATCGATAATTGCATTAGAATTACTCGATCGAGGTGTATTTAAATACTTTACACCCGAGATTCGTATTTACAACAATTTACTTTTCCGTATCGATTGTTCCGAAATTACGATCTGGGTTTTTCTATTATTTTTACATTTTTTTTTCATATATCTTTCTCGATCGTGAATTCTTAATTTCAGCGTATTGTAGTATTTTCGATGTAATTTTTCATTTATTGCTTTCCGTCGAAAAGCATCTAAATTACACGCGGTTTAAACTTCGTCGTATTTGACCAATTCCATTGTCGTTGTTGGAATCCCTAACGAACATTTTATCGTGAAATTATAAAACGATCGATAACGGCGATAGAATTCGTCGAATACGAGCAACGTTAAGACCGTGTATTTAAACGATTCGACCTCGAAGCTTCGGGATCTCTTTGATAATACACCGTTCGCGCATTGTAAATACCGTAAGATTGCTATTTGCAATAATCTCTCTCTCTACTGTATCGGTTATAACGGGTTCAGACTTGCATCGAGGCTTTCCTAAGTTTCTCGTTTGCGAGATTCTCCGAGTGTCTTCTCGCGTCGTGCTCGCTCAAAACTTTCGATACAATGTGTCCCCGATTTTAACGTCTTCGAGTCGAGCGACTCGTGTATCGCGCCAAATCGAAAACGAGCTCAATACGAAGGTATTAAAATACTAACTGGTCTTGTATTACCCTATTATTTTGGACTTTGCCTCGTAACGCTTTTTTTTCCATCTATGAGTATATTTAACACCTTTGCGCCGAGCTCGTTCTCAATGTGGCACAATACACCACTCATTTAATTCAGAGGTGTTAAAATACTCAACTTCGCCCCATATTTTTTCCATCTCCAAACGTTTGTAACACCTTCGAATTGGACTCGTCTCGACTTTCTTTTGCCATCTATGAGATCTTTGAACACCTTTGCGCCGAGATCGTTCTCAATGTGGTACAATACACCACTTGTTCGACCTGCAGGTGTTAAAATACCCAATTTCGCCCCATGATATCTTTCTTCCATCTCCAAACGTTTGTAACACCTTCGAGTTGGACTCGTCTTAACTTTGCCCGACTTTCTTTTGTCATCTATGAGCATATTTAACACCTTTACTCCGAGCTCGTTCTCAATGTGGCACAATACACCACTCGCTTAACCCAGAGGTGTTAAAATACCCAATTTCGCCCCACGATATCTTTCTTCCATCCCCAAACGTTTGTAACACCTCCGAATTGGACTCTTCTCGACTTTCTTTTGCCATCTATGAGATCTTTGAACACCTTTGCGCCGAGATCGTTCTCAATGTGGTACAATACACCACTTGTTCGACCTGCAGGTGTTAAAATACCCAATTTCGCCCCATGATATCTTTCTTCCATCTCCAAACGTTTGTAACACCTTCGAGTTGGACTCGTCTTAACTTTGCCCGACTTTCTTTTGTCATCTATGAGCATATTTAACACCTTTACTCCGAGCTCGTTCTCAATGTGGCACAATACACCACTCGCTTAACCCAGAGGTGTTAAAATACCCAATTTCGCCCCACGATATCTTTCTTCCATCCCCAAACGTTTGTAACACCTCCGAATTGGACTCTTCTCGACTTTCTTTTGCCATCTATGAGATCTTTGAACACCTTTGCGCCGAGCTCATTCTCAATGTAGTACAATACACCACTTGTTCGACCTGCAGGTGTTAAAATACCCAATTTCGCTCCATGATATCTTTCTTGCATCTCCAAACGTTTGTAACACCTTCGAGTTGGACTCGTCTTAACTTTGCCCGACTTTTTTTTGTCATCTATGAGCATATTTAACACCTATGCGTCAAGCTCGTTTTCAATGTGGCACAATACACCACTCACTTAATCCAGAGTGTTAAAATACCCAATTTCGCTCCATGATATCTTTCTCCATCTCCAAACGTTTGTAACACCTTCGAGTTGGACTCGTCTTAACTTGACCCGACTTTCTTTTGCCATCTATGAGCGCATTTAACACCTTTGCGTCGAGTTCGTTCTCAATGTGGCACAATACACCACTCGCTTAACCCAGAGTGTTAAAATACCCAATTTCGCCCCACGATATTTTTCTTCCATCTCCAAACGTATGTAACACCTTCGAGTTGGACTCGTCTCGATTTGACGCAGTACACGATTCGAGGGTGTTAAAATACAAGGTATTCGGGTCGCCCGGGACACCCTGTAAAACGAGCCAACCGACGATCGAACGACTCTTCCCTCCAGGACGGTTCCAAAATCGGTAACGTAGGAAAGGAACGCCGAAAACACTCGGGACCGATATTTCCAGAAACGGGGAGGGCGGTAATCTTTTATATAGGTCGCAATCGATACCGCGGGCCGCCCTTGCGCGAAAAACTGTTAAATTTCGTACAACGGTAACGAAACTCGCCGCCTTTTTTCCTCATTCGTTCTCTTTTTTTCTTTCGAACCCCCCTTTCGGTCCACCGCGCGGATTTTCAACATTTTTCGGTGTTTAACGAGCTACGGAGGATTACGTACGATGGGTCGTTCGTCGTTCCCCTTTTCGCGCACGAGAGTTTATCGACGACCATCGGGGTAACAGCGAGAGACGAGGGTAATTCGAAATGATCGTCTCGACGCCTATCCGATACCGGTTATCAGCCGAAGCATCGTCGTTTCCCCGCGTTGTACATCTGTACAACGTTGTTCCGTGGCTCCTCGCTAAAAACGAAAACCGTGGAAAATGAAAATCCGTGACGGGAGAGAATAGGAAGAAATTTTAATTTTTTCACGATTTCACAACGTGGAACGGGAGGGGATAGACGTCTCCCGGTTTAATGGGACACGCTTATAGCCCCCGGGTAATACCATTTACAAAGCCATGCCACACTTAAATGAGTTATAGTCGTGACAGTGTTTCGTTGGCGCACCGCACGGGTTACACTGACCTGTTTTCGTTCGTAACATATTTATAGGGAATAGGCAGAAATCGGATCACCATGGGGGAACTAACCCCCACCCCCCGACCACCCACCCTTACCCCACTTATGACCCATTTTAACGCGACTTTCGGTAGCGATGGCTATAAAAACCAACGAGACGGAACAAATCGGTGAATCTGACTATCGCACGGTAAAGAATTCCGAGAATATTTTATTCGAGAGTGTTCTCGAAATTAACGATCGATTTAAGGGAGAGAATCGACGTATCGTGTTCGAAGACACGCGTCTCGTACAATTGAAGCTGAACCGAAATTTCGGGATTTTAATTAGCGATAACGAATCGTTCCGCTCGAGTAATTATTCCTCGAGTTTAGATTATTATTTCGGAACGGTAGGACGCATTTTCTGGTAATCCTATCCAATTTTCTGGAAACGCGAAACAACGGGGGCTCGATTCGACGATGTTCAGCGAATTTATCGTTTTATTACGGGGACGTGAAAATTTCCTTGCGAAAGTTCCATTTACGGTTTGTTTCAGGCTTTCCTGTTTATTTTTCCGAAAGAATAATACCATTGACGGAACTAGATTCCTCCAATGTCGTTCGATCAACGTGGGTATTGCGTTATCGATTTTCTCGAAATCGATGCTAACTGTTTGTGTTTCTAAACGTAAATTGGTTTCGAGTTACCGCGCGTCGCGAAAATAGAAGATATGCACACCTTTCTCGTGCATTTGCATTAAAAAACAACGCAATCACATTGTCGCGCATTTTAGCGAAGATTCGTAATAACGAATTCTAAAATTACTCTCGATAAACCCTTTTTAGAAACATTCCCGAACCGAGAGTCGACCGAATCGTTTTCGAATATGTTTTCTCTCTTTACAATATTATAAAATATTTAAAAAAAAAATCACATCGAACAGTTTCGTGAAAATTGACCGTTATACGTTCGAATCGATATTTAATTTCGACGAATAAATTCTTTCTCCGATCGTCCTTCGAATGAGACACTACGGATTACGCACTTATGCAGTATTATAATTATCGTTTCTCCGTTATTATTTCTCCGTGGAAAACTGATCGTTTTCGTACACGTTTCGGGCAGAATCGATTCGCGGCGAGAATTCTCCGCGATTTAATAAATACTCGCAGCTCGCGTTAAAACTGCAACCTCGGGTACGGAATTTCGCGAATAACAACCGTAAGTAAACAGTCACTGGGCTTGCACGCTGGTTGGAAAGCAAAATACGATTTTTTTTTTTTTTCTCTCTTTTTAACACGCAACGTCTCTCGTCCCCGCGGGCGATTTTTCCTCAACGTTGAATAATTCTTTGCCGACCATTATCGCGCGGTGTATCTTTTTTTCCCCGTGTATTTTTTTTCTCTCTTTTTTTTTCCCCCCTTTTCCTCCTCGCGTCGCGAGCAAGCTTCAGAAATGCATTTTTAACGTCGTTACACGCGTCGATTAATTAAACGGCAGAATGCAGCGGCGACCACGTGGATTGAAAACGTGTTTTCTGTGTTTACCAGTCCGACGAAAGGCGGCAGTAGCAAGTTGGAAATGTTGGCTGGCGTGAAAACTCAAATGACAGGTTGGTTTAGCGGTGGAATAGCTGGATTGAGCCGTGGTACTGCTCACGGAGGCGAAGGTGAAGCTCAAGCATCTACAAGAATGAACGAGAGCCAGGTAGCTCCGAACGATCAGCCTCCCGCCGAGCAAATTAAAGACGATGACGCTAGCAGGTAAAAAGATACTTTTCGATGTGTTTCGTGTACTCGGTGGAAGGAATATAAAGGGTGGACACGATCCACGGTACCCCTGGAACAACGGTTTTGGGAATAAATTCTTTTCGAACGTTGGAAGGAAATTTGTTGCAAAAATCACGCGATATTTAGTAGGAAATACAACATTTTTTCACCGTGTATTTATTCATGTGGTTAGCGAAAGATAAAGATCGTAGAGATTTTGTATCGTTTGCCAAGCACTGTCGTAATTTCTTTTTTTTTTTTTTTTTTTTGTACGAGATGCATCGGTGCAATGTGCAACTGCACTTGCGGTTTCGACGGAAGTTTTTAACTCTCTTTTCCGTGTAATTTACTTTTCCGTAGAATTCTGCGTGAAAAGGTATTAGGTTACCGTGTGGCAAAAATGACTACTTCTCCACTTTCGTGTTTCTTGCGGGATTTTTTGAAAAATAAGCCATTCGTTTAGTAGACGACGCGAGAGAGCGAATTAAAAGCAGTTGTTTAAACGCGAATGCTCAGCGACCGTACAACGTAACGAAAAGTGTAAAAAAAAAGAACCGACGGGAAAATGTTTAAAATGCAGCTGATGGTGGAACATTTGGACGTTTATCGTAGATATTAGCGAAGAGTCGAGTATCTCGAAAGGTAGGAATTTTTTTCGACACGGTGTCCTAATACTTTTTTAATGCGTGGCAATCGGATTACGCGAACAGAATTATAGAATTCTGGGAACAGAGCTTATCGAAAATACAAAATTTCACTCCACAATTTTTCTTTTTTTTTTCCACCGGTCACCGTATTCGCTCTATGCATTAGCTAATTTTTATTTACGGTGAAATTAACGCGTGTTTAAAAACTTGACGGGATACGTAAAAGGACGTATTGTTATCATCGATCGTTTCGACACGATGCAACGAAAGCTCGCGCGCAAGAGCCTCGTTGCACCGTGTAAGTGCACGATTCGCTAAACCGGAAATAATCCTTAAACTTTTTTTTTTAAACGTCGAAATGTTTTCGTAACCCGTACGTCACATATTTTTTGATACACTTTGAATCTTTTGAAACGAAAGGATCGAGCTTGGCTTTTTAAAGAACGATGAAAAACACGTTTGGCGATGGTGCATAGTTTCCGTCGCTATTTCATAGAATACGTTCACTGTATTCTTTTCACCGAGTACACGTTTTCATGAAAGATGCTTAATCCCACGGGGCCCGTATCGGTCCGATCGGTGTCATTTTTCATCCTGTTTTATTTCGATCGATGTTTGTTTGTCGTATCGTTGTTTGTCAAAATCCGCGATGCATGGGAAGAACGACACTCGGTGTTCAAGGTTCGCTGCGGTTTCGACGGAGATGTGAATATTCAGCGTTAAATATTTATTCCGAATCAACGCGTTGTTCACGGGTCAAGGGAATACGTGATTTCAATTTTTGCCGATCGTCCTTGCGAATATTCTACGCGATATAATGTTCATCTTGTTTTCCAACGAGGAGTCTCGACGAACTGGAACAGCAAACTAGAAAAGACGCGTTACTTTTCGGTATAATTGACCAATTGCATACGTACTCGATGATTTAACGTAGATAAAGGTTGGTACAATGGAATCGGGTCGGTGTAATACGTTCCGTCGACTTGAACCTCGCGAAAAGTATATTAACGAAAGATAAATAGTTTCGAGGGGCAAACACGAGGTAGGGAAAATTTTATTTTTGAAAATCGTCCCTCTCGAAATTCGGTTCACGGTGAAATCGGGGCCACTGTAATAAAACTTCGACGGAACACTGTAAAAGAGGATATTACCGGGAAAGATAAATATTTTCGAACGTTTCGAGGAAGACCGTTCGAAAATTATTTCTTTTGATACGTTCCGAGAACGCTCGTACACTCGTGAAAAATTCCAATTACGCAGCGATCGAATCATTCGGCGGTCGAATTATTCAGCGATCAAAATATTCGATGGTCGAATCATTCAGTAGTCGAATTATTTAGCGATCGAATTATTTAGCGGTCAAAACATTCGGTGGTCGAATTATTCGGTGGTTGAATTATTCAGTGGTCAAAATATTCGATGGTCGAATTATTCGGTGGTCGAATTATTCAACGATCGAATTATTCAACGATGAAAACATTCGGCGGTCGAATCATTCAGCGGTAGAAATATTCAATGATCGATGATCGATTCTCCTCGAACCACGATTTCGCGCGATTAATTCGTATCTTTCCTTCACCGTGACGCGTAGAAACGCGAAATCCACGAGATCCACCGCGATGAGTTAAACTCGAGACATAATACGTCGACGTGTTCTCGAATCGTTGACGTATCTCGGTTTGATCTTTCCACGCGAACTTTATTACTCCTTGCTCTTCGGTATCGTCTCACTCCGTTCGAAATACCGGAGGAAAGGAACGTCTTGCATAATGTATTCGGTCGATTGATTCTCCTCGTCGCTGTTAATTTCTCGATAAATGCTCGAAACGGTACGTTCGATACTTGATCGATGAATGTTTAAAACCAAAAGAAAAAGAGAAAAAAAAAAAGAAAAAGGAAATCGAAACCCGTACATTTTCAATAATCATCGCAGTGATTCCAGCAGCAAACGTTTTCGTTCTCGAGGATCTCGTTTAATTATGTATTCGATCGCCCGACGAGACGCAATAAATCGAGAATCTCGAGCAGTTCGCGTACACCGTACCGGACTTGAGTCGTCTCGTTCGTCGATCGTTCCAGGCTGATTTCCAGGAATCCTCGAACGATACTTAGAAGTTAAAACAAAAAACTGGCACGTATCTTCCGATCGTGTACGTCACGCTTCACCTCTAGCTATAGCGAAACTTAGCCGAGATCGATAGAAAGAAAGAAAAAAAGAAAAAAAAAAAGAAGAAGAATACTTCACGTTGAGAGCGCATGTTAGACGTACGTAGCGTACATCGTAGAGGAACGCGCGTTCGCTTTGAGTAATGTAATTTCTAGTTAGCACCAGCGATACTCCGATACGTGATTCACATGCCAGCGTATATGCATCGTATTGCAATTATTGTTGCTTAGTTGCGCGAGTACGTACTTAGATAGAACGTCGACACGGCCCACACTAGCTCACGTAATCATACCTGTGCACTTTAATTTCACCAACGTTTCTTTCGATACGAATTCGTCGCAAGAAAAAAAAAAAGAAAAAAAAAGCGATAATTAACGTTGCAACAGCTTGTCGTGCTTTTCAAATATTGTGTACTTTATTGACCGATAAAGTTGCTTGTGTAGGCGATTTTCTATGTACCACGGACAGTATAAATTGCGTAGTAAAGTAGCCCTCCACCATTTATTTCTTCCAGCGCTACTGGAGGCGCTGATAGCGGACCGGCGAGCTTGGATGGTTCCCCGTCCAACGACAAAAACGGGCCTCAACCATTCGGTGCGGGTGAGTTTTATAAAATACTTAGACGAATGTAGCGCTTACGGACAGGTACGGGATATCTTTGATCAGCTTCGTATAACGTTCACGCTCGACTTTACGAGCGATGTAGCGAGCAACTCGATCCGGTCGTACCTGTCCTACGATGAACGATAGAGGGAAACGTTAAGGGAAGACGAGGGAACTACTCGATAACGTTCAACCTGCCGCGACGTTTCTCGCGTTGCAACGATGCGCTTGCAGCTGACCGCGATTGCACCGTTTTTCCTTCAACGGAATCCTATATATTTTTTCTTCGCACGAATTCTTCGCGCTATTCTTCTGAAAATTGGATTTTTTAATCGCGCCTACTCTTCGTACATCGTTCTTTGTAACGAAATTGAATAATGAATAAAAAATTCCAAATTATGGAATTTCGAATTATGTCCGTTCGAATACGTTTCTCCGGTACAATTGAAAATCGTTCGATATTCGGTGCACCGTACCGTCACGGTGATTGGTGCAAGAGAAAAATATACGATAATGTTAAAAATAACGGTGCATCCGCGAAGGAAGTAACGTCACGGCGTGTTTAATCTTATCGAACGGTTCCGCTTCTACCTCTACCGCATTCGTCCATCGTTGGCTATGAAAAATATATACACGTAGTCGGATCCACCCTTGTGCAACGTCAGTCGCAAAATTCGAGGCGAAGATCCCCCGAACCTCTAACGACTCCGACTCGAGTCTCGAAAGATGAAACGCGAAGCACCGAGCAATCCGACGTAAATTATTTTTAACGGCTATTTACTCTCACGCGTTTGCTTCCCAGGCGTACTTAATCATTTTAACTCGCCGAGTGCCTCGAAAACTACGAGAGAGAAACTTTTAATTAGTTCCAAGTTCACGAAGATGAAAAGACTTCGTTGCCGCGCCGAGAGACCCGGCTCCTCTCGTTATCACCGATAACTCCTTACGACCGATCGAGACGACGAACCGCGTTATTCTCCTTTTCTTTTTATAAACGTAACAAAAACAACCGTGAAACGTTCGCGACGAATCGTCCATTTTGTCGACGGAAAACAAGCCAACTGTTGCGTCCCGAATTCTGTATACGTCGAGGGGGAAAAATGGTACCCTAACATCGTCGATGAAACACGAACACCAGGAGTCATTGTAAAGCGTCACAATGGACACCTTGGAATTCTCCATCTTCGATTTCTCGACTTTCCACTCTCTCTTTGATTTATCAACCCTGATAATACATTCCCCTGCTACCGAGCTGAAAGTCGGTTAGCCTAACCAGACTGAATCGTTTTACATTCCCCACGTTCGAATACTCTTCTTCCATTCCGAATCTTCGATTACCATAGTTTATTAACAAACCACCGTAACCGGTTCTCTTTGCAAACTTACCGCCGTGTTCTCAGCTTGGTTCCGCGACATTAATTTTTAAGAAAATCGATAGTTCGTTACACGCTACAGACCACCGTCTACCGACCAGTTCGAAACTCGTCGGTTCGAATAATCTCGCCTCAAGATCACCGAATCCTCCATAGCCACGGTTACCGGATCTTTTTTATTTCTCGATAAACCCTCGATACCACCGTAACGAGTTCTCGCACAAGTATCTCCGTTCTGAAGACGATTCCGTGAAATCGATTCGCGACCGAGATATTCACGATGCACCGTATGCATCGTCGACTTGCAACTCGAAAGAACGAATGTTGCCTCGCGGCTCGTAGTTAGGTTCTCGCGTGTATCGAAGCTCGTTTCGTGAATCGTTACGAAACCATCGTTGATGCTTGTTCGCGTTGAATTAATCCTGTTCGAGCACTCGAATCCGAGGGCGAACGAATCGTTCCGAAATCGTCTCGTGGAACGTTCGACGTGGCACACGAACCGGTTAGTTCACCCCCGTCGCGCGAAAACGAATCATTTTTCACGGTCTCGGGGCGCGTTTTGCAATCTTAACGAGAATCGTTCGTACAGAGGAAAGCTCTCGCGCATTTCCATGCGCGGCGCGCGTTCTATAGACGCTCGGTGGCCTGTAACCGTTCCTCGGGCACAATAGGGATTTGATTTTCGCGCACGCTCGTATTTCAACGTGCATACTCGCGCGTCGAAAAATCTACAACGACCGGGGGAGTGGGGGGACTGTCTCGAAAGATTCAACGTTCAACTGGGCCCTGTCTCGCAGACGTCTCTTTCGTCCTGTCTCGCAGCCGTCCCTTTCGCCCTGTCTCCGTTTCGCGCGCAACGATGAACTTATCCGATCAACGACGCGACACGGGATCGATAAAGTTTAACGATCTCTGATACCCGCCGGCCGGTGCATCGACGCGATCGAAGGGTGCTGGAAATTATTAAATTAACCATCACGGCAGATTTTTCCGCGAGCTTCTCCCGAGTCTTCCCTTTTTTTCTTAGTTTCCTACCGCTCGCCACCACCGCGGTACTTTATATCCGCCGCGATGAAATCCGTACAACGGGGCTCGTATATTCGAGGGAATTCATTTCGCTGGTACGAGGGGGGTTGGATACAGCGTAGCGTGATTTTTTTTTCTCTCTCTCCCCCTCCGGATGTACAGATAACGCGCCCGTACCGGTGATTTCTTTTTTTTTTTTTTCTTTTTTCTTCTACTCTGTTTCGCGAGAGAACCACCATCGCGATATCGTCGATAATATTTTCGCGGGCACGCCTCTCGTTTCTCTACCCTCGGGCGTTCGAGTTTTCGACGCGAGAGACGAGTTCAATGTACTTCATCGTCAAAACACACTGTGTGTCCACGGTTGGGGAAGGGTGGTGGTGGTTGTGATGGTGGTGAAAAACAAGTATCGTTGCTTACCGACCGGAGAAAATGCTCGACGAGTCTCCCGAACAGTTTCCCCGTGAAATACGAGGTGCTCGTACCGAGGCACGATGAGGCTCAATTACGCGTATAAAATTTATCGTCGATCCGCGGGTGCTCGATTTCATGGAAATTTTCTCTCGGAAAACTCTCGTGTTTTTTTCCTCGATCCGGTTCGATGGAATTTTTTTTTTTTTTTTTTTTTCCCTCCGCTCCGCCACCCTCGCGCGCAAAACGTACATAATAAAGTTCTCGCGATCGCTTTGTTCGTATTCGAAAACCCACGCGCGGTGTGTCGGAATTAAAATGCTCTCGATAACGCGTCTCGAGTTTAATATCCAGCCTGTTCGAGGGCTCGATACTATTAATTGCGATGAAATAACGGAATCTCTCTCTCTCTCTTTTTTTCTCTCTCTCTCGTGATATTTTATAAAACGCGAGCGGAAAGTTGTTCCGCTCGATTGACGGCAATCTCGAGCGACGCCTCGGTGTTTGCGAAAATCAATTTCAATGTGGCGCATTATGCGAAAAAATTCGCAATACTCGCGACGGTTAAGGACCGCGCGATAAAAGCGCCGGCGTTTTCGTAATAGTTGCTTTTACGCGAGCCGCGAGAGCTTTGTTTCGCAGCTTTCGTGGAAATAACGATGGAAACGTTGCCGTTATCGCGCGAAATATTTAATTCTCGGTGGCTAATACACTTTTACACGGAACTCGAATCGAAATATTCGTATCGAGACGTTCGAATCGAAGCGTGTTCGAGTCGAGACTCTCGGCGGTCGAAACACTCGATGCTCGAATTATTCAATGGTCGAATCATTCGACGGTTGAATTGTTCAGCGATCGAAACATTCGATGGTCGAATTATTCAGCGATCGAATTATTCAGCGATCGAAACATTCGGTGGTCGAATTATTCGACGGTTGAATTGTTCAGCGATCGAAACATTTGGTGGTCGAATTATTCGACGGTTGAATTGTTCAGCGATCGAAACATTTGGTGGTCGAATTATTCGACGGTTGAATTGTTCAGCGATCGAAACATTTGGTGGTCGAATTATTCGACAGTTGAATTGTTCAGCGATCGAAACATTTGGTGGTTGAATTATTCGACGGTCGAAATATTCGGCAGTCAAAATTATTGGTGGTCGAATTATTCAGCGATTGAAACACTCGGCGGTCGAATTATTCGACGGTTGAATTGTTCAGCGATCGAAACATTTGGTGGTCGAATTATTCAGCGGTTGAAACATTCGACGGTCAAAACATTCGGTGGTCGAATTATTCAGTGATCGAAACACTCGGCCGAATTATTCAGTGGTCGAATAGTTCATCAGCGAAAATACTCAACGATCGAGAACCGATGTCCCCTCGAACCGTGATCTCTGCGATTAATTTCGCGTCTCCTCCGTCGGATATCGGCGTTAACCGTTGTTTACGTATCTTACAGGTTGGTTAGCTCCGCGCGTAACAAAGTTGCAGAGAAATTTCCTCGAGGACTGTTCCTATCGTATCGATTGGCGTTCATTTATCTCGTACACCACTTTTCTCTCTCACTTTCACCGTATCGCTATGCAACTCTGTCCCCGTATCTCTCAACGAAGATACGGAACTTTGAAATTATACGCGCTTTGTGCAAAGATTCCCCCACCAGCCGTATCATTTTCCCCTCTTTGAACATCGGTTCGATAAAACCCGAACGTGTTCTCGGTAACGTTATTATCTACACGTAGTCGATACATAAAAGCATGCATCTTCGCGCGTTCATTGTTTCCGTAGATTTATCGTTTACCTATATTCCAGCCACGCGGTGGAAATCCACATTAATTTTCTTCCAAATTGAATTCCTTCCCCGTGGCGTTATCGATACACGGGACCACGGTTCGCGATTTCGAGTTCTGTTAATGCACTTTGTCGCATTTATATCGTTTCGAGACTCTTTGCGTGTGTCTCGTCGCTCGACTCGCGACCGACCACCAAAGACACCGCTTGTCTCGAGTTATTAAACGACAGCCTTAGACGTTTATTGCGAGCAACAGGGAAGTTTTCAAGGAGCCGCGTTTACCGAACGACCGGCTTTACCGAATGGTAAAAATGTTATTCTCCAGCGAGATAAGAGTCGACTTAACATCGGGGCGGAAAAATCCGCGCGGAAAATTCACTGGAATAAAATAATCATACACCGAGAAAACATCGGGGAATACCTATTGTGGAACACGAAGGGAAATATGTATCGAGTGTGATCGTTTCGTGTATTCCGTTTGGTACCAGAGAAGTCTTACGGAATAATATATTATTATAACGCGCGTGGGAGTAACTCGATTATCCGGTGAGGCATTCCGCGCCTAATCTAATCGTAATTATACGCCGTGTATCGCGATACGCGAGTTGTCGGATCAAACTCGGGACACATTCCGCGAAGTACACGATTTCGTTAACTTTGAGCACCCGAATCGTCTTCTAATCCAATGGAAAGTTTCAAGAAACTACTAAGAATCTCACGGATTCTATCTACGCAGCGATCGATACGTTTTGTCTTCGGTTGATAGACGATACCGACCCACGCAACGCGATACTTCGATTTTGAATTTTTTTTATTCCCAGTTCTCGCATATACGCGAACCATCGTCTCCGTTGCAGTGTCGTTATCAACCAACCGATGACGCAACAACGATATTTATCTCTTCGTTGAAAGAACACTGTATACAAACACCACAGAATTACCGTCGCGCGTTCAAACCGCTTTTCAATTCACTGGCGAGAGAATCGCATTGTGCGATTATCGAAACACATTTTATTCACTTTCGAAAGTGTACAAAAAGAAATAAATGACCAATCGGAGATTATATTTTGCTTCGAAAAAAAAAAGCAACACTGATCGAACCCGATGTAAAAATCGATTTCACTCGCAATTACAGAATCGTAAGAAAAATCCAAGCTCGATGAAAGAAAAGAAACGAAAAATCCGGTACGAAAACGCGGGTCGAAATTTCGAGCGCGATTAACTTCCCTCGATGATGTTTACATCCCGTAATACCAACGATGAATACTGCTGGGAAATTAGTTGAACCGGTTTAACTGGTCGAATTACCGCACCGCAAAGTGTCCGTAATTCGCGAGTAACTTGAAACGTGTAAATTCGTTTCACAGTTTCGTATCCAGCTCTGGAAACCGTCGTCCGAGGTACAAACTCGGAACGTTTCTTGGTACGCGTTCAATCCGTGGCGATTGGATAATTAATATTAAAGTCCACCGGGCGTTCCGTGCGTTTCCCATTCGCGAGCGGACGAAAAGCACTCGCGCGGAAATCGTCCAGAGTCCCGTCTCGCACCCTCGGGACTCGACCAAGTAGACAAAGATCGGGTCGACCGTGACAAAGAATCGAGCAACGTTTTCCACGAACCTGGGGACCCTTCCTTGTACCAACAGCCGCGTCGAGGGAGGAGAGGACAGACCTCTGAACATTAGCAGGGTGTATTTAATCACCCCGGAAGCGAGGCGTTCGACCCAACGAGCCTAACTTATCCGTGCGCGCGTGTTCGAACGTATTCGTGGAGCCAAACTCTTCGAACGAACGCTACGTTCCCTGTTCAAAGGTGTACGTACGTTTTCTACGAGCACGAATACACCGACAATGCGATTATTCGAACATACAGTCGGCGCACGGACACGAAGTCCTTGAATATTTGAACAAACTGTCTCTTCTATTCGAGTAAACGAAAATTGATATCGGAGATTGTTCTCTTGCCCGAATTGTACGTTTCCCTATCGGGTTCAACTGTACTGGAACGGTCGTATTTTCGAGAAAAGATTAGAAGATTCGATCGATCGGCGAAAGAGTTGTGCGATGTTTCCAAGAAAAGATCAGAAGAAAGAAGATTCGATCGGGGAGAGAATCTTCCTGTCGTGTTTTAAAGAAAAGATTAGAAGAAAGAAGATTCGATCGGTGAGGAAAGTTTCGTTGTACTTTAAAGAGAGGACCAGGAGGAGAGGAAAGATCAACACGGGGTAGAGTATCGGAGGTAGTCCCTTTGTATCGACGAGAGAGACAGACACCATGACAAGTCACCGAATGGTGACGTGGTCGTTGACCGATATTGTAATTCTCTCGGTTAAGACGGTACGTCTCTGTACAGTTCTCTCTCGGTTTCTCCGGTAGAAACAAAATTCCAGGTTGGAGACATCCAGGTGTCATTGTTAACCTTTCATCGTGATTTTCGAAGCCATTGCTCGTACCTTCGTAGACATCGTTGCGGCATTATCACCTCGGAGGGTAACTTTTGTTCGCCACCGAGTGACACGTTTCTTCCTCGCTGGATCCAAGTTGGACTACTTAACGAACTTCGTCGACGCGTTACGACGAAATGGCCACTGCTCGTGAAACGAAAGAAAATCTACAAGAAAGTTCGATGCAGTTCCGCACCATCTAAGACGTATCCGTGGAACTCAGTTAACGACCTAATGCAATGGAACCGCGTCGATCGAAGAGGAGGAGAGACACGTTCTTGTTCACCGAGGACAACACCGGTCGACGCGACAGAATGGAAGCAATCTCCCTAACGTCGTTAACCAGCGAAGGAAACTTTGCTCGCGGAAACGAAACAGTCGTTGCATAATGCCCCGGTTCAACCGACGAAATTCCGTGAGTTCTGGGATTCACGCGGTTAGACGACCAGCGAGGATTTCCTCTCGCTCGGATTGTCCCGGAAAGAAAATAAGAACGCCGAATCCGTGGTTCACAAGCGTCCTGAACCGTCTTCGCCAGGTCGGAGAGAAACGGGGGGACATGCAATTGAGAAGTTATTCCGGCCGGCACCGTCGAAGAAGAAGTTCCCTCGCGGTAAAAAAAAAAGAGAGATTCCGGAACGCGGCGGTTGCGGCCCCAATAATGCGTCGTCTCCGCCAGAGATTCAATTCCGAAAGCGACCGCTTTTTCCACAGGATTATATTAAGTCCCCGGTAATATTCCGGGACGCGGGCGGCGTGTTTGTACTCGAATCGAGGGAGGATTAACGGGAGCGCGCGTCGAGTGGAGCCGAGAAAAAGAAAAAAAAAAAAAAAAAAGAAGAAAAAAGAGAAGTTCGTAGGATCGACTCGTCCTTGGCCCAGAGGGCGCGAGAGACATCTTCGATCCTCGATAGTGGAGCACCGGGACGATGGAAACGAATCGAAAACGATCGTCGAGTAGAGTTTAGAAGAGAAAGAGAGGAAAGAGAGTAGGGGTTAGAGGACACGTTCTTGGAGGAGGAGGCATCGGTGACGCCTTCGATTCTCGATAATAGAGCACTGGGAGGATAGAAATAAGTCGAAAACGATCGTCGAGTAGAATCCGGAGAGAAAAAGAGAGAAGAATTGGAATCGGAGGATCGAATCCTCGTTGACTAGGTCACGCACCGGTGACGCCTTCGATCCTCGATAACGGAGCATCGGGAGCAGCGCGAAAATGGTTACCGAGTAGAGTCGAGGAAAAGAGATCGAAAAAAGAGTAGGAATTAGAGGATCGACTCGTCCTTGACCCAGAGGGTGCAAGAAACACCTTCGATTCTCCGATAATAGAGCACCAGGGGGGTAAAAAGTCGTCGAGAATGTTCTCGACGACCGTATTCGTACAGATCGGTGTATCCCCGATGTCTGAACGTAGGTGGATAACACACAGGGAACTGGCAAGGGGTCCTCTCAACGTACGAAACGCTGGCCACGAATTTCCTCGAGCATAACCGGATCCAGTCAGCAAGTAGCCGTCCTTCGACGTCGAGGGGTTGGACCCCCATCTTCGTCGATCAATACGAACTCAGCCGAGCGACTTCTCTCTCTCTCTCTCTCTCTCTCTCTCTCTCTCTCTCTCTCTCGCAAATAAACGAAGGGCCGGGGCATGTGCACACGGAGATTCACGCGCCTCTTGTTTACCGGAAATTCTCGCCTTTTTTCCCTACCGAATTGTCCTGCTCGCGTTCACCGGATCGGTTTTATTATTCCCGTGTACGCGAGAGATCGGTTTTACCCTTCTCGGGTTCCGGAGATCAATTTCGTCCACCATTTTCCGAGACCGTTCGGGAAAACCGAGAAAACCGGTCAAGGCTGCACGGTGGGTTTTTCGTGATCATAGAGACGATATCGGTGGGTTGGGGCAGCGGTAACGAGAGAATTTCAACCTATGAAATTCAAAACCCAAACGTCAGTCGCACAACGTGCACCCGTAGGGATTTCGTTTCTAAAGCGCGCACGCACCTCTCCGCGTACACCAAGGATGATAATTCCCAATGACGGATTCCGTGTGGGCGTATCGTCCTGTCCCCTACCCTCCCCCTGTTTGCGCTCGAATCATCCAGCCCCCTTTTTGCGCGCGACCAAGGGGGTGGTCGACGCGCGCTTCTGCAAATTTTTGCCGCCTCGTGTTACGCGGCTGGCCGCGCATGGGTCAAGGTTGTCCCAGCTAGTGCGTTTCAACAGAAATCTAGGTTGTCCGATGCCACTGAAACTTTTTTCCGCGTTTTCGCTCGGTCGCGGCCGCGCGAGACCGTAATCAGATTACCTTTCGCCACCGTTCCGCCTCTCGTTAATGGCAAACGCACGGTACCTCTGAGTTTCCCATTATTTCGCGGGATTCGTTCGAGGTCTCTCACAGAGACGAATTTCCGTGGAATTTTCATCGCCACGTATTGCGTTTCATCCATGGCGAGAACGGATACGAAAAGTTTCGTGTATCGTCGCATCGATCCCATTGATCGAGAACCGAGCTATTGCGACAACCCGGGCAAAGGGAGCTGCAACTGGAGGAGCAACTGACTTCGACGAGACGCATCGTTGGACGTAACAAGTGCTGCGCCTTCGCAAACTACACATTTTTTTCACCGATTCGCTTTGCGTACAGTACTCTGGTCGTGTTTCACGGAAGAGATATACTTTGCTCTACGGAGTTTTCCATGGAAGTTTGCTCCTGGGTCGTTCTTTCAGCTGGAGTTGAATCCTCGCGGTAGACCACGGGGACCACTGGGTCCGTACGGGCCCCGTAACTCGATCTCGCTCTCTAGAATATTTCGAATAAAAATTCCATTACTTTACTCTACCTTTCTTAATTTCCAAGGAGAGTGGCATTAACGGTATAATTAAGCAAAAGCCCCTGGGTTCGGAGAGACTCGGTGAGGGTTAATTCCACCAGAGACCGGACCCGGTATCGGTTCCGAAGGTTCCTCGGTGTCGGCGAGAATTTCACCAGTTTTTCAACCGGGACGAGCTTCACCACCATCGATCTTTTTCTATAATGGAGGCTGCATTCTTGAACGAGGTCTCCGGAGAGACATTAATCCCGAGTCGGGGAAAATTGTGTTTGCCTCCGACAAACAATCGTTAAATCGTGCAAATTTAATGGACCACTCGCCGGTTAATTGCACGCACTAATTATTCCGCAGTCGTGGCTCGGTTTTAATCAACGCCGACGTATTCCTCGACCTTCGTGCTTCTCGAGCTGTTTTTCGCGGTTTTTTCCCTCGGTTATTTTCAATTGGTCGATTTTTTGAATATCGTCGCGCAAGCGTACACGATTCTACACGACCGGAACACACTCTCTCTTCGTAATTCCGGAACACCTGGTCGCGAAGCATTCGACAATTCGTTCGATTTTGTTCGGTTTCCATCGATAAGAAGTAACGCGAAAGTTATTATTTCGTGTAGCTGCCACGTCCCCGTGCGAATCAAATTTTAAACGAGTTTGCAGCCCGTTGAAAAAGTCTTGGAAACAACTAACCGAAGTAACAATAAAAGAACGTACCGGATAAAACTATTTCGGTAAATAGTCGTCTGTTGCGGCTACGTCCGATATTATCGATTTTAAAATACTCGTTTGACGAAGCGACGCGATAGCTTGTGGCTCAGTGTGTGTGTGCGTGTTTTTTTATTTTTTCCATGGTTACGTGGGACGAAAAAGAGGAAACGGATAGGGAGACGATGCAATTATCGATAACCGCTGTATTTTCTGTAATTTTAGCGACAGTGTGTTCGCACGATCCGAAACTTTGACATTTTGACGCGTTTCCCGACTCTGGCTTGCGGTTTTGTTTAATTCTGAATTCAATTTATGAATTTCGTCCCCCATGCGTGGGCACACGTTGCTCTATATACGTATGTATATTTTTGAAGGTCAATTTCGAAGTAACTTTGGACAGCGGTGGTCCCGGGTCCGTTTTAACCTACGCAGTGTTTGCATCACAACAGCTGTAGCCGTTGACCCGCTTTTCCGCTCGCTGCGATTGTCGAAATAAATAAATACGAAATTTATAAATTTAATAACGTGAAACTTTGATGAAAAGCCACTTCAAATGTGAATTAATAAAACGTAGGTTTGGATCGGGTTTGCGTCGGTGATTCGAGAGTTAAATAAAACTGTTTTCAAAGAGGTCTCGAATGGAAGGTTTAAAATTGTTCGTAACAAATGCGAACGAAACCATAAAATTGACGATTCGCGAACGAAACCATAAAATTTAACAATTCAACGCGCCCGGTCTTCGTATTGGCTTCGACCTTCTACCGTTACCAATTTTTTGTTTGTTTTTTTTTTTTTTTTTTTTTCAAAATTTAACGCTCGAGAAAAAATTCATAAATAACGGTACGCGTTGGCTTCGTTCCACTGTTAACTTGTTTTTCAAAGTTTAACTCGCGAGAAGAAATTCACGGATAACAATGGCCCTCGAAATAATAATTCGCCGATATCGTTTCGCGCGTATAATGGAAAAATCGCTCGCGATTGCATTTACAACGCAATATCTGGATTCTCTTTGCACACCGTCTTGAGAGAGGAGGATTACCACGGGTTTAGTGGCCAGATCGAAGATGCTAACGAGTCGTTCGTCGTTCGGAAACAAGGGCTGAGTTAGCCACTAGAATTAATTACCGGATCGCGAACTTGCCGAGTCCCGTTGCGCGTGATTTCATCGTCGTTCGAACATCTCTCGTACGAAATACACGGTGGTTCAAAATTCTTCATAGAAATGGAACGAGCTAGAATTCACGGCTCGAAACGAGAACGAATAATAAGAAAATTGCATCGTTTACGCAAAAAATGCATTCGAAGATATTAAACGAGCGTGCATCTAACCGATAACAAACCTTGCACCGTACCGTCGCGAACGTGAACGATAGTTTTAATGGTAAACCTATACGAAAAGAATCACATTAATTTCTAGATATTTTCCCCATTACTCGATCTTCGAATGGATTTCTCCCGAACACAGCCTCCCCCCTCGATGCAATTTTCACATTCCATATTTTCGTCTCGTTTCCTGCCACGGAATCCCTGAAATCCCTTTCGTGGAAATTTTTTTACTCACGGTGTACATCCCGCTGAACCACAAAGGGAAGCGTCGGTTCGAAGGATTCCGCGGGAAACCGCGCGCGCGGAACGCTCGAGAGTCGTTCGACGGGAAAAACGGTGAAAAAGAATTCTTTCCTCGTTATCGGGAGTCTTTGGAAACTCGTGGGGGTCTTCCGCGTCGTCCTCGACGGGTTCAACGGGTTCTTTGACCGGCGTCTCGGAAGACAGGACCACCTCGGGGTTCGACGACATCGTCTAGCTAGCGAGCGAGCGAGCAAGAAGAAGAAGAAGAAGATGAGGGTTCGTTGACTTCGGGGAGTCGTAGTTCTCCCCGGTGCTTCACGGTAAAAGAGCGAACAAGTAATCGAAATTCGAGAATCGCTAAATTCCTGTATCGTATTTTCAGTTTTCCGGCCGAGAGCTCTTTCCACGTTTAACTCGAACGCGACGGGAGCAAGGGAGAGAAACGAGCGCGAGCTTCCTCGCTCGAGGTCGTTCGAGAACAACAAATACCTGCTCCTATTACGGGCTTCTCTTGCCTCCTGTGCTCGCTTTTCACAAGAATGCTTCGGAGATTTTCCACCTCGGCTATCATCGAAGTTCAATGCACCGACGGTGCAGTGACTCCCGGTAATAAATCGAATAGGATAACGCAGGAAGAAGAAGCCGGGCCGGATTTCTACGGCGGCGGGGGTCAAACGCTAAATCCATTTCTCCTCGGCTAAGATCGTACGTAGGATTATTAAATCATTTAGAAGATGGAAGGAAGAGGCTGCTAACTTTATTTACCGTTGCATCCGGTACCGAGAAATGTATTCCCCGAGACGAGCTCCCGGATAGTTTTCTTCACCGTGGAACGACGAGCAGTCGCTTTTAATTCACGTAGTAACCTGGGTCTGGGTTAGGTCTGGGTCTTCTCGGACCCGTGGTGACTTATTCGATTGCATTTTTAGCGTAGATCTTCCATGAAAAATCAGAAACTTACTATACGCAATCCTCGAAGCGTTATCTCGACTTTGCCCGAATAGATCCTTGCACACCTACTTACGTTTGTGTTAAGAAGAGGGGACTGGTGCTTAGTGTACTTGAATTTGTAACGACAAAGGAGTAGACTATTTTAGCGAACGTACGGTCCGTTCGAGGATTCGAATTCGTCTCTTTGTAGCGTCGAACGTCGACTTTTCGAAAGTTTCGATCGACGGTGTCTAATGTAATGGAAATGGTAAAATAGCATTGGATTTGTGGTTACGAAAGGTTGGAAGAGACGCGAGGGTGAGGTAAGGTAGGACGTCTACCCTCTTCGAGTACGTGCACTGCACCTGGACGCTCTAATGCCGACTTGGGAATTTCCCCGGTTGCAACTCACGTGCCGGTGAAGCGCGCGGTGGCGTCAGTTGCTCCACTGGCGCGCGGGTACCGAGCCATTTTCTCGAGTCGTTGATTTTCCTGGTTAATTTCGCCCCTTAGCGGAAGCTACGACGAAATAATAGAATTCTTTCTACGAAATGTTCGTGCTGGGTGAAATTAAAGTTGCGTGTGGACCCAAGATCACCACCCCGTGATCGCTCAAAGTGTTAATATCGCGAGTGTTGGAAGCGTCTCGCGATAAAGCGATTCGATTCTTACCGCGAAATCCATCGTCACTTTTGTGTGTGTCTGTGTGTCTGTGTGTGTTCACGCGCGGGTTTCGTTTTTCCGTTTCTCGGTACCGCTCCCGACGCGGGAAACTGGCGCGAGGTTAACGCCAGCCAAGTGTGCAAGGTCAGCGTTTGATTAAATGCCCGTCGACACGTCATATAATTTCGGCGTCGCGTTTTATTTGCGTTACGGTCACAGAGATCGTTTCAGCGGCTCGATTTCGGTTACTCGGTAAAAAATTGGAGAGAAACGTGCGGTTAACGCCCGTATCGCGTACACCTTTCTCCCCTCGCGAGAAGAAATAAAATAAATCAAGAGTATCCGCGGGCCTGGTTATTACGAGCAAGGATTCATCGATAAGAGCGCGCGTTGCGTTTCGCGAATCGTGCAGGGGAATTCCGAAACAATTGCTCTACGAAGCGTTTAAAGAAGCAGCTGTGACGCCCTTCTTCCACTTTGAGAGATAAATAATAATCCACCGACGAGAAAATGATTCATTAACTGCGAACGCAAAGTTGCATCAGCACAGAGGGAACGGTGCATTTGCTTCTCGTTTATCGTTGCTCGGTGTTTTCTAAAAAAAAGAAAACGAATGCAATCGTACCGGTCTAGACACCGGATTTTTTCAACGTACTTTCGAAACTTAATTCAATTTAGAACCCAGAACCGTGAGACGTAATTTCTTCGTAGTACATTGCACTCTGCAACGATCAGCGCACTTTTTCCATCTCGGAGTAACGTGCCTCGTAATCTCTAGGGGCCGCATAACTTTTTCAATTTTTCAAAAGGTACAAATGTGCGACGTACGCTCCTCTTCGAGACACCCTTCGCTTGTTCGAGTTCCCGCCGAGGTTCGCGCCGGTGAATTTGAAATTATCTTCGGTCGAGGTGTTTCTGAAATTCCATCGGAACGAAAATTCCCCGCGGTCGATAATTGTCGGGTTTCCGTAAAATAGCATCCTCGTCGATAAACGCGTAATCCTCTCCCGTGTTTGTCCCCGTCGTTCGAAATCGGTTTTCATCGCTATTAAAATCGTCCACCCGACGAGAAGCGGCTCTATCGACCGGGTCGTGCGCTCGAGTCGTCGCGAACCGATTACGCGAGGTTGCATCGTCATCCATCGTGTACGCGAGGGTCCCCCCTGTCCTCTCGATGACTGCTGCTCCCGGAGAGCAATCGAGACCGCGGTCGAGAGCGTTACGTCAGTGATTGCTCGCTGCGTTCTCGTGGAAGCTTCGACTCGCGTCGGTTTCACCTTGAGTAGTCTTCGTCGTGGAATCGTGCGAAAAAGTCGTTCCGTCGTCGACCTGGAACGCGATACACGTTTCGTTACGATAACGTTCTCGAGGTACGACGAGCCACGTCCCGGTGTAAAACAGTCTCGTTCCACGGTCCCGTGAACCTCACGAGTCACCGCGAATCGCACCGAGAAATCGTCTCTGCGACGAATTGCACCCGGATCGACACCAGACGACACCAGGTGGTACGCTAATTCGTAGCCGTTTGGTAACGTGCCAACGTTTCGACGAAGGTTGAACCGTGACCGGACCTCGTTGTATTTTATTTCCACGGTCGCTCGACCGTGAATCGACCACCGAGAATCGCGCCGAACGCGGTTCTCGAGTTACATTTCCGTTGAGAATTTTCCTCCGGCGGGGTACACACCTCTAGAAAGGAAAAACTGTACACAACCGAGAACGAACGGCGTAGAAGAGAGAGACGACGAAGCCTCCACGCGAATCGAAGTGGCTCAATTCGGTTGATTAAATTGGCCTCGATTTACGTTCGAGAAGTGAGTTACCGAGCTTCTTCGTTACCACGCCCATGGTTTTGTGCGTGCTCGCTCGCGACTAATTTTACCAATCGGAGTTTCAAACGGTGCGTTTCCGCCGTGAAAAGATCCCCCCCGAGTTCATCAACGGGGAGAAACACCACGCGAGGCTAGATACACCACGCTCGAAGAGAAAACTTTCCGTGTTTCACGGCACTTGTTCGGTATATCGAGAATCTCGAAAAATTCACTCTCAACGTTAGCTCGGATCGGAGATTGACATGATACTGCGCACCGTGAGCTACTCCGTCAGGTGCCAATTAGGTGGCATCGTGCATAAACGCGAGAGGAGGTCTCGTCTTGGAAACATTAGAAAAGGTGCGACTGAGAATATTAAATACGACTGTTGCGATCGTTTCGATGGAAGGTAATTCTCGAAATTTCTCGACGTTGTAACAATTCGTTTGTAATGTTTACTTTATAAACGAACGGAGAGTAACCCAGTGGGCTACACTTTGCCGGGAAACGAAGGAAAGGTTAACACGGTTGGTTCTCGGTGTTGCTCACCGATGTTCGTCTTCGTTTCTCGACAGAATCGGGTCGTTGGTGGAAAGTCGTTTCGTACATTCGCGAGGAACGCGTAAACACATTCGCGGTGTAACGCGAGACGATGCGGTAGCGAGGCGAGCGATTTTCGCGCGAGGAGCAAGAAAACTATTCTCCGGCCTGATTCGCGATTTCTCGATTCGATCGCGTTGTTTATAAATATCCACGTCGCGAGGATATCCGCCTTGCTCGGTGTCCTATTTTTTTTTTTTTCTATTTTCGAAACATCGTTTCGAGAATCGAAGTCTCCGGTGGTTACAAAAATTGTTATTCCCTCGATTTATTTTCGCGTTTCGCGGTCGCGCGCTCATCGCGGTGCATTCTCAATTTTGTCACCCAGGGGATACGAAAATTCTGACGTGTCGAGTCCGCCAACGCAGAAAACAGTTCCACGAGTATTTTTTTTCCATTTTTTTTTTCTCCGAGACCTTTTCCGATTCGCCGTGGAAATAACGTCGTTAGATATATATATATTTTTTTCTTTTTTTTTTTACACGGTCGAAATTCAGCTCGCCCGGGGAAACGCACAACCGGGGATCAGAAATTCCACCATCCGCGCGGTGTTTCACCCGTTTTGGTGTTTTATCTCTCTCCAGCGACGGAATAACATTACACGATCAGCCGTTGCCCGGCAAGACGGTAACACGGCTCGCGTGAATTTTCCTCGTCGGGGTGCTTAGTTTTCGTCGACCATCGCTGATAAATGGCAGAATCCCCGGGAAAAGATCCCCAGCGTGAGATCCGACTGACGTATCTGGGTTAGAATACCGGCTTTTCCCCGTGCCTGTAGCGCTATAGCTCGCTTTTCCACCTGGTTAGAACGACTTTTCCCGCCTTTGGTAGACGTTCTCTTATTTTCTTTTCTCTCTTTTTTTCTTTTCTTCATCTTCCTTCGCGGTATCCCCTTGTGTTGCCTCCCCATTAAATTTAAGCTGCCGCGGATAACGTATCATTCGTTCTCATTATACTCGTTTTCCGTTGCAGTTTCCACGAAGGCGTTGGAAGGCGCAAAGAGCTTGGGCGGACTTTTGTACAGCGCCGTGAACAAGGCCAGCAAGACCGTCGTTGAGGCAGGCGTCAAGATCAAGAAGACCGTCGAGGAGAATGTAAGTAACGATTGAATTTTGTTTTACTTTTTTTTTTGTTCTTCCTTCCATAGTTTTATCTTCTAATCTTATAATCCGTCGAGATAGGCACGCACGAGCGCGAAACGTCTCCCTTTGTCCCGGATGGAAAATGTTTTTCGAATAAAAGCCAACGAACAAAAGCAAACGCGCTGCGCCTGATAGATTTGCTACGTTTATTCGATTGAACGGGTATTTTTCGCGTTTTTTTCTTTTTTTGTCACTCTCCATCGCGAAATGTTCCGCGACTCGAATTATAAATTTTCAATGCAACGAACGTGTTATCGGCGAGATTCTTTTCAACCTTTGCTCGCTCGAAACCTTTCACCGGGACAACAAATTTCGTCCATCTTCGTTCGACCAGCCCGGAATCTATAAACGATTTTTAATCTTCGTTTCACTGAACATTCATCGGATCGCCCACTGAGATATCGTCGCGAACGTAGTTTGAAAATTGTCGCGCTTCACGATGGATTCGTGAATCGAGCGCACAGTTTCCATTGGAAATTTTTTTCTATCCCATTATCGAAAGCAACATCGATAACTGAACTTTTGAAAGGATTCGAATGCTCTGAAATTTCATCATTTTTGAAACAGCGAGCAACGAAGAAAAACATTGTTCTCTCTTCTCTCTTGTACGCTATTGATATTTGCGTTACGTTGCAACGTAAATAATAATAACTCGATAGGTACGAAAATATGAAATAAATCCGAGTGTTTAATCGTTCCGTAGTTACCGGCCCCGGACAACAACCGGATACAAACGTATCGTTGAAAAATTCATCGAAAAGCTTTTTCATTAAATCGCTTTTATTAAAATTCCCCCGGAACCCTTTCAGCAACGATTGGTGGAAATTTCGGTAGTTTCCCGGTCCGTGGAAAGTTTGTCTCTTTTTTTTTTATTTCCCGTTGAAAAGCGAACCGGTTGGCTACTGTTCGAAAACACGAGCAACGTGTTTGATTTCTGGGCACAACACCATGGGCTGGCGCGCATGGTTGAATCGCGCAACAAGTTTAACTTCGCAGCTTTTTCGACGACCGACGACGAAATTTTCCCAATAATACCGTGGGCCATTGTCGTCGCGGAAAACGTTTGCGGAGAGATCTGTTTTCCGCGTGGTATTCGAGAGTTTAATTCCGTGGACTTGGACTCCTTCGTTCGTCGAGTTTCTCCCTCCTCTTCGATGAACCGTGATAATTGGAGCGAGCGTATCGTCTTATTTCCGTTCGGGGAATAAATCTCCCGACCGAGTGGAAAATAATTTCCCCTGTATCGGGACGGTGAGGAAAAAGAAGAAGAAAAAAGAAAAGAAAAAATAGAAAGAAAGATAGATAGACAGAAAAAGAAAAAAATTGGAAAACTCGAAGCAAAGAAATCGTCCGAGCGTCTACGTCGCGACGTCCTTGACGGATCCGGCTCGTTGGATCGCAGAAGGGACGAGTTAACGTGTTTGCATTCAAGAATCGTGATCCAGTTATCGGATGATTAATCCGTCGTCGCTAACGAAGCTGATAAAACACGACAGAATCGCAGGGTCAGTGTTAAACGTTGGACAATTACTCGGCGGATCGATTCATTTGTAACTGTTATTACGTATGTACATTCGCTGTAAATGAGATGAAATTGACGTATCGAGTCTGGTTCTCGTTAATTACTTTGGCATTTACGATGATGATAATAACGATATCGGATTTATTAGACGGTTGCGTGCAACGTGTACTGCGAAACGATCGAAATTGCTACAGTTGCAAAAACTTGTACAAACGGTGGCTGTTCCGTTAAAAATTTCCCTGTCGGCTCCGTTCCTCTCGTTCCGAGGTTTATCAATATTTAGACACGCGAACCGGAGAGGCGCGAATATTCGAGAATTTCGTTCGTTCGTTCGTTGGTTCGTTCGTTGATTCGTTCGTTCGCTCGCGGGGAAATATCATTTCAATTCGGATAATGCGCTCGATGAAACGGAGACGTGGCTCTGGATATTTTCCGAAGGAAGGAAATCACCGTACATTTTCCTAAGCGTCGCTATTCATTCGCATCCCGACACGCCGACAATTTTTCCGCGTTACGCGTTTGCTTCTCGACCTTGCGTTCGTCGTTTCACGATTCTCGAGATCATTCCCTCTCGTCCCGGTACACGATCCCGTTGAAAAGCGAGCTTCTCGATAGAGATTCCACGAATCGTAGCCATACAGCGACCCTGCGAGTTCCATGAACTTGCACGAAGGTCTATCCACCCCGAAAGGTTGTTAAACTTTATTTCATCGAGAACGGATATTTTTTTTTCCACCGTGTTATCGAACCGGAACAAACCGCGGGATATTAATGTTTGCTCGCGATCCGTTTCGGTGAAATGCAACGAACTCTCGACGATCGTTTCATAAACGACCTGCGCTTCACCTTCGAAACCCAATACCTGACGAATGGGATGACCTGAACGCGTGTACGATAGTTCGACACACGCATGGAAATATATGTACATGTTCGAGGAAGTAAATCTACGCACCAAAGTGGGTAAAAAGTATTTTATCAACCCTATTCTTCGAGTTACGATCGTAGAGAGTGTTCAGAGTGCGAGAGAATAGATTCTTCAAAGTCCAATTATTCTTCAATGCTTACTCTGTATCTCCTGTACATTCTGTTCCTTTCAAAGGTAAATTTCTCATCTCCGCACAGTACATTGTTATCTCCCGACGAGCACACGATAGATTTTTTAAACGGTCTCGAAATAAAAGATGTCGGAGGACAAAGGGGACACTTACAACTTTTTCACTTTGAACTTTGAACGTTTCCTTCGATCGTTCCTAACTCGAAAATTAAGGAGTATGTAGGACACACGTTCGTCGGACCTTCTTTACCCCTTCTAGTGTGTAGACTCGCCTCCTCGAGCCGAGAAAAGCATTTTTGAATCGCCCTGTACAGTTTCCTCGAACACTCGATGGCTGAAATTCTCTGAAATTCATTCTCGCCACAGAGGAGAGCGGAATTTTTCCCAGAACCTCTGATAACGAAACGGGGGAAAACGTCATCGTTGTATCGCCTTGACCGTTTCGAATCCCTCTGAAAATTCAATAGGGGAATCCACGGTGCGTAACGAAGCTCGAAGGAAAGCAAATTTGAAAATTAAGAATTCTGATGAAACCGTGTTCGACGTATGCCGGGTATTGCGTCACACGTTGAAAAATTGGTAGAGAAAACTCGGCGTATCCACGACGAACCCACGAGATCGTGCTCGTTATTAAAGACAATTAAAGATTAACAATAATTAATATAATATTTGCGTTTGAAATGTACATCCCGTCTGTACAAAGCTCAGTCCGTCCCGGGCAAACTTTTATTTCCAAATATATCGCCGAGAACGTCCTTGCGGGACGAAACATCGAATAACCGTTCCGATTCGCGCAAGTATTAATTTAATTAAATGCAAATAATTACTCGAAGCTGGGAATGCCGCGGAATTACCTATATTTTAATATCGCATTACGGAACACGGCCAAGTTTTCCAGAGGACCATTTTACCAATGATAAAATACAATTTATTGTTATACCGGTGAACAGGAGCCGGGGCGCGGAAATACACGCGTGCACGCCCGAGCGAGTTTTCCGTGCTTTATTATCTCTCCGCGGAAATTCGTTGTAGACACACATAATTAAATGTACGCTCTCGAAACTCGTAAACGTGGCTCCGCGGAATTGGTAAGTACCGTTTCGTTCCTTTGCGTGGGCGGAGAGAGACCGACGATAGGGGGTTGGGGGGGTGGGGGTGGGCGCTACGGCGTGGTCCGGGGTAGGACGACGGAAGCAAATTTGTGTACTTCGGTGTATTAAAAACACATATTTGCGTAATAATTCCGACGAGCAATCGCAATTTCCGATTCGAGTCGCGGCGATGGATGGAGTGGAGGGGAGTGGAGGGGGAGGAGGAGATTATTTACCGAGCGAAGGCCGATTCGTACGTACGTATCTACGTATGTACCCAGCTTCGTTTTCCCCGGCAAATTGGAAACGTTATAAAAAGTTCCTCGTCGTTCGCTCGAAGATTATACGCGATATCGGGGATAATTGAAAACGCGTAACTTTGAAAGCGGTTCCGCGAAACGAGCCGTTTGTAGACGCACCCGATCCGCGAACGATTCACCGTGAAAGCTTCTATCGAATGAATGCCAACAGCCGCCACTAGTCGCAGGTATCGCGTCGGGCCAATTTATATTTCGCTTTGTGGAAAAATTCTGTCCTTCGACGAGCATCAACCAAATGGCTTTTAAGTGGCTGGCTTTAAAATGTAGGTCGTCGAAATTTATCAATCGCGCGTGTCCTCACTTTTGATTTCGTTTCTGGGTCACGTGACGTCCGTTCCATCCATCCATCCCCTCCACTTCCCTCGTTTCAAGCCCGCCGGGGATCCGGTCGGTTTTAAGTTCGAGAAGAAGAAGAATCGCAAGAACAAATATTAACGAATCCGATGGAATTCAATTTCGCGCCATCGACGATGATCGTTACAAATCCTTTGGAATCCTCGAGTTTCACCGAACCACGGGATTTTACGTGTCACGCTCTTCTCCCAGGGGTCGGGCAATCTTTTCCGTGGTTCACCGTCTTCGTGCAGGACGTGTGCCGTGTGTACACGTGACGTGCAATTTCTCTCGGGAGACCACGATGCACCGACAATACCAAGGTTTAATGCGCGCGTTCCTCTCGCGACGTCCGCTACGAAACTTCCCATCTCGCGATTTAAAATAACGCGAACGTCTCGAATACGACCGCTCCAGGCGGAGGAAACTTTTGTGGATGCGAGCTCGCGACTGTCCAGACCGAATCGTATTTTTAATTACGCGATACGATACGTTCACCCGGCTGCGCCAATCCGAATTGATTTCGGATGCACGAGGTTGCAGTTTCAATGTTTGCATCGGGTGAATTGAGAGGGACTGGGTATTTTTAGGAAAATTGAATATACGTTTGATGCGTAATTAAATAGTTTTATTTACAAACGTATTTTACATTTTGATCTATTTTTATTCACGAAAAAGTTCTTCCCCATTTCGAAACGCCAAATTCCCCATTTAGAGTTACCGGTATCACTTTAATGTGTCCACGACGATGAAAAATTCTAGATTGATTTGTATATTCTTCCGAACACAGCAACAACCGATTAGAATTTACTGTCGTGCTACTGAACGACCATTGGTTGAACGAAAAAGTAGTGAAATGCTACATAAAGCGAAAATGAAACATCTTCCAAGTGGTTGGACAAGCCGGAGATTTATTTCGATTTTGTGGATACAGACAAATGCTGGAATCTCTACAAATATAATTGTTCTTGTTAATACGTGGCACGTGAATAACGGACGAGTACAAAATTGATGAAATAGTACCGTTTCGATAGAAATCGACGAGCAGTTTCAAACTTCCGGACAGCACGAATTCAAGGAAGACACAACTCTCTCGAAATCTCGGTTGCGGTGGTATAAATCTTACTTAACGTTTCCATTAGCAAACTCGCTGGTATCACTCAAGCTACGCGACTCGACGATTTAAATTAACTTAGTAGGATTTCATACCTCGACGAAGTAGGATTTTCTAGTGAAATTCTAGCCAATGCTGTAGCGAAGAAATACCACTCTCTTCCTTAATCCTCCCAGTGTACCGGACTACGCAGTTTCCTGTCGAAGTCATTTCCGATTCGTACCGACGTTTCACCGATACGGACACGTTTGCCCGAATTTCGAGCTCCTCGCGAACATTAACGTAGAAATGAAATTTAAATTAAAGGGAATTAATTCACGAATGCAATAACTCCCCTTTTTTTTATCGCATGCGTAAGGTTGCACCGTAAAAAAGGATCGTTGGCAACCGTGCATAAATCGCGGGTGGTAACGTGGTCGTTTCCGTAATTGTGACCGTATATTTCGGCGAAAATTAATAATCGAGCCACTTTTAAAAGGAAATTTTCGAAATAGGTCAAACTCTCGCCACTTTCGTAGCTTCGATGTTAATACCTTACCGTTGGGTATATCGAATGGAAATAATTGCTTGTCGGAGGTTGGAACATCGCTATACGTACTTAAGTACGCGGCACAATTATCGCGATAATGAGACTTAGTGCTTCTGTGCGTATTTCGAGGAAAACTACGGGTCGGAAGCGAGCTCGGAGGATTAAATCTTTCTTTGAGAACGGGTTTGTAATTTTGAGAGTACCTAAGAAAATATGAATAATAAATCTTGCAAATTGAAACGTTACGAGGTACTCCGACAATCGCTGGTAGGTTTCCCCGAACGTTGTATCCGGTACCGTGAACCGGTGCGTATTTCGTCGCGATGGATAAAGTTCGTGGAACGAAAAACTGGGCAAGAAACGTCGAGACGTTTTTTAACACGGGTCGATGCATCGATTCGTTTCCAACGCGTCGTCCTATCGTTAATGGAATTTTCTCCAGGAGTGGACGTACCGTGTCGTAATTCTCGGATATCCGTTGGCGAATATTCCGTTCGGTCGGGCACGAGTGAAAAATCACGTACGAAATTAGTCGGCCACTGAGCGACAAGTTATGTCATCGGTATCTACGTATTGTTGCCGATTCGTTATCAAGGGACTGGTCGATGAAAAGGTAACGTCATGACGATCGAAATTAGATTTCCACTGCCTACGCAACGGACGCAAATTCGAGCGAGCCACTTCTGTCCAACGATCGAATGAATTACATTTCGATGGGACACCGGAGCGAACGATGATCCGTCGAGCGCATAATAAAGTTTACTACGGAGCTGTCTAATGTGTGGAGAAAAAAAATTTACGTGGAAAATCGAAATTTCAGGTACAACCCGGTTTACAGAGAAATCGAACCACCGGTGAAATTTAATTCGAGATACGCGACTTGTCCGCGCTGGAACATTTACGAATATTAGATCCAAGGTTTAAGATACACACGTGTGTGGGTGTATGTGGGTGTGTATTGGATCGAGAACACCTGCTCGCGATACTCGTTCGTTGATAGCACGACGCGGTCGATGCGGTGCACAAGTGTCCAAAGATTCTTGAAGTTACGAGTCGACAAAGTCGGTTGGGTCGCTCGATAAGTTGTAAGTTTGGTAAATTCAAAATTGCTCGATCAACTCGATCGACCTGATCTTGTTCCTCAACGATGACTAACACGGTGCCGAACAAAACTTGGAATTAGCGAATCCGACGTTAATGGATCGGACGACAAGTTGGAAGTTCGATAGTGTCAAAATTACTCGATCGCCCCGGACGGTACTGTGTCGGATAACGGGGATAAATAAGGAGGAAATTAGTTCGATCTTGTTCGTATTTAACGATTAATACGGTCCGGTGGAAAACTTCTAATTACCGAATACGACGTTAATAGATTGGACGACAAGTTGGAAGTTCGGTACGGAATTACCCGATCGCCTCGAGGTTGGAAAATTGCGAGGTGATAAATACGAAGGGAATTGGCCCGATCTTGGCTGTATTTAATAACTAATGTTCGAGAGCAAAGCCACGTATTATCGAATCCGACTGTAACGCGTAATATTCCTACGTTGAATCGTCGTTGGGAGTGATTCGATTCATTAACGAAAGTGCAGGAGCGGACCGAGCGGTACCACGGAGTAGTCGAGTTGGTGGAAATTCTGTGAGAAAAGTAGGAAATTAAGGGAAGTTCGTAGGTCGGAGCCGTAAACTTTAGGGGTGCGTTCCGTGTTATCCCTCTTAATCCATCTTTAAGGTTACTTCGGACCCCTGCATGTTGCAACGATCGTTAAAAGAATAATAGGATTTCGCGGAAGAAACGACGGGAGGAAAAGCCTTCGGAAAAGTTACGGGGAGCGCTCCGTGCCTAAATTATCGACGAATTCGTCGACGAAGGAACACGTTTCATCGACTCTTGGATATTTTCGTTGATTTCGGGAATGGATTTATACGCGACTTTGTCGCGCTTGCTTGCCTCCGCGTCGCTTTGAGTTTTCAGTTACGTCGAGTCTCGTGACGGACATTTTCGAGAATTAAGCTCCGCAGGGCGGAGAGAAAGAAAGAGAGAGAGAAATATTCGTCGACAGCTTAATTGCCGTAGCAGACTTTTTCACCTTGGCGGACGTGGAGAACTTTGAAAAGTGAAAACCGTTGGTTGGCGACGCATCGCGGGTAACGTTATTCCGCTTTTCACGATGAAAAAGAACACCTCTGACAGTCACCTTCGTCTTTCCAGCTAGAAGCCTCGATGAAAGGAACGTGACACGGCCGTGTCGTGCGTCCTACCGGTTGACAAGTGTCGTTCCTAATAACGCTCGCTACGATATATATATATATATATATATATATATATATATATATATATATATATATATATATATATATATATACACATATTATATATATATACATTATACGTATACGTACGTATAGGTATTATTCGTCGTCGTCTAATAAACTCCAGCGACTTCTCCGTCGTCGTTTGTACTTCACTGGACGTTTCCCTTATGATGTACGATCAACGAGTCGGGAAAATCTATCAACCGTACGACGGACGCGAGGAACCGATTAACCGTGACCGATACTTCTTCGCAGTATCGGATCGCACGGCGTTGGTGTACCTTCTTCCAGCCAAATAACGCGTCTGTAATTTCCGCCGGTCTCTCCGGTATAAGTATTAAATTCCGTGAATTATTAGCGCCGCTCGATCGCACGGAAGCCGATAAATCCGTGTAATCTAAACGGGCAGGTATCCCTGAATATCGTTTACAATCGAGCAAACACGTTCTGTCACGTAGCACGCATTACGCGCTACGTACCACGGCCGGAAATATCGAAGTTACGTGGATCCATACGCGTGTTGCCGCCTCACCTTGTCCTCGAGCCGACGCGAGATTAACCGAAAGGAAAAATCAACCGAGCCGGCGAGCTCGTCGAACAACGTCGTGTCGCGGTCGCGAGCTGACGCATCTTGGAAAAATGACACCGTCATTCAACAAAATAGAAACTCTCTTCGACGAATCGAACGTTGCTTCGATCGGAGACCGAGCGTATTAATGAACGTTCACAGTAACAGTGGTGTAGACGATCATGGGACTCGTGCTCGATCTTGAGTAAACGTTTCGAAGGATGATTCTAGTTTTTATCTTACCTTTCTTAATTTCTAAGAAAAGCTGGATAAACGGTTCGATCGGGTATACTTGACCTTGCCCAAGGTAGATTCTACTTATTTATCTTGCTTTTCTTAATTTCTAAGAAGAGTCCTAGCAACTGTATATAATCGAAACAGGGTGAGTGTCTCTGGGTCGGAGAAGACCCGTCGGTCGACATACAGATAACAGTCGTGGATAGTTGTTAAGGATATAAAATCGTAATTTTCCAGAAAATTTCTTCTTCTTATTTTCGAAGAGTATCTGTATAAACGATACGATCGAGTACTTTGTCTCACCCAAGTATCTCGAAGAAAGATTCTACTCTTTTCATCTTACTTTCCTTACTTTCTAAGAGAAACTGTACCAATTGCGTTCTCGAGAAAGACTCCCGGGTCGGTGAAGACCCAGTCAGACGTCAATCGATCCACAGATATCGATCGTGGACTTGTTGCGAGTAATTTCCCCGAAAATTTCTTCGTCTTACATTCAAAGAAAACCTCTATAAACGATACAATCGAGTACTTTACCTCATTCAAATATCTCAAAGAAAGATTCTACTCTTTTCATCTTACTTTCCTTACTTTCTAAGAGAAACTGTACCAATTGCGTTCTCGAGAAGACTTTCCGGGTCGGTGAAGACCAAAACAAGCGTCAATCGATCCACAGATATCGATCGTGGACGGTTGTTCCGAGTAATTTCCCCGAAAATTTCTTCGTCTTACATTCAAAGAAAACCTCTATAAACGATACAATCGAGTACTTTACCTCATTCAAATATCTCCAAGAAAGATTCTACTCTTTTCATCTTACTTTCCTTACTTTCTAAGAGATTGGTTCAGTTTCTAAGAGAAACTGTATCAATTGCGTTCTCGAGAAAGACTCCCGGGTCGGTGAAGACCCAGACAGGCGCCAATCGGCCCACAGATACCGATCGTGAACCATTGTTTCGAGTTTCGCGATCCCTGTCGCGATCGAGCCCCGTCGATCCGTAAAACGGTAATTTCCCCGAAAATGTCGAGTCCCGGCGACGTAGCGTTAAATTGCGACGATAATGCGACGATAATGATCGCTAATATCGTCCAACAAGTGGATCGTGCTCTACACGTCAGGCTCGAGCTGCCGCCACAGTAGTCGTGTCCGTGTACGGTCAGACGCGCTCCGCCGCAGAAACGATTACCGAGCGCCGCCCGATACCTACCTCGGTGTGGTTACAGTTGCGAGACGACCGTCCAACACACGTAGACGCACACGTGCACACGACGTAACAATGCTACTCGTACGTGTACGGGCGATAAAAGATTTCTCTTTACGTTCGCCGCGAGTTCGTCGCGGGTATACGCGCGAACCTACGTACGTATTCACGCGTGTAGGTACGTGTACATATGCATACATTTATGTATATATAAATATACACGTGTGTACGTACGTGTCCCGCGACGAAACTACGCCGCGTTGCATACACGACCGTGGAGAGAACAGAGGCAGTTGGTATTGATTCAAACGCCCCGACCTCTTCGTTCGAGACCCAGACTACACCGAACGCGGGCCAACTCGCACCGTCGAACATCTTCCCGGTTTTGTGCATCGACTTCTGGTCTCGAAAAAAAAAAATAGAAGAAGAAGAAAAAAAAAAGAAAACGGCAATAACAACACCTACGTCGCGCTCACGATGGCACACGTACGACGCTTCTCCGTAGCTCGCCGATTGGCGCTTGCCGCGTCCCCGTCCCCGTCGCCGCCGCCGCCGCTCCGTTCCTTTTTAATCCTCCTCCCACGGTTTGTTTGCCCGCCACAATTTCTGTCTCTCTGTGCGCCGCGCTCGACACCCGGTGTGGTCCCCTCTCTGTCCGCGACGCGCGTTTTCGCGCTCCCCGTCTCCCTCCGTCTCGCGCGCGCGAGAATCGATGCCTTGAGCCTTGAACTTTCTCCGGCCTCTCGCTCCTCGGCTCTACGCACACACCGGGGTGGGCTCTCCTCGTCTCTAATTCTCTCTAGATTCTCACCCCCTCTCGCTCTCTCTACGTGTGTACGTACGTATATTTTCATATGTATATATACATACACACGTGGAAATACATACGCGTAAAGAGACACGTATACCCGCGTACACGATTTTCATATCTATGTATATATATATATATTTATTTATATATATTTTCATACATGTATACACACACACAGATGGAAATATATAAGCAAAAAGAGACACGTACACACGGGTACACTATCGCGGACTGTTTGCACGGATTTGATACTGCGTATATCGAATGTCGATACCATCCGCCTGTGAATTTCAAGCGTTTGACAGCTCAAGGTTCCCGGAACAGCTGATGCCCCGGGAGCGGCTAGGCGCGGAGCGGAGCGGCTAGGCGAGGCGCGGTGTTTCGACGATTCGCGTCGAACCGAGCCACGAGCGACGGATCCGCTGCTCTATCATTATCGTCGAATTTACCAGGATAGCGTAAAAGCTTCCCATTTGCGCAGCGCATTATCGATTTTCGTTGGCCCGTCGCCGGTGTATCCGGCCCTCCTCCTCCTCCTCCACCTCCGCCTCCTCCACCTCCTCCACCTCCTCCCGCTACCCTCATCTCGCCCCTTTCGCGTTCCTTTCCCCCTCGAGCGAGACCGGGCGCCCGGCTTTTTGCAGAACCGTGTACCAGCTGGCACGTTCGGCCGATTACGAACGCGACGCTTCGAAGGTCAGTTTGTACGTAAATTAATAGAGACGCGGGTGCTCCGATCGTGTCGTCCGTCTCTCCCATTCCGCGCCACGATCGATCGATTATTTCAACGGAATCGCGAAACCTCCGCGCGCACCTGCAACGCGTAGACACGAGAACCGGGGGCCACGAACCGTCCCGACGACCATTTTCCGATTCGATTTGTCAAACTGTCGCGCGAATCGCGGCAACGGACACCGATATACCGTTCTTTTCGACGCGAGAACCGACGAACGTTACGTACAGACGTAACCGGGAGGGTCAAAGCACCCGGTCGATGTTTGTCAATTTTCAACGGTTTCGTGATCACGGCGATCGGTCGTCGTTCCCTTTGTTTTGGTAAACCGTGTTGCTGCTCGTCGATAGTGTGAAAATTCCGCAATCTGGAGTAACCGGCAGTCCCGTTGCGGACATACACACACACACACACGCGCGATACAACGGGACCGAAATAGAGTTTTCACGCTCAAGATCAAAGAGACGCCGATAGAGAGAGACTCTACGGGAGAACAACGTTCCGAGGAGCGGTCAGAGATCATTGTCGACGAGAGAGACCGTGGCTCCCGCACCCACACCCCGTTATCGGGGAACTCCGATCGATTATCGGATCGTCGCCGTGTTTGTTGTTATTTTTATCCGGCAACGTTTCCTGAATACTCGACACTCGTTTTTCTACGAGTGTGTACCCTCAAGGTTCAGGTTTATCTTACTCGGCGCTCGACTCCGATTCCGGAACGTTACACGGTGGAACGACCGATCGGTAATGTCTGTTTTCCAACGGTGAAACGAAATCGAAATCGAGGGCAATTCGTTTCGTTACACAAATGTAACACCTTCTTGATGAATTTTCAAGGTTAAAAAGAAGCTGTTAGCAATTTATTACCGGTAACTTGTTTATTACCGAATTTACTTTCGAGTGACCGAATATTTCTACAGGAGTCGATCGAGTAATTTTGAAAGAAAGATAGAAATAGGTCACTTTGATAGTTTTAGGGTTGATACCTTGTTTCTAATTAGATTGGACTATTCAATGGTACCAGAATCGCGATCGATGATGGTGTATTGTTTCATCTTGCAAAAAAATTCCCCCGAGAGGATATTTATCGATCGCGAGGAGAAATATTCGCAGAGAAGCTTATTAACCTGTATGGTATTTTCGAAAAATTTCAATCTCGGAAAGAACTCGATCGAAAGGTAATATACGTTGTTGCGTCGTCTGTGGAGGCAGGAAAGCGTTTGGAATACCTCGACGTTCCCGAATTGTCTACGCAAAGCGAAACATTCTCGATGCCGGCACCACCACCACCTTTGTGCTCTTTGAGATTATGCGTGCCGACGGTTGCAATTTGATTTTGATTCGCTTTTATTTACGCTTGTTTCGCGACCTCTTGTTCTCCATTAAAAGAGATATTTCGAAAGCTCGGTAGCTAACGGCGATATTCCAACGTACAAAGTCTTCAGCGGTGAATTAAAAAATTTAATTAAAAATGTAAGTTCCCTCGCTGGCCGTTTAATTTCCACCGCACGGAACACGAAGCGGTGGGAATGGCGCGTCGATTTATCGGCAAATTGCAGCCCGTTGCGGGACTACGAATCGAGTAGTATATCCATCCCGGTGAAACGTCGAGTTTCATTTTTCGGTTTACCTTCGATTTTACTTTCGTATTTTTTCACCGTTCGGCGTTCCATCGACCCCTTGTCCTCGCCGCGATCGTAGAAAAAGAACACGTCGCCTCGAACCGTGGGCAAACACGAATTAATGCGAAAAAAGAAAAAAAAAAGATAGAAAGAAAAGGGACGGAATATAGTATTGCTCACCGATCGCGGGCCAATATTTCTCTTGGACGAACGGACGCGCAAACGTAGACAATTTCTCCGTGCTCCTCGCGATAAAAGAGTAACGCGCGTACGCGGGACGACCGGCCGGTTTCCGGACGAAAAGTTCGCATTATCGAGGGTAAATATTTGTCGTTGCACGGTTCGCGGCGGAATCCAGGCGGAAATAAAACAGCCGCGGTGTCCGCGAACGATCACCATCACCGCGGCAGAGTTTCCGCTCTGGATGGATTCGCGCGCGAAATCGTTGCATTCACCGGTTTCGCGGTAAAAATCACCGCTCGTTATTTTCGTACGCGTTTTCGACGATGACGTTCGATCGATGTTGCGCGTCCCTTTGCGACGAGTCCTACGTACTCCCTTAGGAGTACACTACGGCGTTTCGATTCGACCCAGGAACGCGCAACGGTTCCGATGACGATGCTATACAGTGGTTCGCTGGAGACGAAAGACAAACGTTCGATCGGGACGGTCAAAGGTATCTCGTCGCTCAAAGGATCGGTTATGTTAAGGACCGTATTGCACGATCGACGCGAGAGAAACGCCAATTTGCCGACAGTGTACACCAACGTTGAGCCCGTGGCCTGGACGATATCGAATTTAGAGTCCACGGGGCGAGAATTGTATACAAGCGGACCAACGCCGTTGCGGTCGGCGAGCAATCGGGACCGTAAATCAATTTATAAGGCTTCGTCGGTCGTTCGCGTAATACGGGCCTGGATATTGTAAGGGAATGGTTGGTAGCAACGTCTGCCTGCTTGCCTGCCCCATAGAGTCGCTTCTACTTCGAACGCAGACACTCCGGGGTGCAATCGATAACGAGTCTTGACCTTCGTAGGGCTACACCGAAGGTGCATCGCTCAAGGCGACGTCGTTTGACGGAAATCTCGCGGATTAACATTCACCGGGCATTGCTTTCGAATCGGTATTGGAAATTCGTCGATTACGAATTTCCAATACCGATTACCCACGGTGGATTAGACTCGATGCGCGTCTAGATTATAAGCTGCGGATGACTACGCTTGGGAATATATTCCGAAAGGTTCCTACGTCGCGAGAAACGCGAGTGGATTAATTTGTGCGTTTTTGAACGATCTTCTGTGATGGAAAATCTTGGCAAAAAATATTGTATGTTTTATTGAAGAATTTCTCTATTTTTCTACGTTTCCTCGGTTGTATTATCTACGATGGAATTCATCGATTCTCTTCGATGCAATGAGAGTATAAATTATAAGCTGCGGATGACTACTCTTGGGAATATATTCCATCGAGTTGTTTCTATATCGTGAGAAACGTGAATGGATTAATTTGTGTATTTTTTAACGATCTTCTGTGATCGAAAATCTTGGGAAAAAATACTGTACGCTTCTTTGAAGAATTTCTCTATTTTTTTACGTTTCCTCGATTGTATTATCTACAATGAAATTCTTCGATTCCCTTCGACGGATTAGATTCGATGCAACGAGAGTATAAATTATAAGCTGCAGATGACTACTCTTGGGAATATATTCCATCCAGTTGTTTCTATATCGTGAGAAACGTGAATGGATTAATTTGTGTATTTTTTAACGATCTTCTGTGATCGAAAATCTTGGGAAAAAATACTGTACGCTTCTTTGAAGAATTTCTCTATTTTTTTACGTTTCCTCGATTGTATTATCTACAATGAAATTCTTCGATTCCCTTCGTCGGATTAGATTCGATGCAGCGAGAGTATAAATTATAAATTACAGATGACTACGCTTGGGAATATATTCCATCCAGTTGTTTCTACATCGTGAGAAACGTGAATGGATTAGTTTGTGCGTTTTTGAACGATCCTCTGTGATCGAAAATCTTAAGGAAACATACTGTACGCTTCTTTGAAGAATTTCTCTATTTTTCTACGTTTCCTCGGTTGTATTATCTGCGATGAAATCCTTCGATTACCTACGTCGGATTAGACTCAATGCAGCGAGAGTAAACCCAAATATATGGATGACTACTTGTGGAAATTTTCGGTCGAGTTGTTCTTACGTTGCGAAAGATATAGGGCAGATTCTTACTTGAAACGTTTCTCATTGTTTATCTGTGATCGAAAATCTTGAAGTATGATATGCATCTTCGAAGAATTTTCTTTTTATATATCATATTTCTCGATAACACTACAGTGACGATTCCTTTCTTATACATTTCTACAGTGTATCTAAGATTGGAATTCCACGAGCTCTCAATTTGGTGCTACGTTTCGGGTAATTTGCATTGTAAAAATTCGCATCAGAGATTGGGAATAAATGGTAGCATTGAATTGTCGTTTTCCTTTGGAAACTCGCAAGCGTTCGTCACCGTGACTCGAGCGAGACAAGCGAGGACTTTAGTCAGAAGTTAAGGAAATTAAGCATTGTGATATTTTTAAAGGAGAGTAGTCATGAATCCCGACCAAACCGTTGAGTAAAATCGTCAAACGAGGAATGGTTCACCGTGGAGAATTTTCACAATGCTTCCGGTGTTCATTGTCATCGACTGCGTTTCGTTTAGTTCTCCTCGGTGTATTCGATATCTTGCACAATCGCCACGCAATAAATAGAAATTGCAAAGTAGGCAAACAAAGGTGCCCTCCTTTTTCTGTTTCTTCACGGTCGCGTCTTTTTCTTTCCACAAGCTCGTTTATTTGATTTTCCTTTTTCCGTTTGATACTGCGTTATTGCACAATGAATATGGATCGCAAAGTAGATGGGCGATATTATGCTACGTCCATCGTTTCTCCTCGGTCTTCTTCCTGTACTCGTTTGTTCGCATTATTCGTTTATATTTTACGCGTTTGGTATCTGCGCCAAGATTGTCGGATATAAACGCGAATCGAAACTAAACGAGCAATATTTTCGTCCGTTCCTCTATCTCGAAGTCTCTTTTGTCGTTTGCAGTGTTGTTTCACCGTATTCGTTTAAAAGGAAAGAAAGAGAGAGAGAGAGAAATAAAGAGAGAACCGAGACAAAATTGTCTCGCATTGCACAGAGAAACCGGGAACCTCAACGTCGTTGCGCAATAAATACGAATTACGAAACTGACGGACGACCGAAACTTATTATTGGAAATATCGTTCAATAATACTTAACCGATAATATTATAATTTGATGGAACGACAAGCGCGCACGGTTAATAAATGCGGCGTGCAGACTTCTCGCAGTTCGTGGAAAATTGGAATTGTGTATCCAATAACAATTAATCAGCCGTCTCGATTTCGTTGCGCTTCGATGCATTTATCGAAACGAGAGATGTACATTTTCAAACAATTGTTTCCCGTCGGTGTTGGAAAATTCGTTCTCTCTTGTTTCTTTTTTTTTTTTCGAATTTTTCCGACGCAACAGGCGCGCGAGTCTTCGATTCGAAACGAACGCGAGTCGTTCCCAAAACGATCGATCTCTCGATATAATATGCACATTTCCCAATCACGTAGAACAGCATTGTCTAGAAATCATCGCATCAAGCCAAACCGAAAGCATCGTTCGGTCTCATTAGCGCAATTATAATTAATTGTACGTTATACCGTTCCACGAAATAATTGCTTTTGATTTGTGTCACGAGCTTGTGAACTGGCCACCCCGCATACCGCCACACAGATTATGGATTCCGGGACTAATTCGATTATTACGAACGAATTCCGAATTGCTCTCGTAAGACTTGTCCAGAAACGCATCGTAACTTCCCCGAACGATCGCGCGAAAAAATCGAAACCGTATACGTCGCGGTTTACAAAATTTCGCGCGATCGTATTTTCGAAACTTCATCAAAGTTCCCCGTTAAAGTACTCGAAAGCCGAAGTACGGACGCGCGCTTGAACTTAACCAATCTCGTTCTCATCGCGATTCCGTACACGCGACGTATTGTTGCTCGTATACCACAATCGTATTCGTACAGCGTCGAACAATTCGAAAGATCGTATAAATATAAAACTTCGTTCGACGAATTTTATTCCACCGTGAGCCACTCCAACAAGAAACTTCTTATTACCGATACTTGCCACGGTTACGTCGAGCCGTAAATAAAGTTAAGAATTTAACTTTACGATTTCGAAAACTTGGCCGTTCCCTGTGAAAACGTTATACTCGGCGCAACGATAGATAACAACCGAATAGGACGAAACTGGGCCGATAAAGGATTAGACCCCGACGCCTATCGATAGAGAAACGATCGACTGCGAATTTGTTTTCAAATCATCGATTTCGAGCGCTCCTCAATTTTTTCTATTGAAAAATTTCTCTATCCATCGGGACGCGACCTGTGGAGCCGATAAAGTTTCACCGTGTGCGGGACTTTGCTGCTGTGTACGTACGCGTGTGCGTCGTGGACGTCGCAATTCTGTAAAATATCCCGTAAACGATATTTTATTATTGAAAAAACCGTGACGCGCAAAATGGACACGTGTATTATTTATAATTTCACGCGAAAATCGGATACACCGTGTCGAAACGAGCGCGTGACACGGGCCGGGGGTGAACCGGGGGTAAACTGACGGCGTTGTCATACGTTTTGCTTCCCGAGGATTTAAATGACGTAGAAAGGTTTGGGATTTTTATGTAGCGTGCAACGAAATGTCACCGATGCCGTGAAATCCGGTCTATTCGCCGCGAACGGATTTTGCGAGCAATACGCGATCTCGCGCGCGTATATCGACTATCTGTCATCGTCGAGTGCATTTGAAACGCGCTGCTCCTAAATTCGTTGGACGAGTGTTATTTCAGTACTTTCGACGGTAATAAGCATTGAACGTGAGCTGAAATAAATCTGGCCCGTTCCAACGGACGATAATAAACGCTACGAGGGAAAAAATAACCGCGGTAAGAAGTTATCGACACATAGTTCTTTTTTTTTTTTTTTTTTCTTTTTTTGTTTCAGTGGACAAATAGAACGAAATAAATAGAAAAATACTTAGACGATACGCACGGTGAAAAATAGAAGCTTATCGTCTCTCTCTCTCTCTTCCATTTGAACAATACTGTCACTCTGTCGATTGACTTTCTTCGAAACGTACATGCATTATTCGCCGGATAGTCACCGTCACGAGTGACATTTACATCGTAAACCGCGTTACGTTACAAAGAGCTTCCCTATATAATATTTACATCGTAAACGTAACATCGAGACAAAGGACACCCACCGGTCCGAACTGGTCTATATATCGGTCGCATTTTTAATTCCATCGTCGAACGAACAACCCCTCGAAAAGTAACTCTCTCGAAGGACACTGTTCTATCGTGCAAGCTTCTCGGTGAATTTATTTCCCCCGGTAATCGCTTTAAATCATTTTTTATCGCCTTTATTGCTCGGCCCGATCCCGTGTTCTTTCATCGTGTTCATTTTCTCGGCGTTCATTTTCACTGTGCCCCGTTTTAACGGTACACAGTGAAAACGAGACGACGTCACTGTTTTTCGATACGCTCGGTCGACTCGGGGCTCGCTTGAAAATTTCGAGCTCCGGTTATACGTTCTCGCTCGGTTCTCCTTTGGAGGATTTTTCATAAACGCAAATAAGCAATTTCGTTAACGAAAATATTCGCTCGCTGGCTCGAGAGACAGTCGGGCACCGTTCTCTATGGAACTTCGAGATCCGGTGGATTTTATAAATTCTAAAGAGGTCTCTGTCCGTGGCGCTCCTTGCCTGGAAATAGTAATCTCTCTTACGAAATTGCTCGAGGAAAAATGGTAACCGAGCGCCGGTACGTTAAATCCACGTTGGAACACAGTTACCGCGTTAAAATTTTATAATCGAGAATGTACGTCGTTCAAAGGCGTTTCGAGATTTCTCCGACGAAATCGCTCTGTATCGTTTATTAAAGCGAACGCTTCGAGAGCTCGGCCATTCTGCGTGAAAACGCTCGATTAAAAAACGGAGAGCGGCCGGCCTCACTCTCTACCATCGAATCTTTCCTTCGTCTCTGATAATTACTGCGGTCTCTCGAATCGCGGCCAGACGTAATCTCTCTTTGATCCTTTTACGCGTTCAATTTTTATATAAAAAGAAGAAAAAAGAAAAGGAAAACCACGTAGTATTACCGTGGTCGGACGAATCGCAGGATTCGGTCGATTACGAACCGGGTTGTTATCGACCTCCACATCTCACCTCGCGATGGATGTTTCCGTAATTCAATTTTTTTTCTTCTTTTTTTTTTCGCGTCAGGGGGAATACTCGAGCACAGCTGTTGGCCCTAATTAAACGTTACCGTTGGTATAATGAATGAAAGACACGTGTCGGGCCAGGATGCCCCGCGTTGAATACGGAATCACCCTAGGCCGAAGCGTTATCGCGATCGTCGCGATGAAAAGCGGCTAAGCTGTTGCGCGTGCGGTAAATGCGAAACGGAAACCAGCTCGAAACGTGGATGAGGATTTTTCATCGGTGTGTGGGTGGGTGGGGCCTGTAACGTTGCGTTTCGATCAGATTGGTCGTTTCGCGGCCGTTCAATGGGCGTTGAAATTGAAACGCGTTGGAAAACGATCGCTGCCCGGGTCTCGGATTCCAATGGGAACGCGAGCTCGTTAATTAACCTTTAATTAGCATCGGTGGGCCGAGAACAGTTGCTCGTGCTCGCGCGTATCGTTTCACGCTCTAACCGTGAGCGAAGTTTGCTCATTAGCAGCCGATACGACGACAACAACAACGACAACGACGACGACGACGAACGACGACGCGTTCGAAGGCGCGAAGGTCGTGGAAAATTCGAGGCGGCAAGAAGAAGACGCTCCCCGAGTCCACCGTTCCGTTGTTTATCGCTCGAACGAGAGCGAAACGAAGATGCGGATTAGCGTAACTTCAATTACGCATCCGTGAGCAACGTTAACTTCGGTTCTCGTCCATCCGGGCGTTAATCGAGATTGAAAGTTTTCTCGTTACCCCGGAGACAATCCGAGAACCCGGAGACGACGCTACCCGTTCGCTACAGCTGATCTCCCCGTCTCCCTTTCTCTCGTTTCGCTCTTTCTTCTTTCGCGTCCCTGTTTCGCCTTATCGTCCCCGACTCGCCGTTGTCCATCCTTATCTCCGTCCCTTTTCTCTACAGTTTCAAAAGACAATCGGTATATTTACGAGCGACTCGCTCCGGAACGCGATTTCTCGGAGACTCTTTTCAATCGAATTTGTATGCGTGTCCGTGCTTTCGCAGCGAGCACACTTCTCTTTCGTGTAAAAATAATCAAAATTACGGGAGTTATATTCGGTAACTTTTGTCGAAAGTGCTTCTAGGATCGAAGTGACGGTCGTTCTACTTATCCGAAATGGAAAATTCGAGAATTTTATTCGGGAAGATCGCAGCTACAACCGATATTCAATTTGTAAGAGGATATTGAGAATTTTTAATTTTAGACTCGACTGTGCTTCCAAGTTGGATTATTTTTGCCATCTGTGCGCTAGAAAACACAGCGAGACTTTGGATTTTGAAAATCCTAGTAACTTAAGAACCATTATTTTCGAAAGGGACGCGATTGCAACCGATATTAACGTTTTAAGAAAGTATTGAAAATTTAAAATATAATTGTACTTCCAAGTTGGACCGTTCTTGCCATCTGTGTGCTATAAAAAATAGCGAGACATTGGATTTTGAAAATCTTAGTAACTTGAGAACCATTTTATTCGGAAAGAACAGAGCTACAATCGATACCAAAATTATAAGAAAGTATTGCAAATTTAAAATGTAACCGTACTTTGAAGTTAGACCATTCTTGCCATCTGTGTGCTATAAAAAATAGCGAGACATTGGATTTTGAAAATCTTAGTAACTTGAGAACCATTTTATTCGGGGAGAACAGAGCTACAATCGGTACCAAAATTATAAGAAAGTATTGCAAATTTAAAATGTAACTGTACTTCGAAGTTGGACCATCCTTGCCATTTGTGTGCTATAAAAAATAGCGAGACATTGGATTTTGAAAATCCTAGTAACTTGAGAACCATTTTATTTAGGAAGAACACAGCTACAACCGATACCAAAATTATAAAAAAGTATTGCAAATTTAAAATGTAACCGTACTTCGAAGTTGGACCATTCTTGCCATCTATGTGCCATAAAAAACAGCGAGACATCGGATTTTGAGAATCCAATTAATTTAATTTCACCAATTTACCAATTTATCAAAAAAATATCGTCCCAAGTACACACCTCGCGAAACCGAAATCAAAGAAATCAATTCTTCGAAGAGTTCGCATCGGAACATCCCCTTGAACGCTCTACAAAGCGCATCAAGAAACGCAACCAAGGGTAACGTACTCACGTTTACGACGGAATTACCTGTTTCGTGCGTATACTCGAACGATTAGAAGGCTCATTTGTCGCCGAGTGCTCAGTTTAACAAAGGATCCGATACACCGTTCGGGCGATTATCGTTACCTTTCCGTTCGTGTTCCAATTCCATCGAGCGAGCGAGCGAGCGATCGCGTTTCCACGACGCGCGACGCGCGATCAAAGGGGAGCGAATCCTACGGCTTACGTGGACACCGCCAAACGCAGACAGAGATTGCGGAGTGTGAACTTAATTAAGTCCCGATTAGCGAGTAATCGTGTATCCGTCCCGGCCGATCGATAGACCGCAAACTTGGAGCCGGGGTATCTGCAGGCGGAATCTCTCCCTCCCTTCGTAAAGCTCGATTCTCTCCGGAAGGGGGAGAGAAAGAGAGAGAGAGAGAGGGAGAGTTTTGCATCCTGAAAATTTCGGGCGTTCGTTTCTCGAGACGGGTGGTGTGGACGAGCGAGCACCATCCGACGAAATTTCATCGCCTCGCATGAATATTGCAAACATTCCAATGTATATTTATAACGAATCGACGATGAGAAACCCCGAGCTCAAAGTGGCCCACGTATGGGGGGGATTAAATGAATCTTAAAATTAACTTACGCTTAGGTTGAGAGAAACTGAAAAAGAATCTTGGTGTTCTATTTTTCTTTTCTTTTTTGTCAAAGTATCTCGAGGTTTTCCCGGAATCGAACGGATCTTGAAATTACCTTACGCCACGGTCAGGAGAAACTGAAAAAACACTCGGTGTTCTCTCCTGAATAGCTCCTGGTGTCCCCCTCGCGCAGTGGAGATTGTATCTCCGTGAGATATCTCGCGAGCTCGCCTTTACGGAATTAAATAGATCTTGAAATTATCTTAGAACCGCGGTCGGGAAAAATTGAAAAAACACTCGGCGTGCTCTCCCGTTGAAAAGCTCGCCGCGATTATCTCGCGTGTTATCTCGTAAACCTTCCCGGAATTAAATACACCTCGAAGGTGTCTCGGACCAAGGTACGCTGGGATTAAAAAAGCGTTCGATGTTTCACGGTATTCACGCGCGTGCTTTCTTTCCATTGGATTCTCCTGGATTGAAGAAGTTACCGATCGATCGGTGGAACGAGATACCGGACAGAGATCGGTACGCGCGAAAGGTAAAAATTTCCAACCGGACAATGTTCTTTTCTCCACCCGTAGTTGCCCACTTTTCGTCGACTTGTAACGTTCTTGACCCAGATCCCGTGTTCGACAAACGAATTCGCGAGAAGTACGCTCCGCGAAGCCATCGTCGAACATATACCGATATCTGCGCACAATACGTCCGGTATGGCTCGCCTAACAACACTCAGTTTTCAAACCGAGTTAATCCTCTTTGTTCGAGTCCCATTATAACGTATTTCGCGCAACATCGCGGCGCACAGACTCCTCCGCTCGGTTCCCGTATAATATTCCGTGTTCATTTTTCTCGTTCAGTTTTTAATTCGCCGGTTGATCCGCTTTTAGTTTCTTTCTTCGACCGTCGGATTATCTGCTCTCGGACCTGGAGCCGCTAATGGCGAAAGAGTGGGGGGAGGGTAGGGAGAAACAAAAAAAAAAGAAGAAGAAAAAAAAATGAACGCGAGGTACCTCTCTCGGGTGAATTAAAAGTTTCGTCCTCTTGTCACGGTCCACCGTGATCCCCGTAATTGTTGTCGCGGGATGTACAACGATGAAAATAAGAGAAGGTGCGAATTTTCCAAGGTCTTCTTTCGACTCTTCCACGGAGGGGAGCCTGTTTTTTTTTTCGTGTCATTTTCAGCTACGCCGGGTCCGACGTTGTCGGGGAACGCAAACCGCGAGCGTGTCCCAGTTTCCCTGCTCGATCTGGCCCCGAATTTATACGAGCTCGACCTGGGTGTTGCGCGGAGAGAGATGTGTTGTTTGTTTCTTTTTTTTTTTGTTCTCTTCCAACGTCGACCACACGCGCGTGCACGTCTGGTTGACAGGTGTCCTCCCGGAGCAGATACAAACCGTTGACAAGCCGCCGGACCAGATAAACCGGGAATGTTCGAATCCGGTCGCGATCACCTTGAACTTGCGAATCGTTGGAGCGCGCGTTGCGTACCCGGCGCGCGTCCCGTTTAGTTTGGGTTATTGTGTTCCGCGATGCTCGTTATCGCAGTTCGTTTGACGTTAATTAAATCTCGTGGAAACCCGTGCGCGAACGGGATAGAGGGTGGGCGGGGGAGTGAGGGAGGACCAGCCTCGTAGCACACGGGGAATTGGAATTCAAATATAGAGGAAATACACGCTCCTCCTCTCTTCACCGCCTCCTCCTCCTCCACCTCCTCATCGCGCGGTGCGCGCTCAGACGAACGCGCTAAACTTTACCGAGGTCGCTTCGACATTGTTTTCAAGGTGAAACACGCTAATAGGATTTCGATGAAACGTTTCCGCGAGACCTGCATTTATTGAGGGATGAGCGTACGCGAAACTTTTAATAAAAAAGAGAAGCGAGAAAACACGAGATAGAGATAGAAAGAGAGAGAGAGGGAGAGAGAGACAGACGAAACATACACAGGGTGAATCGCGAAACGGGAACAAGGACAACCTGGTGGTGGTGTGTCCACCCCACCCCCTTCGCCCCCTCCCTCTTTTTCCTCCGCGTTCTCTCGATCCTCTCAATTTTGAGGAAATTCGAATACACCTAGAATTTTTTAACGAGTTCCATTCGAAACCGTCACGCGTGAAAATGATATTATTGAAACGTAGCTTCGTCGACTCTGCGCGCGACAGGTACGCGTATTTTTCGTTCGCGCGGTCTCGACCATCGATAGCCAATTAAGCTCTCGCTTAATTGAAACGGTTCGGTGAGACGTCTCTCGCGCGGGGAGGGATTACGCGATCGATAATCGTCGAGGAGACCGCGAGTTACGAATTTGTTTACGAGGGGGAAAAAACAAAACAAAAAGAAACACGGAAAAAGAAACAAACAAACAAACCCACTACCACCGTTGCGATATTCGTGTTTCGCGGTCGAGATAAACCAGTCGACGAACTCGCTAACGATCCGCGGGAATGGTTCTTTGCGGGGTGTCACGCTAGTCGGTGAATTTCTTCGGGTTCGGAGAAGCGTTTCCTCGGAGAAGCGTAATCAAGCGCGCGATATACGTGCCGGGTGAGCCAGCGGTACCAATCTTCCGCTCTCATCTCGCGATATTATAACCGATTCGCCATCGACACGGAACCCCGTTAGCTGGCAACGGCTCGAGGAGACGGCTGGGATACGTCGCGCACGAATCCGGCATAAAATAATAAAATCGCGCCGGAAATTCGCGACGAGAGCGAGGAAGGAACTGAAACCGGGCCGAACAAACACGGAGACCGACCGTGTATCGACCATACACCCCTGTGGGGATTGCCTCGTTCGATCTACGGGGGTCTCGCGAGAACGAAATAAAAACGGGGGTTGGGAAAGGGTGGTACCAGGCGTCCAATACCTTTTCTAACACCGCTAGACCACCACGCGAGTGTTAACCGACGCAAACATTTGCACGGTTCCGTCGATCCGACCTGGAGACCAGTTTAACCGCTATCACCACCTGAGCGCGCTTGGAACCTTCGCTAGGTATCCGCCATCGTCCCGTTCGTCCAAGTCTGCGTCATATTTTCCGCATCGCGATACTTTATTCGTCGAAAAACATCGAATTTCCCGAAACGAGTACCCGAGGTTCAACTACCACCCGGATAATACCTGGAATTACTGTTTAATACCGGTATATTATATTTACCGATATATAGAATATTTCCAATATTCATTGGAAACTTTGATTCTCGGGATCGTTGCTAGATTGGCCCCAAGCTCGACAACAAGGACTCTTAATACCGACAGGTATTACCAAAGTTTGGTCCACGATTGTTCGAAAGAGTGTATTTCCATAGAAGGAGACTCGAGCGAGACACTATGGGATATCGAAGCAGAGTGGAAATTATCGTTCCCGGTTCGACCAAGGCGGCAGGTTGATTGTCTATCAACGTGGCAGTGGGACACTGAAATCGGATTATTCGGACGTACAGTGGCCTTGAAAGCTCTAATCTCGGTGAACAATTGTCGACGCAGGGATATACGGGAATTTCCATTAACAATGCGTTAAAATGATAACAAACAGGACCGGTGTTGCATTTGGTAGCAATGGATCTCTCGTAGATTACACCGTAGGAGACTTGGCAAAGTCACTTCTCGCATCTCCGTGTTCTCCACCGTGAAACGCATCAGAAACGATATCGTCCCGTTGCAGAATCGACCTCGTCGCTGTTAAACCCGATTGGAACCTGTGTCGACGAGATGCTCGACGCGAATTGTCTCGACTTCGGAAGATCGATCGCGCGATTGTTAACGTAACATCAATTACCCACCGCGAGACGCTCGTAGCGGCTGTATATTACACCACCGACGTCGCGTCCCGTCCGCAGATGCAATTTGAACGCATTGTGTGTACCGCAGTTGCACGATGTGTCGCACGTTGAACGATGTTACGGTGGCTTCGTGAGCACACGATCCTCGCACCGGTGCAGTTCGGGGAAATTACCGTGGAATACTCGCACGAAAACTCCCCTCGCTGAACACGATTAGCGACGAGTTGCTCCTGACCGTCTCTGGCCCGTTCCGGGTCCCGTCACTAGTGAGACTGCGTCGAGTTTCCCTGGTAATCTGCCACGAAAACCATCGACTTCTCGATTTTTTCCCGAAGAAACCGTAATACCTTTCGCCACGGAATTTTCACGCGGGTATTTATCCACGTTTGTACTACATTCAGGATTTTTTACGAAAGAAAATAATAAAAATTGCGGGAATCGTTTAATCTTGAACGAACCACGTTTCATACAACTGATCCGAGCGACTAACGCAATTTCGCCTGTTTGTACGAAACGGAATAACGAAACACCGTTTTCATCAGCGGGAAAGTGGCTACGGTGCGAATCACGGGAACGAATACTCTCGAAAATAAAAAAGATGATCGAAGCTTTCAAAGTTCGAATATCGATTTTCGTCTCTAACGTGCTAGAAAAAAATAAAAGAGAAACAGTCGCTTTTGAAACTCGGTAAACAGTTACTGGTCGGTCGATATCCATGTTTGCGATCTCCGGATCGATGCGGTGATAAACGAAACATTCGCGTAACGCTACACACGGAACGTGACACACTGTCTCCGACCAATTCGGTTTTTCTCTCTCGCGCGATTGGATTAGTTTCGGAAGCGTTGTTTCTAAGTCCGCTAAAACAACACTGAGCGACGTGTCTTCGCTGCGGGTGGCCCAGGACGTAGGCTTAGGGGGAGTAGACGTTAAATGTGTTCTCTATGGAAATTACTTGGGAGTTTCCATTAGCCCGGAGTGTCTTCGGTCTTAACCAACCTTAAGAGAGCCTTTTGAATTTTACGAAGGCACGCTCGCTTAAAAAAGAAAAAAAAATGATGGGCGGCGTTACTCCGGAACCTTTGCCTCCAATTTGTCCGGCAGTTCGTACAGTGGCCCGCAAAACGTACCATCGACCGAAACAGGGGATGATTCTTTGTGGGGTAAAAAAAAAAAACACAATAAAAGTCCCGTACCCAATCGTACACCCGCCCGATGAATTTTTAAAATTCAATTTTTTTCCCCACACAAAGAATCCGTATAACAAATTTCGACGAACATTTTCCATTTATTTATCCGCGGCGAATCAACCCCCCCTGGTCGTGTTATCGCAGTCGGGGAGCTTGTATCCTCTGATATTCGAATATTTCTCAATACCCTGTACAATATTTCGTACCGGGAACTCAAATTATGGAAACATTGTACGATCGTGTTCCATCGAATTCGTACAACTCGGTTTTTCGGAACAGAAAGCAAAAAAAAAAAAAGAAAAAAAATTGTATCGCACGTATTTCTCCGTTTCCATGTTCACGTGGAAAATTACCCGTTTGTTCGATCACCGATGTGCGCAACTTGTACGTTGAAAACACTCTCCTTCGCGTGTACCCGTTACATTCCCCGGTTACCGTTAAATCGAAACGCAAGGGACGGTGCAGAATCGCGCGAACGATGAATATTTAAAATTCAATTTTTGGACGAAGAAGAAAAAAGAAAGAAGAAAAAGAAAAGAAGAAAGAAAGAAAGAAAGAAAGGAAGAAAAAAGAAACATAACTCCCGGTTTACTTTTTCACGAGGTATTACCCGTAGTGCGGTCGGCGACGTTACCGGGTTCGCGGTTCGCGTATCTGCTCGTATTTAAATAATTCGGTAGAACGTCGGTGGCCCTCTTCGCGTACACGGTGTATCCGTGAGGGTAATCCGACGTTGGAAAATGCCCGGTAAAAGGTAGAGGATGCGCGCGTAGCCGAATATTTGAAACGGTAGCTTTACCCTCGAGTCGGAGACAATGCTGTTTTCGACCCTGAGCGACGAGCAAACCCACCTAGTCGTGGATCGTGTTTGCACGCTACCCAAGCCCGTAAACTACGACCCCCTGTAACTTCGTTCGAAGTAGCTACCGCTAGCTAGGCGGGCAACAAAGGTGGTGGTGGTGGTGGTGGTGGTGGTTCGTTCGATGCGTTTCGAAGGCCCGTTGGAAAAGAGGGATGGGGTGGGACCGCAAGATACTTACCCAGCACCTTGACAAAGCTCCTAACCACCGAAGAGGGAAGATCAAGGGAGTTGTGACGGTGACGTCACCCGACAGTCATCTGGGTCAGGACAGACTGTGACCCAGTTAGCGGGAAAGCCAAACGCTACGCCGTGCACACGTACACGCAAGTTTTGCATGCCGCTCCTCGAGCCTCCCGACTCGCGAAAACGGCCACCTACGTCGAGCTTCGAAATTTTCGTTGCCGTTTTGAGAGCCGGATTGAATTCACGGAATTCCTTTGATACCGCCGTTCACTTTGAATCGAGAGGTGGGCGTGAGGCGTGGGGGGTCGGTCCTCGTCGAATCCAACGCGATGCACTCTTTGTCTCCGACGAGTTGTTCGCGCTAATTTGCGGTCCACTCTACGAGTGGACTCGATTCGTGATTTATAACGCGTGCATTTAATAGTCTTCGCGAAGTTAATCGTTTCCCGGGGGTGACCCCCGTTTGCGGTGGTTTGTTTCGCCAATCGAGCCGGAACAATGGTGTCGAAATGGCGTACACGTCGAATCGTACAACAATCGCAATTTCATGGAACACGCTTTTAGGTATTCGATTATTAGTCGAATTTGAAACTTCGAAACTCGATTCAAAGGACGCCAGGAATGCGATAATACTTCTCCTTTTTTTTTCTTTTTTTTTTTTTTTTCATTAACATTCCGCTTCCTTTTATCGTCAAAAAAGCCGAATATAACTTTCGAGCGGAATTGGAACAATTATTCACCCTTTTGAAGACCGATCGCACAGAGAGCGATTAACAAAGGAGCGTTTAACATCTACGTACGTCAAAAGCAACGATATTGCGCCAAATTACACCCGATATTGACAGAACAACTCCGATAAAGGACGTCAACTATTCGGTCGATTTCTTTTTCGATTTTTTGCCAGAGGAGAACGTTCGATTCGAACGATATCAAATTCGATGTTACTTTCAGATATTTTTCTTCTTTTTTTTTTTTTTATGCCGACGATCGTAAAATTCGATCCGTTGCGAAACATCCGCGCGTAAGAACCGTCTGTCCGGTTCTCACGGTTGCGGTTGTTTCGACGAATCGCGGGAAGAATTCTCTCCGCGTGTTTCCAGCTCGTGGAGAACGAACGAGATATCGACCAGCTCTCGACGAACGATAAATCGAAATACGAGGAGGGTTGGGTGGTGAGTCTCGCGAGGGGCGGTTCGGTGCTTCGCAATCCGTGAGATTCGATCGTCGAAATAACGTGGCACCAGGGCTCGTTCGAGAAAAAGAACCGATCTTTTTCAATTCTCCTCGTCGGCCGACGGAGACGTCCACGAGAGGATTGCAAATTCGAAATAATCAGCGCGCAATTCGAGACGCTTCCTCCTCGCGAGGTAACAAGAAACGTTGGCCACGGGGAGAAAGAAAGGCTCGTCGATTCATCGATTTTCGTCGATCCAATGGGCGTAATCTCGTCTTGACGGGTTCGCCCCGGCGGCGATTCGTCGTGTTTTACAATGTGCGGTCATCGATTCATCCCCGACCGGGTCGAGGGTGCCTTCGAAACGCTCTATCTCTCGTTTTTCCTTCGATTGGGAACGTCCATCTTTTTCTTTTTTTTTCAACGCCTTTCGCCCTAACCCGTGCTCCGATTTTTGCCTGGGTCGACGCGGACACCTCGTCCGACGAAATCACCTGTTCGCGTTTTCCTCGAAACGGGGACAAAGGGGCAAATTCGTTCGTTGGGAACTGAATCCTTGTGTGCAGGGAGTGGGCCAAGTAACGGGTGTACTTATTGCATCGGTGTACCAGGTATGACGGTACACCTAACTACAATATTGGTGTACCATGGTACTAGTTATCATGGTGTAACCAAGTACAATGTAACAGCTACATGGATTATTTCTCCTACTTTGCCACACTGCGTTCCCCCACTACTTACACATGAGATTCGGGTTATCTTTCCGGCAATGCTGGTTACGAGAGAATGGAATGCATCGATTGCTTCGACGCGTTGTGCTTTTATTTATTTTCGCAATCCTCGACCACGTAATTGACCGTGCATCGATCCTCGAGTCTCGTTGCAACTTACGGTTCCCCCTGGAAGCTCGCGAGAAACTGAAATTGTTTGCGTAGTTACGACAGAACTTTGCTTTGCAAAATTGCATCGCGAGATTAGAACGGGATGAGTTCGATAAAGGGGTCGACGTTTTCAGAGGCACTCCAAGCGGTTTTAGGAATTACTGTGTATTTGTTCTGGATTTTCGTAACACGTTATGTTTCTTTTTCTGGATCGTACGTACTGTTCTTGTAAGATTTACAAGGCTTTAGTAGCCCATAAATAAAACAAGAACAACAATAATCGTAATAATACTATTACTACTTTTACTACCACTAATAATAATAATAATAATAGTAATAATAATACCATTACTACTACCACCACTACTACTAATAATAATAATAATAATACACTATTACTATTACTATTACCACTATTACTACTAATAACAATAATACTATTACTACTACCACCACCACTACTACTACTACTACTACTACTACTACTACTACTACCACTATTACCACCACCACGACTACTACTACTACCACCACTATTACCACTACTACTACTACTACTACCACCACTATTACCACTATTACTACTACTACCACCACTATTACCACTACTACTACTACTACTACCACCACTATTATCACTACTACTACTACCATCACCACTATTACCACTACTACTACTATTACCACCACTATTACCACTACTACTACTATTACCACCACTATTACCACTACTACTACTACTACCATCACCACTATTACCACTACTACTACTACTACCATCACCACTATTACCACTACTACTACTAATAATAATAATAATAATACTATTACTAATAAGAATAATGTTCCACCTATTCAAACATTTTACCGAAACATAATATCTCGATCTCTGAAAGAAAAATTCGATTAAATCGTGCAGCGATCGAGAGTCGGCTCTTGAGCGACTTGGAAAGTTTTTCCAGGATCGTTTCCCCCATCTCGCGCCTCCTTTCCCGATCACCCATCGGCGAAACTCCATCGTGGAATGTTTCAACGCGAACCTCCGGGTTGGAACTCGCTCCTCGTCGACGTCGAGTTCAAGTAAAACAGATATCCGAAGTTAGTTCGTTGGTGGGGCGGGGAGGGCGGGCGGACGTCTATCGGCCGGAAGTTCGCTTACTTCGCGGGCGCCGCGTTCATTAAAATGTAGCACGCCGCCACCAATTAGCCCTCCGGGATAAAATTCTCTTAATTATGCCGTTGTTTTTTCCGACGTTCTTTTCACTCGCTCGTGAAACGTTCCAATTAGAAAGTAGGCGTGTCGCGCGTCGAGAACTCCTTCCCTTATTTGTCTTAAAGTCTTCGAGCGTCCCGATGTACGCCATATTCGGAACAAACGTCGTCGCGATAACCGGAGGACACCAAAGTACTCGAAAAAAAAATAATAATAATTAACAACGATTGATTCGTTCCTTCTGAAAAGGAACGTCGTCGAGATAACCAGAGGACACCAACGTACTCGAAAAAAATAATTAACAACGATTGATTCGTTCCTTCCGAAAAGGAACCGCGATAACTAGAGGATATCAACGTACTTGAAAAAGAAATAATTAAAAACGATTGATTCGTTCCTTCCACAAACCATCGATTCTTCGTTGCACGATCATCGTACTCGGATCCTCGTTGTTCAATTTCCCGCAAAATTTATTCGACCATCCACAATTTCCACGCGACGCGAAAGACGTCGGATTAATGTAATACCGAATTCTCCGCTCGGAGGAAATTTTGTCCCCGAAGCGATGTCACTGGTAAAGGCATCGGCTGCAAAAAGCCCCGTTAAGCTACAATTTTATGCTTCGTATTGCCAAGGAAGGATTACGCGTTATCCAAGCCGTGGCTGCAAAAGTTTGAGAAACACTGATCTAACGTATTGATTATACATTAAAGCGAACCTGGCCGTAATGCTATAAAACATTGAAGTCTTAGTCGTTGAATGTCAGATTTAGGTAGCGGACTAATTACGAGCTTTAGTTCCCGAGATCAACTTCCGTTACAAATTACCGCTCGTGTATAACCATTTGTTCCTTTATGAAATATTATTTCCACTGGATAATCCAGAACACTTCTGTGAGTTATCTTTCGGACGATTTGACGTCGACGGTAACAAAGATAAATTCTCGTTCATTTTTCAACACCTCGGTTGGATACGAACCACCGCGAATCAAATTAGATACAACAATTCCCCTCGTTTTCTCCCTCTATGAAATATCATTTCTACAAACGCACGGAACAATTCCGAGTTAAACGATGCGACGTCACCAGCGACAAAGACACATCGCGACGACCTTTCAACACCCTCCGCTTAAATTCGTACCTTCACCTTAAACGTCTTCCGTCTTAACGAGCTCCTCGGTTCGCATTTCCACGTCCGAGTCGAACATTCAGTAACCCCGAGAGTTATCGAAAAATCTCCGAACCGACTTCACCCAAAAAGAAAAAAATCAACGAACCACCCCGAGAGACTTTAGCGAGCCTCACGGTGGCTCCTCGAAATCTCCTTAGGAGTCGATGCAACGTTCCTCGCGATTCCGCCATTGTAAGAACGCCCTCTGGAAAGTCTCCGCTTGCTACCCTGGTCTATTTCCGAAGCTCCTCGACTGCGCGAAATCTCCTTCGAGCTTCTCGGTTCCGCGAACGATGAAAAAGTCGGAAACTTCGGGCGCTGCGAGAGAATGGAGTTTTCCATCTTGGAAAAAGGACGAGGCTCGTAGGACAGAGACTTGGCACGGTCGGGATGGTTCTGGAAGAAACGTGGATCGTACGAAGCGGAGAAAGAGGATTTCCAACGGGGCTGGTAACAATAGCGGAATCGCTGGGACCAACGGCGCAACATCCGCTACCCCCGAAAGAAGGATCCGCTTTTCCACACGGGGATTGAGTACTCGAGAGTTCGTCGTTGTTCGCGGAGACCGTTTGGAAATTTTTCCCCCGCTCGTCGAGGCTCCGAACACCGTGAAAGGATCCATCCGGCCTGATTGGTCGAGGTGTACACGTGCCAGGTGGTACCAGTGTACATCCGTCGAGCGATAATTCCGCTTTCGGTGCACACGGTGACTCGTCAGACTTGCGACAAGTTCGCGACACCTTTGTCTCGACGAAACGGTCGAGAGAAGAAGAAGAAGAAGAAGAAGAAGGTACGGTTATGATACAGGTCCACAGGATCTGTTGGTTCCTTCCGGATGTTTCTGGCAGGTACGGGCCGTGTTCCTCGTTAACGTTGTTGATAATTACACGGTCAGAAAGCGAAGTGTCCTTGCGCCACATTCCCCTATCGAGCCGATCGGGGAATGGCAACAGCTCCGTAATAAGCTCCGCGAGCACATTCGAAACGTTTCGCGCCATTGAAGCGGAAGTATCCGTGTTTCGACCTCGTAATTGCGAAATCCGACCTTGACACAATCGAAAACGCTCGCGGAATCGAAAGGAAGATCCGCTTAGAGGTTCTGAATAGGGCTCGCGGATTCGCGAATAAATATTCGATAGCAATAGCGATTTACGTGGTAGAAAGAGGGTTGGAGTGGGGTGGTGGGTGGTGGTGATGGAAAACGAACGATATTGTGCGGGAGAAACGATACCCGAACCCGAGGATTCTTTCAACGAGCCCACGGTGCGTGCGTTCTCCAAAGGTCGTGAGAAATGGGAGTCTGTCGCGAGGAAACTAGGTCGTCTTATTATGACCGGCCACGAAGTTTCTGAAATGGGTGAAGAGAGTTTTTGCGGAGGAACTCGTTTAAATGGACTCGGAGAAATATGGAGCGTGCCCGATACATTCAACGAGGGCTCAACGATTGGCAATTACTCGTACTCCGTATCGCGTTTCGATAATAAACTCTCGGTACATAGATTAATTTCACCGTGGACGATTGTTCGAAACGACGGTGTCCCTCGTTACGTTACCGTGAGAATTCCCAAACGGAACGTACGCTTCGTCGATGGACACTTAAAAGATTTTCCCACCCCGTTCTATTTAAGCTCGGTACCGTCTTCGAAACCACAATCAATACTGGCGACGTTTAGGTAAAAAACGTTACGTAAATATAACACTGTGAATACATCTCTCGAGGAGATGCTCCTCGTTCAAACAGAAGACTCGAGAGGAATCTTCTTCCATGAATATTTCCACGTGAAATTAACAAACGATTGTACATTAACGCAAAGTTCGATTTCCAACTCCGAGCCGTCACGGTTACTATTTACCGTACAATCCTTCGCAAATACCCATCAAGAGACGTTCTTATTTAACCGAGATGTTGGTGAAATCCTTCGATACGACGCGAACCCCTCGTATACACGAGTTAATTTCTTCCCCCTCCGTCCGTTAGTCGTCTTCGCGTTCAAGAGGTCGACCCTCGCTACAAAGTGGTTCTTCCACCTGGCCGACATGGACGACGGACGCCGCGTGGTACAAATAACGCCAATATAAATAGTGAAATACGCGCGAGTCTCGTGTCCCACGATATTCCATTAGGAGAAGAGAAGAGAAGGTTCGTCGTCGTTTTTCCGTGATTGGCGATCGCCACGCGAACGCGTTCCTTGCTAAAAGGGCCGAGGATCTTTTTACCTGTCGGTGATCGTTCCCGTCACGAAGGGCCAACGAATGGAACGCGACGAAACGACCCTAGACCCGGAAGCGAATACAGACGATGCTGGAAAACACGCAGAGAGAAGGGTGCAACCGAGGTTCCGGTGCATCGAACGCGACGCGTACACGTCGCGTCGGCAAAGTTGCACTCACAAACACACACGCGCACACACCGACGCGCGATACACCACCGTCGAAAGTTCCACTGAATTGGAAGAGTAATCGAGTTTCCGCGCTTGGATAATGGCTCGTTGATACCGCCAACGATGGCGGCCGATGCAATTTCTCCGGCGCATTCTACGCCACCGGACAGAATTAATTCGACGTTCAAAAGCGTCGAGGACACACAGCGCGTGTCCCTCCGTTATTCCCGCGGTAGTAGCCTCTTTCGTTCCACCAGTGGAACCGACCAACGAAAATATACAGACGAAGCAAAAGGGGGTAAGCAACCCCTAATGTTTCGAGCCGTGTCTTCCCACTCGGTTGGTATTGTTTCTACTTTCCCTTCGAAGCGTCGATTATTCGACGAGTTCGAGGGATTAGAGACGTCAACGCGATGATTCTTAGGGAGAGAGTACGGGTTTGAGTTTCGATTTCAAGTCACAGAGGAGGCTTGGTTCCTTTATTTGTGTTTCTCTATTGAACGCGAAGAATGGAAGTGTAAAGTATTGTAAAGTTCAGATTATAATATCTAGTTTGTTATAATATGCAGGGATCTCGCGTATCTGGTAGTATAGTTATTGTATATATAAGAATATAAAGTTCAAACAAATGAATTCGCGACAATACGGAGACATGTCTTAAAACTGACATCGAGATCTGGCACCCTTAAAATCGTTGTTGCATTCATTCCAATATAGAGTATATGGGAGAATAATTCTTAGTACTTCGAGTGTCTTCCTCCTTGTCTTGCTCTACCTATTTTTTTCGAAGCATTGATTATTCGTCAAGTCACTCGAAAAGTTGTTAGTGATTCGGGGTGATTCTCACGGAGAAAAATAAAAGAACTCGACTTTCGAGTTAAAGCCATAGAGGAGACTTGGTTCCTTTATTTGTGTTCATCTATCGAACGCGAAGAACAGAAATGTGGAGTATATGGGAAAATAATTCTTAACCCTTCGCGGTTGTATTAAATTTGGACATGGGTCCCTTGAAAAACCAGTGATACATAACATTTAAGATTACGAAGGATAAACAAGATTTATTAATTCTTTTGTGTCTTCCCACTCGTTTGGTACTGTTTCTCCTTTCCCTTTGAAGCATATTCGACGAGTTCGAGGGATACGAAACGTCAACGCGATGATTCTCACGGAGAGAGCACGGATTCGACTTTCGATTTAAAGCCACAGAGACCTGGTTCCTTTATTTGCGTTTCTCTATTGAACGCAAAGAACCGGAAGTGTAGAGTATATGGGAAAATAATTCTTAATACTTCGAGTGTCTTCCTCCTCGTATCGATTTGTTTCTTTATTTCTTTCGAAGCATCGATTATTCGTCGTGTCACTTCGAGAGACACGAGAAGTTGTTAATGATTCGAGGATGATTCTCACGAAGAAGAAAAGAACTCGACTTTCGATTTAAAGCCACGAAGACCCGGTTTCTTTATTTCTGTTTCTCTACGCGAAGAACGAAAGTATATGGGAAAATAATTCTTAAATACTTCGAGTGTCTTCCTCCTCGTCTCGATTTACCTACTTCTTTCGAAGCATCGATTATTCGTCGAGTCACTTCGAGAGACACGAGAAGTAATTAATGATTCGTGGATGATTCTCACGGAGAAGAAGAGAGAAGCTCGAGTTTCGATTTAAAGCCACAGATGAGACCCGTTTCCTTTATTATTTGCGTTCCTCCTATCGAACGTAAAGAAGGAAAATGCATATTATATATGAGTGCGAGCGACAACCCTTAATATTTCGAGTGTCCTCCTCCTCGTCTCGATTTATTTCCTTATTTCCCTCGAAGCATCGATTATACTCTCCCAAGTATACGAGAACTCGTCAACGACACGGAGACGATTCCCACAGAGAGAACGGAAGTTCGAGTTTCGATACAGAGTCACGAGGAAGAGACCTCGTTCAATTATTTTCGTTCCACGGGGAAAACGAGGTTCTTTCGTCTACGATTGAACGCGAAACACGAAAACGCATCCGAGGACAACCCTGAACCTTTCGAGGTACCAACGTCTCTTTGTTCGTTCCGGTTTATTTTCCTCCCTTCTCGCATCGTTTTTATTCCTCGAGTCGCTACGTCGAGTTGCCCCAAATCCGCCAACGATCCAAGGGATGATACCCACAAAGGAGAAACGGTTAACGCAGGTTTCGACTTTTGATCCTGGATCACGAGAGGTCTCCCTCTTTCGTCCTCCGTACGCGTCCACGAAGAACGAAAATACACCTAAGAAAACACAACCCCTCTCGAGGTTTTCCAGTATGGCTTTCTCGCGTCTTCTATTCTCGTTTCTTCCTTTCCCTCTTTCTCCTCGAAAAATCAGTTATTCGAGTCGCCTCGACACACGCCGAGAAACCGTCAACGACCCACGAAGGTGATTCCCACGTTGAAACGTGTAACAGGGGCGTTCGTTCGGGTTTCGATCCAGGGTCACGGAAGGAGACGTCGCGCGCGCGTTGCTGGCATTTCCCGTTCATTGTCCGCCAACGCTGCACCTTTCTGCTACGTCGTCGTCGCTCGACCCTCTTTTACTTGTTTTTCCACGACGCTCGGCGTTTCTTCAACGACGGACGGTCGTAGCCGTTCGAACCGGGTTTACCTCGGAGCTGGTGGGTGGTAACCCGCGGATCTTTGGCGATCGATGAACGCTGCGGATTGTAACGGGAGAACTCTCTGGCTGGTAAAACGAGCTTCCTTGCGCGGTGCTCGGGAATGCTTTCGCACGGTCGTACGTAAACGCGTGTCCGGTGAACGAAAAGCGTTTCGGTTTCGAGTGGACGAATCGACCGATGGTTCTCGAACGTTTGGATTTGAAAAAAAAGAAACAAATAAATAAATAAAAAAAAAAGAGAGAGAAAAGAACGCGATTACGGTTTCGCGTTACCGCGAACCGATATCGAGAACCCCGGAGACTCGACTCCGTGTTTGCAACCCGAATCGAGTTCACCGATACGGTCGGTGTCGGTTTCAACGTGCCTGCTAAGTGCGTTTAGGACGCGTCGTATCTCCCGGAGAATCGCCTTTGTAATCGGTTTGCGTTTCGTGTTTGCGGTTACGCGATTATTTTCGTCAAAGGTCCTCTTCGAGTCGACAGTGTATCGGATGAGAGAAGACGCGTAGAGTTCCGTATATTCCGAATACGAGCGAGGAGACGATCTCAGGGTTGTATCGTTTATCGACACTTTTGCGACTATATCTTGGAGGAATGTTCGGTATTCGGGTAGATTAACGACGATAAACCTCTTGAAGGATAACGATAATGCAAAATGTATTTCAGCCCGCTCTGTGATACTCTTGACTTACTTTCGTCACTCACGCGCATACGTGAGTACAAACAGCTTGTGAACAAATTTCCGTACATACGTTAACAAGGCAGACAAAGTATCGCGTAGAATAAGTCGAGGAATCCTTAAGATAATCGTCTATACGTCGTCGTACAGAAATCTAATAAAGGGTTGTAATAGCCAAGGCCATTATATCAAATACCTTCTAACGAGCAAAGAACAACGCGTACGAAACAATCTTACCGTGTATACCCACTACTGGTTCGGTCGATTCTTCGTCAAGTCTCGTAAGGCCTTTCCCTCTAGTCCCTCTAGTCTCTCTAGTCTCTCTACTCTCTCTACTCTCTCTAGTCTCTCCAGTCTCTCTACTCTCGGCACAAGGTTTCCACTCTCGGGATTCGTGCCAGACAGGCTTATTTCCATTCTCCCCCGTACGTAGTTCCCCGGCCGAAAAATCCATAACCTCGTTAACCGGGCCGAAGGGAAGCGCACAATATACGTATCGTATCGTCAACCGTGACCATGTTGCTCGCTTGTCAGCGGTGCAGGCCACGTCACGCAACTTCAAGTGCCTCGATAAGAGGAGACACACAGTGTCTTCGCTAAACGACCTACATTCGACGGAGATTGCCATACAAGATCACAGACGTTTCGTCGCTATTGTCGACGTCCTCTCGTCAGGTATCCCGTAGCGACGCCTCGATCGTGGTACAGTCATGGTCGCCGACAATGTCCGACTATACACGCGAGGGAACCACTGTCGCTACTCCACGGCGAGTTACAACCCTCGTATACCTTGTTCCTCGAGTGGCGAGATGGATCGTAACGCCAGTTCTTAAAAGTTCGCGTTAACGTTACTCGCGTACGAGCACACCGGACCACGACTGGTTGATTTATCGGGGAATCCCTGCCGGTACAATTAATTTACGGTGTTGACCCACGGATAACTAAAACCTCTACCAGAGACGAAAACTTTCCACCGTAACCTCTTCTTCGCCTCTCTTTCGAGGGTACAGAGTACACCGACCGTTCTTAATTCAGTTTTTTCTTTTTTTTAAACATTCAAACACGCTCGAGAATGCACCGCAATTATTCTCGGCTCGATTCGAACACGAGAGGATGGAACGACTGACTTTTCAGACATCGTGAAATATATCTATATGTATATAGCTTTTTCTTGAGAAACTGGTACAAGTTGAACAGTGAAATCGTATTGTACGAATTTGAAATATTTTAAGCGCACCCGGAGACACGTCCTTCCTTTCTCGCGACACACCGAATATTGCCGAGAATTATAGTTCCTTCCAGGCGCGTACCGTAGCTCGTTCCTCGGGCTTTAATATAAACGATAATTCGACGAACGATCAAAAGGAACCAGCCTCGAGCACGGTGTCGCCGGTTCGTTCGCGTAGCGATTGTTTCGTTCGCGTAGCGATTGTTTCGTTCGCGCGTACAACGATAATTATCGCCCATCCTTTGCCGGTAATTCGAACGATTCGATATAGTTCGGGTTGGATTCGTTCGTCGATTCGGTTGATACTCGAAACTAACACCGGATGGATCGTTGTTGTTTCGAATTATTTTGATTCCGGTGCTCCGTATTAACTTAATCTTCTTAATGTATTATTCGGGGCGCATAATCCAGAAACTATAGCGACCACCGTTATCGTAGCCAACGTACTACGCTAAACAATGCAAAAGCAGCTTTGTAACGTATTATTCGAATTATATGATCTAGAAACTGAACCGACCGTTGGACAAAGGCTCGGTTTATCATCGACCGCGAATCGCTTCGATTCCCCCCCTGCTCGAGTGGCGGTATCGAGTTTAACTTTCCGAGACGTAATACCGTTCCGATTATATAATCTAAGAGAGCTATGTAGGTCCCTCGGTATCGAAGCTACTTTACGCTGAACAACGTCCAAAGCTTCAAAGGTGACATCGAATGGCAATCTAACGAGCCAAATTGCCAACAAATCGCGTCCCGTTGCGCGCAAGCGACTTTGGTTTATCATCGATGAGCCTCGACGATTGATTCCGTACCTTCCACAACGCGGTAGTCATCGATTTCTGCGAAACGTTCCGGTCCGACGTCTATGTCACGGGACCGTATCGGAGCAACGGACAAAAATATAAACAGAAGTCTATTTACTTACGCACTACAACACACGAGATCGCGAAACAGAAATACTTGAGTGAAAATGCCTCAGCTTATTCTTCACTTTGTAGAATAATGAAATAAGTAGCGAAAATCACTGCTTTGGCGAATATCTCCGTAGAGAATATGTCGATTTAGCTAAAGGTACTGTTTTTAACGAAATACTTCCGGTAGAGAGTACATCGGCGATTCGACGTAATAATCAACGGTGCTAGGCAGGTGACAGACAGGTTCACACTTGAATAGGTTGGAACAATCGATGAATTTTTATTCAGAGGGCAGAGGCTTATATACACGAATTTATCGGTGATCCTGGTGTTTAGGCTTCGCGCTGGTCTTATCGGCGTGCTCAGTGGTCCTCACATCTACACCGATATCGGTCTACACCGCTGCTGATTCCTTCGGTCATCACCTTATCCCGGTCTTGCGAACCTGATTGATTCAATTTTGCATAATTGCACGGCATTGTCGCGCCCGATCCGGAGTTCACCGTCTACCGGGATTATAGAAGTTACCGGTGGGCCCTGGACGCCCCAATTCGGGCACAGCTGGAACTCCGTTGACCGACGCGTGTTCAATTCCAGCTCGCTTCGTCCTCGGGCCAACTTTCCAACGTAATCCGAGTCGGTGGACTTTCCTGTTAATGACGCCCGATTTGCCATGTTTCGTTGCACAGCTCGTTAGTCCCGCTAACGACGCGATGCGTTATCTTCGTAGAGGGAAATCGAATTGTCCAAACATGATTTTGGCTTCACGTGTCCAGGTGTTTTCATTACGAACGCTACGTTGTTGTACGCGGATTCCTCTAAGGTGAACTCTCGAAGCTACGAACGCGTAACGCGCGAGTGAGTTACGCGAATAAATCGTATTCTCGAAGTATGCGATAAACTTACTCGAAACAATCGAAGAGCTAGTGTACAATTTCGTAGGGAATTGATTTTTCGAAGTCACGAAGTGTTCTTCTGACCTCTAGTGTTCTCACGTTCATAGGTGACGCACGAAGTCACGTGTGACGTCTCTGACCAACTAACTCCACTTTGTATTTTCGTGACGGGGGCACCGAACTGCCGGGTTTCTATTTTAATCGAAGTTATCGTACGTTCCACGATTTCGAGGTTTCTATAGTTTTTCCACTCGTTGTTGAGCGCACAGTTCGCAAAGTACAAGGTTTGCACGAAAGCCACGCAAATGTTTCGTCTCAAGAATCGTCCATTGTCCCCCGGAAGAAAACTTCCGTTCCTGACGGGCAAATATCTCGCGAATTAATTCACCTCGCTTCGAAGTAAATATCTCCTCCCCTTTAACCAACTTACGGCGATATTCCCGTCGTTTCTCGAGGTCCGGGGAATAAAATATATAATTCCTTTTAATCAATCTTCGCCCCTCGAGGAAAACAGCCGCGGCACGACGAAGCGTCGTCTCTCGGTTATTCAGAGAGGCTTCCGGTGTTGGAAACCGGTCTCCCCGGTAGGGACGCAATTACGACCCGGCGAGACGTCTGAAACGCGGAAACGGTGTTCCCGCGACGCGATAAAACATGTAACTTTATCCGCGTGGTTGTTGGAACCTCGTACCAATTGTTAAGAACGGGCCATCGGGACAGACGCTTGATCCGGTTGAGATTATCGAGAAGAAATTAACCGATTGGGCAAGAAAGCTCGTACGCGTTGTGCAAAGAGAAGGAGGGGACAAAAATATGGAACGAATCCGCGCCAGACGAGAGAAGGACACGGAGTAAATACGAAACGAGGGCAAGAGAGTCAGAGAAAGTCAGAAAGAGTCAGAAGGAGTCATAAGGAGTCAGAAGGAGTCAGAGACAGTCACGGAAAGAGAGAGAGAGAGAGAAGGGGAACGTTCTCCAGCGATTGTCTCTCGGGACACGGAGAAAATCGTAAATGGAGCTCTCTCTATCAGCGACGGATATTACGCCAGGGACGAGGCAGCACCCGCCATCTCTTTGGCACTTGGTTCACGGATCAATAGGCCTCTTCTTCTCGGTGGAACGTCGCTCTCTCGTCACCGATCTCGCTCGTTCCGTGGGAACACTCCCTGTCTGTCGTTTAACCCGTTCACGGAACTGAAGATGTTCTCGATCGTGTCGCGTGTCTCACCTGCGGCGTCGACGTCGTCGTCGGCTGTCTCCTCGATCGAAAATACATTTCAGAATCCCGCACGTGCCATCCCTGTTGGCTGCTGCTCGAACGTCGAGGCTCGCGCATCGCGTTTGACATTTCCCTTGAAAATTGCACCGCGCTCACAAAATCTGTTCGACGATCGATAAAATTTCAATTAATTTTTTTTTTTTTCTAAACAAACGTTACTTTTTCAACGAATCCCACCCCTCGTCGACGAGGCCACGCGCAAACCAGGTTGTTTTGCCGGTTTCGCGATCGTTCGGAGGAACGTTCGAACTTTTACAACGGGAATCTGCATATTGTAATTTAACTTGGACAGGGTGCAAATGAAACGTGGCCGAAAGTTCGGGGCGAGAGAAGCAGAAGTCGGGCACCCCGTCGCGGATCAATAAGTTCCACGTCCCGCCGGAAACTCGCTGTTTCTTCCCTCGAAAATCCATCCCCCTCGATTTCGCGACCGGTTCTTTTCTCTCTCCCTTTATCTGTGTTTTCTTTCATAAAAAAACACGGTATGTATATTTTCGCGGGAAGTCGAGAGAGAGAGAGAGATAGATAGAAACAGACGGTTGTAAAAACTCGGCCGGCGCACGTGAAACGATTAAAGGTGGCCCGGTAATGTGGCGAGTCCATTACTGTCAAGGCTCAACCCGGATCGATAGCGGCCTTTCACGTGCGCGACAAGTCCCCCCTGTTGTTAATCGTCTTGCGAGAATATTCTTTTTTGTTGTTTTCGTCGGGGGCTTTTTTTCACACGTCGACGAAAATAGTCGATCGACGATTCATTGCGCGGAGAAACGTTCGATCGGGGAACGAACTCGAGTATTTTCGAGAATCGATTCAGTTTGTTTGGGATAGTTCTCGAGCAGGGGGACTTTCATCGATCGTTCGTGTTGATCTTTTGTCAGCTCACGACGAAAAACCCTCGTAATTGTCCCTGTTGCGAAACCATCGGACAGAACGAGCGTACGCGTTAAAAACCGATAACAATTAATACTTTTAGTGTCTTGGAAGTTGTGAAAATAACTGGGGAGAACTGTCAGGAAAGAAACAATTATTAGATACGGTAGAAACGATACGAATGATTTTTTAAATGGAAATCTTAGGTTCGTATTTATCTTTGAACGACAACCGCGAAGATGACAGCTTACGAGCTTATATCGAGGTACCCGCTGTAATCTTGTAACCACCGATTTAACGACGGTTCTTGTAACTCCGCAATTCATCGATTGACAGCCGACGTTTACTATTCGAGTAGGTTATGCACCAGACACTGTGACGAGTAATAAACACAGCCCGAAGGACATCATAACAAATGCACGCGACAAGGTAAACACGATAAGATTACTGGATTGTTTCGTCCGTCCGGTTGTTGATGCAAAACATCCATTGTCGTAACTGACATTGAACGTCCTCGAACGACCTTGTATTATAGATCATGGTGTCCGCCTAGCCGGCTACGTCGGATCGATGCGAAACTACGATATTCCATTTAAAAATAAACAGAGCCGATCCGTAGAACCTCCCCGCGAGTGCAATTTTTATTTATCAAATTTATTTCCCGCTTCTACGGCTTCGGGAACAACGTGGGCGTCGTCGATTGATCTCGGCTCGAGTCGCGCAATAATAACCAAATCTGGGACGAATCACTGTTTCAACAAACTAGACAATTTCAACGTCCAGGAACTCGGGATACCTTGCGAGCAATCTGGACGAGGAATCGAAAGCAATTATTTCGGTTTAATAACGATAATGGTTTATTATAGATACAAAAGAAGAGTACAAAGAAACACGGAAAAAGATTCTAGCTATAGAAATAGAAAGAAGGAAACCTAACGCGTAACAGAAATTCCAAAGCTGAAGGATAACGAACAAAGTTGTCTCCAAGCCTTACAATACCAAATATAAACACACTACAAGATATTTCGAACAATATAAAACTATTATAAAAAAGAATCATGATTACTACAATAGATAACCCTCAACAAAAATTCCAAGTACATAATTTTAATCTCGAAGATCAACTCTACTTAGTTTCCATTCGATAATTGCTCACAGTTCTTCCTCGAGAGATATTTCCAAATCCGTTACCATCCACTCTGAAGTATCTCATCATCGGTGACTGCGGTTAGTCGAATTTTATCCCGGTAATACGCTCGTGTATTTCACCAGGGTAGATGGAAAGAAAATATTATTCGTGGCGGTGGATATCCCGGATGATACATCGCGTCGTCGTCGTTCTCCTCCTCGTCACGCTGTGTCTTAACAGCGTCTCGACGGGAGCGTCACGACGTTTCTGACATAACGGGGATATCTATTCCCACACGGTCGGAATCGACGAACATCCCTTAATATTTCACACCGCGTTCAATTATCCTCCCGCTCGGAATTTCATCGAGAACGAAACTCCGATCCGTGGCACGAGACGACGACGACGACGTCGACGTCGGTTCCTTTGCCCCGTATTTACGTCCGTTGAACGAACGCTGCGCGAGCGACGTTTATCGCGCGAATCGATTTTTTCTCGCGGGACAGAGAGAATTTCCCTGGTAATAATTCGCCGCTCGTAATACAGAGCCCTTCGTTCCGCGCACCGAGACACGGCCGGTGTATTCGAATGTGTGCATAAAAGTCGCGTCGACGCATTGTGCTTCGACTATTAAAAGCTCCTCTCGCTCTTGTTACGCTCCGGGCTGTCGTCCCTTTTGTGTTCTCAACTTTGCTCCAACTTTTCACGCAGTACGTTTCCTAAGAGTGCATTGCCATGCGCTCCGTTTGCACCGAATAACTTATTAAACATTTCCTTTGAGCCAACTTTTAAATCCCCATCCGTACCAAGTAGAGTGTAAAAGATTCGTGAATCGCTGAGACGAAATCGTGGTACGATTCAAGGGGAGAAACGTGAAAGAATCGTTCGAGAAGAAGAACGTCGACGTAAGTGAAACATACACACGGATTGTTACTCCGCGGCCGGTTTCCGCGCGGTATAAAACGCGTTCGATCGCACCGTAGGCGAACGTTGCGCGAAAGGAGGATTAAGCGCGCGTGGGAACGGAAAATAGGTCATTACGCATCTGTAACGGTATTCAATGGTCGAAAGCTTTACGGTTAAGGTCAGAGGGATTGTTCGACGAGCCTTTGGCGTGGTTCTCTAATGTAATTCCACGCGGAGCAATCGGAATTAGCGTTAATCGAGGCGTATCAATCTCTCCCTCTCTTCTTGATTCCGCTTTGCTCGCCGGTTATTACCGCGATCGTTGCACGCCTTTCGGAAACGAGATTATTTACGAGTGTCCGTGGCTCGGTCTCGTGTTCCACCGACTCTCCGGAGACACAGTCTGGAATCCTTCCGACGTTAATTTCCCTTCGCGTTGAGGGAAGGGCGGATAAATTTCCCGATGAAACCGCCGAGAAGTTTCCTCGACGAAGTCGCGCGGAACGTTGAAACACCAGGCGCGTTGTTGCTCCACGGGTCGTGTGTATCGATTGTTCGTATTCGGGGTTCCGTCTAATAACCGTGTCGCGTAGGTTTCGGGCGAGAGAAAGAGGTTCTTCGACGTCTTCGACCGTCGCGGCGCGGTGGTCACGAACACGACGCGTCTTTGTTTTACGAGCGTCGGGGTTGTACACGGCGCACCGCCAACCGTCGTTTCGTATCGCTTGGGGAAAATTGGGTCGATGTACCCCCCCGTTCCACCAGACAGATGTCGACGAAGAGCTGGAGAACGTCCCGTTTACTCATCGCGAGGAAGCGCTCGTTTGTTTTTTTTTTTCCTTTTTTTTTTTAACGACGTGTTTCACCGCGATTCCGCTCGTAATAACACCGGCCCGTTGACAGCTGTCTTGACGTCGAGAGTCGACAGACACCGAAACGTTCGTTTCACGAAGGGAACATCGTCGCTCGATTGAAAGCCTGTCGATGTTCGGCTCGAAGGAACGTCGGGAGTGGCTTATCGAAATAAACGCTCTCTCTCTCTCTCTTTCACTCACTCTTTCTCTCTCTGTCTCGACACAATAAATAAAAGTGGTTCGTAACCGGCGCGGCTTAATCGACCTCTGATAACCAACGGTGAGATAGTCGAGAGGAGATCCACTCCGAACGATTAACCCTTTAGTTTGGACGACATTCGTTGGAACAAACGCGAGGATATCTTCCGGTAAATTGAAATCTTGGACGAGCGTCGAATTATCCCTCTTCCCTCGTCTTTGGATCTTCGTTTCGGTTTTTTTATTTACCAGAGAATTGAATCGTCGATACCCCCGCCCGCTAGACCCCTTAATTTATGAAACTCGATACCGATGGCCCTAGACTCCCTTGGAACGCGATACAATCCACTCGAGACTTGCGAGCTCTCCATTAGGGTGACGCGGAAGTCGTGAGAGGGGGGTTAGGGGGCGATACGAATCGCACGTGGATTCGTGGGATCCGATACCGACAACAAGTCGCGGGATATAATGGAACCGACGTTGGATACGTCGATCTCGAACTTACGGAGTCTGATAGAATGTACGCTCGGTCTGGAAAAGTTCCACGAGTCCCGTGGGGAGCGATCTCTGACTCGTGAGAGGCGCTAGAGACGATTCCTGTCGAGGTGAATTTCAAGGAGGATAACGTCGAGGCTGTAAGACCACCGGAGAGCACATCGGGATACTTAGGATCCAACGAGAACGATGTCTAACTCGTGAGATCAAAGAGTTGATTCTTCGTGAGGTAAATTTTAACGAGGACAATGTTGGAATTATAGAAACTCGTAGAGAGCACATCAAGATGCTTAGAATCCAACGAGGACAATGTTGAAATTATAAAATCTCGTAGAGAGCACGTCAAGATGCTTAGGATCCAACGGGGACGATGTCTAACTCGTGAGATCCAAGAGTTGATTCCTGATGAGGTAAATTTTAACGAGGACAATGTTGGAATTATAGAATCTCATGGAGAGCACACCAGGATGCATAGGACCCAATGAGAACGATCTCTGATTCGTCAAGACAACGTAAGAGTTGCAAGACCCAAAGCATACTCGTGAAATTCGATGACTTCGGATACCTAGAACCCGGTGACAACTATCCGTGAATCACGGAGCTTCCAAAAGACCCGGAAAGTCGAGAATACTCGGGGCGTTCGAAAGATCTCCGATCGAGAGGAGCTCTAGATGTCCTACACACCTGACGCGTATTTGACTCGACGAGACCGAGTCTGGCTCGATCCGAAGCTACGGCTCGACCCTAGCGAGTCTCAAGAATCCAGGATTATCCAGAGTCTCGTAGCTCGTCCTCCCTATCGAACGGTCCAAGTCCCGACTCGACCTCCTCGTGTCCTAAATAGTCCGGGACGGTCTATACCGGGTTCTGCAACCTTAGGGTCGTCTCCCACGCGTTCGAAGTCGACCCTAATCGCGTTCCACGGGTCGAAGGATCTATCCTTTTTGCTCCCGTAAATTCGGGAGGTCCCTTCACGGATGTCACGACCGAGTCGTCCGTGCCCGGTGCGAATGTATCCGTATCGAGGACCATAACTCAAACACCGTCGGGGAAATCGGCCAATTTTCCCATCAAAATCGACGCGGACGTCACTCGCGTCGAATCCCTGGCTCTGGTCCGGTATCGATCGCGGCCACGCCATTCGTCACGAGGAACGATTACGCTTCGATCACGGACGTATCGCGATCTCGATAACGACGTCGCGATTCGTATCGGTCGTGTTCGTCCAGCGCGTTACGAGAGGCTTCCCCGACGTCGTCGTTGCATTCCCATCGTTCGTTGAAAGGCCACCAGGTATCGGGAAAACGTGCGACCGCATCAACGCCGGCAGGTGTACCTCTTTATTAAACAACTTCGCGCGACCAGATCTATTTATAGCCGAGAAAGTGGTCGAGTCGCGCGATCGAAGTCACCGCGTGGAAAGATCGCCGGGCGAAACGACGACGTCCTATTTTCCAACGCCCTTTTCCCTTGCACAGCTTTAATCCCTGGCGCGGTAATGCGAAACGACTCGGTGATCCTCGCATTCGGGCCACGTTTCGCGACTCCACGTGACCGTAATACGGGGCTCCGACGCCCGCGAAGACGACGAAGACGACAACGATGACGACGACGACGACGAGCTGCGCCGTTTCTCACGGTGGTGGCACCGGTTCGCGATTAAAATCATTTTTCGTTAAGAACCCACCGCTCGCGGAGGGAATCTGTTAAGACGCGAAATGAAATTTCCGGACGATGGAATCCAACTCGAGCACTGTGCGTTGTTGGAAAAACGACCGACGGAAAGAACGCGGTCGCGATAGGTCGTTACGGATCAGCCGCGCTTGTATCGGAGACGGCGGAAGTGACTCGTCGATTTTAGTCGAATTTGGTGGGTTCGTAAACCCGATTGAACAAACGATTCAATGGTAGGGAGTGTGGAAACGATGAAGGTGGGAGTCAGAGGAAGTCAGATGGAGTCAGGTGGAGTAAAACGAAATCAGGTGGAGTCAGGCGAAGTTAGATGAAGTCAGGTGGAATCAAACGATGTCAGGTGGAATCAGACGAAGTCACGCGAAATCAGGTGGAATCAGACGAAGTCAGATGGAGTCACGCGAAGTCAGATGGAGTCAAACGAAGTCAGGTGGAGTCAGCGAGAAAACTTGCCTCCGTGCCCTCTCGCTAATCATCTTTCCAGCAACGCACGGTAGACGTTCTCGTCGGGACGAGAAAAAAAATTTGAAACCCGTGCTCTCCGGCGGTACTCGCGATGAATAATTCTCCGCGGGCGAAAAAATCGAGCGACCGCGCCGGTTGTTGCTCGAAACTGTCCGAGTTAATTAAATCCACGGTGAAATTTCGTTCCACGTTGGCCACCGCTAGCCGTCGTCGCATTGTGACACGATAATTTGAAAGAGTTTCAAAGCGGTCGCGGCGAGTGATTAACACGAGGGAGAAGGGTAATTATGCTCTTGCAAGCGCGTGGCGTCGATCGTGGAGATGCGACGCCCGCCACCGCGCCGCGTCTGGGAAAAAAACCACAGACACGTCGTCTCATCGAGCTCGGTAGAAAAGTTGCTCGACGTTCACCCTACAGTCATCAATCGCGGTGAAGGAACACCGGTAAACGATATTCTCCCGAGTTTTTGCACGGTGTTCGCGAACCCGCGGCGCCGTTTGAAAAATATGCGCGATCTTCGCGAGCGATTAATTTTTATTCCGCGTCACGGAGCACGTAACGCGGTGATATTAAGAAGCGCACTTAAACACGCTCGATGCGACGCATTCTACGTAATTATAAGAAGCTACTCCACACGGGTATTTTTACCACGTGGTGGTGTATGACGTGTGCCGCGTCAAAGCCACCGCCGCAACGTCGACGAAGTTTTCCCAAGGTATCTAATTTAAATACTCGAAGCAAAAAATTAAATAAATTACTACCGACGCATTGAACTGAAAACTCTCTATCCCGCGTATCGTAACTTCAACGTCGAGCACGATAAACACTAGCTTCGTCGCGCGAAATGTAAACATCGATCCGAACGTAACGCGACTGCTCGAATTCCGTACGGAAGTTCTCCGTGCAGATAATTTCGCTTATTCGAAGAAGAAGAACTTATAAACGCGTACCACCCGATGCACAATTATACGACCATCCACGAGATTCTATACACAAGGGCACGTACGGAGTCGCTTTCGTGTTCCCCGTTCGATCGTGTTCGAACTTTCACGAAGTACGCGGTGTGTACGAAACCGAGCGAGCTCTCTATCCGTACAAACACGGTGCATAATTAAAATACCTTCGCCGGTGAATAACCGGGAAGAAAATCTCGATACCGCGGCGCGTAAAGTGCGCGCGGTTCGAACATTCCTCCAGGGGTCACGAACGCGCGATACAATAAATAAATAGCGGCGAGGCGTGAACACGTACGCGGGTGCACACGTACGCGCACCTTTGTCGTTCGATACGATCATGGATACCGGGAAGAAAGTTATACATTCCACGTGAATTGGGTAGAGCCGGGAGCCTACCGTGTCCGTAGGACGCTATTGAATCTCTCTCGCAGACGGTATTTCATTTCTCGGAGCCGCGCAGCCTGACATCGATTTATTGGATTCGATCCGTCAAGCCGGAAGATATTTTTCCAGTTTTCGCGTATTGCTCGTTGCTTCCGGGGACGAGGGCTCGGGCTCGTAGCCTGCTCGGTACAACGACACGGACCGCTAAATCAAATTCGCGGCGACGATCAACACACGTACACACACGCGCAAGTACACGTATGTGGACACTGTCGTGGACGAGAAGGAAGGATCGTGTGCGGTGCCGACGGAATGAAATCGTCGAGCGAGAGATTAGTCCAGGATTCTCCCCTTCCCCTCGAGGGGATCGAAGCCCCTCGCAGTCACCAAGTGCCCTTTCATGTCCCTTTGCTTATCTCCGGTCCGATACCAAGTCCACGGGACTCCTTGTAAATGCTGGAAAATTCCCGTGCCCGGAGGACTCGTCGTCTTTCCAGTGAAAATGATCATCTCGTCCCATCTTCGCTTTTACGACAGTGGGTAATTGGAACGAAGTACCGTAGCCGTCCGTCCGTCCGTCCGTCGAAAAAGGTTTCTTCCCGCGGTTCTAAATAACCTCGGGGGCAAATTTCCGTACAAATTTATGACAGCGCGCGAGCGAGCGAGTCTCGCCAGGTGTAATTCTCGTCCGGTCGTTCCCGTGGATTACCACTTGGATTTTCCGCTGGGGTTTTCCTTCCGGTTGATTTACGAAGACTTGCTTACGTTGCAATTTCAACCGGGGGAATCGATCCTTGCCGCGAGTAATTCACCGAGATGGGTATTGTCACGTTGAATCGAGTCGAGTCGAATCGAATCGAGTAGAGGCCAGTAGAGTCCAGTATAGTCGACTCGAGTCGAGTAGAGTAAAGTGGAGTAGAGTGGAGTAGAGTCCAGTTGGGTCCAGTCGGGTCCAGTCGAGTTTAGTTGAGTTGAGACGAGTCAAGTCGACTCAAGTCGAGTAAAATCGAGTAGAGTCAAGTAGAGTCGAGTTAATTTGAGTCCAGTCGAGACCAGTCGAGTTGAGTTGAGTTGGGACGAATCAAGTCGACTCAAATCGAGTAGAATCGAGTAGAATCGAGTAGAGTCGAGTCAAGTCCAGTCGAGTCGAGTTGACTTGAGTTGAGACGAATCAAGTCGACTCAAATCGATTAGAATCGGGTAACGTGGAGTAGAGTTCGGTTGAGACGAATCAAGACGACTCAACTTGATTCTACTCGACTCGAGTCGAGACCAGTCGAAGTGAGACGCGTCGAGAGTACTTTTACGCGTCGTAAAAATAGGCTTCGCTGGTAGGCAGATACATACACGGAGAACGGCCGCGGGCATAATGGCGGAGTCGTAGGATTCGCGTGACCAACGGTTGTAAAAATCTACCCGGGAGGACGTGTGCACAATTGTAAACGAGTGACGTAGCACACGCCCCATCGACGCGACGACGGAATAAAAATAAACCGTGTTTTCTGGGCCACCGGTGCGCAAATTCCTCGAACGACGTTGAATCGAAACACGTAATACCGCGAAACGAAGGGTGAATTTTTCAAGGAACGTCGGTCGAACTTCCAGGGGGCGAATTCGGTACCATTTTTTCCTTTTTTTTTTTTTACTTTCTTTCGTGCACGCGCACGCTTGGAAGGAGAAAGAGAAAGAGGAGGGGTTTCCTTCGTCGATCGAGCGAGGAAAATCGGTGGAAAAAGAAAAAAACGCTCCTTCGATTCGAAGAATTTTTCATTCGACAACGACGCTCACGGTACGAAATGACGCGTTTGAATTGCAAATCTCGCGACGATCGAAGCGATATAAAAATTGAAAATCTAATGGAAGCTACCCTACCCACGTACCCCCGGTACCCCCGTAGCTTACAATTTGTTTCCACGCAACCGAGGAGAAATGACAAACCGTTATTTCACGTGCCACCGGGAGTTAGAGTACCCCGGTGGATTCGCAAATTTATTTCCCGACGAAGCTTAAACTTATGTTTGCGCAAAACCGTGGATTCGTTTGCAAAAGTTGCACACCGCGCGGAAAGTTTCGCGCGGCCGCACCGACACGAGGCTTCCGAAGAGTAAAAATACTCGACGAGGGAACTTCGAGCAATTTTTTCTTCCCGTTCTGGCCGGGTTTTTAACTCGTACCGACCGTGTTTCACCTACGGGTTGTTGCACCATTGTACGGTGGAAAGAATCGTTGACTCGAAACCGCTTTGTAAACTACACCGCTCGAAAGATCAGCCGCGATAAACACAACTCCGTTACGTTTTTACACACCGCTAATATTTGTTCTGTGTTTTGTACTTAATACCGCGATAACTTTCCTTTAATCGCACGTGATCAATCTGTCCACCGTTTCTCACACACTGACCGTTATCTCGACAAACGATAACACCTTCGGTACAAGTGTATCTCTTATCGAACAGAGACGATTTTACTCTACTTTACAACGTAATTACCGCAAAACGATTCTAAAGATTTCGTTGCTTCAATCTCCGTCTAGAAACAACACGAGTCACCTTACTACCCTTTGTTTCACTCCCTCTGTTATAAATTTAAAAAAAAAAAAAAAAAACAAACGTCCGTCGATATCCTACATCGGATACCCGTGCAACGTTCTCGTACAGCGATGCTAAACTTTCGACCGGCAGTGTATGTGTACGTATTGATTTTTCGGCGCACACGAAAGATCGACTTTGTCGGTTTCATCGATATTGACAAAGGGAATCGATAATCGTCCCCTGATTTTCGGTCCACTCGTCCCGTTTGCTCCCAGCTACTCGTTTCCACGAAACGGCCGAACGGAGTTCAGACGAGGGGGGGTGAAGTGCGCAAACCGAGAGTTGCGTTCGATTAATTTCGTCGCTCTAAGCAAACATTATACGACACCTACAGCGATGGACGTGTTTCATTTTCACGAGCGACGTACTACGTGAATATTTATTTCGCGTTTGCCGCTGCTGACCGACGAACCAGACGGAAAATGCTTCGATTTCGTTCACTATCGTGCTGGAAATTGTTTCGACGACCCTACGAATTAAGTACCGATAGTACTGGGAAAAGGAACGATGTACGATCTTCGAGAAGCAATTTCTATCGTGGTGCACCGTTTGTTCCGCATGTCGATCGACGATGTTCGACGTGAAGGATACGTCAATGGACAAAATAAAAACTATCGATTCCTAATGGAAGTTTCGCGATTCCCGCGGAATGTTGTCGTCTCGTCGGTGATGCACTGTCTGCGCGAAGTCAAGAACTTCGTTGACCCAAATACTAGCACGATAATAAGGGTGCTCACCTAGCCGAACTTGAGCTCTGACGCTACGCGATGATGCTTGGTGTCTAATATTAGCTCGATGCATATGATACGTCTACGTCGCGCAGATTCAATTTTACGGTCACGGCGACACGCTCGGGACAATATTTACGCGCATTTTAAAAACGATCCTTGGATACATCACTTTTTTTCTTTTTTATTTTTTTTATTTTCGTATTTTTATTCACGGAGCTTCTTCGCGAGTCTTTTTATAACGCGAGTTTATAACGCGACGCTGCACGAGGTTCGAGATAGCGAACGTGAGAGAAAAATTTGAAAAAAAAAAGAAAAAAAAAAGAGAAATTAATTCGAAAGATAACGAGTACGCAGAGAGTGGGTAATCTATTTCGTTCTTCCGTCGTGCGCGATAATTCGAACGGGGAAAAGACAAATATTCGCGGAAGAAGAAGAAGAAGAAGGATACGTCGGGGCGCCGGAGGCGTTCGAAATTAATTCGATGGAAATCGAGCCGGTGGGAAAGATTAAAGAGAATCTTGAACTTGGAAAGAAATTGTTGAAAGTAATCCGCGTTAAGTCGTTGGTCATTCCGTGATCGTTCATTCGTCACTCGGCGTGGATCGGCAAAGTAAAGAAGATGGATAAGTGGGTTTTCACTTGAGCGACGTTCGAGAGCTCGGGGGAATGGAAATAATCGCTTCGTTACTCCGCGGAAACTAACAACGAAACGCGATCAAAGCCACATTGTACAGGGCAATCGGAAACGATCGAGGTACCCGACGGTTGAATAAAGAGGAACGTCGACGAGAGCTGGATCACATGCTGAAAGCCATCGCTATACTTCGCGGTAAGGATAATGGTTTCGCGGCGTTCGTTATCGGTTCTTGGAAATTCGGAACGACGTTACCAAGTGTATCGCGAACAAGTCGTGGGATGCATTTAACATGAACCGTGTGACGCATTAGGGAATCCTAGAGGGTACAACGATTTTCGATACCGTGGATTTTTATCCGAACGAAATGGAAAATTCCAGTCCGGTTAATTTCACAACGCGGATCGTTTAATTTCCGCGAGCATCGGGATCGTTTCTTACGAAATAAGCATAGGATGATCTATATTAGATCCCGTGCACTCGCTGCGAATAGTCTGGAACTTCGTTGACCCAAATACGAGCGCGATAATAAGGAGCTCGCCTATCCGAGCTTGAGCCCCCAACGCCGCAGGACTCGCTGTCTTTAATCCTTTTAGATGCTCCGTATCACCGTGATCCCCAGTCGTCCATTTTTCTTCGGTCTTAGCCCAATCCTTGTCATTTGTCTCGTTGTATCTCGCGTTGTCTACGTTTTGTATTTATCCCTTCACCCTCCCCCTCTCGCTCAGCCGACTCGTCTCGGGTTATTACGCTTACTTGAATCCAATTTCGCTTATTTAAGCAACGAACTGTAACAACACGCGAGGCGGGTCATCGGCCAATAGAGAAGGTAAACTTTCGACGTTCGTATCCGTCGAGGGTTTTCGAATGGGAAATTCTATTTTCTGGAATAGAATGGAATATTTACCGTTGACTTTTTCCAGTCGAGACGAGAAAGGAACGACGCGGGATTATTGTGGTACGGCTCGAGATCGATACACGTTGAAGCATCGCTCGGTAAAAAGTTGAAAAAAGCCGAAGAAAGCGAATATTCCCGTGTATCGTAAATGTTGCTTTTTACCGGCACGGATACGAAACCTTTTCAACGCGTTCGCCTCGCTATCTGTGTTGTCCAAACGTTTAAAGAGTCGCCATAATCCTCCCGAGAACCGAGAGTCCTTCGAAAGGTCATCCGAGCTCCGTGCAAACTTAAAAATATCATCCACGGTGGTAGCGCTCGGATCGAAAACGGGCTTGAAATCTTTTAAGAAAGCTCCGTAAACAAACGCAAACCCCATCGACGTGATTATTAACGCGTTGGTTGGTGCTGGTGCGCCGCTGCGCAGTTCGTGTACATGTCATTCAACGTCGAATCGATCATATTATACGCCCACGGCGTCGAAAATTTTACTAAAATTGATACACGATGCCCGCGCGAAATTATCGGGAATTAGAACGAACGATGCAAATTGCGCGAACGGTTCGAAAAATACAACGCGTCCAAGTATCAAATATTTCACCCTTTATTCGCGAACGTCCACACCGTTCAAAAATTCGAAAATGATTCCCCTTTGAAACGTTTCAACTCGGATCACTATTTAAACGAGGTAACGGTGTGTACGGTATACTTGGAAATTTCCCCGTGAATTCTCTCTAAAAGTGTACACACACAGAAGGGAAGTGAGATTTCCAAGGAAATTCTCGTTTAAAAATTACCATCCGTGGACAAATGACGTTCTATCCGCGATAACGACATCGCGGCCCATCAATTACGATCAAAGAACAAGAACACCGGACGAACGGAGATTTTTCATTTAAACGTCCACGAGACCTATCGGCGCTGTAACGACGTGAAAATTCCGAGGATTCTCGTTTGAGGAAATTCTCACCTCGACGAGACACCGGTTTCATCGCGAGGAACGGTATCGCGTCGCATAAATTACGTTCAAAGGGCGAGTATAGATCGCGCGGACGAACAACTCGGAGATTTTTCAAACGCGGAACTTAATTTCCGAGGCAGTTCGTTTATCCGCGCAGCGGTGAGTTTCCAGTTGACGGGTTCGGTCGTCGAACGATTAAACAGCAAATAGGTATACGGGAGACCAGGGTGTTCACGACCCTGGAAGGGTTGATCTCGAAAATATCCGAATTATCCGGACGTCGAACGCGGAACAAAAACCACCCCTCGTCGGATAGCTGTCGATGCAAATCGAGCGTTAGGATTTTAGTTCGGTCCGCGGCGGCGATGGTTATCGACAAAAATACGATAACGATCTAATTAACGGGAGGTGAACGTACTCCGGTGCGTTGCTCCCTAGCTTTTAGAAGATTCCTCGTAGCTATTTCCGCGCTCGTGAAGCACATCGATGACACCGATAATTGCTCTCTGCTTCCTAGCACAGCGACACTTGTCCCGTACCGTCGTCTCTCTGTCTCTCTGTGTGCGTCTATCTATATTTCTCTATACGTCTCGCTCACGATTTTGCTCTCCGTCTAATACGAAATTAATGGTATTTCAGAGATTGGTCGCCGAACTGAACAAAGAACAGGAAGCCTTCATTGCTAACAAGCATACCGAAAAGGGTGAAGCCGTTGCCCCGTGGGTCGGTGCACCGAACGAGGACGTATTGCGAGAGGAATGCTTGTCTCTTTCAACGGTGAGTAATTCTTTTTCCTTCCCCCCGTGACCACCCTCGCCCTCACCATCCCTTGTGTGCGTGGTGCACGTGCGAATCCTTGGAGAAAGATGAACGAAGAAGGGGCTCGCAATTGAATTCCGTGGCACAATGGGGGTGGGTATGTAGCGAGTAGAAGTCGCAAGGTGCTCCCTGTACGATTCACGGGACGCTTATCCTTATTGTTAACGCTGGCCCGCTCTAACGCGATGATTCCTCGCGCGTTATTAGCTACTTACGTGCGATCGAATTCCTCGTGCAAGGAGGCGATTCGTCGCGACGATCCCTTGCAGTACTTTGACGAGTCTGACTCGTGATCAAAATTTGGAATCAAATGTGAATATCAAGGGTTGGATTTGTGGTAATATTTTTGAATCGAATATAAATATCAAGGGTTGGATTTATGGTGGAAATTTTGAATCAGATATGAATATCAAGAGTTAGACTCGTGGTAAAAATTTTGAATCAAATATGAATATCGTGAATTACACTCGTGGTAAAAATGTTGAGCCAAATATTGAATATCACGACTTAGACTCTTGATAAAAATTTTGAATCAAATATGAATATCACGACTTAGACTCGTGATACAAATTTTGAATCAAATATGAATATCACGACTTAGACTCGTGATACAAATTTTGAACCAAATTTAAAAATCACAAGTCAGACTCGTGGAACGGGTCATATGTACTAAAAATGGTCGTCTCTTACCGATATGACCCGAATTTCATCGAGTTAAAAGGTACAGCAAGGGTAGCGGGAAATAAGTAAACGGAAACTATAGCCCCGGGGTAATTTTGGTCCCTGTGCGTTCAATCGCGATTTTGATCGATAATTTCGGTGGTCAGTGTATCCAAAGTGAGTTTCACCGAACAACTCGCGTGTCTGCTGGGAAACTCACCGCGCGACCAATTTGACAGAGTTCCCGGACGCATAATTTACGGGGTTATTGATTTCAGAACCAACGTAACTTCTTAAGGCCCCCGCCCGAAGGAGTGGATTTCGCATGGGACTTCGAAGCTGTCCAACCGATGGCTCAGGCCGCGCTTGCTCTCGATCCTAATTTGGAGAATATGAGGTTCCAATTGGTACCCAAAGTGTAAGTTTTCAGCTATGTGTACGGGCGCGTGACTCGCCCGTTGTTTCCACGTGAGTTTCTTTCGGTATCGGTGAATAGAATCCATGGGGGGTTCGTAAGTTTTGGGTCAATGGTCTCGGGTGTGCGCGATAGTTTCGATAGTTATCGGTACGTATAGGTATAGTCCGAAAGTTCACCAATATATATACATATATATACACGTAATTATCCCAACACAACGGAGTTCTCCGCGAATCGCGAGCGCGCGAAATAATATCAAGTTTCTCCCTTATTGGCGCAGAGTACAACGATTGTGGAAATATGTTTACGTTATTCGCGACGCAATTAAGCGGAACGACTCCGGACATTTCTAACGATAATATTTTCATTACTCGTCCCGTTTGTACGGTGTGTGTGCAGCTTTCACAATATTGGATATTTACCAAGAGACGAACTTACTCGCGAAGGTGATCCAACAAGCGTTCTGTATATTCTACCGTGTACTCGACGGAAGATCCTCCTTTCCATTTCATTACCTTTGAAACTTCCCGAGATTCTTTCGCCAGATTTATCACCGTACTTGTAGCCACTCGCTCGACTTTCTTAAATTTTAACTTCCGCTCGGTACAACGATATTTCACCCTTAAAACCGTATCGTCTCGCTTTCGGTTAGCCTCGAATATCTCGGCGGAATCCATCCACCGTTGATATCAAAAGTGTATCTCGTTTCGAGTCATAAAATTCTTCCGGAAGATTTAAAGCGTTCGCCTCGAACTCGCGTGTCCTAATGTATTCGCAATTTATGTCTCGGAAGACCTCCGCGACACAGGTGTTCAAACACAATACAACAAACAATATATACGTATCGTGCGCCAATGTCGAGGTATCGCTGAGACTGGCGTTCCCACCGCGGTCGTAAAAATTTAAATTCACCATCGACGTAAAAGATACCCAAACGAAAAATGCTCTGAAAAAATCGCAAATATGCGAACAAGTCTGTGCATCCTTTCGACGTATCTCACCGCGGATACGAAGCTCGGTATTGTTCGTTGGCGCGAAAATCTAAATAAAAGTACAAAATTGAAGACATTGACCCGAAACTCGCGAACCGTGGCTCGTCGCAGAGAGTTACGCGCGTGTCCCGAGATGTCTCCGCTCCGCGGAACCTGCTCGCGGGCACAATGCGAGAAACGATATATCCCGTATCGCGTGTCGTCTCGGGGCACCGTGTCGCGAGTACCTCGCGGAAAGTTCTCGCGAAACTCGCGGGCGTTAACGCGAATCGATTAATTACCGGTCGAAATTAAATCGAGTCGCGCCTCGACCAACGTTAATTGGCAATTTCCAAACCGGTGTCCGATTACTGTAAATCGGAGTCCGTGGAGAGCGTTGGGGAACCTGTATCGGTCCGAGGTTCACACCGAGATTAATTTACCTGTCGCGCAGCATATCCGAAGAGAATTTCTGGCGAAACTACTTCTACCGGGTGTCGGTTCTCCGTCAGAGCCAAGAGCTGAACGCGATGGCCCGCCAAGCGGAAAACGACCAGAACCTGACTTCCACGGAAATCGTGGATCAATCTGAAGGTAATATTCGAGTCTGCCGACCTCCACTTTTCACGCTTAGCCGGTATTATTCTTCGCACGGTGCATTTGCCATGCATAATCGACTCCCTGCTCTCTCGACCCTTTCGACTTCAATTGCAGCCTGTTTCGCTTATCTCGTCCGTGCGGGATAGCTCCCTCGTCTTTCGCGATACCGCGAGAAAATGTTCGAGTGGGGGAGGGATGGAGAACAATTTCATGGATGCAACCGTTCCGATTGACTGTAATTGTTCTTACTCCTCCGAATCTCTTCGAAGACCGTTCCGAGACGAATGTAAATCGTAACCGAGATATCGTAACGCGTGTCAATTTACTCGACACCGTGTTGCGCGATCGGTAAACTCAATTACGAGTATTTGATCGTAATTTTGACGTTTCAATATTTGGAACGAATGAAATATACACGCGATGGAATCGACGAGGACGAGCCGTTTTTAGCGACGCTGTTTTGCGAACGTTGGTGAGATTCAACGACACTCGTCTCGGATCGAGTCACGTGTGGAAAGACGCGACTTCGTTGAAGAAAAATACGAACGTTTTCTTGTATTATAAAACGAAACAATATTCCAGACGACCGGGTTGAATGAAACACTCGGTACGGTCAATATTGTCCAAACTACTTTGCAAAGCTCCGACAGGGCTGTTATGGCTCAACTGGTAGAACGAAGTCTGGGGTTTGCACAACGCGCCCCAAGAGTCGCGATTGTAAACTTCAACCGCTTGTAACGCGACAACGAAGCTTCCGATTGAAACACAACGCGGGACTTTTTTTTATTTCAATTCTCGCGCGAAATTAATCCCGAGAAACTGACAGGGTTTCCGTGAACCACCTTGTAGAGAGAACGCGTGTTTTACGCGTGTTCACGCTCCTGTATGCTTCTATACGCTTCTGTACACTAGATACCCTTCTTTACGAACCGTCCCAAGAATTTTCAAGAAAATTCGATCGTGGAATTAATCCCGACAAACTATCTCGTTTCTGTGAACCACCTTCTAGAAAGAACACGCGTTCTTGCGCTTCTATACGCTTCAATACGCTTCTGTATACTTCTCCACGCTTCTATAGAATCTTCTACGCTCTTCTACAAACCGTTCGTAAAATTTCAAAAAAAATTCGGTCGTAGAATTATTCTCAAGGAACTCTTTCGTTTTTGTAATCCAACTTGTAGAGAGAACACGTGTTCTACACTTCTGTACACTTCTCTACACTCCTCTACACTCTTCTACAAACCGTCCAAAAAGTTTCTAAAAAAATTCAACCGTAGAATCATTCTCAAGAAACCCTCTCGTTTCTGTAAATCATTTTGTAGAGAAAACACATGTTCTACGCTTCTTCACGCTTCTCCACACATCGGTAAACTCTTCCAAACTCTTCTACAAACTATCCAAAGAATGTTCAAAAAAATTCAATTGCCCTTCGAAGAATTCGATATTCTTTGCACTTTGCAAAAAGAACACATGTTCTACGCTTCTCTACACTCCTCTACACTCCTCTACTCTTCTACACTCTTCTACAAACCGTCCGTAAAATGTCCAAAAAAATTCAACCGTAAAATCATTCTCAAAGAACACTCTCGTATCTGTAAACCACTTTGTAAAGAGAACACATGTTCTACGCTTCTTCACGCTTCTCCACACATCGGTAAACTCTTCCAAACTCTTCTACAAACTATCCAAAGAGTGTCCAAGAAAATTCGATCGATTGCGAACTCAGAATTCAACGTTCTTCTCTCCCGAAACAAACGACCGAGGACGCGGAAAATTCTCGTCCAACTTCGTACAATTCCCCGAGAACGATTCCTTCGCGCTACCAGTTGAGAATTTCAATTCATTCGATCGCGACGATTCGATTTGCAACACAAAAGACACGCGCGCGAGGAGTCCTCCTCCTCCTCCGTTCGCGAGAGAACAAAAAGACAAAGAAAAAGAAGAAGAAAGAATGAAAAAAAAGACGCAAGATCGCGAAACGTGGCTCGGCCATTGGAGTCGTTCGCGAAAGGGTCGATCCGCAGGAGCGGCGCGTGCTACGTACACACGCCCTTTTCGTTTGTTCTCTGGTATTCGCTGCCTCCTAGTTTGCATCGCAGTTTCGAGCTGCTTGACTCGAATTCCCTTGTCTCCCACGGAAGAATTTCGACCCACCTCGCAACCCCCTGTTAATCTCGGACGCGCGACGCCGGTAAACGAACCCCCGTAGGACGAGAAATTCTCCGAAAAAAAAGAAAAAAAAAAAATAAGAAAAAAATGTAATCGAGCAGAGGGGAACGTTTATAGGCGTCGTGACTCCGTTTACGCCTTGATCTACGACTCGTTCCGAGAACGTTTTCTGAGATGAGATCTTCTTGCATGGCACATTTGAGGAGTTTATGCGACGCGTAGATTCATCGAGGGCTCGATCAACCAACGTACCGGCGTGACAACGTGATCTCGAGAACTCGATCTCTCGCGGATTCGAACACCCCGATATCATCGAACCCGTAACGCGAATACGAACCGTAGCTTTCAATCGGTGTGGTAATTTACCGTGCGGTAATTGTGAAAGGTTAACGTTACCGTATTGTTAAAAACGGTAAATATTGACGATAAATATTTCCCGCGAAAGGTAAATAAATACGGTATTAATACAAATATGAATATTATACGAAACGCGTCGGTGAACGAACGAACGGAGAGAGCTTTTGTCCGGAAACAATTTTTTATGTTTACCCTTTCCGGACTTGCCCGGAAAATAAACCAGCGAGAAATATAATCTGTCGGGGCTGTTACCCTCTAATTGCGAGTTTATTTTCGCGGAGATTAACCTACGCGTGTCGATCAACGGTATATACCCCTGTGTACACAATGTGTATTTTTTCCTCTTGGAAATCCATCAGCTTTTTTTTTCTCCTCTTTTTTTTTGTTCCGTAACAATTTATATCGGAATTTTTTGTACCCGTTGCTTTATAATTCCCGCACAACCGAAGCTATACGTACCGGTATAAGTATTACACGTGACGCGTCAAAAGCATACCCTTGGTACATTCTCCTCGATTCCTTTCCCGCAAAACTGATCGATATTCGCGTTAGCTTGCCATAGTTGCTACACCAAAGCACGTGCAAACGGAAAAAAGAAGAAAATTCACCACGAAAAAATTCCCCTCGCGTTTTCGAGGTGAAATCTCCGCAGGAAATTCTCGAACGCGCGCGAAACGAACGCAAACGCGACGCAACATCGTTAATATTATCCGTACGAAAGAACAGGGGTTAACGGCGGTCAAAATTATCGAGTCCCGGCGGTCGATGGAAATCGCGTCGCTATTATTCTCGTACACGGCCGAATTATGAATGCAACGTTAATTCGAGGTGAAACGATAATTCCCGATGAAATATTGATACCTGGAATATCAGCACGCCGGTACGTTGACGGAGAGAGCGAGACCGGTTGAACGCGTTCGGAAATCGAAACCGTGGAACCGGAAGAGGACGGAGCGTCGTGTCTCGGTAAGAATGGTACCAACCTGCGAACAATGAAATCACGTGAGAAAGAGACGAACCCGCCGATAAAACGAAACACCTCTCGGACCGTATCTGGTGTACACTTGGAGACGGTTGTTGTTCGTCCGATTCGTGAATTCTGAAAACGAGATCTCGCGAAAGGGACGAACCGAACGTGCAACACGAGATACATCCCGAACCGGAAACGGTGGACGATGTATACGGTGGTGTATCCTGAAAACGATCCCGCGAGCAACCCTCCGCGTTGCTTTTCACCCTTCCGTGCTCCAACGACTGTCTCCGTGCATTGAACCGGTCTCCTCTTCCGCTAAATGAGAATTCGATCCGTGAGACTCGCTGCGCATCCAGGAGCGTTGCTCCTCCTTCGAAGTTCACTGCGTCCGTGAGACGTTAACGGTTCGATGACCCCACCGGTCCGATAATTTCCCCGATACGCTCGAAATGCCATCGAAATCGAATTCCTCGAGAAGCGAACGTAGGCAACTGTAGACATCTCTATCGTATCTCAATTTGTACGGTTAAATGTTGTCAATTGGCAATTCGTTAGCGGACGAAAACGTGATGTTTGGCTCGGTTTCGACGAGCAGAGAGAGAAATACGTTCGGATGGAAAACGAGAGGAAAAACTCGGGTGGATTGTTTCAATAGAAACGTGTCTGGCAGAGAATCTTATCCGGATGGGACGAAGTCGTCTATGGAACTCTGACATTTGTTTTTTTTTTTTTTTTTATTTTTATCCCGTTCGAACTTTGTCCTCTTGATGAACCGAGACACAGGAAACGTATAACGTGGCGAGAAAGTAACGAGACCGAGAAGAATTCAAAGTAGTTCCATCGGTGGAGGTCTCGGGATATCTCTTGGAACGCGATAGGGGAAGTTTGCCAGAGGAGAACGTTTTATCGGATATCGGATACGGGAAGCGTGTTGAAATTTTACCACCTTCTGTTTTGAGAAAATTATACCGACAGAGATCCGATCGAGGGATTACTCAGAGCGTAGGGGATGGATAAACAGAGTAACCTCCTTTTCGGCCCGGGGGGCTCACGCAACTTCGATGTTACAACGTTGTTCCGTTTAAAGCCACGATCTACAAAACACGCGCGTGATTCAAACCGATAACCATTACCGACACGATCCACACTGTCTACGTATATATACGTTAGGTTTTCTTTTCCGGTCTCGTCGCTCCCCCGTCGGTCAATTTACGAAAAGAAAGCGCAGCGAGTTCTCCACGGTTTGGTCGCGCACGCATCTACGCACACGAATAATAAATGAACCGCAGAATAGAGAACGAAGCTAAGCAGATCTAGCTACGCGTAGAGCTTAGCGTTAGGCACATCCCGATCCTTCTAGTTTAGCCGTGAGTGTTGTCTTGCGAACAGTTCAAGTGACCACTGGCCAGGAAACCAGCGGAACCGTGACCACCGGCAGTAACAGCGCGTTGGCCGATTCGCCAGGCCACGAATTCGTGTCCGATAGCATGAGGGTCACGGACACGGACCTCGAAGAGGTCCGAGAAGGCATGAAAAAGCTGGGGATGCAGCCACCGAAAGGTTAGTGATCGTTGGTCGTCGTTAACCTTGCTTGCGAAGGACGAATGCGCTGAACACGAAGCACGATCCGCGAACTCGTGGCACGATTCCTCGATTATGCTCGTACGTTCTAGGAAACCCGGTCTCGTAAATCGAGGAGGGTAGATTTACGATTGGCTCGACCGCGTAGGGTCTCGTCCGATCGAACGAATTGGCTTTAAACCCTTCTCCCGCTTGAATAACGGGGCTACGACACGAACGAATATGCGATCGCTCGAAAGTCAAATGCTTTGAGCTCTGTTTCCACCTACCGGACGAAACTGTGAAAGATTCGCGTTGTTCAGGTGGAAGAATGGCTTAAAGAAACGATCAGTCCACGCACTTGAAGTTATTATGCCTTCCTTCCACCTAACAAACGCGATTACGAAAGAGTCGTGTTGTTTAGGTGAAAGAATGGCTTAAAGAAACGATTGCTTGACACTCTCGAAGGCATTAAGCCACTCTTCCACTTACCAGATGCAACTATGGGAGATTCGTATTGTTTAAGTGGAAGAGTGGCTTAAACAAACGATCTTGAAGCCATTAAGCCTTCCTTCTACCTAATAAATGGGATTACGAAAGAGTCGCGTTGTTTAGGTGGAAGAATGGCTTAAAGAAACAATCAGTCAACGCACTTGAAGCTATTAAGCCTTTCTTCCACCTAACAGATACGATTACGAAAGAGTCGTACTGTTCGGATGGAAGTAAGGCTTAACGACTTCGAGTGTGCCCGATAATCGTTTCGTTAAGCCGCACTTCCACCTAACAGATCACGACACGGTAGATGAAAGAAGAGTCTCGTCCGATTTGACTTCGCCAAAATTAACTTAAGCCGCCCTCTCGCTTGAACAACGAGGACGAACAACTCGATCGAAAGTGTGACCGCTCGAAACCTTTAGCCCCGCTCCCACCTAACAAACGCGATTACGAAAGAGTCGCGTTGTTTAGATTTACAAAGAGCTCAAACGAGCGATTACTCGCCACTGTCGAAGCCTTTAAACCGTACTTCCACCTAACAGATTACGACACGTTACGGATGGAAGAACGAGTCAATTTTTCAATCGAGTAACTCGACCGTAGGGTTCCATCAAGATGTCAATTCGCCGGTTAATCTCGTGCGATAATTCGTTCAATAGCGTCGTAATCGCGTTCACCGGACGAATTAACTATTTCGGACCATCGATCGTGGAAATCCCAACCGTTTAACGATTCATCGCGGCGAGACGGAGCCGGACAGCTGCCACTCGTTGTATTATTTTCGAAATGAATTTTCTTCGGTGGTGGCGTCAATTTAAGTCGCGTGACGCGATTTCGAGCGTATCGCATATTTCGCGAGCCGAATGATTTCCCGTCGGACGAAATTCGATCGGTTGCCTAAGTGTTAATCGATTGTAATCAGATTAAGCGTGCCGGACACGGTCAGTGCCTAGATGCACGACTATCTGGGAACTACCGTGTGCTGTTCGTAACATAATTGATACGGATTACACTCGAGTCTGTAAAGCCCCGGCCAATGGTCGACGTGTTGTATCGAGCCAATCGAAGAACACGGAAATAGACGGAATCGAGACAGATACAGAGAGAAAGAGGAGGACCCCTGCCACGAAAAAGTGTCGATGTTTCGCGGTTCGCGGACGCGCGCAGCGTCCTCGATCAACTATCCTCGATAAGAGTCCACGAGTGCACGTTTACTTCGAAGCTCGTTTTATACACACACCTTAACAATTAACCACGGAACGCGATGCTTGGAAGAGATGTTCGCGCGTGTTCCGTTACGACCACCAACGAAATTTATCGAAGGGGAACGTTTCTCTTTTCGTCACCGTTTGACGATGAAAAGTAGACACCGACGCGAAACCTACGTAGACGAACAAAATTGAAACGTTCTTCTCGTATACACGGAACATCGTTCTCGATCCGATACGCAAACGAAAGAAAAGAGAAATTCCACCGATCGAGGGATCTATGCCCAAGACACGGGTGTCCAAGCATACATCCTCCCCCGTGAGTATATGCGTGAATCAACGTCATCGTGAAACTCGATCTCGATGTTCCACCTTTTCACAAGCGGTTAGTGTCGTTGTCACCCAGTAGTCTGTGTTGTACCCGTTCCCCGTGCGAGCAGCTTGTCCAACTTTCCTATCAGTGTGCTTTCTGTAGGGATTGCTCGTGTACGAAACGGCCCCCCACCCCTTTACTCCTATTTTAACAATACGTACGTATGTGTCAGAGACCTTTGTCTTCTCGTTAGTTTTGCTCGAGCCTGCCCGAAACTCCGTCCGACTTTATGATGCCTCATGTGACTAAACGACCGCTTTTCATTCTATTTTGTCAACAGCCTAAAGAAGAGGAGACTCCCCGATAAAAGCATTATCCAAAATAACACCCCTCAGATATAATACGACATGCTTCTTTCCCCGTCTCGAAAACCGACGTTGGTTACTCGATTCTCGTTCACGATCTCCTCGAACCCCTCTCCCTCTTTACGTTTGATTTCTCACGTTTTACGTTCCGTTCTTTTTGCGCAGCGTTAACACCACCCCCTCTTACACACTCCCTTTGTCTGTCTCTTTACGAATCGCAGGACGTTCTCACGGGACGAACGATCCTCGCTCTACGATCGTTCTCTTTTGTTCGTTGCGTTCTGTTCTCGCTTCTTTTCCCTACTTTATTTTTTACTTTTTTTACCTTCTTTACTTTTTTTTTATTTTTTTTACTCTTCTTCCTTTCTCCCCGATATTCCTGTAACTCCTCGATGTAGACGCGAATTTCGTACCGCTCGCGTAAATACCTTACCAGAGCCGGTTCGGTGGTAGATCCGCGCGACGGTTTCTGTTTATCGTTGTTTCCATCGTTGTCGATAGAGAATATACATGTTATCGTCGGACTTGTTAATCGTCCGTTTTCGTCGTCGTTTTCATCGGTGTATTGTACGCCGATCGCGCGATCGATCCAACGAGATCGAGCCCGGCCATCTTTCTTGAAGCGCGGTAGTGGTACGTAAAATGCGTTCCGGGAGAGGGAGGGGCGTAAGCGTAGGAGAAACAACAACCAAACGCGAGTGGAAGATAACGTATTTTCACGGAAATACGTCGAATTTGAACGACACGAGGGACAAAAAAAAACGCGTTAACCGATCCGTGTTACGCGCACGTGAGTAGTTTGGGCACGCGACGAAGAGAGAGAGAAGGATAGACAGCGAGTGCGTGAACGTATGACAGAGCAAGAGAGAGAGAGAGAGAGAGAGAGAGAGAGACCGGTAGAGAACGATAGAGATAAAACGAGCGAGAGTATTATGTGTGCGAGAACGAAAGAAAGAACGCTTCGAGGAGAGAACGAGAGGAGATTTCCTATAGCTGATAATCGAGTAACAAGTAAAGAATTACGCTCGACTAGATGTCTGTATGTCTGTCCGTTTGTCTGTCGTCTGTCTGTCTGTCTTCAATTATAATTGTCTCTTGTCGATTCTCTCCGTGTTGTAAAACGTTAAGGTTTTCGTCAACGAAACGGTACGGTGACCGAGAGACGCGAAAGAAGGATTACGCGCGTAACAGTATACATATACAGAGACAGAGAGAGAGGGAGAGAAAAAACGGAGAAGAACACCGTGCGTTAGGAAGAGTCACGATGCGGGGGAAAAAAATTTGAATCTTTTGAGAAACGAACAGACAATTTCAATCGAGGATCGTAGGCCCGAGTTTCGAAGCAGGGGAGCAAAAGAAAAAAAAAAAAAAATGAAAAGAAGAAAAACGATCGGGTGGGAAACGGTAGTCGGTACCTCGATAATAGTACCGACGCGCGAGCGATAAAGGAGGGCAGAAACAGGGGACAGGGAGATGCGAGTGTGAATTTCACCGGACCCGTCACGGTGATCGGTTCGCGACGGAACGTGGATTAAGCCGATTTAACAGAGGAAAAAGAATTTCGTTGAACGACAATACGTGTTTTAAAAACTAAAAGACGAAAAAGAAAAAAAAAAGATAAACGGAGATCGATGTAGAATTTCGTCTCGTCTCTCCGGTGGATGTGTAATTCTTCGTAGTGATTTCCTTCCGATTAAACGAAACGAAACCAAAAAAAAGAAAAAACGTAAAAAAAAAAAACCAAGCAACTTATAATACGTGTGTTTTAAAAACGAAAAAAAAAAAAAAAAATAAAAAAAAAATAAATACAAACTCCCACGGATTCAACGAGAGCGAGATCTCCCGCGTTTATAGACGCGTGCGCGCACGCCCATCCACCCGAGCGGACGCGAGAACAAATTTTGCGGCGTAAATCATCGAGCAGTGGATAATACCGCGAGAACGCCAAACAAAAAAACAAGAAAAAAAAAAAGAAGAAAATTAAACTTTTCGGCACGAGTTGGGGGGAGGGGAAACGGGGGGAGCGAGACGGAGAATTTTTCAGGAACCGATACGACCACGCTGAAGAAGGGAGTGACGCGAGAATAAAAATTAATTAACGCGAGTTCCGCGGTTTCCGTACGGACGGACGGGTTAAGCGGCATTACGAATCGAACACGCGAAAGAGAGAGGGGGAAAATATCCGCGCGCGTGCATCCGGTGCAGCCGATCGCGAACAGTGGAAGAATTAATCAAACGAGAATGTGAAAATACCCCTAGATGAAATATATATCTATACACATGTATAATATATGTATATATATATATATATATATATATATATATATACATCTGCACATGTACGTAGGTACGTTGGCAGAAGGGGTAGACAAAAAGAGAGGAGACACGCGAGGGGAGTACCAACGGGGAGCCTCGATAGGCGCTCGCGAGGTCATCGAACGTAACCGGCCGACTCGACATGGAGAGCGCATGTAAAGACGAATCGATATGTACAGTGGAGGGAGGAGAGTGCTGATACGGAGGAGAGAAAGAGAGAGAGAGAGAGAAAGTATAGGAATGTGTGTGCGTGTGTGTAAGAGAGAGAGAGATAGACATACGGGTGTCACGGTATGGCGCGAGACAAAAATTCGGCGTTCTTGTTCGCGGGTGTTCGTTTCCTGGGGGGTTGTTGGTACGTCGCGCGGTACACACCTTGCTCTCGAAGCTGTCGGTGGAAACAAGCGACGAGCCTAAGGGAGGAATATACCATACTGTATATATGTACGTATGTATGTATTTATGTATGTATGTATATATATATAACGCGCGCTCGTAGGCGCGAAGGAGTTTTGGACAGCCGAATTTGCCGTAGCGAGTTGACTTTGATTCCCCGCGGGTGCTCGGACACGACGTTTCAACGTTCATCCCTACGTCGAGACGTAATTACTTAAATCGCGTTCCTGACGAAATAGGGTTTCACTCGGCTCGATCAATCGACCCGCGTTTGTCCTTAGTTTACGATTGTTTCAGCGGGGACGTGCACGCGAACAGAGCCCTCCGCGATCGGAGGACCACGATTCCCGAATTCGGAACCGGAACAACCACCAGGTCGCTTTCCGTTAGTGAAACAGCTTCGTGCGCCCGTTTGATCCCTCCGTCGATGTTAACGGGTCGTCGAGGCCTGGGGCAATTTTTCTTTTTATTTATTTCAAGAATTTTTATTCGTCGAAAATTGTTTCAAAATTTTCCCCCCGTTTGTACAAATTGTGCGGACTTTTATTACCGACGATTGACTTTTATCGAAATTATACGCGGGTGCGGTGAAAATTATACTCGCGAGAGTGGCGGAAAATTAAAACGAACAAAAAATAAAAAGAAAAACCGGGAATTGGAAATACAGCATCGATTTCGTAACTTGACTTTTTTTTTCCAGCGGTAAAAGGGATATAAATACACGAACGATAGAGGGACGTTTACTTTACGTGTTTGTACAATTATCGAATCGGTTCGTTTATTCCGCGGATATTACGTCCGACCGAGTGAAAAAAATAACTCGGAAATTTTCGCGTGTAAACTGCGCGGAACGCGATTTCGAAATTCCGGAACTCGGTGAATTTTTTCTTTTTTTTTTTTTTTATTACTTTCCTCGCGAAGCAACGCGACCATATTTTCAGCGAACCGTAAAAGAATACAACGGGAAAAGGAGAGGTGATTTCTTTCGCGCCCAGAACTAGACAAACCCCTTAACGCTCGCCAGAGCGGATTAAATGGGAGAAGCGGTCGCGAGGCACGCCGGAAAGCCTTCCCACGGTTCCGTTTCGCGTTTGTAACCCCCCCACCACCACCACCACCACTACCACCAACACCCCTACTCGTTTCTCGGTTCTCTGTCCTTGTGTGGTTTGAGTTTTTGCCCCCTCTACTCCCAACCTCTCCCCACTTCACCCAACTAACACTAACACAGAGACACGATTAAATTCTCTCGCACACCGGCGCACGGAGAAGACACACGCGTGTCGGCGAGATCGATGCGAAGAAACAGGAACACAAGGTTGTAAGCTCGCCCGCGTGTCCGTGGAAAATCGCGACTCGTGTAACACGGTGGCGAATACCCTCGTACACGTAACACCTACACACACGTACACGTACTCACGCCCACGCGACGATACAAATACAGAATAACGCACATACGTACACACACAACGTACCAGATTTACACGTACGCGCGCAGAGGACTCGCGCGTACGAGATACACCCGCCACGCGCGCGCGCACCCGCTTGAAAAATAGCTATCACGCTGCTTGTCAATCTCCGCAGAAGAAGATTGGGAACGCGAATTGGAAGCCGAGCTGAAGGATTACGAGGTAGTAACCGGCAACGAGGATAAGAACGGCGCCGCGGCGCCTGTCGGTGATACCACCGCGATGGATAAAGACGATTGGGAGAAGCAGATCGACGAGCTCTTAGCCGATGTGGACGATGAGGACCTCAAGTGAGCCGAGGAGATCCTCTTTGCAACCGGTTAGAGACGATCTCGTCGCGCTTCAATTGAGATCCTGGGGGACAGTGTGTCAGAGATCGGCGGGGGGAGCGGGCGGGGGTTGGGTTTTGCGTCTTTCTCTTCCATCGGCCTTCCTCCCGGAAGCGAGGGGATCGCTTCTCTAGGCGACGAGATCCAACCTTTTCACTCTCCCTTCTCTTGCCGCTCTCTCCCTCTCTTATTCGGGAAGACCTCGGGACACGGTCCCGAACGAACGTGTAAAAAAAAATAGACGGCCTCCTTTCGTCTCGGAGAGTCGCCCGACGTTCGATAGTCACGCGGTATTAGAAACTTGCGCGGTGTTCGCGAGTTACGAGTCGCGGGAGAATGTTTCGATCGCTCAAGGTCACCGAACGGTTACCCCCACCACAGCGCGCTCGCCTAGCTAGGCGCCGCCGTCCGTGGGCGGAGCTTCTTCCGCTCGCCCCGCTAAGTGCCGTGTTGTGCTCGCGCAGAGTCGAATCCGTGCCATAATCACTTAAGAGTCGGCTGGGGGAAGCTCCGTCCGCTTCTGGTAACCTCTATCGGGCAACGTTGAACCAGACAACACCGAACCTTGATCTCGTCCCGTTTTCTGCCTCGAAGAAGCGAACAAAGGCGAGCCAACGATACGAGGAAAGTCGATACTCGCGTCGACCGACGGGTATCTATTACATCGCGCGCGATTTATATAGAACGAGAATCGAAGCACGCGATACGTTTAAAGTGGGGGGAGTACGGCCGACCTCGTGCTAATTTTTCCAACGACCTTGGGCCGGTGAACGTTTTCCCGCCAGAACCTACGATCTTGAAATTCAGACACTCGATAAAACCGGTTACATCGGGAACATCGCCGAGTTGCTCATCACCGACGAACGTCTGTGGGCGTTGAACGGCAATAACGCGAGAATAACGGTCGAACGCGCTAGAGAGGGGGAGAGAGAAGGGAAGATGAAACACGAGAGAGTGAATGGGATGGCGTTTCGGTTGCCTACGGACGATGGAGAGGAGAGAAGATTGAAGGAGAGAGGGACTGTGGAGTGGGACGACGAAAAGAGTCTCTTCCTTGTTTCCGCTTCTCCGGGTTTGTTTGTTGTCTCGGACAGCGCGTACGTTTGCGATCCTCGAGCACGATGAAGACGATGGGATTGAGAAAAAAAAAAGAAACAATAACCGGGATGCACGGCAGAGAGAGAGAGAGAAAGAGAGGGAGGAGAGCCGGGGAGAAGAGTTTTCGGTCCGGGCACGGACCCCCCTGAACTAAGACTGCGAATCAATTTTTTTTCTTTACCGATCGATCGATCGATCTCGCTTCTCGAACCTCCGTCGATTCCATCCATCGATGAGATATATATCCCTCCCGTGGTTCCTAGCGAACAGCGGACGGGGGTGTGCACGCGAAAACACGACGATGATTATAATGATGATATTTTAACGCCACACACTTATGTCAATTGTTAGACGACTCGTTCTCCGGTTTCACGAGGACGGCGTAAGAATGTATAAAAATAATAATCCCCCACCCCCCACCCCCTTATCGACAAACGAAAAACAAAAAAAAAGTGAAAACGAAAAAAATTGCAACATCTCTCTCGTTTGTAATAATATCGATCGTGTTAAGAAATTTAACGAAAGAAGTAATATTAAAAATTAAAAGAAACTATGAAAAAAAGAAAAAAAAAAAACAAGTCGTGTCAGCTGCGGCATGCGAACGCGCGTTACACGATGTTTAACTCGAAATGCACTGTGCTACGGAATACGACTCGAACGGAATAAAATCGAATTAAACGAAAATTAAAATCGAGAAAAAAAAAAGAAAACAAAAACGAATTTGAAAACGCTCTTCATCGGGTTCGAAGGATCGAGCGACTTTCCGATATATTATTACACTGCCGTGTGCCGAAGAACACCGTTTCGAACGGATATCGACGCGTATCGTCGACTTTATTTTTTACAAACGAACTCGATGGTCGGACACGCGCTATTCCACAAGTAACGAATGGAAGAAACAGAAAGGGATAAAAGAGGGAATATAAGAACACGTAACGTTAACGGATATACGTATTATCTACGATGATGCTTTATCGTGAATTTTTCGCATGCCAAAGATTATCGAACTCGATTTACGACGAACGTACCGTCGCGAATCCGCTCGCGCGATCTGTACCGCGTACACGCGCGGCTACATATGAGAGAGAGGTTATTTCGTTTACGATCGATCGAGGTGATTATTTGTATATCATTGCGAGACGTATTGTTGCTGTTCGCGTCGCGAGAGATAGGATTGTTCTTTTGTTAACACTCGCCGAGGTTATTTGTTATACGTATATCATCGCGCTTCGATATTATTGAGTATAATTCGCATAGGGATCCTCGAGGTGTCCGCGCGCGCGCGCGCGCACGTAACAGCCTGATCGAATTGTGATGGCACGCGACGACGCGAAGAGAGAACAAAACAAAGAATCCCCCAAAAAAAGGTCGAATAAGTCAGCGAATCGATAGAGTAAGAAGTATACATACATAGTCGTTATAGACCGCAACAACCATTCCTCGACAATGATTTTCTCCGTGCGACATGCCGTCCAATAATTCCCTTGTTCTCGATGAAACTGGGGTAAAACAACAATTTGTGGATAGAGAGAAAACCGCAGAGACGATGAAGCGTCGCGCGCGCGATCGATCGTCGTCGAAAACGACTTCGATCGCGTATTATTCCTTGTCTTACGATCCGGTTGCGAGAAAAATTTGAAAAATTCTTTAAAAAAAAAAAATAACACCAAATATCGAACAAAATTCCGGAATACAAGCTACGATTCATCTTTATCGTAATCGGCTTGTAATCCGTGTTACGGTCCGCGAGTCTCGAACAAGACAGGGGGCGAAGTACAACGCAGCATCCAAAGGTGGCGCACGCATCATGAAAACGCTTCATCGTCGTTAAAAGTAGTCTCTCTCGCGCGGACACTGCGATCGACGTCCAAGAAAAAAAAAGAAACAATAGAATCTTTGATTGTAAACGCATTGCGTAAACGAGAGGAGGATACGAGATATTATTTGTTACTTAAAGCCATGAGTGTGATCAATCACGAGGATACTCTGAGAAGAAAAAAAATGGAATGACCGAGAAACGAAAAAGCCGAATTTTTTTTGCACACAAAACCGTCGCAATTCTCGTCGAGACGTTCGTTTTGCGTGCGCCGCTATGTTGAGTCCAGATCATTTGTCAATTCTTCCCAGAAAAACGGCAAACTCGGTGTACACAGAGAAAAGTGGGACACACTTTTCTCGTCCGCCGCTTAGATATTCACGAAAAGAGACACCCAATTCTTTGCGAAGATGTGGGGAAAGACTAATCTCTGAACTCAACGCGCCGGTTCACCGCGTGCGCGTGTTTCACCCAGCTCGCTGGAAAGTGTTTCATTCGCACTAGTCGTTAGGTGGATGTATACATGTTATATTAAATATAAATATATTAATGTTAAGATGTCGCAATGATTCGGGCCTAAGTTTTGTTCAGAGTTAAATGGGAAGACGGAAGAGATACACGCGTATGCATACACCCGAGAGAGTTATATATTATACATTATATATATGTATATATAATATATTATATTGTATATATGTATATATATATGTATGTGGCTGAACGAATCCCCGAGGCGATAATCGTGTATTTCTTAAGCCACAACCGTGAATACGTAAATTCTATTGCGATGTTGAGTCTTTCATTGGCGATCTATTATATATGTATTCTATTGATTCCGTTCACCGTGCAATCCTCCTGTTATATTTCTTCCCGCGTAGGACGACGTTCGCGAGTAAAAAAAAAAAAGAGAAAGAATGACGAGAATAACGAATAGTACCCGTGTTTTTGTGTCCTCTTGCCCCGACTGAGACGCGAGAAAGTAGATACAACTTCGACGAGCGGCTCCTCGTCATTTCGATGACGATCGAATGAACAACAAACGAATGGATCAGGAAAGTAATGTCCGATAAGCGGAACGTCTTTCTCTCTGAAAAGATTCAAGACGAAACAAATTAATTCCACAGCCAAAAATAAAAATTATTCTATATGTATGGTGTACTTCGGCAATCCCCCCTATTTCAAATATGACTCTGTGAATTGTGTAATAAAGCTATCCTATGGTACAGTGCATTCACTCGTAAGGATGAACATACACCCGATACGTATATATAATACATATATACATATGAAAATAAATAAAAAAAAAAAATATATATATATATATGTTGTTGACTCCATTGAAAGTATGATAATATATTAATGAATAACTAACGAGAATGTAAGGACGCAAGCATTAAATTCCGAAACTACTAAGAAATTAATTAATATAATTGCGGAATGTAACAATAATGGTCGTGTACCTCGTGAAAAATAAACTGGAACAAAATATAATTGAGCGATGATTTGTATATTTAACCCGTCAATCCGTTCCTATCGTTGCACAAAGCTCTTTTTGCAATAATGTACACTGTAAGCTCAAGGTGAGATTACAAAGTAACTATAGTACTGATAGATGATGTATGTTAATTATTTTTGAAGGAGAGGGAGAACGCTGCTTATTTCAGTTGGCATACTTAATTCGTTGAAGGATAGATCGAGTAAACAAAGAGAAGAGAACGAAATATTCTAAAAAATACAATGTTTTAATGTATAGAATTAAAAAGTACAAAAATACTGATCTAGTATTAATCTTATTCAACGCCTCTATACTATAGAGAATAATGTAAATTAGTCCAGAAATATCACAGAAAACACGTTTCGCATTGTAACAATTGTACGAAAACGCTAGATTCATCGACACTGTGATTATTCTTTGTTATTTCCTTCTCAACGATCTCTTTAAAATTTATTCTTAGTCGATACATTCTATTTACAATCCATTATTTTCGTCTGCTTCGCAAACTGCGAACTTGCGATAATGCCGGAGACGGTGCGATTGTTATTGTACTCTAAAAAAAAGAAAAATGTTAATAAATACGTATGTACAATATGTATCTATTTAATAACGAAGCATGTTGAGATTTAAAAAATTTACTTCGAGCGGCTCGATATCTTGAAATGAATCATCTCCTGGAATGAATAGCTTCTTTTTACGAGAATTCTTCTTCCTCTCTGAAAGTGATTCCGGTGGTAAAACGGCACGTTTTACGTTTCGTCTAAAATATAACAGTACTCTTAAGTAACGATATAATCGTATACATATATATTGCATATCATTTTCAAAAACATACTTAGATTCAGAGCCGGAAAGTTCGATGATCGATATTTCGTCTTCCTTCGGTGATGATGCATTTTTTTTTTGTACCCGTCTTGGGCGACGTGCTTTCAGTGTCGTCTCATCTTCGGACGTGTTTTCATCATATTCCTTTGCTTTAGATTGATTTTTTGGTACCTGTAGAAAAAAATTATTAATACAAATTCATCAAACAAATATTTCATTATTTACAAAACAATTGAAGCAATACCCCTTTCTTCTGTTTTCCTATTTCTTCTTGTTGACTTTTTACTAAGCTTTCATACATCATGACCATCTCGTCCCTGTTCTTCATAAACGCTTCCATTTCACGCTCCTTTTCAATTAGACTGTTTTTCAAATCTTCATTTATACTCTTTAACCTGTCGTTCTCTGCTTGTCTTTCCTGATTGCTTTGTTGCAAAACATTCAAGACTACAGCGCTTTGCTCGAAACTTTTTAAACGCATATGTAATTGTTCGATATATTCCTCCTTTCGAGAAAGCATATCTTTCGCGTTTGTTAAATGCTTAATTGTATTCTTCATCTCCATTTCCATTAGTTTGTCGCTTCTTTCATCTTTTTCACCTGCTTCGTCTCTTCGTATCAAACACTTCATTTCTATAACAACCATGGAGATAAATATTATTAAAATAAAAACAACTCATCGGAAAATATTTGACTAACCCTTTTGAAGTGAGAATATTTCAGCATCTTTTTCTTGCTCCTTTTCCTCCGCATGTTCTAAACGATCTTCAAGTTCTAGAAGCTTTTCCTTATTCTCGTCTAGTAACTGTTGCAGATGTTCTTTCTCCTTTTGACATATTTCTAATTTTTTATTTAATTCTTCAATTCGTTGTTCTAGTTCTGTTACATTTCCTAAATTGTGTTCCAATTCTGTAATTTTTGCAGCATGAACATCGAGACACTAAAAGAAAAAGAAGAATTAAAAAGAAACATTTTTACATTTTATTGAACTTTATTTGTATAAATTTATTTTAATACCTGCGATTTGAGGTCACTCTTTTCTATCGCAATATTAAGTTCTTTGTGTAACTCATTTATTGTTTGTTCGTGTTCGGTTTTGCACTAAAAAATAATAAAACGATTAAATTTATATAAAAAACATAAAATTATAAAGCATAATTTATGATATTTTTGTAAACATGTACCTTTGAGGCATGACTATCAAAGTCTGCTTCCAAAGTATTTAATTTCTAAAAACATAAAGGAAAGTTTTAAAAATTATAAAATTTGGTCTAAAATTTTATTAAAATAAGAAACAGCTACGTACCATCATACATTGATTGTAATCTTCCTTAGCACATGAGACTTCTTTTTCAGTTTCGTTAAGTCGTTGCTCATAGTCGCTAATTTTCGTCTCCAAGATAACCTTAACATTATCACTATTTTGTAGTGCCTCTTCAAGATGCGTTTTACTGACTTTCATCAAAGAAATCTCCTTTTGAAGCAACTCAATTGATTTTTTATATTCTTCTATTTCAACTTTACTTGTATTGCTTTCTTCTGAAAGGCATTCTATTCTTTGTCTCAGAGACAATACTTCTTGTTCTGTGTTTTCTAGCATCTTGAAAACAATAACATTATTGTAATGTAAATATAAAGAAATCGTATTTAACTTTTATTTTACATACCAAACATTTTTCTTGATATTGTGATTTGGTGTCATCGTATCTTATTGTCAGTTTTGCTAATTCATCCAAAATGATATCATAATCATCACTTTCTCCGACAAAACTTGTTTGACTAATTTCTTCCTTTGTTATACCTTTGATGGTTTGACTACTCTTATTATGTGCATCATTTACAATGTTATCAAAATCATCACTTTCCCCGACAAAACTTGTTTGACTAATTTCTTCCTTTGTTATACCTTTGATGGTTTGACTACTCTTATTATGTGCATCATTTTCAATGTTATCTACTTGCACTTCTTCTGACTGAATATGTACTTGGCAACCTATTTCTATTGTTTCTATTGCTATTTTATGCTGAATAAGTTCCTCATTTTCAACTTTCAATTTTATACTATTAATTTGCAAATTGCATATTTGATCAGATATATCCTTTAATTTAACTTTAGCGGATTCCAACTCTTCTTTTAAACTTTGTATTTCAGTCGAACTTCGAGTTATTTTTTCTTTTAATGCCGTATTCTCTGCTTCTATATCAACTATTTTTTGTCCCATTTGAGGATCAAACTCTTCATTTTCTAAACAAAGAACAAGTATATGGCGTCTAGAGTATTTTAAAGCACTATACAGCCAAAGATTTATACATACCTATTTTCGTATCCTTTTTATTCTTCTCGTTTCCTTCACTTAATACTTCCAGCTTAAAGACAGTAGAGACTTCATGCTGTATAACAATTTCATCATAATGTTCATCATCTTTTACAGAATCATAAGATTTTTCAAATACCTATTAAATAGAAATTTATAATATACATTTATATTAATAGAATTAAGCAAAATAATTATTCATATTTTTTATAAAATGAACAAATAACATACGTTCTTTTTGCACTCTAATTCTTGTGTACTACTGGTAACCATGGCTGTTTGCTTCAATAATTCAACTTCGTTTAATAATAATAATTTTTCACTTTCTAATTTATTTACTTGCTCTTGCATATCATCCAACTTATTTTTATTATCTATCATTTTCTTGTTTTGATTTTCAAATTTTTCTTCTAATACTTCATAAGCTTTGGTGTTCTCTGTTAAACAAATATTAATATTTCCAAGGACTGTTTCCAACTCATCTATTGTTTCTTGTTTTTCAAACAGGTCTTCTTCTTGCTCCTTAATGATATATTCCTTATCTCTCATTTCGGTAGTAATTGCAATATATTCTTCTTTTGCTTCATTCAAGAATACTTTGAGTTTCTGAAATAATATTATTATAAAACGATGTACGTAAAGTTAAAATGTAAGCATTATTTTATTATAAAAACCATTTTAAATACCTTGACTTGTTCCTGTTTAGCAAATAGCTGGGTTTTTAATTCTTCTACATAGTATTTTGTATCTTCATCAGAACAAACATCTTCCTGAGCTGTGTTCAACAAATTTTTTACATTTTTTAAATCTTCTTTTACCAACCCCAGTTCGAAAGTTACTTTATTTTTTTCCACAGTTAAGAATTGATTTAATTCTTTTAGTTCTTTCATACTATTTTTGAGCAACACGATCTTCGATGTTAAACGCGAATTTTCTATTTCTAATTCATCGATATCTTTTTCATCGTCATCGTCTACATCTTCGTCAGCAATCGACCGTCTTCTCTTACGGCCATTGACTTGATCCAATTTTTGCTTATAGAAGTCTTCAACATGTTTCAAAGACCACTGAAGTCTATCTTCTTGTTGTTCTTCCACATTTTTTATGCGATTCCTAAATGATATTTAAATTTTTAATAACATAATTTTGTGTAACACGAATGTTATGTGAACATATGAGAAGAATCAGTACATACCTCCAGTTTGCTTCAATCTCTTCCATCATAGCTGTGTAAGTATCAGCCATTTCTTGGCGTATTAGAAGATCACGAGTTAATGCAGAACTTTTTAGAGTAGCAATTTCTTTTTTTAATCTTTCATTTTCAGCTGTCATGTCTCTATAATCCTCTATTTGAACATAACCACATGTAACATTGTCACCAACTGTGTTTTGCCACTCTGTAAAAATAATATAAAAGTATATTAGCATAATGATGCATATGAGTTTAGTCTTAATTTAAGAACATAATTATATGAATACCTCCACTTTCTAATTCTGTAGCATCCCAATCGGTTACTGTTTTTATGCTTTGTGACACTATTTGTGTAAATCTTGATTTTGATTTTTTTTGTGCTTTCTCCTTTTGTTCTATAACTATCTTTTTTGCAATAGCAGAAAAATTGAGTACATTCTGTGTTTCTATATACAAGTTTGGCACAGGGTTAATATTTACTATCAAGGCTATATGTTCTTTACCAGACAGTGCTTTTTGAAATAGCCTTGTTAATTTTGATTCTCTAAATGGACCAACATGTTCCACTTTCTGCTTTGATAACTGTACTTCATGAATTGTTTTTAAACATCTTCCTAATACCAATAAACTCGTGTTAATATTTTGTGCTTCCTTCAGTCTATCTCCAATATTTAATGTCTTTTTTAAACGTTCTGAGCCAGCCAAATCACAAAAGGCAAATCTATAAAAAAAACATAACACATTATAAAATAATTATTAATATAAGGGTGGTATAAAAATATTATTTACATACGTGCTGACTTCAACAGAATCAGGATCATTTTCAATGTAATACTTCAATAATTTAATAGTAAATATACAATGTGATCTTGAACTTCTTGCATTTAAAGCAGTTGCAGCTACCTTCAAATTATACTGTCCAGCCATTAAAACTTGATAAGCCTCAGAACCAGAATTGACACAAACAGTTTTAAGACCTCTGATAAATGCCCTACCTTGTGCATCTGTTGCTAATTTAAGAGGTGTTCTTTTTTTCTGACTTTCATTTGATAAAAGATCATAGACAATTTCATTATAAATTTCAGCAAAGGAAACCCAAACAGAATAATGTGCATCAATGCAATGACTGGGTCTGATTGGTGATTCCTCTTGTAATAGTTTTTGCATTTCTTTATAAGCATTAATATATTGATGTTTATCTACAGAGGCAAATGTCAGTAATTTAGTTTTTATTTCTAATTCTTGAGCACGTTCAAGAGCATCCACACTAATAACATCACAATGATTCAATGGTTTATAAAAGGGAGTGGATTTTGGTGTAATATTAGAGAACACAAACTCTAAGCATCTTGGTATGATTCCAGGGGATGTAGTTGTTCCTTGTAATGTATATGACTTCCCTGAATTTGTAGTGCCTATAAAATAACTGTGTTACTTACATAATATTTGATAGCAAAAATAATAATTTTAAATATTTATAGCACAATATATAAATTTGATTCACAATATATCTGATGTTATTACCATAAGTCATGATGGTAGAATTTTGACCAGCTAAAAAATCTATCATTTGTTGCTTTACAGCTTGCTCAAATAAATCTAATTGAGTAGTTTCTGGCCCAAAAGTCTTGTTAAATGTAAACTTTCTACATATGATATCAGTACTATTAGATCTTTTGAGGCAACTAGTATTATTATCTAAAGTGGGCAGCCTTGTAAACAAAGTTGTAGAATTAATAATATTATATGCATCCAGTTGGTCCTCTGTTAGCTTCAACTTTCTAGGAAATGGTTTCATTCGTAAATATACTTTAACAGTTTGCAAAGTTTGTGACTCAGAATTTATTGAACCATTCTCTTCAATAGAATTACATTCTTCAATTTCATAGACAGAAAGCAAATTCTTTTTTGTGTCTTTTGAAACACAAGGCCTTTGCCCATAGGCCAATATGCTTGGATCCCTACCAAATAAATATGACATTTCTTCTTGTGGATTGAGATTACAAGAAGGCCTAATCGAGTCCAATGTATTATCCATCTACAAAAATTAAAGAAGAAAATTATTTTCATTTTATACTAATCTATTCGGTACAAGCAACTATTTATCTGTATTCTGCATCGTTCTACAGATAAACTGCGAATTAAATTATGCAGTAAAAACTAAAGTATTTCTCATCATCAAAGTACAGTTATTAAATGCGTATTTTTTAAACAATTAAAAAACACGTATATTGCTATTTAAACCATCTATTTGTACAATCTTTTAAAATCAAATACTGTTCTTGAATGTTCATAGCAACACAACAAAATGATTAACCTATTAGTAGTTTTCTTTAATCACATACCTGTTGTTCTAAATTAACAGTGATCACTCATCAAAAAATAAATTAATAACGATATTTTTATATTACACAAAATCTTGGAGAATTAATTGAAAATAAACATTTACGTACATTTCTTTCTTCTGAAGCATACAATGTCGGGACAGACGGTTAATGTTTTGAAATCTTGCCATAAGAAAGCTTTACTCAGATTGGCGGAATCCCCATAAACGTATTATTACCGCGCGAACAGTTAACTAATAAAAATGGACGTATACTTTTCAACGACCAATGGGAACAGATAAAAATATTTTAGTTTACCACAGTGCCCTCTAGTTGTGTTTATATATACAAATTCAGTTGATACAAACAAGTTGTATTTATCACTCATAAGAAATGATATGCGTAATATTATAAACCCGTTTATAAACATAGATACGTAGATAATGTTTTTAATTAAATAGAAAATATTATAAGTAGTCCAACAATATTATTAAAATAAATCTTTATTACATTTATCATTCATATCAATATTTACAGATCTCAAGTTAAACACATATATACATACAGCAATTAGTGCTCCTTTTTTTATTACATTCACATGTAATTAGGATTTATTATTATTCTTGGAATAAAAAATATTATTTCATTCGTGGACGCTTGGAACAGAAAAGATCCAAAAGTATTAATAAGTTATTTGCAGAAATGATATTAGGAAGAAACTCGGTTACATAACATAGCCATGAATTGTAAAATACTAAAAAATGGCAAATTCTGTTAAAAAAAATATTGAGATAAGTATAAGGAATATTTTGTCACTGTAGGAATACTATTATGAGCACATAAGTCTTTAGTCGCACCTATAAAATATTTCACGCACCAGTATTGACTTCTGTATCACTTTTTTTTTGTTATATATATAAAAAAAAACGCGTGGTCCTGAAATATTCATTCTAGAGTATTTAAACAGGAAATAAAAAGTTAAACTACGAATAAAACTGAACTTCTATCGAAATACATCAATACAGTTATTTCCCTACGTTTCCACGTTTTCACGTTTTCTACGTATTTTAAATATTTCGTCCACTATTTCTTCCGTTCATGTCATTTGTTTATATTTATCAACAAAGAGAGCAATGCTTGGACATATTTTTAATCTAGTTCCTCCATTGACATGCTTATGATTTCATTTGTATCTAAATGGAGACATTTACCGACTCTTAAAATTAATAGCGTAATCGTAATGTCAAGATTCATGACTTAAAATATCTTTCAAGTCATCTGGTAACGTATGTGTGATGTCGTTTATTCTTTCCTGAAGTTTTTCTCTTACAGAATTACCTACAGGTACTTCATCAATATACGTCTTTTCTAATTTTTGCCGAATTCTGAGAATCATGTCAACAAGTTCTACCTCTTGTTTTCCTTGCACCCATGCCTTTAAATCCTATAACAATCATAATTTATTAAAAGCAAAAAATACAATTTATAAATAAGAAAAATCTTGAGCTACAGCATACCGCTTTTGACAGTGCTTCAAGTTGTATAACTTGCAATTTTTGTGATAACTCAGTATACCTAGCATGAAACCATCCAGAAAAGTTAGGTGAACGGAAAAATCGTCTGTACAATCCCACCCAATCCCCTTTTATGCCTGTAGTTAATTGTGGTCCTGCGCTACTTAAAGTAGCTAAAAAATCATCTGGATTAAACAATTCAGGTATGGGTGTAGCCTAAAATAAATATTATTTGTCTTATATTATTCCATCTTCATAAAGTATAAAATAAGCAAGATGATAATTACTTTGAAAGGTGATATGTCCTTTTGTAGCGGCATAAGACTTGCGATATATCTTTCAAGAGGTATCATAAAGCTTTCTGTTAATTCTATCAAATGACGCTTTAGAAGAGCCGTTTGCACTTCGCCTGGTCTCTTTGTCTGGATACCTCTAAATAATTTCTTTAATATAGTTTTGTCCTTTTGAAGAAAAGGTTTATATTGTGTATAAACTCCTGGTTTTGAATCCAACACTTTGAGATTTTCCGACTTCTTTATTTTGTACTTTTGATTTTCTAAAATATAGGAAACTGGAATACACTCTACTTGCACAAGATTTTATAAAACTTACCATTAGTAATTCCGTTACTTATTCGAATAATATGAGGCCAATGCTGTAGAGTTTTGGCAAAAAAGGGATTAGTTACACCTAGTATTACAGCAGGAGGTGATGGAGCATCTGTGGTATATTCTTTAAACTCAGAATCATGAATTGTAAAATAAGGTCGATAATCAGCACAATATTTCAATGGCGCTATCATCCTAGAAATAATTAATTTATTCTTATTATTCTTATTATTTTATAATTGCTCCCATAAACTATAAAAGAATACTTACGCTATGAGTGCTTGAACCATTTCAGAACAACCAGTAGGTGAACCAGCCATAACAACAATTGGTTCACTAAGTAATACTAATTCCCATAATAGATGTACATAACTTACAACACTAGCTAAACTTCTAAACATATCTCCCTCATAGGCAGATGTTAAAATTAGTCTTCGAGTTGCATGAAAATTTGGCGCATGATCCATGGCAGCAATTGTGGGTGCAGTCGATTTATAGTTTTGATTTGGAATATATGTCTAAAATATAAGTAAAGACGAATATATAATAGAATAGATCATAATGAAAGTATATCAATGTTTACCTGAAACAAAACACCTATTAGTGGTAAATGAATAATCTGTCCAGGTAATGGAGGTGGCCACTGGTCAATTTCTCTTACAATAGCTTCCATAACTGCACCACCCATTTCAAAAAACTCAGGTGCAATTAAAGCACATAATTCACCAAAGAGATTCACAAATGGCAGTTTTGTAATTATAACAATACTCTGAAACATAAATAAAGTTGCACTTTAAAATATTTTACTTGTATTTTTGTTACATTGTTATGTGTAATGTACTTTTTGGAAATATCCTCTTGGAAGAGATTTGTCTTTTACTTGACGGAAGTACACATAACCCCAGTAATAATCCTTATCGCATTGTAAAAATGGAGGTGATCTCCTATCATATTCTTTTAAAGCTTTAGTTTCTTGAACTGTAGCTCCATTTTGTCTTATTCTGACATGGTATTGAGTATCTCCCATACAACCAGAATTGGAATCAGGAAAAGCAAGATAACAGACATTAGATCTTTCTTGTTCAGATAACATGATATGACCTGGATATACAGCCTAGTAAATAAAAATACACATTATTAAAAATGTAATATATTTCCTAAAAAAATACATTACAAAGCCAATAATTATAAAGTACAATGAGCATAATATACCTCTATAGCTTGGCCTAATTCAAGATCAAAAGTAACAATGCACATACAATGTACCCAATTATGAAAACGTTCCCATTTTTCATATTTTATCTCTTCTTTATTATTTACACTATCCATTCTTTTATTTTTTGAACAAGTAGCAACTGACATTTTTACAAGAATTTTGCACTAATGTAATCACTTACATATATAATAAAACATGTTACTTGCTGTTATACCAAGTGAATGTTTCAAAAACTTTTGTTCAACTTATAAACTAACATATTATAACTCCTACAGAGGAATTTGAGTATCTGAAAAATAAGTATACATTTATTAACCTATATTTTTATATTAGACAATACGTTGGTTCTTCATTCGGCATATCGCATAAAAACTTACGGCTTTGTTTAAGGTACACATTGTTCTTTACTCATTGATAGAAACTGTCTCCTACAAATCGTTCCCATCAGTTTCAATAATCCCATAATTACTCTTAACTTCTGCTTTTATATCTTTACCCTGTTTAACGATATTTAAAAACATGTAGTACACATTTACGCTTTATTTACTAGCGTTGAGTGTAAGGAGCAATGTGTCAGGGAAAAATGTTAATTCAAGAATCAAAGAACTCAGGCATCAAAAACACAGGAGGGACATTGCACGTATACTTATTTCATTATCATCTTCTATGTATATACGGCCGTTAAAATGTCCACGTGTTTTCCGTCTCTTGACAATAACAATCTGCCAAGCATATCAGTTGGATTCTTGAAACAATGGTGCGATAAGAGACACGTTCATGGGTAACATTTGCACCAATATTCGTCTTCATCGAGAGCAGCTGCATATGTTGACATTCAAACGGACGCACATCGTTCAGTCTCGCTTTATTAGAGAAAGTCTTCATAATGCTCAGTGCCTACAACAATAATTATAACCTCCGATACCAAACATGTATAAGTATCTGGATAAATTCAATTTCTCTGAGTATATCAATTTTATAAGACGACATCAAATCAAAGATACGCTATTCCTGTCCCTATCAGAATCAGTATGGTTTTGCCTTGCAATTTATTCGCGAAAGGTGTCCTGCCACCCTACCACTGAAACATTAAACCATAGCGGTACTGACGCTCCATTCGCTTGAATCCTATGCTTGTCTGTACGCAAATCACGCCAGATGCCGGATCGTTTATCTTTTTGCAATCACTCTACTTACGAAATAAATCAAAATTGTAGTTTGTAATAGACATTTTTATAACTGTCTAGTTTTACACTTTATCTGCTAAAATTTTGAAACGACATGATAAAAGTATAGTTTTTCACAAATGTAAACCATTTGCACATATACAATTTTCACAGAGAAATCTAAAATATTTTAGACTTATATAACTGAATTGTTATTTTTAAAAAGAGTTACTTAAAATAATTATGACAAACTATTTGTCTGTACTTTTAAGATACATTTTTTTTTATATTTACAAATATAATCAAATCAAGTGTCATTATGATGTTTGATTGATATTAAAATTATTTTGTACAAGTAAGAAATGATATTGCACGTACGTACATACTAAAATAAAATATTCGCGTTTAAAATTAGCGAAGGAGTATTGTATCAAATATAAAAAAAGTTATGTATAATGTTTTAAGTCTTCAAATGCCGCTAAAGAAATATACATCACGAATCTATGTAATTTTACATCAAACATCAAACTGCAATGATTTATTATACAAAACAAAAATCTTTATCGATATGCGTGCACTACCTCACGCATGCATATTGCAGCGGCATATTTCATATTGATCAAAATTTATGATCAGTAACAAGGTTACAATGAGGCAGGTGCATAACATAGACCAAACAAATTCATACAAATCAGTTCTATGTATAGTAGCATTGTAAACGTGTAAGCAAGAGAATAATTACTTTAAATCGTTTAATAAATTTAACTCAATTGAAAGTATATATGTATGCAAAAATTACATAATTTCTATAAAAGAATTAACATGGATTTATATAATCGATTATATATTTGTTATAATTTTTTATTAAAATATTTTAATAATTTTATAATATACCAAGTTTTATATACAGTTAATTTTAAAAACTCGGTGCACAATGTCAATTGAATAAGGGCCAAAAGTTATTATAAATTCTCTTATAATCCTCATCATGAAGATATTTTGTAAGAAATTGAATCATTTTCTACGAATGGATATTTTTGACCTTTTAAGTAAAGAAGTAAGCAATATAATTAACCACGAAAGCTTTGAATCAGACTGTAGATACAATAGTAAGCGGATCCATTATATTCACAATAAAGTTGGTGAATACGCCCCTGGGTGCACGATTGCGCGCGTGCCTAATCTTCGCCGCTGTCACATTCTGTCAAGCCCGGTCGTCAGCCTGTGCTCATCAGCCATGCTGTGTCTAACTGTAAAAAGCATAAATCCTAGGCATTAAGTGTCGCTCGGTGTGGTTCCGGGCCACTGCGAAAAACGGTGGCTTGCAATCGCGATCAAACATGTACCGTATCTTTTCCGATCTAACAGCCGATACGGGTGTGTCTACGCGCGTGTTCCGATACGTGACCAAGTATGTCAGTCAGTTCGTAAAAGTGCGACGTGTGCCGTAGCCGTAGTAAGCATTAGGTTACCGGTAAACAGGAATTCCCTAACGATGTCAGCTGACATCCTGCAGGATAGAAGTGTAGCCTTGAACGGCAAGAATGATGTACCGGTAGTCCCGCAGCCTACTACCAGGGGTGGACTTAGAGTCTATAAGATTGTCGTTTTGGGTGACGGTGGTGTTGGTAAATCAGGTATTACAGTTTCTATAATCGGCTAATCAAAGAACCTGTTGCAATACATATACATTACAGAAATCATTTTTTAGCTGTCACTCTGCAGTTTGTCAGTCACAGCTTCCTTGACTATCACGATCCAACTATAGGTAAGAGTTTTATACAGAGTGCAAAGATCAGAATTTTTATAAAGAGTTGTAATATTTCTTCCTCAGGGTCTCTTAGTTTTCAGGATAATATACAATTTAATCTTCTTTGTTATTGACAGAGGATTCATATCAACAACAGGCAGTTATAGATGGGGAGGCTGCACTTTTAGATATATTAGATACTGCGGGACAGGTCAGAATCTGTTATTATGAGATTCATAACTATCTGAAATTAATAATGTTTTGTAACTTATGTTTTTTAAATGTAGGTGGAATTCACAGCTATGCGTGATCAATACATGAGGTGCGGAGAAGGCTTTATGATATGTTACTCTGTAACAGATAGACATAGTTTTCAAGAAGCTTTGGAATATCGAAAACTGATATCACGTGTAAGAGCTAATGAAGATATACCATTGGTATTGATTGGCAATAAATTTGATTTGCAACACCAACGAAAGGTAGAATGTTTGTGTACAATTAAAATTTATTGATTTTATGTATATGATAATAATGTTACAGGTAACCACAGAAGAAGGCAAAGCACTTGCTGATCAGCTTGGTTGTCCATTCTATGAAACATCTGCGGCACTTAGACAATTTATAGATGATGCATTTTACTCCTTAGTCAGACAAATTCGGGCTAAAGAAAGGTCACGAAATTCAGTTCGTAAGCACAGTCGTTGGTGGCGACTCAGATCAATTTTTGCCTTTATTTTCAGAAGAAAACAAAGACATAATAGCAATCATCACTACTCTCCATGAATGTGATCATTTTAATAGAGGTCCTATTGATAGCGTGTATTTTAAATTGATAAAATATGGTGACACAAACAGTTTAAAGTTTTACAGATTACAACGAACAAAATTTTCAATGATTTTTTTATACTTGATAGAAGTCTCCCAATTTAGAGACTTATTCATTCACATCTCACTGCCTTATCTTTAACCCCATTCTATTTTGAACATAGTAAGGGAGACATAAAATACAGACTGCAATATTTGGTTTCTATCATACATCCTGTAACATTATTCTTGAATTAGGATTGTCTTTCCTATTCAAAAAGAAGGTAAACATAGAATATTATATGCAATAAAAGTTTATTTTTCTTTAAAATACAGTTTTAATATGGCAGTAATAGTATTTTCATGACTCTCTGTCTCCTGATACGATAGTTCTTTCATTACTATTTATTAGAAAGGCTGTTAATGTTATTTATAGTATACCTTATCAAGAAAAGTAATAGATAATTGAAATTGAATGCCTAATTCTTACAGGACTAGTTTACTTATGTCCTGTTTAAATTACTGTAGTTGCATCCAATTGTTGTCTCTTTTTATACAAAACTTAAATTTTACTTATCATAATGCAACTGTTACATCATATGACCAAAGAAATTAATATTCAATGCTGAAATAACATAAGATGCAAAGTACAGAATTTGTAAATGCAAAACATTTTGTAAATGCGAGATGTAGGAAAAGCTTTATAATACTAATTGTTATCTTGTCCTAATTAATAGTATGAAGTTAATAATTGTATTTTATTTATGCTAATTTAATTCTTGCAGAAATAAGATTTATGAATGATTTTATATTGAATTAAAAGTAGATCAGTGTAAAGTATATGAAAGTTATGATAATTTGTAAAGTTTACAAATGTTACATATTTAAAAATCGCACAAAGTGTAAACATTTTTAAAAAGACATTTTACGATCAAAAGAACTATTTACACGAATATATTTTTATGTTTAAAGATTAAACAAATAATGATAGCAGTTTGTGATGGTACAGTGAGTCAGAAGAATCTTGTGTTTATGGACTACCAAAACTTCTGAAATGGCTCCTAAATAAAATCCAAGTTTTTCAAATTAGAACTAACACTATATACATATAATAGACTCTATTTTCGCGATTCCTAATATTTGTTATTTATTGAAATTTTTAACTCGCGCAGCTTCAGAATACACGCTTTTGTTTCTAGAGTGTGTAAGGAAGTACACAATTATAGATCAATTGTGACAATTTAGCGATATATTAATAGAATGATATGCTTTAAATAGTTGCCACGTAATAGAGCAAATTTCTAATGGCAAATAGTCATAATATAAAAGAAAAGAATGGTTAAATGTAAGTTTATATACTAAACATCTAGTCGTTACTTAATGTTTCCTAGTCAAGTTTTGCATTTTGTTATACACATAATAATTTACAGTTTAAATATGCAGTTATAAAATTTGATTAAACACAATTTAACACGATCATTTGTATGTTTATCATACCCTATAAATATTTATATGCGTTAGTATTATCTTCGTTATAAATATTTTATAAATACTATACTATTAAGAGATACTGGTGATTAATATTTAATCCATTTTATTAGTGACGATAATAACAAACTATTTTATTTTCTAGAATAAAAGTAAAGTATTATTGTCAAAATTAATAATAAGTCACATAGTACACCCAGCTGTGTACCAATAAAGTAAGAAGTATTATTAAATACAAGTAAAATGTGTTTGATCTTAAAATATTTGTAACAATGTAAGAGATCTATAGTTACTTTAGTTTCATAATATAATTGGTATTTCTTCTTATAATTTTTAACATTATAGTATGGAACATGTATGTACATATAAAATATAGGGAAAAGAAAAATGCGATGATATGTACTGTATTAATATAAAAAAGAAATTTGTATAACTGTTTCCAGTATAATATATAATATATATTACTTAAAAGTCGAATTAGATATACAATTGTTAAGAATTAGATATGCTATCTTATAAATAACATGGTAAATTCAAGTCAGTTTTGTATAAAAAAAATACAGAAGAAACACAATTTACAATGACAATACGATAAAATATTAGATAAATATATGTTCAACATGTAATATTAAAAAAAATTCTTTAACAGAACAAAAAAAGAAACAAAAAAATGCACTTAATATACGTGCTCATTTTGATATTGAAGCATAAATTTGATACGATTGAAATAAATTTATATAAAATTAATATCGTATGTGAATTGTAAATGTGATATGCTAATTGGAAATATCAAAATACAAATTATAAAAGTATTTAAAATACATGAGCCTAATCTACGATTATAGTGTTTTGCAATACAATGCTTGAAATATTAATCATTATTAATTTCAGATTTATATTCACTTCCATACCTTACCAAAAAAACCAAAGTTATTATTCATATGTATTCATTTGTATCCATTTTGTAACATTCATTATTAAAAGTTCCTCATAATATAGGTACATAAATATAAATTAATTAATAACGTACAAGAACGATTTATTCTTCAATATTTTCTCTTCAGATACATGTTATAAGTGTTCTGCAATATATTTATTTCATTTAAATATGATCAATTGAACACACCATTCCAAATAAAAACACAGTTTATTACTATTGACTAATGTAATTTTTTAATTTTTATAAAGCTATCACAATAACAATTACATTTATTTTAGTCAAAAATTTAATTGTAGCATAAAATAATACGAACATTTTTGAAGCAATACAAATTTGATACATATAAATTCTACATGGTATAAATAAAATAAATTGGCACTTAATATCTGCTGTTTTTGTTTTTAGGTACATATATTTTAATTTAATTATGAAATCGTACAAAAATCTAAATTTGAATGTAATTGAAACATTAAAACATAAACCATATTTAACAAAAGTTGTCTGTTATTTGTAAACAGATATGAACAATTACGAAAAAGTATAATTCTATCATTTTTAATGGATATTTAAAACATATTCTTTTATTATTGTATGCAGACCCTTTGTATCATTTATTATCAGTCCCCAGTTGTTTCTGCGTTCATTTCCCGATCTCTCTCACTTTCTACTACATTGCCATCCGTGGATCCTGCGTTCCCTTGTTTACTATTGTCTATACAAGTCCCAACAAAAACAAAATAATTTGAATCTTAATTTTTTTGCTATTTCTACTTGGAATCAATGCAAATTAATGCTAAAATTAGTTGCATATATTTATAAAAATGTTATATTTTTCAACATATTAAAAATATAATAATAGAAAATGAAGCTCATAGTTATGATAAATGTTTAAATTATAGTACATAATTACCAATGTCAGCCAATCCGTCTATTTTTAAACTGTCCTCATTGTCATCACTCAAAGTGTTACTCTTTCGTTGTTTTGGATTTGCTTCAGCTGAAAGTCATGTAAACTAAATTACTACTCTACAATGAAATAATAAAGGCATTTCTGAAAGATTTTAATTACAGTTTATTTTAAGTACAAATAAACCATTGTTATTAAATAACATTTTAGTAGCCCCAATATTAGTATAGCCCTCACCAATTATTTAGTTGATGTACGTATTAATAACCATACATAATATCATTTTTAATTCAGACCCTCATGATTAAAAGTATAAATCCACATTAACTATTAGTACATTTATATTATAATTTTCTTTGATACAGATATATGAATATATTTCTGTTCGATTAAAAAAAATCACTGTAAATGAAAATGTACATTATACTTAAAATTTATAATACTCATATAGTTTTTATTTCTTAATATGTTGATACAAATACATAGAGTAAAATCTATGATTAATATTATACGTTTCATACCACTCTATAAAATTTATATATTAGGTAAACTTGCAACAACAAAGTATAACTAAATCACAGAAAAAAATACAAATTTTGACTGCACTTTTTACTCATTTGTATTATAAATAAAAAGATTATTTTTAATATAAACATGTGAAATATAGAAACCTATTTCAAAATTTTATCCTGGTATTAAACATTTTACAGTAAATAAAAGTAAAATGGCTATAAAAAAAGGATTCAACCATAATCATAAATTATAAGTATGAAATCATAATTTGATATCAATTTTTAGTAGCAAAATTTGGGACATTGTTAATTTTAACAGTTAATTAACATTTTTAATGTAGTGTAAAGTTTTATGTTATGGATGAAAATGAAAATGTCTTTCTTCATCCATATCTTGGCAATTGATATGAAGCAAATCATATTTCTATGTATGTTAAATAAATAAGCAGTGCAATATGCTCATTAACCAAGTCATCTGTTTTATGTAAACAGAAGTTTGATGGTAGAAGCACAGAAAATACAACGATTTTATACAGAGTTACTGGAGGAATGTTGTTTTAGTTTTCTGATAATCTTCTTTTCCCCTGAGGTAGGAGAAAAGTATCACTACCTTTCAGCATTGTAACTGAGAGGTCAGGACTTAAGCGCACAGCGCCAGGTGGATCTGTTGGAAGAATTGGAATTCCATGGTACTTCAAACCACGTTGACCAGCTACAGATACTCTTACAGCTGTCTCCGGAACAGGACCCAACTGTGTCTTGTTAATGTCTGTTCTTGTAGCTAAATTGACAGACCCCCAGAATATCTTATAATGCTAAATCAGTTGGTAGTATGCAAAAATGAAAGAAAATCATAGTTGCATTAATGCATCTATTGATACCCCAAAGATGTTAGGATTATTTGGAAAATTATTATTGGAAAAGCTGCTGTAATTTAAGTAATCAAAACTAATTCCTAACTTGAAAGGACAATAGAAAATTAGCAATGTAAGTTAGAAGGAATATTACCCAGTATGTGGTTCAATTTAGGACTGGAAGCAACAAATATTTTCAAGTATTTCAATTCTGATTTGTACTTTTATGGAAATGTATGGTTTAAAAAACATGAAAATACAAAATAAAATAAAATTAGGAAGATATACATAATATTGTAACTTACACTGTTGGATGAGTATGTTTTTCTTCTCTGGAGTTTTATCGCATGTAAGTTTAAGCTTATCAAGTTCATCCTTTAGCTATAACAAAAATTGAATGTTATGTTTAAAATTTATCTATTAATGTATATAAAATATAAATACATTTCTAGAACACAATTTATACCTGATCTATTTCTTCCTGTAATTTTTTATTTTCATCTTGTTTTACATCTAATTGTGTATTGAAAGTGACTTTTTCCAGTCTTAATGTTTCTAACGTTGCAGTTTTAGTAGCATCTAATTTGTTTAATGAATCCAATTCACTTTTGCATATATTAACAGAATCTTCTAATTCTTCATTTTTCTTCTTCAAATCTGCTTGCTGCTCTAAACGTACATGAAGGGATGCTACTTCATCCTCTGCATGTTTATACCTTTGTTGTAAATTTCCACGTAATGTGACACATTGATCTCTTTCTTCAGCACTAGAAACATAAATATACAAAATTATTTATTATAATTTTATGAACAGTCTTGAAAAATACAAAAATTCTTTTATATTATATCTCCAATTTCTGGAAGTTTTGTTTCTTTATTTTGAATAAATATTTATATTGCATACCATGCTAAACATGACAATTTTTTTGACATTTGCCAAAATAGAAATACTGACACAATAAAAATCACTTTTAGTTGCAACATATTTGATAAATGTTTTGTAAACTTCAAGATAATGGACTGTCTCACAAATTATACAATGTGCACAGTATTGTTATAAACAAAGAGTAAACTTTAAAAGTAATAAATACTAAAATATAATATGACAAATACAATAATGTTTACATTGCAATAAGTGACATATAGCACAAAAGAAATATTGTGATACCGCATAATAATACCTGATTTTAAGTAGTTCGTTCAATTCGTCAATTTGTCTAACTAGTTCAATATTTTCTGAAGACAAGGTCCACCAGTTGCAAATCAGCATTAAACAAGCGACGAAAAGTCCTCCAACAAGGAGGGGAGGACATCGGCCTCCTCCGACTCTCATACTGTCAATTCCCATTCCTTACTTATTGTATCCTGTATTTACCAGATGCACATGTGCTTTGTTATTTCGCACGTGTAAATGAAAAATCGATCCTTGCTCTGTCACTCGCGTTCTATTCGAAAAAAAACCGAATCAAGAAGCATACATACAATTTTATTAACTGTCACGGTTCATTACTCGCGATTAATCCAAGCGAATGAAACAAACAACACTTTTTTAACCTTTTCACAGGAAGTAGCTTCTCTTTAAATAATCTTCACGCGATTTTTACGAAAGAAAACGCGCATTACGTGCCGTGGGCGTATTCTAACATACACTACCGGTACTGACAGTAGTGTAAATACATTTTATGACGATAAATACATAATCGCGTCACAAACTAAAGTCCGGGATCTTTAATGCACGTTGAAAGTTTTCGATTGTTTATTAATAATTGCGACATTAGCATTAAAACGATTTAAAAATCAATGCGGTGTATTCATCGCGCTGGGATAACTAACAGTGACGACTGGTGTCGACTAACCACGGCAATCACACACATGCATTACGCGTATATACATATATACATAACCTGATAGGACTGCATGTACACATTTTACACATTATATTTTGCATACATAGGCACATATTCATTAACGAGTTGGCAGGTTATCGAATACGTACATAGGCAGATATGGCTTCTACAGGATACTGTCTTTTTGTCCTTATACTCGTAAATTTATAAAGCTTTTACAATGTTACCTCGCATCCGGCAGTTGAAAGATCGACTCGTTACTACATTAGCGCATTGCGATGCATTATTCTCTTGTAAATTACGTAGAGTAATATTTTCAGTCATTGAGCAAATTCAGTAATTATTAATCGTAATAAATATACGCAGCTTTAGATTGTATTTATTAGTATGTAGCGTAATCTTTTACGTTCATGATTTTTTATATAGTATTTTGACTTGAACATTTAAAAGGAAGATATTTAACTTAGTAGAAATCAAATGGGTGGAAAATAAATACGTGTTGTAAGCTTTTTAAAATAATTAATACGGAGTTCAATACGAATTTTCAGAAATATTCAAATTAAAAATTTGTCAAAACACTCCGCAATTAAGAATATGGGAAAACGCTTATGAAGAAATGCATACGTACAAAAGTCACATTTATTCTGTTCTCTTTATTATATATAATATATATTTACTTAACACTGTACCATTGAAGAGAATTCATAGCTGAATAGAGTGAAAAGTATCGTGATCACGTTATGAACTCAAACGACAAGAGACATGTAATTAGAAACTCGACGTTCAATCCATCGTGACACGATTTACCGAAAGATGACTGGTTCAAAAAACATCGAAACTCTTTTCAACTAATTCATTATAACGAGTAACATAAAAGAGACCATACAGGCGTGCGAGTCGTGAGCTACGACTCCTGCCAATAGGCAAGGTAATTTCATCGTATACAATTCTCAAGTTTGTTCGCTTACAATTTACGAAAAAGACAAAATTTTTATATAATATCACGTATAATTAATTCGACGATTAGTCTTCTATAATGTATATAACCGAAAATGATTCATACGTTCTGTTATATGCGTACATTCTCGAACACACAAATTTTTAATAAATATATAATTTTAAACAAAATAAAGTCATTGGTGAATCACAAAATCTGCGTTTAAAAGTTGTGTATTCTTATTTTGCAATCGAGATTCAATATTAGTTTTATCTTACGTGGTCTCGCGATAAATTTACGTTCTTTGTAAACAAATTGACTATAATCATAAACGAACGCCCCATCGTGTATGCGCAAATTATTATCGACTTCGTTACAGTTTTATCTTTTGCGTACAGCGACCGTGCTTGCGCGCGAACGAAAATAAAATATATGAGAAATTTAATATACGTATGTGCTCCAGCATCCATCGGCACCCGGCATCATTGTCATGTTAGACACATTTGTCCTGAATGTCGATTATCCACTTTTACTTCCTAAATCTGGCTACGCAGATGTTCGCCAATGATACGAAACATTTGAGCTAGACGTCGAAAAATAATCTATCGCTGCAAACGTCGTATGTTGTGTTCCGCAACTCGTATGTATATATATACATACATGTGCACACGGAGTAAGACACATCCCACCTAACTTTATCGTCTAAGCCTAACACTATCGACAATCGTGCTGTTCCGAAAAATCGATATCGATATAGTAGATATCGGCTAATGGGGTTATCGGTTAATCAGAACAGCTGTTCATTTTTGACAGAGAATAGAAATTAATCGCGCGTACCTTTTTAAATCTTTCCACGAGGTTTCGTATCGCTTCCAGCGTCCAAATAAACTGAAATTCACTGAACTTTTATAACACGTTAACGTATACCGATAAGATACATTATAAAAACACAATACACAGTACAATTACGTAACTAGGTTTAGTTGCGTACAATACGAATCATGGGTGATTGGATTCGATTGTTCGAGCGAAGAGTTTTTCTCTGTGAATTTCAGTTGTGATTTGTACCATACGTTTTCGAAATAATTATCAGTTGATAAATTTAAACATACATCCAATAAAAAATTAGGTGGAACGTTCCGTGTTTGCGGGCGTACCACGTGCAAGATAACACGCGGCACTAACATCGAGATGCGTAGAAAACGTTTTACTTGTTGCGAAAGATATTCGATCAGAGGTACACAGTTTTCTTTACGAGACTATCGTCGAAAAATCGGTAACTTCTCGGCATCTCTTTCATATTTCAAGTTCGCATCTCCTTTCTTTTTTCTCTCTTTTTCTTTTCCTCTATCTCTCTATAGTCGTAAATGGGTTTCGTAAAGGAGAAAGAAAATCTCGAAGGTACCGTTTTTCTATATATATAGATACATCCGTACTGACTACTATGAGTAATTTTATGTCGATTTTTGCGTACATGAATATTGTCTTTTCAATCTGTTCATTACTTTCTCGGTCGATATGGTGTTTTCGCGGGATCACTGTTTTTTTTCGGTAAGATTTGAAAACTTTTGCTCATTTCTATTCCGCTACGACAGATCGATACATCTCATTGATCGGAAATACGTGTAGAATTGTACACAGAAATTCATGTTCTCTTTCGTTCGTTCTCCGTTCTTCTCGCAATTACGAAGCTGCGCCTTTTCAACAGCAACTTAAACTCTTCTCTGCGTTCCACGGTTAACTAAATCGTATTTGACAATCAGAAAAACTTCTGATTCGGGAAAACGATTTCGACGTCCGTTTCGGGACGTCTAATGATGTCTAAAACGTAATAGGAAGATATTGCACTAACCAGCTCGGAAATTAACCTGCATATTTTTTTTTCGCGCCGATGTTAAGCAATCGGATATTAGAACGTTCGAACGTTTTTACGACTTATTAACGCGTATATAAGAAAGTCTAAACAAAATCGATAGAACAATGAAATTAATCGATGAAAGAAAGATTTGTTAGTCGTTAAATCGCGCTTTGTTATCTTTTTGTTTACTTCAATCGCAGACCCTAAGAAAGTACGTTGACTTTCAAAATAAAAAATTCTATAAAATGTGCAATTCGGTTCTTAAAACGGTATGACATTTTCCTATGTGCAGCATTTTGATTATTAGCGACAATTGTTTTACGATTTACGAACATACATTTATATAGAGGTATAAAATTCAAATCTGCAAGTATTGCTCGATTTCCCTTAAACGATACCGGGTCTGCGATCAGGCACACTAATTTTGTAAATGTAGTTTTAAACATTTGAGAATATCTAACACGTTTCAAATGATTTATTTACACAATTCGGTAAATTTTCAGAAGATATGCACGAGAAGACGTACCGATTCTTTCGTTAATGATAATTGATCTGCAAAATTGAAGCTTGCGAATCGTAGAATTATTCTTCTCGTATGCACCGTCTCAATTTTACCTAATAGTATTTTAGTACCTTATCGGAAAGGATCAATTACACACGAATTTTTTTTTTTATTACTAAAAAACAGTTTTAAAATTGCTCGCGGTGACGCGTATACCGAGACCGCGAAATTTCGTCGAAAAATACAAATTGTATATTATTCAATAATCATTGCAGGTTGAGTGCAGTGCAATATGATCCGTTTTGTAGCGCAAACACGCTATATTTGTAAAGAAACTTTGCCACAGGTGCGAGGCTCTCGCAGACCATTATCGGCGGCATTGTTTCCTTTTTTTAATTCCTCTAATGCGTACAATTCGCTTTCTATACGTTCGGTATTTCACGTACGTTCATGCAAATTGCAATCATACTAAAGTTGTTTTAAGTTCTAGTCACGTAGAAAAAGAGTCTATAGTAAAATCGTGGTCCGATGTTGCCATTTACTTTTTCCAATGCTTCATAATAGAACGCGGTTTTGCAACTTAAAATGTACACGTTTCGAAAAACCAATCTCATTTATCCGTTCCAACATAGTTTATATGTTAAGAGAACCAAAGAAATACTGCAATCATTTGAGACTACGGTTTCTTAATCGTAAAACTCTTTGCCTCGTTCACTATAGTAAAGCAAATTGGAGAGAAAATAACTCAGTGTGTATTCATGTGATATTTGCTTTCGTTACTGCCAAGAGGTACCGATCAACAGAAAGGCAACACGCGAAACATAGAAAGTGCAGAGAAATGAATGTTTCTTTTTTTTACAGATTGCGTTATGGTAGAAGTACTTAAAAGCGTTTCATGCGCTTCTTATTACATTGTCGTAACAATTCTTCTCAATTGTTAATGTAACATTGTACGCATCATTCTTCTTTAAATCTTCGTTCTCTTAAATCGATTAATAATGATTAATCAACCAAAACTTCCTATACTAAAATTAATAAAAACCTAAACTGCATAAACGTATTAAGAAATTCTTTTATTCATTACCAATGTACCCAAGTACCAAAGTACCCAAAGCAATTAATCTCTTTATAAGTATGAAGCATACAACAGACAGATTATGACACTCTTATTTGAATGGTAAAATGAAATTATATACGATTTTTTTTTAGTAATTTTAGTATAGTTACAGTTTTAAAGATGTATGTATCTACAGCGTAAGTACAGATTCTTATTATAAATGTCACTATAATGAAATAACGAGTATTTCATGTATGATGTTTTTCTATATTTATTCATAGTTTCCTTTCAATATATTTGGATATTCCATGGAAAGTATAAATGCATTAAGAGTTACTTTACAAAGAACAAAATTATCGTACCACATACACGTACATTTCAAAATATTTTATCTGCACAGTGTTTATGATAGTTATGAACTAATATTCCAGTATGGTCTAGTGTCATCTGCTGTCAACAAAATTTACAAAACAAAGTGAAAGAACCAATAACTTTTTGTAAATTAGTTGTACAAGTATCCTTAATATCGAGTAGAGTAAGTTTCATCTTGTTCTTTTAAAATATTTTAATTTTTTATTGACAATGCATATTAAACACGTTTTGAATTTATATAGAAATTATAATTCAGATCGTGCGCTAAATTCATGCAAAGTTATTAGTTACTTTTACTTTTTTCAACACACTTTGAATATTCCAGTTTATAAGGTATTGTTAATGTAAAATTTAGCGTAACATATTAAGCGTTTAAAACGCCGTGTTAATGCTTAAGCTACAAGCAAATAACAAAACGTGTGTATTGATAATCTAAAAGTAAAATGTGCGCTTAAATTATTGCAATTTCAACATAGCCCCAAGCTACCGAGATGAATTATATTCATAGTTTTTGCAATTTGTTGGCTTTTCCAATCTCGGATTTAAAAGCTCTCTAAATGGTTTAATTAAAATATATTATGCTCAAGACAACTAAGGATGTATATTTCCATAATGCATTACTGCATGACTGTTTTATTTCTTTCATATAAATTTTTCTTCTCTATGCTAATTTCTTGACTTAGCATCTTAAAAAGTTTAACTTTATACTAGACATAATATATTATAATGATATACTATTCAAATAATTATTTCGTTGCCATCTAAAAATATTCTTAACTTTCTTCAAATTTTTTATTCTCTAAAATATCAACGCCTTTGAAATCAAGTTATAATTTTCATGAACAATATGTGCAATTCTACTAACTTAATTCTTTTTTATACAAAATATCTCTGCATCATTATTGAAAGTAATAACAAAATTGCAAAGGTAAATTTGTATTGCATGTGTTTAAAAGAATTTTATACTACGTGCTCCTTTCTCTCATTGATTCCATGTTTTCATTGCAATTGGCAGTAACAAAAGTAACCAGAGTAAAGTGTAGCACCGATGTTCTATACAGAAAAGGATGGTATGATTAAAACTTCTGTTCTATACACTTGCATCGTATTACAAATTTTAGAGAGAATTTTAGACAATGTTCTGAGAAGATATTTTCAATTCCAATATTTACAATAAATATTTGAATGTAATAGGAAGTTTTCCCGACTTCCAAAACATATTAGAAATTCTGTACGTATATATATATCCCAGTAACAATAAAAAATTTAAAGTACGAATAATTTAAAATAAATTTAAATGAAGCTTTTGTCGGGAGCTTCATAGAAATCAACTAAAAGTTCCCTTTCACCGTTTTGTTTTAATATGCAGCTATATTCAATTTTTGTATTAGAAAATAAAAGTGAAGGTGGTCAATATTTGGACAAAACTATTTACCATGAAAATGATGCAAGTGTAACCATCATCGATATGTTACCACATTCATAGAAAGCACTGTAAACATGAAAAAACTTGTTTAACTCCAAAATAACCACCTTGCCATTTATTAACAGTACTCGTGTTATCTTTACAGAAAAATGTCGCGCATTCGCGAAGGAATAGGAGAATAACGGTGAGTCAGAAAACGCGGTACAGAAAGACCTTGTATTCGTATAGAACACTTAAAATACTTTTTAACCCTTATGTTTATACCTCAATCTAGCTATGGACACCTCTCCATCGCTCTTTATCGTGCATTCATTTCTTTCATTTACTCGCATATCACGTCGCTTACTCAACAATACACTGTTTCATTATCGTTGTTAGGCGTGTGTACCAGCGGAAATTAAATAATGAGTAGCGCTGTTTGGATATTTGGGCTGTAAGAGGCCAAGGGAAAACAGGCTCACGAAAAGTTATCACTTGGTGTTTCTGGTTTCACCTTCTTCTGTGGGGAGCTTGCCTGTGAGCGTATGTCTGTACCAGGTCTCTTCACCTGAGGATTACTCTTCACAGCAGTGGTTGGATCTGCTGATAAAAAATTACGTAACTACCAGAACGTAAGTACGCTTAATATTTTAATAATTACCTCTAAATGCAACATAATTTTACTATAATAATACAAAAATATTTTATATAATGTTAAGGTTGTTATTAAACAGTATCTACTTTCTTTTTAATTAAGGAAAGTATACACTAACCTTGTAACCACCTGACTTGCGTCGCTGGTCCGTATCCTTTATCGTTTCGTGCTGCTATTCTAAATATTATGGCCGGTTTTGTAGTAGTATCAACGTGAGCGGCACTAAGGGAACTATTAGTCACCGAACAGGAATTATTTGAACCGCAATAGACTCTAATAAAAGCTAACTGATTTGGAGTCGATAGAATTGTCCTTGGTTCTCCGTCGTTATTTAACGCAGTACTAGCACTCCGCACTGCTAAATAGACAGAATACTCCAAAATAGGTCCAACGTTGCTAGATGGCGGTTCCCAAGAAATTTGAGCACCTTCTGCAGATTTGGAAATTTTGATGGCGCTAGGTGCTCCGGGATATCCCGGAAGACACGTTTTGAATGCAGATACCTTAGAAAGAAAAGAAAGTTTGTATCAAGTTCAATATTCTTATCTTTATAGTGTATACTCATAATTACTTTATTTACCTCGCTCCAAGTACTTCGTCCACAACTATTCACAGCAGCAACTCTAAATTTATAAGCAGTTCCAGGTTCTAAGGCAACCTTGGTTCTTCCCTTGAAAATATCCATAGTTAACGGTTGCGTTATATCTAACGGCTCGTCACCAGGTAAATAATAATGTTGAACAGTAAAGCTTGTTCCTTTTATTACTCCCACGTCATACCATTCTACCTCCTTCTTTTCGTCTTCACTCTATGTAAAAATGTTTAAAAAAAATGTATATTATAAAATATACTTAAATATAATTACAATGTAAGAATATATCATTTTACCTGTTCAGCTTTTACTTTCATTGGTTGTTCTGCTGAACCTAAGGCAGCTGTAGCTAGTGTAGTCAACGCGGTAGAATCATCTCCACTTTCTGGTCTACTGTCGTTTATTTTTTCTTGTTTCAAACCTTCCTTTTTCACGGCTTCCTCTTTCATTTCTATTTTTATCGGAGTCATTGGTTTTTGAATATCCACTTCTTTTTCAAGAGGAGCAACCCCATTCATAGATGACGTCGGCGGTTCAGGAATTTTATCTTGTTCCATTGGCTCATCAGGTTGTTCTAATTTTATTTGCATATCTGGGGTTACAATGGGAGTTGTTATTGGCATATTTACATCTGTGGAAGTTAAAGAAGTATCCGTAACCATAGGTTCATCAGTGTCTTCCAATTTTTCCATTGAAGAACTTTCTTCAGGGAGGTCCATTGTTGGTTCTGCAGTTTCATCTTTTGCTTTCTCAGCATCTTGACTATCATCCTGAGAAAGTTGTGATATACTATCTTCAGGTGATAAATGTTCAGAAGCTGGCGACTTTTCATAATCAGAAGTATACGTATCCATAGGTGTGCCTTTTATATCGTTTTCAATTTGTTCACTTTCATCGTTTTCTGATGCTTCCGTTGCATCTGGCATAGACGCTTCTTCCGATGGAGCTTCTATAGGTTCTTGTACACCAGAAATTTCAGGTTTTATTTGTGTTTCCTCAGATGATGGATTAGTTACAATTTGCATATCGGTTTCACTTGTCGGTTCTGGTTCATTAGTAGTTTCCATGGCTACTTCACTTTCATCTGGTTGAGAATCAACAGAAGGTTCTGGCTCTATTGGAATTTCTTCTGCAGTGCTCGTCGAAACAGGAAGTTCAGCTGCTGTTTCTGAAGAAGTATCTGGATCTTTTGTGGAAGTTTCTTCTATATGAACATCTTCTGTAGGTGCAGCACCAATATCTTCCTCCATATCTGCAGACTCTGCAGCTGGCGATTCTTCCTGATTTTCTGGTGCAGGATCTTCCTCTAAATCAATTTTATCATTTTCTTCATCCTCGGATAAAAGAATATCTGCTGGACCATCAACCTGAGGAATCACAAAATTGCCATCCCCATCAACTTGCATAGGTTCACCAGCACCCATTTGAGAAACCAAAGCAGCTGCTGTGGTAGCCTCATTACCATTACAACTGTCTTCCACTTTGCTATCTCCTGCTCCTCCATCATCTGCAGCCACCATAAAAGATAAGCCACCAGAAGGTTCTTGAACTGGATCTATTAATCCTGCTTCTGCAGCTAATGCAGCTAGTGCTGCATCAGTTGTAGCCGGACCATCAGAAGTAGATGCTAATGAAGCTGATGGTTGTTTTTGTGATGGAACAAACAACATTTTACTTGTATCTATTGCATCTGATGCACTTGAAGTGGTTACTATTGAACTACTTGTAGGCATTAATGTAACTGTTTTTGCACCTATTCCACCAGACATTTGTAATGTTACAGGTTTACCAGATACTGTCACAGCTTCTGGTGTTTTTTGTATTTGTGGCATAGTGACAATCTGACTCTTCCCAGGATTGAAAATGGCTTGTGGACTTCCCTTAGTAGCAATAGTCACTGTCTTTGGTACACCACCTTGACCTGGAACTGTTATAGTAATAGGCTTTCCTGCAGTTCCACCTCCCATTGCTCCAGATGAAACAACGATCATTTTTACCCCTTGTTGATTTGTTACGTGATTAGTAGCGGACAAAGGTAAAACATTAACGGGTGTAGTAATATTACCCGTTTGCCCACTACCAGCTTGAGAAGTAGTAACAGCTTGTACAGCTCTTAAACCAGAGCCCGTTGTAACCACAATTATTTGATTACGACCAACCAATCCACCATTGCCCCCAGGTTTTGTAATCATTATCGTTTGCTTACCACTGATGTTTTGTCCTTTGCTCATTGCAACAATACTAGATGTTTTCATAGTAGTGAGAATTTTAGATCCTGCTACAGTATTAGGATTAACTAATCTTAATATCGTCGGGCCCTGATTAAGTGGTTTTGCACCTGTTGCTTGAACCGTTTTACCGGGAATGAGACTGACTTTAGGCACAGTTGCTACCATTCCCTGGCCAGTTTTAAGAAGATGTACAATTTGAGGCTGACCGGATATATTCTGACCTGGTTTTTGAAGAATAATCTGTTTACTTTGTTGTGGAGAAGCAGTTCTTAATACTGTTGCTCCAGGTGCAGCGAAACGTATTTGTTGACCAGGTTGAACATTCTTCATTCTAATTGTATTAGCAGTAGTTTGTGGAAGGATTGGTACATTATTCATACTTATTTTTGGAGTAGCAGCAGCTGCTGCAGCCAGAGCAGCAATTCCTGACATAGCAGCTGGTGTCTGACCGGCCACCGTAGTATTAGGAGGTGCAGTCTGTTCAGTAGTTACTGGTGCTGAAGTAACGATGGGAGAACGGATTCTAATAAGATTTCCAGCTACTCTTGGTGTCATTGGACTCGATGGCTTTGTTACAGCTTGTGATGATACTGGTTTCTGAATAGGGCTTTGTACAGTAGACTGTATTCGTACTGGAGTCTGTGCTAGAGATGGTCTGGCAGAAGTTGGAGTTGATGGAAGAGCAGCAACGGTAGTAATGGGCGGAGATGTAACAGGAACAGTTGCAGGTGTAACCACTGCTGGTGTAGTAGTGGGTGCAGTGCTGGTTTGTGTGCTAACTGTAGGAAATGTGCCAGTTGTTGCTGGAGGCATATCATATTTCTGAATTTGCAGTATGTAATACTGCGCGGATGGCGTTGCAGTCCAACTAACTTCCAGTGTTTGTGTAGAAGCCCTTACTAGTTGCACCCTGGATGGTGCAGGAGGTTTACTGACTTCAAGATACCATAAATCTTTACAACAAACCTAAAAACAAGTTATATCATACTGTATTATAGATAAAACTATTCCAATAGTGAAAGCTAATTATAAGGACTAACCCTAACCTGATTGTTCCAAGCTTTGCGATATCCATCTCGGCCAGACCATACATACAGTCTACTATGCACTCCAACTGCACAGTGACCAGCACGAGCACGAGGAACATTTTCTTCCAAGGAATCAACTGTTAATTGCTCCCATGTTAAAGTTTCTAAAATAACATAGAATGCAATTGAAATGCAATGAATGCAATTAACATATAAAATATTGAAAATTTTCTTTTATTTCAATACTAACTCACCTAAATTTAGACAAGCCAATGTACTTGTACATTTCCATTCCTTCTCATGTGTTGCAACTTTAACATCATCAACAACAAGTGGTACCCATCCTCCAAAGACATACATTCGATGACCAATCAAAGTGGCAGTGTGGAGAGAACGTGGTAATGGGGTAGGTCCATGAACCACTGGTTTGTTCCAGGTCATCGAATCAACATCAAGAAACCATAAGTCACCCAAACGACAGCCACTCATACCGCCATAAATCACTAAACAGGATTTTCCTGTGTTGCGATCAGTATAAGCCACCCCTGTATGAGACTCTCTAGGTGGTGGTGCATGTCCATGTGTTTGTGGTATATCCCAGGCCGTTGCTCCATTAGGGAGTAGTTCAAGGGTATACAGATCATTTAAATATCTTGGTATATTGTTTTTAGGATCATCACTGTCATTAGCCAAACCTCCAAACAGGAAAACCCTATTACCAATAAGGGTAAAACTATGTCCTAATCGTGGACAAGGGGGAGGGTCATGTTTTGGTGGCTTTGGTTTTAATCTTTTCCACTCCCATCTACTTGCTTGAAGTTCATAGAGTTCATTTGAGTACTTTCCATATTCTACCATACCACCAAAAACCAAGATACGGGTTCCATCAACGACAAATCCATATGCTGCACAGCCAGGTGGAATATCACCTTTTGTTGATGGTACAAACCATTGATTAGTTGCTGCAAAATGTACATATTTTTGATATTTTTCCCAAAATGTAGCATTACATAAAATATTCATACTTAAATGAAAAAATTTTTAACAATTGTAGGTGTAATATTATATATAAAAAAATCAAAACAGTAAACATAAGCTATAATTTTAATTAAAAAGTTCTATTGAATGCATTCAAAATATTTACTTTTATATCATTTATATTCACCATAATCGTATTTTATTATTCTCAACAATTTTATTAACATGTATCGTTATATTTATTATGTTTATGCAAGAAGTTCTACACATACTATATGTAATATTATTCTAGAAAAGATTTCAAAATTAAACATAAAGTGCGCGCCACGCTACGCACGCGCGTAACTGTACAACGTAGCGAAAGAGAGAGATGCCGTGCACATTCATGATACAGAAGGGATGTGAAAACGTAAAATGAAAGAGTGGGAGGAGAAATAGGAACGGAAGGAAAAAAGAGAAGGAAAGGCGAAGCGTGAACGTGGAATGACGGGAAACGCGGCGCGTTGCATATCAGTGGTGGGGCGTATAGGACAGCAATGGCCGCTCCCGCGCGTATAAACATGAAAAATGACAGACCGCGCTAATTCTACCAATGAAACTACCTCGATCCTTGACAAATGAAACTCAAAAAGACACATACAGCTGGGGTATATTCGATATAGATAGAATACATCATAATAAAGCATCTGACATGAACAAAATTCGTGTTTCCACGGTGATCCGGCCGGTGACCGTCTTGTCAACGTATGCCGCCATCTTGGATCGCGGGAATCATCAAGAACGGCGCGCACGAAAGACGCACAGCAGCGATGCAACTTACCCGTGTTATAGACATGAAGCTCGTCAACAATGCCCTCGTTTCCACCGCCGAAAACAACCATAAGGTCTTTAATAGCAACTGCCCTATGCCCATGCCTGGGTCTTGGCTGGGGCCCGGTCGGATTTGTGATCCGCTTCCACTTTAGCATGGGTGCCGCCATGATGACCGTCGATCACATCATTTTTTCATACCCGCGCGACTATGCACCACCGAGTTACCCCTAGAGCAGTAGGACGCCCGATGGTTTCGAAGATAGTGCGCCCTTCCTTATCTTCGAACTTCGATAGCTTCGTTATTCACAATTCGTATACCCCTAACTTGAATGAATTCGAAAGTTCTTACATTCGTCGAAAACTTACTACTCGATGTTCTTAGCACCGTCGATATCGTACGTCTCGATTCTAACCTCCCTTTATCTGTCGTATTTTACGGATCGTTTTTTCTATACAGTCTTAACTAATAGTTCGGCGAATGTGAAGTCAGATGAATATTTTTCGATAAAAGTTTTAAATTACGAAAATTCTACACGATTTAGGAGACGTCTGTAACGCAACACGTACACAGAGACGCACACCGTATATTTACGTTCACGATGTTTACGGCACTGGTCTCACGTCTTCTAGTGTGCCCGCTCAGCGATCACCAATGGCCCGGCTGTGTATATATTTTTCACGTTGCACAATCATCGTTGCAGTCAAATAACGGCCGTGATCGTATATTTCACTGGAGGTTAATCTTTCGACATTTCTCGCGATTGCTTTGAAACGAGAGGAGCCTCACGTCCCTTTTGAAACTTCCGTCAAACGGACGAAAAACGGCGCGATAAAAGATTTCACTATGCACTGATAACCACTGTACGAATTACATAGATTATAACGTATAGGCGGGTCGAACAAAAGTGGCGAACATACAACAAGAGGTTTGTAGTACTTGCCGAAAAAAACTATTGCAATCAGTAGTTTGACGGCACGCACAAGCGGCCTCCGCAATCTTCGTCCACCATTGCCCACAACTTGCGTCGGTAACAACCGCATATGTTACCAACTCACGTCGGCCTGGGGATTTTTATAAGTTTGTTCAATAAAATACTTTCTTCTGCGTTTAATGGTAAACTGTTGCTTATAACGTCATAAATATGATCACAAATTTTGCTGAACTTGTAACACTATGTGATATGCATCTATCTACTGCATTATTAATGAATAATTTAGATTGTAGATAATTTCATTTATAATTAGTTTTGTTATTATTCAACAATAGCTGTTTCTGATTAATTTGAATTGTAGCTTCCATATAACACTTAATAAAAAGAACATATAGTCATTTGAGAATAACATTTATTGAATATGCACACGATAAATTGTACAAATTAAAGACTCCTGAAATGAGCGTATAGAATTTAATTAAAATCATACGTAATCTCTAGTTCAATTTATTATAAAATATTTTTAAAATATATCTTGTATCGTTTTAATATGAATAATAACATTACAAACATATTACAAATTTTTTCTTCATTTCCATGGTAAATAACTGAAGAAAACGTGTGTTTATGATTTAGATTATGACGTTTATGTTTCATATTTACAATATTTTTTTGGAATGACATAATACCTTTTATATCTAACATATTTAACAAATAGCAAAATTGGGATACTGTTTAACATATGATGCATTGCTATGTCTAATTTTTAGACGATCATGACATTATCATTGTCAGGTATATTAATGCAAAAAGGTAATAAAAAATTATCGGAATTGTATAGGACTTATTCTCAAGCCAATACAGTCTTTACCAATTAATGCAACTTCACAGACTTTACATACTGTGTCTTTAAATTGCGGAAAATAACTTGCACCACATAATGGACATTTAACTTCTGGTTTTCCTCTGTAAATTGGAACAAATGTGCTTGCACATAGTGAAAATGGATTATGTTCATCATATGCTAATTGATGCTCATCTATTGGATTTTTATCACATGCCTGAAAGTAAAAAAAAAGAAATAATATTTTTTATAATTACATATGCTAATTATACATCTGACAAAACACATACCTGCAAAATTTTCCTGACTTGTTGTGCTAATTCTGGTTTAGGTCCTAATTCAAGTAGTCTCCTTGCAAAAGAAGCAGCAGTTTTATAGTTCTTCAATTTGAAGAACATATTTACAGCTATCCTTAAAGTTAGAATCTGATGAACAGGTTGCAAATTACAATGTGTAAAGTAAGCTGCCATTTCACAGATTCGTTTTTGTTCAGCCAAAGTGGCTTTAGGTAAATTCTTCCTATCAGTTTCCATCTTTAAACCTAGAATATATTCTCTGCAAATTTGAATCAACTGCTGTGCTTCTGCAATATCTTGTCTTGTATCAACTACTAGTAATGGTACACTGAGTAAAATTGCTTGAAACTTTTCTATTGCTTCTGGAAACTTTCCACCGGTTGTCAAGTGATAGCATACTTGAAGTCTCTGAACTAAATCAGTAAGATGTAATCCAACCGCAGGTAAACCGCCTTTGGGATTTGAATCTTTCCAATTTCGTTGAGGATATCCGTACAACGAAGGTATATTCGGTAATGTATCAAATGATGTTCTAGCGCGTGCAAATGTATTCATAAAAAGATTTTGAAAAGCTCCAAATTCAACCACACCAATTTGATCGTTTAGTAATCTAAATGCAGTTTCAAATGATCCAGCTAATATATGATCTACGACTAATTGGGAATTGTTCACCCAATATTGCGTTGGTGGTACTCCTTTTGTTGGCGGCGAATAATAGCCATCTTCCGTTGCATTCACTGCATTTTCAAGTTCTGGCGGTAGATCTACTTCTTCAACATCCCATCCAGCGCTTTCTTCACCTTCAGGAGGTTGTTCGGTATCCCCACCTTCTTCATCATCTATTCCTAACTCTTCGTCATTACCCCATCCTTCGGCAGGTACAGCACTATCGTCTTCCGGAGCCAAAGCCGCAGCTACTTGACTCTTTCCGCGTGACAACATTGCACCTTCAAAGAAACCTTTTGAAACTGTTAATAATGGCCAGTTATTTTCGGCTTGTTGAATGGGTACTGGAGGTTGAAGGTAAACTGCTCCTTTCTCAAGGGCAAAAAGTTCTTCACTCATAGAACTATATTGGACATCATCTTCTGGAGATGAAATACCGTGAATTTTCTCGGTGACATATGCTAAAGATGCTTGACCAGAATTCTAAAAAACAAAAAGATAAAATAAACATTTTGAAAAGAAAAATTAAATACCAAAAAAAAATAGTAAAAATACATACCCGTAAAATTTTTGCCCGTTCATAAATATCACCAAGTAACAAGCTACCCTGGTATTGTCCAGAAACATCTTTTCTGATTTCTGCGATTTTGATCATTTTACGCAATTTTTCTAAGTTACCAGTTATGAGATAAAGGAATGATAACTTTTCGAAATTCTTAGTTCTCTGATAACACATTTCTACAACTTGATGATTACCCTGCAATAAAGCTGCTTGAGCCAAACTTTCCCAACAGGATTTTTGGTCAAGAGATCTCGCCGCTTCTAAAGCGACTTCGATGTTTCCACATTCAAGTGCAAGTCCGAATCTTGTTTTTTCATCTTTAACAAAGTGTAATGCAACCTCAGGATATCCCTTCTGTTGCAAATATGCAATTATGGACTGACCAACGAGATTTGCATTGCGAACCATGTGTAAAACTTCTTCATATTTTCTATTAATCAAAGCAAGTTTGAATTTGTATTCAGTTGGATCTATTCGAAGAATCCTTGGTCTACATTCTCTGTCTAGGCAATAAACTTGATTGCCTTTGACTCTAGTTACATATATCGGTAAATCTAGTGTGCGGATGATACCGTGATCACCGTTGTTAATTGCGTATTTAATGTGATTACTGGTAGTGTAAATAAATACTCCAGAATCATCCCAAGCTCCTGATTTAACTCTGGTGTTCTCATGTACAGAACAAAGAGATTCTAGCCGTCGATTGCAAATATTAACTGTATGTTTGGCAAGTAAAGCAACGTGAGACATATCACTAGACCAAACAACATATCTGCACTTAGAGATTTTTACTTCTGCTAATGTTCTCTTCTGCTGAACGTCAAAAAGTGTTACTTGATCGGCATCACGTAAAAGAAGCATTCCTGTACCAGCATAAAATATTTCATCACAATTCGGAATTTGCACTTTTTTTGTAACTTCATTCTTCAAATTCTTAATGACCAACTATAACAAACATTTAATCAATTATAATTCATTATCTTTGAAATTATTTGAGTTAATTTTCTTTCAAATACTTACTGAATATGCTCTATCTAATACAGCAAAGTGATTTCTAGCCACCCAAATAGCAGTGACACCAGAAGCCCGCTTTGTATCTGCATCAGTATTTGAATCACCTTCACGTGGTATCATATATAGATCATAAGTGCTATTTTCAATATTATTAGGTGATCTTGTACAAATTAAAACAGCATTTTCAGCTTGATTGTATGACATTCTATAAGGAGGCGTTTTTCCACCACCACGAATCTGCATAACAGATGTATCTTTTGAAGTAGTGAAATCTAATTTTCGTAGAAAACGTTCTTTCACATAATAGAGAACATTTCTATATACGGCATATGCTGGACGTTCTCTTTCAAGTTTAAAAATGATCATTCCAGAATCATGTCCAGCAGCAAAGAGATTTAATGTAGGATGTGCTGCAAGAACCCAAAATCTTTCGTGTTCTCTTCTAAATGTGTGTAAACAAGTACGTTTTGTCATATCCCAAACACGAATACTCTTATCTTCTGAATTTGAAAGAATTAAGTCTTGTCTAGGATGGAATAAGACACAAGAGACATTGTTATAATGTCCACGGCAAGTATCCACCTCCCATGCTTTAGCATCATTCATTCTCCACATTTTAATCTGGCGATCATCAGCTCCAGAAACAATCAAAGGTAATGTAGGATGGAAACATGCCCAATTAACACCTCGATCATGTCCTTCAAGGACATGTTTCACTACAGCATCAGCTTGGCCAAACAAATCAGTTGCACCAGGATTTTTTAGATGATCTTCCAGACCTCCAGGACCAGGGGCTACATTTTTCTTCCGTAAACCAGATATGTCCCATACTCGAACAGTTTGGTCCAATGAAGCTGATACTATAATATCTTCTGTAGGATGAAACTGTGCACACATTACATAGTGATTGTGTCCTGTTAAGACACAAATGCAAGTACGACTCTGCCAGTTCCAAATACGAATTGTTTGATCATCTGATGCGCTTAAAATCCATGGGTATTCTTGATGAAATAGAATTGTTCGGATGTAATCTAAATGACCTAACAGGGTAAAAATACATCTACGTTGTTTATAATTCCATACTTTAATTTTATAATCATCACCACCAGATACAAATAATGGTTGTTGATTATGGAAACAAATTCCACGAACAGGTCCATCGTGTTCATCAAATTTATCTAATAGGGTACACATACGATAGTCCCATAATTGTATAACTCCATTATGTAAACTATAACAAAGAAACACAATTTTTTATTAAATTATTTATATAATTTTTGTATGTTGTTTTCAATATAAAATATAGCAGCATATAAACATTTAAATATAAATATAATTCAAAAAATAAATATGTTTATATTGTTTATTATAATGAGTCTAATTGCATGTAATTTTATTTTTAGCTGATTTGCATTTCATCATAGTAAATACAGAGATGTAACATGGTAAAGAAGCTTATATACAATATTTTTGTTTTTTTACGTTACCACTTGCTAAAATAAAATAAAATAATTCATTTCAAATTTAATATAAATATTCTGTAAGGGACTGTACATTAATATAATGTTTATACAATCTTTAGAATGAAAGTAGTAATCAATAAAATTGTATTTATTAAACAATATTGTATATTTCTCAAGAATCAATCAAATATATGTAAATCAGATTGTTAAAATATATTTTAACAACTGAAAAACCAAAGTATTAAACAATGAAAATTTCTATTATTTACCTTGCAAGAACCCAGGGTCTTTTTGGATGAAAGGATAGTCCTTTTACACGAGCAGATTTTGTTTCAAATTTTGTCAACATTTTTTATTAAGCGTTAAACAAAACGATGCGCTTAAAAAAGCATTCCTTACTCTTAACCTTTCAAAATTTGACACGACTAAAGACACGTCACTATTCCTGTCACGAAGTACAGAATTTCAAGATGTTCAGATGCAATTTGAAAATAGTGTCCATCATCATACCATCTATTGTCACAGTGTAGCACATGTTGCGTACATGTACTATGTATACACAAGAAGTATTAATAATATAATATTTCAATGCATATGAGAATATCTGAATCATATTTATTGTAATAAATCCCGTTATCTTATTTTAATTTTATATTACATTGTGAAATTTTTATAGTATGTGCATCTTCTTCCTTCTAAATTGATAGATTATATAGTTATAAACTATAAATTTTAATTACTTATTTTAACTATGACGTGTATAGATAGTATTGAAAATAATAAGAAATCAATTTAATTATTATTTAATGTATAAGATAAAATTAAATAGAACGGAAATATATTTCACATAAGTATTTTATTGAGATACAATAAACTATTACCATTCTTGGATTGGTTACTTGTTTTCAACTCATTCGAGACACGCGCATGTACGTTTATAAGCTTTTGTCGTCTGGTCTTTTATTGTTATGTAGAAGATTTTATGCATTCTAATACAATCTGTTCGCTTATTTTACTTGCAGTTGAAATATTTATCACAAATATAATCTATCGTAAAATACTTTAAAATAAAGTATTTAGATTTTTAAAGTCTTTTGTTTGTGTAACATAGTAAACAATTTTCTGCTATAGTTTTTGAGTGAATGTTGTAGAACATTGGCCGGTACATATCTGTGGAATAATGCGAAAAACCAGTGGTGTAATATTTTTTTGTTTTTTGACATTGTTTATTTTGTTTGACATATCTGCTAATGTAAATTGTGATAAAACATCTTCAAGTGAAGAACTTAAAGCACAAAAATTTCCTCCATGCGCAGCTTGTAAGATTTTAGTAAATAGTTTTAAAAAAGTAAGATGATCTGTTTATGTATTTTGAATGAAAACAGAAAAACACAGTTTTTAAAAAATATGTTATTTCATGAATCGTAGATATTTCTTTACTGTACAGAAATTAAACCTATACCAAATATAAACTTATAAAGATATTGTAAATATCTTGTTTAACAATTTTATTTTTCTTTAACAACTGTGTTTTATCCAACTATGTTCTCAGCATATTTTTCACAATTTACAATGAACATTTCTTTTGTTGTATAGGGTATAGAAAGGACTAGTCGTGAAAAATTTGATGGTGGTGACAGCGCATGGGAGGAAGATAAATTAGGTTCATATTCAAAAAGTGAAACTCGATTAATAGAAATACAAGAACACTTATGTAAAGAAGTAGAACGTGGTGAAACTCAATGTAATGCTTTAGCTGAAGAACTAGAAAGCAAAATTGAAGATTGGTGGTTTAACCACCAACAAACGCATCCAAATATTTATGACTATATATGTATTGAACAGATAGAATATTGTTGTCCAAAAGATCATTTTGGTCCACAATGCATACAATGTCCAGGTTTTCCAGATAAAGTTTGCAATAATAATGGTAAATGTAAAGGGGCAGGTACTAGAAAAGGAAATGGTGGATGCTTATGCGATAAAGGCTATGATGGACATAATTGTTCACAATGCGCAAGCGGATTTTATGAATCCTATAAAGATGAGAATAAACTACTTTGTTCTCAGTGTCATGCTGCTTGTGATGGCTCTTGTAAAGGTGCAGGACCAAAAAATTGTGAGAAATGTATGGAAGGATGGTACATGTTAGATGAACAAGGTTGCTTTGATACTGATGAATGTATAACAAGTGATAAATATTGTCCTGGCAATCAATTTTGTGTCAATAAAGAAGGAGGATATACATGTTTAAGTAAGTTATACAAAATATATTTCTTAAATATAAAGCTAATCTTTTTGTTTAATTTAGGTTGTGATAAGGCCTGTAATGGTTGTACAGGTGATGGTCCCGATATGTGTATAAAATGTGCAGAAGGATACCATAAAAGTGATAATTTGTGTATAAGTAAGTTTTATATGTATGTATGATACAATTAGTTTAATATGTGACTGATAATATGTATTTTAGTATAGTATAAGTTTCTTTATTTTAGATTCTGATCTTTTGGGTCGCAAGCAACAAGTGAATATTGCACGATATGCTACATATTTTGGTCTTTGTATAGCAACATGTATTATTTTCCAACGAAATATTTACATTGCAAGTGTGATTGGATTACTAGTTGGTATATACATATCAGTTTCAGAATATATGATAGCCCATAGTAATGTTGAAGATACAACAGCAAATGTGGATATTTTAGGATCAACATAAATAGGTATATACCTTACTAAATTTTTAAATATACTATAATAAATTATAATAAACATGTTGAAAACAAAATGTATAATATTCTGTAACTTACAATATAGTAAACAAATACTAGATAACTCGTACTTTTTATATAATGATTTGGTACACCTAATATTAAATTGTTTGCAGTGAATGTTATATATAAGATAATAAACAGCAGCAAATGAATGTTAACCGAAGATCGTACCATACATTTAAAGTAGTAGATTGATTAAAAGCTTTGTAAATGGTCGCAGGAAAGTAAATTTTAACAATAAAAAAAAAATGCATTATTTTGTAGAATGGTACTGTGATAAGTATAATTATGTCAAACAATTACCTTGATTACCTTTCATTCCTATCACTCAGAATGTTTTAAAATAAAGATATAAATTAGAATATATAAATTGTAAGGTGTGATTTTTAAATTGTAACAATAAAATAAGATCCAATTCCATAATTACATTTTGTATTTATATTTATTTTATTAAGATTATACTGCACATTATAAAGTATGCTAAATATTACATTACTTGAGTACATTAGATAATTGTCTTTTTTCCTTTTTATGTATGTATTTAAGAATATATTACACATATTTATAATACTAAATGTTAATTGTACAAGTACATTAAGAGATCTATTTGTATCTACATGTATTAAGTATATTGTATTCTGTTTATAATATACTGTAAATAAATATAACAGAATTTATACAAGTTTCTATTTGTGTATATCAATATTAATATTGTTAATTTCTCTTGAAAGCTCTAAATTTTGTTAAAATTATTTAATGGAAGTTTTGTCACCAATGTTTTAATCATTTATTGAATTTTGTACTGTTTCAATTCATTATGCGTTGAATTTACAATATTTTTATCAGAGACGTGGCAAACCAATGGAAGTTTTTTGTAATCACGTGGTTTTATTTCCGGTGACTTCTGTAAGTCAAACGCAGTATAAATATTTGTCAATTTTAAAATCCACATTAAATTAATTTATGCATTATGTTTTTTTTACTTAATTGGCTATATATTAATTAATTATAAATATCGATGTATATATTTTTATGAAATTTGTTAAATATTATTGTTAATAATATAATGTTTAATTTCCTCTGCATAAATCACTTTTTAATTCATGTCTGTTGCCACTAGGTGGCTGTAATTATGAATACTTTCTCGCTTGATAAAATTCTTGCGATAGATTTAAAATAGCATTGACTATTCAAGTATTTTATTTAAGCAATACTTTGTGAAATATCCATATTTATTTTTGGAGAAAGCTATGCAGTAACACAGCTTTTTGTCATGAAAATTAAAAATTAAGGTTAATTTAAATTGAAGTATATTTTTATCTATTAATTTAAAATAATTAAAGATCAAAGGCTCGTACAAAAATAAGAAAATGATCTTATTCCTTTGCATAAATTTACTTAAAATTCTGTACATTTTTAGGTTTGTAGTATTTTCTCGTTATAGGTCGTTCACTTGGATGATGGGCATACTAAGTAATACTAGTAATTTACAATGAAACAATCTTTTCATTTTACAATTCTTCTATTCTTTGCCGCGGCGAGTGCGACAGACTGAGTGAACGAGACGACACATAACGGCGGCAAACTATAAAGGGTTACTCAATCTTCAGCAGTTTCGATTGCATAGGGATACAGAAAAATAAATATCGTTTTTTAAAAGGAAAGGTTATTTAAATTAAAAAACAATTTAATAAATTCTACTACTACAATTATTATTACAATTGCGTATATTATTATAGTTAAATTATTGTTAAATTATCACGGGTCGGAAAAGAACCTCATTAACGATAGAAAGGAAGATTGAAATTCTCAACTAGTTGAACGCGACGGGAGGAACTACCCCCTATTTAGCAGAGCAATATCAAATCTGTATAGAAACAGTTCGATGCATTCAACGCGAGAAAAGTAAATTGAGAAGCTGTACAGCTAAAGGAGTTCGCGAATTAAAATTAAAAAAAGGACACGCAGTTTTGAGGATTTGGAAACCGCTTTCAGATGTAGTTTTTAGAACAGCGAACAATGAGAAATCCACTCACGGATTTATTATTACAGGTGAAAGCATTGAAAATAGGAAATGAAATTGGGATACCGTCTTCATTCAATGTCAGTAAGGGCTGGTTAATGAAATTTAAAGATCGTCACGATATAAGATTAGTTATCAAAGCTGCCAAACACTCGCGCGAACTTTATGGTTCGCTGCAGTCATGTGCTCCTTTGCTCACTCGCAGTTTGTCGCACTTGCCACGGCAAATACAAAGCAGTGGAGGGAATAGAGAGACTATTTACAACGAAACATGAATGACGACCTATAACGAGACAATACTATATACGATTCGTCATTAATCCCGTTTGTAGTGTTCGCTGTAGATGAAACATAACTCACGGGAAAAAATAAAGAATATTGAAATAATAAATACAAATTATTATGATAATCTTCCATTGTGGACTATGAAAGATTTAAAGATATTTACAGGAAGTTACTAATTATCACTGGCAAAATTATACATCGGCGACCATTTGTTCCAAGCCAAATCTGAATTTCTTATTAGTACAAAAGGTTGTGTCTCTGGGTTTTTGAATTGTGAATTGTGTATACAATATTCACAAATCATCTTACATTTTCATTGCAGTAGACATTACACAATGTATAGTTTTATTGCGAAACTGTTTGTAGAAGATTCAAATGTGGAGGATGGTGAGTAGAAAAACACGAAAGTAACATTACCCAGTGAAACATTAATAGGAACCACGGGTGAATCTTATCCATATTCATACGTTCAGATACATATATATTCTTGAAAGTATTAGAAAGATATTATTTATATAATATCTTCAAAAAAAGAATTTAGCGTTTATGAGGACAATGAGAATTGTGAATCACAGCCTTACAACTGAAGTTCTTTGCGTGACTGCTGTTGATTATGACACGCGCGTTGAAATTTAAATCGTAGGGCGAGGAGTTAATAGTAGTAAATTTATAGAAACCTGTGCGTTAACAATTTAATTAGATGATTATAAATGCTCATTATTGCCATTATTTGATTATATAAAAACATTTTCCGTGTTATTTCAAATACTTCTAGTAATACATGTTTGCTCGGTAGGTGGCTACGTATAGTTACAATTTCTCGCAATTAAATTGATGTTGTCTTCAATATATATTTAAAGATAATGAGATATATAACCGCAATACTTTAAGTGTAATATATCCATATTAATAAATTTTTGGTCGTCTGTTGTCATAACAAACGTTTGATTTTATTTGATTAAAGAAAATTGATTTAGATAGATAACACATACCTTATAAGGTGTGACAATAAATAAGCTTTATTGCGCATTATATCAAATGAAATAATATGCAATTATTGCTGCTGAATTATAAAAATGTAATATAGTGTTATTGACAATTGAGTCAATAATAGAATGAACATACAGTTTAATGAAATTGAATTTCAAAACTAAAAACTTTTAAATGTAATGAATTTATTTTGTCAAATATTTCGTTGACACAACTAAACGAATTCAAAAAGTAGCCTTTGAGCAACTGCGCCAAATTTATGAAGGTGTAATTATCAGATGATTCATCTCGTTTTAAAATAAAAAAATTCATTCGCTGTCTTGTCTCAAGACAACATTTCAGTTTCTCATTATCAGAAGCTATATAAAGCTGAACAGAGAAGAATGTTGCAATCATAATATTATGTAGATTTGTTGTACAAATGGAATTATAAGTCAGTAAGTGAACAAAAATTATCGATGCAGTTCCAAATATTAAAGAAGCGCAACCTTGAATCTAATAGATTTTCTCAGGAAGACACAGAAAATGAAATGAAATGCTGGGTCTGCTATGCAAGGGAGTTTACTCGATTACCGGCAAGCTTGGTGGTTGGTTGAGAAGTGCCTTAAATGCTGAAAGTGGAGTCGCAAAGGGTGTACTGTGCGAGCTGAAGATGGTTTAGAGGAATGCACGACTATTATTTGTTTTAGAAAACGAATAACATTACCTGATTTTATCCTCGTTAATATTTGATTCTATTACACACGACAAGATGGAATCGTCTTAAATCGGAATTGTATTAAATTTGAAGATTTGTAATTTCTTGTACATTCGTATATTAAGTACTACATAGATGGCGTTTATAACCTACCACTTTCTCAAAAGAGAAAAGCTGCGTTCGGTATATCATATACAAAAAATGCATTTCTAACAAGTGCAATACTTTGTGTAATACTCATATCCATAATTATAATTTTTGGCGGAGGGAATCTTATCACTGCCTTATCTAATTTTAAAACACATTTTATCCTTTTAGAATATAAAATTTATATCAATTTTGCGAAAATGAAAATAATTATTATTTTCTCAACTATAAATTAATTTCATAATACACTTATTCCTTCTTGCGAATATATCAATACTTTGTAAATATTTTATACTCAAACTAATAAGAAACATATTTACGAAATTTTGAGTAATACTGGAGTAAATAAGTTATAATACTATCGAGTAATAAGTACAAATACAGGTTTGTCCAAAATAAACGAATTCTGTAATTAGTAATCATTCACTACAATTGAAACGAACAGTTCAACATTAAGAAATGTATTATTTTCAATCACTATATTATGTTTAAATAGCATTTATAAACGATGTTAAGAAATGAAATAAAGTGCATATGAATTCTTTTAAAAATAAAAATAAAATTCTAAAATCGTACAAAAATGAACATTTTTTCGAAATTTGAAAATTCCTTCAAATAACTCAAAAATGTTCATATCTATGTACGTTCCATATTTTTTTCCTACGTATAATGGTGAAAAAAAAAGAAATCAAAAGAGTTCGTTTTCACGTACCCTATGTTTTCACGTACCCCTAGAGATTGCTGCCACCTGGACCAAAAACCGTTCACCCTTCCAACTTTTTAGTTCCCCCTTTCTTCTGTTCAAAGGTCCTGGTTCGTAACTTTACCCTCAGCGTCGCTCGAAGGGTTGTTTTAAATAATAATAACACAACCCCGATCAGAAGAAGGAACGCTATGTGTGTCACAGTTCAGTACGTTACTGGTATAAGGCTCGTGATGTTCTCTAAAACGTCGTCGTGATATTCTCGAACCAGTGTTGAAATTAATTTATTGAATCTCGGAAACTGTGAATGTTTAATTTATACGAAACATTAATATAAAAATCTTTATAATTCTTCTTTGATCCTTCAGTGATACATATGTTTGAATAAAGTTTTATGTGCTACAAATAATGATCATTTTGGATTTAAATACTGAAAGCAGGTAAGTGCAACTTGTAGTGTGCAGTTATAATATGTTCAATGTGTGTTTTATTGTAAGTGTATTTTTGTACATTGTACAGTATTTAAATTCAACACATATATTCCTAACATTACGTTTATTCAATATTTGATGGGGAAGTATTGTATATGTACAAAATAAATTAGTTATGAAATTTAAAATTAATCACTTTTCGTATACAAATTAGGATAGTATATACACCTATGTTCTTTCATATATTTTATATATTTTTAACAATATAAGAAGTTGCTTATAAAACTTTTGCATAATGTGACAATTATGTTGTAGTTGGATCAATATTGCATTATACTAACTATACTTACGAATATGGAATATAAATCTAGTAAACGAAGTTTCTTTTCTATCGAGTAGCTATAAAAAAATTCTAAAAATAATATATTTAAAATAAGTTACTTGTGTAAAGCATTTAAAAAGGCAATGCAATGTTTATTTTCATTGCAAATTCTTACAGAATTTTTATTTACAATACCTATAGTATAAATGTATGTTTTTAATATAATAATCATATTTATAACGTCTTAAAATAACTTGACACAATTGTTAAAAATGATAGAAAAGATTGTCGCGTGTTAAATTTTAAAAAAAGCAACGGATTACCCGTATTTCGGCTACAGAAAAAGGGTGTTAGTTAGACTTTCAGGGGTTACATTTTATCCCCAACCGTGTCATCCTTTCTATTCAGTATAGCTCTTTTTCAAAAATTTGCTACAGTGTATTTACGAAAAAGGAAATAAATCAATGTAACAATAATTTCTTTACCTTTTTTATACATACGTTAAAAATACGATTGATCGATAAAAATGAATATAAAAAACACTTTTGTATACTTTTTTAAGTTTAATATACCTAATGATAGAATTATATCCACTAGTACCTAATATAAATATGCAAAACAATAAGAATGGTAGTATTTATGAAAAATCTTCACTAATATAAAGGTTTATTAAGAATTCAATTTATTATGCAGTTTTACACATGCAAGATACACAATTTAATTAATTTTATAATGATCTACCTTTTATTTGTGAAAACAAGACAAGTAATTAACAAAATAAGTATTACAAATGTTCAGAAACACCTCACTAGTTTTCTAATATATCTAGCAAAATTTTAAATATACATAAATATGTATAAAAAATATTCACTATATAAAGCAACGTACGTTGTATAGTATATAATTTATTAAAACATACGTAGACAGGAAAATGCAGAAACTAATTATGGTTGTTTAAAAGTGATTAAATCAAACATTTAATTACTGCTAACTAAATTACATAAGAATCTAATTCTTATCGTTTCCTATATCGAGGCAATATGGTGACTGACCACTATTATTATACGCCATTTTCTTACTTTAACAGTCATCGAAAATTCTGACAGAAGGTCGGAAGTAGCCAGGGGTTGCTTGGACAATATACTGATCTCTGGAAACGGATTCGAGGGGGTGCGCGCAAGGATCGCCTTTTACCCTCCTAGTCCGTCAGCCCATTGGTCAGATCAGACTCTGTCCCTGGACAGGACTATCGATTATTTGCTGCCGATTTCCAAAGGCTACCTGCAGGATAATTTTAACAATGTGGCAGGAGGTGTGGTCTGTCCTGTGATCGAGCAACACCCTACGTGTTCTTTAGAAAAATCCGTGTAAATAATCTGACCGAGAAATTTGTTTCAAATTAATTTATCTCGACATTAATTTTTACGTACACTTAGAGAAAAATTAAATGAAAATTTTATTTGTATTTATTACAAAAGTTTAAGCGATATAAACTTATACCTATCTGCTATCAATTAAGAATATTACGATCTATATTTGCAAGTATATTTCACGGAGTATTAATATTCAAACTAAGAAGATCTATTTAAAGGAATTTCAAATATAATTTTACTTTTCGGTATTATTTTCATAAAATTTAGCGAGAGAATTATTTTTATTAATTTATTTTTCGAAAATACAGTATTTTGCATCTCCATATGGAAATCTTTTACTTTCCGTATAGCGAAATCAAAACAGACCTCATTCAGTATCATCGTACTATATCTCTTTGATGTTGTGTAGGTCAGAGTAAAAACATTTGACTGAAAAACTCGAAGACTAATAGACATTAATCAGGAGCAAAGATTTTGTAGTTGGATGCATACGAATACGAGGAAAAATTATAGTGTCTATCAAATGTTTGGTAATTCATTGCAAGATATCCCTTCTAATGCATATTCACCATAGATGAATTCTTTTAAACAGAATCAATCAGTACATATACATTGATATACGTTTCTAATCACAAAAATGTTCAAATCATGATGCAGTTTATTTACTATGAAATAAACCATTTTGTAAGTTCATTTAATATCTGCCCATTCAATAGTAATAACCATGACAAAACAAGACAAAACCTGTTTAATTTTCATAACGTTTTAATGAACGACATACATTGTAAAGTACAGTGAAATTTTGTGGAAAAAGTAATCATTATATGCATCGGTGAAAGTGTAACTTATTATTACCTAAACTAAAAGAAGCGAAACCGTGTAAAGGTTTGTTTTACTTTTCCATTTACCACGAAGAAACAATTGCAATGTTAAACATAATCGATGAAGTTCCGGAAAAGATAATGGTCATCGCGCGGGGACGCCATTTTGTCTGTGTAATTGTGACGGGACGCCTGTGGAAATGTGGACCCGTAGTACCCACGCGCGCGTGTGCTGCGTGTCCGAGGAGGGTGAGGACGCGTGTGGGGGCGTTTGATCACGTGACCACCAGGGATACGGTTCCGGATTGGCTGGTCGATGGCCGATGACGCAATAAACCTGACGACGCGCGGGCTGCTAGGACGAGTGGAACTGATCGACGACAGCCTGACGAACGTATCCACCCACTCACACACACATGCGTGCCTGACGTGTGAGCAGCTCTCGGCACACTGGAAATGTTTTTTTAAATGCTGATCCTGCATCCTCGCTTTCGTAACAATCGACAGTGTTCTGGCCGATCTTGATTGATTAACGAAATCTTCGAAACTCTCGATTGTTTCAATATTTAAACAAATCGTACCAGTTCCCTGCGTCTCTCTTTCCATTTCCAAAACGTTAGGATAGTTTACCGTGTACCGTATACGATAGAATGGAAAATTTGTGTTGTGTTTTTTATCGATCGACTGGATTAGTGTTATCAGTGTCTGGTAATTTGAGATGTCAAGGTTAAATTGTTAAAGAAATTTTATTCATATTCAGTCCATTGCACGGGAACGTATATATTTTACGTGTGCAAATAACAGGGCATCTCTTTCGTTTGTTTGGAGCCTTTGCTTATCAAGATAGAGCATCGAGCATGGACTACCGTACGAGCCCGAAAAATGTGTCGAGACACACTTCTTTTACGGTCCCTAACATTTAATGATTGTTTCGATCGAAATTCTAAGATGTCAAGGATGTGTGATAAAAAGAATTTGTATTTACCGAAGTAGATCGAAAATATCGACTTGCAGGGTTGACAAACAATTCTATCTGTCAAGATAGCGCAGTATCGATATATCGTGCAATCGATATCGAAGATCGTGTTTAACGCAATACATCAATTAATGTTTCGATTCGTCACGGCGGAGTCAAACACACTTATCTTGCCATCTGTATCTAAAACAACCGTCGGCTCGTATCCACCAGTAATCATTGAACAAATTGATGATAGATTATCGAAGAAGTATCGTGGGATTTAAAAAAAGTATAAGGGTCTTTGTAGTGGGGGTAACGAACCACAGGAGAAAGATCGGGCACGAGTGTTCCAGCATTCCGTCACGGGCGCTCGTGATCGACGGAAGTATTGTGCCGGCGTGAAAGAGATTTCATCGGGAATGATCGAAAAAAGATCGATCGAAACGATCCCGTTCGAGGCAGAACGATCGCATCGCGTGTCCGGAGGTCAACGGTGTCCGTCATCGTCCAAAATCCATCATTGAGAATCTGTGAGAACCACAACACAGCATCCTAACCTCACTCGATGCTTTTTGAACATGACAGGAAGAGCAAAGGCTCCGGAAGATTCTACGAAATCAGGTATTTGTGATTCAATAATACTAATCCTTCTAATTCATAGCGTACTAAGATTCCGTCACGGTTCATAAATAGTATTTATTATAGAAAGTACTATTTTAATTGGTAGTAACTGAATTTTTTATTTCTGACACTGGTAGTGTTAGTAGTGTTTAGAACCGTGAAATTTTGATAAGAAGTCAATATTAGTCACTGGTCGGGAGTACTGTATTAATAAGGCGCATAATCGATTAATAATTGATCACGAAAGAATGTATATTTCTGTATCGTTAAATATAATTAGAAAATCACCTGTTTAAACGAGAAAATAATATTTCGACAATTACACACGCTATGCAAATGAAGGGTTCGGTACAAATTCTAGGTTAGGCAAATCCCTAATTATCTTAAGCGGTTAATATCCTACTTCAATTTTCTTTATACCAACCCTTCTAAAGGTGCTGTTAAATTTGTCTTTTTCGCTTCTGTTTCGGTACAAATTGTCAATGTAACAAAGATAACGTCGATGTTACATTTAAGAGTCTTTACGTTCGATAATTGCAACCGTTTCTTTTTTTCTTCGTATTAATTACGACGCATAAAACGAACTTCTTGTTTTACTTAAAAAAAAAAAAAATAATAAAACGAGAACGAAAGAGGCAAAATATTCTACTGGAGCACGTTGCATAAATTGAATTTCGCACGATACAAGACGCATAATTATCTTTTCGCCATATGCGCTCTGTCAGCATACTTCTTAATTGACGTTAACAGGTTTCCTTCCTGCATGAATATTTTCTCTCTAGATCGGTATTATACGATAAAGAATCTTTTTCACGAAGATGACGTCACTAGACAGGTATAACGACCCCTCCATGGCTCATATATTATCATGCTATTATAATTGAACCGTGCTTTCGGCGCACTAATTGAGAGCATAATTAATTAGGGGATGGACTAGACGCTGATTCGAATACCGTTTCGAATTGTTCGCAGTCGACTATTTGCTAAAATCCGAGCGTGTTAGTACCGCCTGCTGAGAATTAAGCGCCGTCTACCTGCAAGGTATAATTGCATTTGAAATGCAACTCCGTTAAACGTTGATCCGAGCGTTTGTTAATTGCCTATACGTCGAAGAACCGTTTAAACTATTTATACTTTCGCCCGGTGTAATTGTGTATTGTTTCGACCTTTCTTGCAAATTATTCGTGTTTCGTATACGTGAAATATTTTACACATATAAAAGAGAATTAATTATGAAATTGAAACTTAACTATTATTCTCGTATACAGTGGGTCAGGATAGTATTCGAACGTTTGCAAGCAAGAACTTTAGCAGACAAGACGTCTAAATTAAATTCAACATTTTTTTTTATCAAACTTTTATTGACCCGATAATGCAAGGTGTTTCGTGTTCAGAAATAATAAAAATGCTACGTAATACTGGTACATAGGATCGTCGTATGCATAAAATTAATACTAAAGGTGATCCAACTAACTAATTAATGGTTAGTGATGTAATGACTAGGTACTTTGCTAATTGAATGCTTGCATGACTTTCATATAGCTTAATTTTATAATAAATGATTCATTACTGCTACATCTGTTATCAGACCTTTTGTAACTTTCGTCTACGTAGAAAAATTTTCCTACCGAATCCTTTTTTACTAAATACCGTGCTTTCACTTTCGAAAGTGACGAGAACGATACAATTGTCTTATTAAAAATACTCCGAATACACAAACTAAATAAAATCACTTCGTCGCGTACCTAGAGTTCCAAGAACAATATCTTTAAAACAAACTATTATCACTGAAACAGTTACTGTTTGTACAAGATAAAGACACTAAAGATTTCTTTGCAAATTTCTGTACATTTACAATTTATATATATACAATTCATACGAATATCCGTATAAATATTCATCGTTATGAAAGTCATGGATCTTGGAATGCCGTTAGATGCAACGCGTCGGATTTCAAAAATACACTCGCTGTTCAAATTTAATTATATCAACGATTCATTCGCAATTTAAAGAAGTCGAAAGTTGCGAAAAACTAGAAAGCGATGATTTTTATCGAGATTAGTAAGTATTACTATTAATACGTGCAACGAAACGCGCACGTGTAAAAGAAATCGCGAATGGAGAGAAAAATTGTATCACGATGGAAACAAAAAATTATATATCTCTACGTAAAAACGAACCGTAAATTGTAGATTATCGGTACTGATCTCAAAGCAAACCGTATTATCCGATTGTGGATCACGAAACGAACGACCTTGCTGATCGGTCAATGTTCTCGCTTTCGAATTGAAGAAAAATGCTCAAGGTAGATTTTACATCGAAGTGAGAGCGGTCTTTCCCGTAAAAACAAAATCAGTTTTTTACCAAGAATCGGTGAGATGCTTTTTAGCGGAGATCGCCCGAACAGCCGCCGATTCGCCACGGAATTTTTTCCTCTTTCCTCGCGCGATTTTTCATCGTTCCGCTCGATTGTCGTCGGTCCACGTTCGAACGCTTTCACGAACGCATTAACATGATCGTTTTCGCGAACCAGGAATAATTGAAATGTTGTAACGCGGTGAACCTGACGAATGAAACGGCAGATAACGTAATTGAATTCTATTTATAAACCCACGGGAGGAAGTCGTTGCAAACGCTCGAACAACGCGGTTTCTTCCATTTAAAAATTTCGCGGCTATCTCTGACCTGGCTCAACAATTCCTCGCTCGGTTCACTTCTGCGCTTATCATCGTGCACATTTTTTCAATCTCCGTAAGTTATTCCATAAATGTTAACCGTATCTGGACTTTTCACAATCGGAGGAACAAAAAGTCTCCACGGTGTTGCTATTAAAATGTGCAACTCGTTGTGTTGTCCATTCGTAAGTAGCGTATTTCGCGTTTTATCGATTCGGAGCATTAGTGTTCCGCCAGGTGTGTCGAGAAATTTCGTTCAACGCCCCGAAGGAATGAAAGAAAGAAGGAAAGTATCGTAATTGGTTCTCGTTGCGTTATCCTTTCTCGATACTGCGCAAAAAGATACCTCGGGGAGAGGAAAAATGGCGGTTCTCGAAATCCGCTCCGTTCGGCTATGACTCATTGGTAATAATCATCTTTACGAGGGTATCGCGAACTCGCTAATTTCACCTGACATTTTACGGCCATCGCTGGCCTCGTTTTTCGTACACGAATTACGGAACATCGTGCACCACATTGTTCGAATCTCGCGAATGGACATCGTGAGGCTGGGGAATAATTCGATACGGCATTCTGGGCGATGTTTTATTTCAGTGGATCGATCGTGGTTGTAGAGAAATCGTAGAAATGTCGTGAATTAAATTGAATCGAAGGGGGGAAGAATTTTGCGAAAATTGAATTCTGCAATCGTTCAAACCAAAAAGAATTGTTACAGTGTAAGATAAGAAAAATAGTTTGCATTTAACGTAGTAAGTTTGAACAAACGTAGGTGTACGATTACTTCGAAGGTGGAAGAATTTTGTGAAAATTGAAATTCTGTAATTGTTCAAACTGGAGAGAATTATTAGAGTAAGATAAGGAAAATTGTTTGTATTTAACGTAGTAAGTTTGAATGAACGTTTGTAGTAGGTGTAGTAGGTGTACGATTAGTTCGAAGGGGGAAGAATTTTGTGAAAATTATAATTTTGTAATCGTTCAAAATGGAGAGAATTGTTAAAGTGTAAAATAAAGAAAATAGTTTGCATTTAACGTAGTAAGTTTGAACGAACGTTTGTAGTAGGTGTACGATTAGTTCGAAGAGAGAAGAATTTTATGAAAATTGAAATTCTGTAATCGTTCAAACTGGAGAGAATTGTTAGAGTAAGATAAAAAAAATAGTTTGCATTTAACGTAGTAAGTTTGAACGAACGTTTGTAGTAAGTGTACGATTAGTGTTTAAAGTATAGAATACTTTAGTAGAGAATGAAAATATTAAGATATTCGATGAAATTCTTTAGAATACTTAAATTAATTAGGGACTTATGGAGAAGGATTTGAATATCGAAGAAGTAGTTTGTACTGTACTTAATGTAACACCGAAAGTGGGAGTAATGTAACTCTCTGAATGGTTGGCACAGTGTATTAGAAAGGTAAATATGTGTTCGAGGCAAACAGTCTTCCACTGTTTGAAGTAGTTAAAGATCATCTACATTGTATCTTTCTTTCTCGTTAGTTGGCCGGTGTCAGAACACTTAGCGAAATGAGGCAATAAAAAATTCTTAAGTAACGAACACACAGTGTGAAATAAGCTACTCAAAGGAGACGAACCGATACTTCGAACAGCGCTGGTACTATTCAGATTAAACGTCGAGCGAAAAATCGTCCTATTAACGGTGATTTATTTCCGCACCGTGGAACATTAATCATTCGTCGAGTTAAATAAAAATCTCCGCCATTAGCAGCTACCTCTGGCAATTCGTTCGACTCGATATTTTCTAGGTGAAAAGAAGATAAGATTCCTTGCTAGGTTCCGATCGTCCTCGATACGATTAAGAAGCTTGGAAAGACCTCGGATTCTTTCCTTTTTTTTTATCGATTACCTCGAGGCTCCCGCCTCTGTTGGCTGGTAACTTCTTTCCTGATCGTTGGGAGATTTAAATATTTGCCGTACCGTGGAATCACAATTGAACGTTTACAGTTCGAGTGCAACAGTTCGCAAAATTTGCACTACTGTACGACGTGCAAGAACTAAAATGAAGAGATCTAATAAAAGCAAACGAGTCGAGGTTACACGCCTGTTTGCACTTTTGCTCTTATTGTTGAGACACATAATCCACTCGTAAATTTTGCGACAGTCGTTCAATCTCTTCAAGGATACGTACTCGCTGTAACGTGGGAGAAATCTCTGCGATTGTAAAGAAATATTCGTTGTTAATTTTCTCGTAAGCGAGATACACATTAAGATAATCCGATGGTAGATATCACGGATTGGTATCGGTTCGAGTTTCTCGGCGATAGAACGCACGAAGATAGCCGAGAGATCGATAGATGTCACGAGTCGGTATCGATGTACACTTTTATGCATTTCGTGGAAAATAATCCGTCCCTGAATAGGTTGTACAATTAATCTTGGATCGCGATGTACCGTCGCTTTCGTGATAACGTAATACACTCGCTCTCGTATCCGAGTTAACTCAGATAACGCTCTCTGCACGCCATGGATCGTATTCGAGTTACGTCGTCGTAATATGATAAGCAACGTGTAATATGATAAATGATAGTAGTCATAATAACAGCCAGAACATAGTACGTCATATGTTATACAATAATTACCTTCGGTAGGCCCTGACGCTAAATCGAGCCGAACGTGAAAAATCGATTGAAAAAAATTTGACGTGCACGTGTTAATACGGCGAGTGTCGGTTCGGGTACAATGCGATATAACGATGTGTTGCAAAGATAGGATGTACGCCAGGGGCCCAACAAAGCAACGTACTCGCACAATAACAAATAAATACAACAACCGCGATACAACTGTCGTTTTAATGGGATCCATGTCGAGTAACCAACACGTACGTTCTCCGCTCGAACGACTCCTGGCGATTACTCTCTTAACATTAACATTCGTTTTTCCCTATTGGTAGATTTCCCCAACGCGTAGGTGGATGGGTTCTGGGTGATTGGCAGATATGTATTCTGGTGGGCGTGACAAGTCGACTTCCCTCGACTGGAAGAGGAAACCTTTCTAACTTTTCCTTCTGCGTATTGTCCCGAGATTCTTGGAAATCAGTGTACCACGACTAACGACCGAAGGACCACTCGATCGGTTCCAAGTACCAGCGTCGTCCATCTGTCCCCTGGAAAGTCTCCAGTCCACGATACCGACGTGTCTTCGACGATGAATTCATTTTCGACGTCCTCGGCTCGAATTCGCGCGACGACGAACGCGCTGAATCGGCGGCGAAAAAAAAAATAAAAGAAGAATGCATCGATGCAACCTCGCTGCACCCGAGTGCAACGCAGTCGAGCGCTCGTACCGCGACGAATTCGATTTCAATCACAGTATCGCCTCGAAGTGAATTTCTTTCCCCGTTCGTGGAACAACGAATTCGATTTAGACCTTAAACGTCGAACTTTTGTTCCGATCCGGATCGATCCCTACGTCGAAAGAGTTCTCAAGCCGTGCGAACAAAAAGGTTTCGTTCCTTCCTCGTTGTTTTCCATTTTTTTCTTTTCTTTTCTTTTTTTTTCTCTTCTTTTCTTTCCTTTTTACTTTCGCCTGGAAAAGAAAATAAAGGCGCTCCTGCACACGGTACGCTATCACCACCTGGATCGCATTGTTCTCCCGGATGCATTCATCAAATAAATTGCTTTCATCGGGCCAAGTGTCGGGTTAGCCTCTCGATTCGCGCGATGGTTAACTTTGTTACCCCGATGGAAACGAAAGGGAAGAAGAAAAAAAAAGATCGTCGCCAACGCGTCGATTAGACGCGGAATTTCGAGTAACGGTTGAACGGGGCGAGAAGCGTCGCCTCTGGATTTTTCTTTTTTATTCTTCTCTCTTTTTCGAGGGGGAAGGGGGCAAATTGTAGCCGCAGGGGTGAAAAGCTTCGCGTCATCGGTGTTGCTTGCTCTCGCAAGATGGTTCCTCGCTGGGTGGAAAAAAAAAAAAAGAAAAAAGAAAAAAGGGAGCATTACCGTTGCTTATCCCTATCCTGACCTATGGTTACCATGGCGACGCACGGTGCGGCCAATCCCACCCTTTACGCTAGGGGAGTCCTCCAAGGACCACGGGAAATTTCATTTCTCTCCGATCAGGGGTAAAAAAATATATATAGCTAACTGCCTTTTTTCACCCGTCACGCGGGTATCCGGGTAATTTTCGATTTATTTCAACCGTATCGATTTTCACGTTCGTCGAATTTTAATGGATCATCCTTGACCGGGACGTCGCAGAAATGTTGAAACCGTCTCTGGAAAATTTTACGTCTCAATGACACCGACGTAATTATGAACATCTAAACTTAGAACTTCTGTGCAGACGTGTACACAGCTGCGAAAACAGATCTTCGACGATGTCGCGAGTTTGTTCGTCCTCGTCAAAAATCGCGATAGAAGACCCTCTACTCGTTTCGTCTCGGTTGGTTCGTTTCGACGTCTCCAGGACTCGATCGTGTTCTCAACGTCGCGATCGCCACTTCGAGGAAAGTTTCCAATTAGGTCGACGAATATTAAAAATCGTACCTCGAAAACTCAACCTTCGGCCCTTCCGCGTCCTCGCGAACTGACTCCACGATCTCGCGGTCTGTACTCGTAAGTTTCGTACTCACTTGTGCTCGGTCGAAGACCGGTTCCACGTCACGGTGGTGTCCACGCGCACCTACACAGCAACTCCACAATCGTGGGCATTGGATTATCGAAGTCCTGGTGAGAACTGGCCTTCACACGTCACCGACGACGAGGTTCCCTAACGAAACCGTGTCCTTTCATCGCGATGCTGCCTTTCGTCCTTGAGGCACTTTTTCGTCGTTCCTTTTGTTGTACTTGTTGGGGAGGTTCCTCCTTTATCGAGTCTCTCGACGAAAATTCCTCGATTCCCTGTAACTCTGAATTGCATACCTTGTTCCGTGTTTGGGAAACCTTTTCTGAATTTCTTCATCAAGATCCTGGAGTTTGCAAATTTTGTACTGTAGATATTTGAGCTAACATTAAACTATTTTGTCTTTCGTTCTTGAGACACTCGTTTCTGCTTTTGTTGGGAAGGTTCTAGACAAAAATTCCTCGATTTTGTGAAGTATCTTGTTCAGTGTTTAGAAAATTTTTCTTGAATTTTCTAATCTAGATAAGATCTGGACCTCCTCAACAGGAGGATCTTCTCAAGAAGATCCTAGAGTTTACATTACAAATTGTGTGTTTCCTCCTCTAATACTTGAGCTAACATTAAACTATCATCATAATGCTACCTTTCTTCCTTGAGACACTATTTCGTTTCTTCTTTTCTTGCATTTCATAGAGAAGTTCCTTCTTTGTCGAGTTTCTCGTAAAAAATTCCTCGTTTCTGTAAATTCCACATCGTGTTCCGTGTTTAGAAAACCTTTCTCGAATTTTCTAATCCAGATAATTTCTCAACGAGACCCCACAGTTTGCATCGTAAATCCCGTACCTCTTCCCGCGGATATCCGAGCCAACGTTAAACTACCACCTATTCGTGGTTTATTTCGGCCCGTCACGGAAATTCTGAATTTTGTATTATGTATTTTGTCCCCCACTTGTACTCGAGTACGGAACTTCTACCTCCCGGTTCCTTGTTTTTCTTTACGATTGCTCGCCGAGACCTTAAATTCTGTATCACGAACCGTGTACTCGAGCCGGAATTGAAATATTCCTGATCTGGATTCCCCGGTGTTTATCCGGGCGGTTCCTTCGCGAAATTCCCGGAGTCCTTACCGCGATTTATGTACTTCGCGCTGTGTACTTGAGTTAGAGTTAATATATTTCTTCCCCGGATTCCGTTCTGTTATTCTCAGCGGTTTCTTTGTGGAATTCCCTTGCAAATTACACATTTCGTTCTGTATACTTAAGCCGGTGCTTAAATATTTCTGCTTTAAATTCCTTTTTGCCCTTCTAGGTGATTCCTCGGCGAAGTTACGGGCGGGGACCGCGTCGCGAGTTACGCGTTCCACGTTCAAGAAGTCCGAAATACTTCCACCGAACTGAAATACTTCCTCTTTGGAAATACTTCTGTTCGTTGTACTCCGGCGTAGCTCGTTTACCGTTGCGCGAGTTCTGGTAATTTTATTTCTCGTGGTTCCATTCGCTCGCGAATATCCACGGTCGGGACCGTTGTGTCGCACCTTCGCTCGTTATTGTGCATTACACGGACGTTTAAGTTTGTATATCGGTCTCCGGGTTCAGAATCAGATTAAAGCTGGGAAGACGACGACGCCGAGGGTTAGCGAATTATTCTCTACCCATCGGATGTAATTGAATTTTAAACTCCCCAGTCCTCCGTTCGTATGCGTCCATTCATAGCCACCATGAGCGCAGCCGCTTCGTAGAAGTCGCGGATTTCATACGTGAGAGAATCAATTGAACATTTCCGCGCAGGAAGTACGGTATCTATCCTGTCCCTACCAATATCCGTCAACTATCGTACTCTATTTTTTTACATCACTTGGTCGATCGTTTACGGAACGTAGACACAGTCTTGCATTACTATTGAGGACGACGTTTGCCCAAACGTGCTGGTCACTTTGCTAATGATTCGTCCATCTTAAGGAGAAAAGAACTAGAATCACTTTACTTCAAATTTTTGTAATATAAAATGTTAGAAAGATGTCTTTAAATCCATCTTATGTCTTGGGAAAGAGTCAGGATTATTTTGCTCCCAATTTTTGTAACATAAAATATTAGAAGAACGTATGTTCAAATCCATCGTCTACCTTAAGAAAGAAAGAGTCAGGATCACTTTGCTCCAAATTTTTATACCATAAAATATTAGGAGAACGTGTGTTCAAACTCATCGTCCACCTTAAGAAAGAAAGAGAGTCAGGATCACTTTATTCCAAATCTTGGTAATATAAAATGCTAGGAGAACGTGTTCAAACCCATCGTAAACTGAACACCAAAGTGAAATTATTCGTCCAAGGGTCTCCCGGTGGACTCGTCGAGCAGGTTAACCCATCAGGACCGAGAGGCAGGGTCCTACCGACCCTTTAAAGCCCTCGCGTTGAATCTTCAGCAGCGAGCTACCGATTTTACAAGAGGCCATCTGGCGACGATGTACGCAAGACATGTCGCAAGAAGTTATTAAATAATACCGCTATTCAGAATTGAATAATGCATCATCAGGAATTATTGTTCCCAATGACTAACAATTTGTCAAACCATCGAGCGTCGAGTAGGTATATATCGACACACATGTGCCCATTTGCGTGCTAACCACTCGTGACGATAGACCCGGTGTCGCTTATCAACAACGAGTGGGGTGTAATTGAACTTCGGGGAAAAACGAGCATTATCTATCGTCCATCCGCGTTACGAATCACCGAGTGATGCACTGACTAGTGCTTACTTTTGCACAACATCGTGGCATAAAAGGCGAGCACGAGTCTCGAGCTGCGAAAAATGCATGTCTAATCGCATTCCAGGTGAATTTCACGCGGAAATCGTTGCACTAGTCGAAAGAACACCTGTCTCGGGTGTACACGGTCGGTTAAAAATGAACGTTAGCGCAATGAACTATGAGAAACAGAAGAAACGGGTATGCCGGTAGGAAAAATGTTGGCAAAGTTCGCAACTGGTGGTGTTCGATTATGTAAATCTCAGCCCACTACGGTCCACCCGAAGCGATGTTGGGAAACATCGTGGCGAGGACACGCGACACCATTTTGTGTCTAGTTCGCGGAACAAAGGCTCGCGCTTCGAAAATACGTCGAGCGAGCTCTGGCCTGAATACTTGCGGCTGAAACAGTATTGTCATTTTTTTCACTGCTCGAGCGTGAACGTTTCTCGAGCCTCGAATCTCGCGGACACCGACGAGGATCGACCCTGGTGAACGATCGTAGAGAACGGTGCACGAGGGTGGTGAGTCGAGGGACATCGTTCTCTCCGGTTGGGCTACTCGAGAGTGCACCGGACACCGCGGCTCGATTCCTGGAAATTTTTAATCGGTAAATGCACACACGGGTGGACCAAGGGTGGTTTAGTTTCACTCGGACGATAGGATCGTGAGGTAGTAATTTTCCACGCTCTCTGTGTCCGCGTTTGTTTTAAATAGGGTAATACCCCGGAGCAGCGGTTCTCAAACTTTTTCGATCCGGGCTGACCTCTGCGATCCTGAAAGTTCGCACGGAGTACCGAGAAAGCTTTTTAAAATTTTTCTTCGAGTGCCCGCGACTCTGGGGGGAACCCTGTTCGACTTAATCACAGGAAATTCGTTAAAAAGTTTAAAAACGTGAAAAGTTCCTACACGTTACAGGGTGTACAGGGTTGCTGCGGTCGTTTATGTCGAACGTGCAGGACTTTTGGTCCTTTTGAACGCAATGTTTGAAACTTGAGCTTGCACGGAAATTGTAATTTCTTTTTTCGATAATCTTTGATAAGTTTTCTAAACAATTCGGATCTTGAATAATTAGGTGACGATGTAGGAATTATTTCAAGGATCTATTTAATTCTTCACGCAGTTACCAAACTTCTAAAAACTAAGTAGAGGTGGATCATCTTTGATACAGGTATCGTAATCGATACTTGTGACATGTATATTTATAAGTGCATAATGATAATATAATGCGTAATGTAGAAATATGCAACGTTTAAGAGCATTTCATTTTATCTTGCGACTTTTTTTTCTATCGCGAACCGTTTGAAGGATACTGTTTGTTCGAGTTGCGTGGGATGCGATACAGTAATTAGAGATAAAGTGAGGAAGCGCTTGGCTCCCAGGAGCTAATCTGTGCAATCCAATTAGCCTAACCTTAGCAACATTTTGTGAGAAAACGGTTCTTTCTTCGCGTACGGTTCTTTTCGAACTGTTTTTTCTTTTTTTTTTCCAACTTCTTTGCGATTCTAATGCGTGAAAGTGAATGAAAAATCTGACCTTTGTTTCAAGGTTAAAAAGAAAGAAAGAAAGGTCCTTTCTAAACAAGTACGCGTGTTAAAAGTTTCTCTTGTTCCACTGGCTTCGTTTCGTTCGAACGTACGCTGCTTCGCGCGCGTTATTTTCACAAATTTATGCAAGTTTTCAAGCGACATCGATCGCTACTGTTTGCAGAATCTGTCACAAGTGTGCCCTCGAATTGAGTTTCGATTTCTGTATTTTATATCGAGTTCGTGCAACAGCTGCTCCACTTCTCGATGCACGTGCTTGCTTGTTCTCAAATGTGCAGAAATCTTCTGTAAACTACACACGTCCACGTCGTTGTCAGGTTCTAAACGATGCCCAATTGATTAACACGGATACCTTACCCCTTACCAATTCCAAGACACTGGATGCAAGTTAACCAATCGAGTAACAGGACAATTGCACACACCTTCGAAACTCGAAAGGTCAGTTCAATCGATGTGCAAGTACCCGATAAACCGATTTCCATGGAAATAATCTCCATAAATCAATGGCCCAGAGGTAGAAAAAAAACAAACTATACGAAGAAATGGTCCCTTTGCGAACGATTAATGCGAAGAATGTCAAGACTCGTGAAAAGACCTTGTCGGACCAGCGCAGAAGAGAGGTACCAAAGGGGCCAGGTATAATAATTAAATAAATTAACATCGTTCCATAATTAAACGCTACGTGGCATTGTCGGTAACACAGTTTCCTCGTGAAATGTTTCTTTCCCTCCTCGATAATGACAATCGAAAATAAAATGTTTTCCCTTCGCGATAAAAATATCCCGTTACCGGCTCCTTTGATACTTCCACTGCTCTTTTTTTTCTATTTTTTTTTTTTAAATTTATTTAATACAGAGAGCACGAGGTAAGTCAAAGGATAACTCGTTTCCAGGTTGGCTTTGGAGAGCCTCTGCGGAGAATGCGCTTCTCGAGCATGACTCGTATTTACCAGACGTGGTTTCCCTGCCACCGCCATAAAGTTTCAACTCGTCCCGACGACCCAGCTACGAACGGATCACGACCAATATTTCGAATTTCCAACACCGGTGTACGGCGTGTTACCGCATCTGGTCAGAGATAACTCGATACCTTATCGCCTAGGTGAATCGAATTAATTGGGAATCAAATTCTAATTAAGCAACGCGCGCCTGAATAATTGACGTGCGTGTGTTCAACGGAGCACGGTCGGTCGCCATACTGCGGGCTGAACGCATTTTCGAATTAACTGGATCGCGCGGGCTCGGTGTATAGGATGTGGAATTAAATTTCATGGAGATTCGCGTTCGTTACCGGAGCCAACGTTTCGTTCAATCCCGACGTTTCGAGCGTGTAAATCCGTCCAAAAATGTTCCTGGATTATTAATTCATTCTCGCGCAACAATTGATAAAACGTCGGTAGAGAAACGACTCGAGACACGGGTGTAACGCGGTATCTCATTTAAAGTTTATCGAATCGGGAACGTTTGAATATTACGAGGAATGGCTGGGTCACGGGAGTTTGTTTCGAGTTTCCGTGCAATATCTAAACCAGTACTCACTGCACTTAACCCAGTGCGTTCAGGCTGAAATTGGGTAACAGAGCGTCTTCGCTTGGAAACAGTTGGGACGCTCGCGGAATTCGCACCTTACTGCACTTCGGTCTTGAAACTTGTTCTCCTAGAGCGATGAACTTTGTGGTATCGCTATAGGCGAGTCAGCGCTTTCTATATAGCTGACTCTATTACCTTACCGCTTCTAATTCGATACAATCCCTGTAACGCAGGCCTGATAACGAGCCGAGGCACTTAACTTCCTCGTTAAAAGCGAAAAATATTTTATACGCTGAGCTACCGGCATTGAATTAAACATACACGTGTTACTGTGGATTTCATCCACGAATCGAGACCGTTGAGATTCTCGTGCCGTTCGCGTCGCTTTAAATAATTGAAAAATTCGCGGAGCTACGGGGCGAACACCAAGGGCGAAGGGAACCGTTTTACTTCGAACACCGAGCGCACCGAAATAATTGAAACTTTCAAAGAGCAATTCCGCGGAATAAAAATCCCGATGGTTCGCACGGTACGTTAATTTATTTCAATACCCCGTTAAACCGGCGGATAATAAAGGTTATTACAACCAGTGGCTTTTTCATTTACCGAAGTTCGCTCCGCGCTCCGGAATTATTTATTTAAATGGGTCACCTTTTCGAATAGAGAGATCAATATTTTAAAACGCTGTTCTTCGCTACTGTACGTACTGAATATTCAGTGAAAAAAAATCCCGCGGTATTAAATATACAGTATCTTCTTCGCTCCTGGAGTTTGCACAGAATCGTCGTCTATTCAAATAAACTAATCGATATTTTAGAAACTCATGCTCCGTCTGCTGAATATTCAGCAAACATTCCACCGGTATTAAACGCACAGTATCTTCTTGGTCCTCGTTGCTCGTATTTGGTTCATCGTCCAGATCACCCATTCCGGACCTTGAGTGGCGTTAACTTGACTCGCAAATTACGTTATGGGATCTTCTCTACCTAATCGTACACTTGGTTACTCACCGATTAGACGTTTCGAAATATCACCTCCAGTTTTTCCACATCGAAATAGATCACCATCTCGAATCCTTGTTGCGCCGGCCATATTTTATACCGCGACGCCATTTATCCGTATCAAAAATCACGACCATTGCTCGAGGGTGGAATCTTTGCATATCTGGGTCATCGTGGCTCAAAATAAATCATCTTCCTCGTGCGTGAAGTCACCCTCCAGAGACCCTTCGACTTTTGGTCGAGAAATCACCAATATCGCGCTAATAACCATCATCTTCGCGCATCTTCGTTAAATCTCAACACACAACTCCCGTTAACACTTTGGGTCGCGCGAAGCCGCCGCGTAATTTTTTTTAACAATTCACGACATTTTTCCCACGATTAATTTTCATCCACGTGCAATAAACAGTCCTCTCAGTTTGGCTCCCAGCCAAAAATCGTGACATTATCTCGATCGTATTCGAACACCCTCGAAAGAACGTCCTTCGCGACGAAACTTCGCAACGCAAGAATGCAAAGTGGCTCATTCGCTAAAATGTTCCGCAACGTAGTCCGCAGAACTGTTAATTATTTTTCATATTCCCTACTTTCCCCGTAAGAAAGTACACGTTTCTTATTCCAATCACCTTACACTGGTAAGTTCAATTTTCAAAACAGAATTTAATCGATCAAATTATTCTTTCTATTCTTTTTTAACCAAACTCGACTATTGACCAATTCTAACGTTGCAAAGGGATTAGACAAAATTGGAACGTCCCGCGATCATCGTTGGAAGATATGAAGCGGTTTACGACGGGCGCAAGAACATCGACTCCTTTGTTACATTCGGCGTGGAATTCTCCGCAAGAAGGCCAGGAAGCGTAGTGAAGAATTACTCTTGAAGCGCGCGGAATCTTGACGCGGCGCTGTTGCGTTAGGTTTATTGCCTTGGCCCCGAGAGTTTCTCGGTATCGGTCCGTTCCTAAGCGTAAGTTTCGCAAGTGGCTCGGTTCCTCCGGGCGCCACGCTCCGAGATGCGCGACGTTGACCGACAAACGGATCCGTTCCTCGCTCCGGTTTCCATTATCGCTACTATGGCGTTGAACGCCGTGCTCGCGAGTCACGCACGGGACTCAATAACGACTATAGCTGTCGCCCGCGCGGTACTCGCGGCACTTTTATTCGGTACGATACTACGAAGAGGATGTTTGGGAGATCTCTCTCGCTCTGTACGCGGTCGTAGCCTCGGCCGGCGTAGTTCTGGCCGCGTCTAGATGGTCGGTTGCGTGGAATTATCTTTATAGTCGCTGATGACACGTGCCGCTCGACCGCGGCTCGTTTCCACGAAAAACCATTATTCACCGTTAGCAATCATCGTCATCGAGCCCCCCCGGGCAAATGACAGAAAATTGCCCTCGAAAGGAAGTTTTCTACCACGGAAGAAGGTGGGAACGACGCCGTTCCGTAGTGCCGCGACACTCGAACCGACGAGTGGACGTCGACGATCGAGTTCTCTCGCGAATCGCGAGTACTTCGATCGCGGAGAGTGCAAAAGTGTCCTGACGCGCTCGAGACGTTCCGCGGGTGACCTCGAGTGACGTCCGATTCGGGAGTCACCGTGACCGCGCGTGACGCCCGACTCGGGAGTCACCGTGACCTCGCGTGACGCCCGACTCGAGAGTCACCGATGAGATCGCGCGTTTTCCTGGCTCGTTTACGCTAATCCGGGGAAATATCTGGCGAGAGAGCCGATCGGCTCGCCGGGGCCCTTTTATAGCGACCATTATACCGCGTACGGGGAAGTATAGGGTTTATCGGCTATCATGACTTGCCATATTATGCCTCTCGTCGAGGGACTTTCCACCTGCGAGACCACAATTCTCTTTCTTCGACAATCAATGCGTCGTGCTACGTCGATCTACAGCCTTCTACGAGGAGTTTCAAAATCGATGCATCGTTACATTAAGTTCGAGCGAGGGGACCGGAGAATCGAACAATTTATAAAAATTGAATTTTTAAAATTTCTACCGGTGACTTTCACCGTCTTCTGTTTCTCAAAGATTAATCGAACCTTACAGACTTTTGAAGATTCGATGCACCAAAGGTAGACATTTAAAAATTCTGAAACAAAAGTATCACCACCGATATCGTGATCTTGGGTTACTTCGAAACAACAATTTACACGTGTCCTCGATAGCGGTAAAAATAAAAAGATCCGTTGGTAAATAACCGATTATGCAAGACGTTGTAGTCGAAATTCTCTGCACGTGCAAAATGGCGGTGTCACGCGCTCGTTAACACGTTTCGAGGAGCTTTCGCGAGTCACGATCAACCGGTTTAAACTCGTGGCAATGGTTTTGAAACAGCCTGTATGTTACATCCGCGCTAAGTGTTTTAGCGAATAAAGTAACCGTGCGCCATATACGTGTAGGATTTCCGAATGACGGGAGTGAACAGGGCGGGAAACACGACGAAGAGGTATACAGGGTGTACCGGAACCGTAGGCGAAGCCGTAACCGGCTAATGGAACTCGCGGAAATAAATGAACGTGTCCGAGTGAACATAAATTCGCGAACTGATGGTTCGCGCTGCGTTCAACGTTTCATTTTCTACTCGTTTGCGCGAGACATCGTCGTACTTCGTAGAATCAACGAGTTATTACGGGCGGCCGCGAGCACGCATCGAAACGAATGGTCACCGGTTTTCGAACACCGCTCGAACCACGCGATACGATGTGTAACGGAGAAAAGTCTCCGCTCAGAAAATGAAGTGGTCGACAATCTCGAAAACGATTGCATCGCGGGGACGCGTTTACTTAGACCGATCCGTTCGTTTTTGCAACTTCCATTAGCCGGTTAAGGACATCGCCGGTTCCGCGAAACGATCGTTTTCGCTTTAAAAATACCCACTCGCGATCTGTACCTACTACCAAATGGTCACCTTGTTGCATTCGTCGCTACGCCTCGTTCCTTTCGCGATGCGTCTCGTTTCTCGTTCCTAAAACGGTTTCTCGAAACAAAAACAAAAACAAAAAAAAAGAAAAAGAACGCACGATCCGTATCCCGTGACGATTTTAATATCGTTCGACAACCTCCGTCGAGAGTCCACCTCGTTAAGGAACTCATTGCCATCACGGCCCGATCGTCGCCGCTGTAATTAAAACGTAAGAACTGCGATCCTTTAAGAACACCCGGACAAACGAGCGAGCCAGTCGCACGGAAGAAGAAACGACTGCGGACGTTTCGTCGCAAAGGGCTACGGACACTTCGGTTATTTTTCTCGTTTGTCGCTTATTGGCAGCGAAACGGCCCGGCCGGTAATTGTGCCATCACGGCGCGATAAAAAAGCGCGTGGCCAGCCAGGCGCGAATTTCTCGAGAAACAGGCGCGATACCCGGTGGAACGACAGAAGACGGACGAACTTTTATCGAGTCTTTAACATTATTGAAAAAAGAAAAGCAAAAAATTAGTTTCACCGTTCGTCCAACCACCTGTGTCTCCTCCAGCGAGATACAGAGACGCGAAGACTGTTATTCGTCGCGTTTGCAAACATCGATCGCATCAAAGAGGGGCGTTCCCTGGTATAGTTGCGCTCTCATCTTCCTTCCAATTACTTTTGATTTGTTACGAAACAAAAGGGAAGTTAAACAGACCGTAGACCAGGCTGCGGGACGAATTCAGGTTACACCGTGAAATCGATACCGGACCATCGTGGATCGACGATGGCCAACAGAACCCGGTTCTGTTTCAACGACACCCGGGCTACCGCGCGCGGTGCTATCTTACGCGCTGGATCACCGACTAGCGATCTGACGGGATCCTTAAGGGGTCATAATTCCGCGTTTCGTCTCGCCGGCAGGGGTACCACCGTGACATTGGCCGTGATTTTTCCTCGGCGATCGGCACGGTGATCGGGGCCCGATTGTTCGCGCCCGTTTCCGCCGTTCCACTCTCACGATCGAACCGTTCGATTTCTTGCAATCCGACGGAGCGTCCCGCGGATCTCCACGGATCCGATACAGACCATTCCTAGAGAGGCATCCGTGGAGGACGCCGAGGAGAGATCCCTTTTTTCATTTTTCTTTCCTTTCCCTACAACCGGCCGGATAATAGAACCCGTCCTCGCTCGTTTTCTGCCGCATCACCCAGTACAGGGCCCCGTACCGCCTTTCTCGCGGTTCCTCGTAATAGCGCTCTAATGTTCCACGGTCCCCGACCCACGGGCCCTACGGATCCCCCTTGTCTTCTTTTTTTTTCCCCCCTCCCCTACTCTTCTCTTTCCCCCTTGCGCTTATTTCGCTCCGGAGTTTTCCCCTCGGATAATGACGCGACTTTTCTCCAACCGTGGAAATAAGATCGTGGAGAAGTTTAATTAAGTTTTAAAATTGAACCGCCTTCCGGTTTCCTTCACGCTGCCTCTCGTTGGATAGGCTTTCCGTATTGCGTCGAACCGAGCGGTTGTTTGCGCAGAGTAATTCACGGGAAGACGTATGTGGGTTTTTTTCGATGGGGGGCCTTTTGTTCGACGGAGAATAGGGCCGTGGTCGGAGAATCGCGAGGCTTCACGGTTTAACGTCGCACAAGGTGTCTCGAAATTGGCGTCACAATTCGCGTGACGCCGCTCGGGGTTCCTCCTGGCGAGATACAAGTACCTTTCCGCGATAGTTCCGTTTCGTGGTGTTTTACGAGGTGTTTCGGAGTTAGAGCTAACAATTTTCACGGCTGGTAGAATTTTTGCGGAAAAAGGGTGCAAGGTTTGCCGAGTGGTCGCGAGTATCGATCGCATTGCAAATGTGAAAGGTTCCCGCGAGAGAATAGTAACTCGACGAGTCGGATTTTATTTATAAAAGACGTCCGACCGTCTACTTTGTATAAAATTAATTCACCTCGAGCAACGAATCTTGGTGCATTGAATACGGTATATACGATACAGCAGACGCTTCGCGAACCTGCAAATTTAAAAATCGAGCACCTCCGAAACATCTTAGATACTTTTTTTTTACTATGCATAATATTTGTTTCAATCCTTATTCCGTTTTATTTTCCACAGTCACCCTGTCCCCCGAGTATCTTAATCAATACGCGCGACGATCTAAAAAGAAAGTATCGAAAAGGACCAAAAAATCGCGTTACGAAGACAGGAAGTAGTTACTCCGGAAGCTACATTTCGCAGACCTAAGTTAACTGGACACTTAGGGTACACTTTTGTAAATTCCTCGATTCCCTTACCAATCACCACGCGTTTAACCAGTCAAAATATAAAACGAAATTACAAAGCGCGCCAGAGGAACAATTGGTACAACCAACGCAAATATTCGAAGTTAGGTCGATCTTCTTCACCACGCACGCAACGTAATTTAAAACCCTCAAAGAATCCTCGATCGCGTCGAATTTTCGCGTCAAAGGACCGCCAATTACAAATCCAATCAGAATTTTCCAACATTGGATTCGTTCGCCGCGAGAGGGTAGGGTGAAAACGGACCCGCGGAATTTATTAATAGCCGGAAAAATTGTTTGGAGAGTTCGTTACGATGAAAGGTACTCGAAAATGGTTACAGCTGCGCAAACAGTGTCAGGTGAAACCGTACGGAGAACCCGTGGGCGCCCGTGATGCGTTACATCTTCTTTTTCTTTTTTTTTCCCCACTCTTTTCGAATCGCGATCTCGCGAACGTGGGTTGGAACCTACTTCCGTAGATGAAACGGGCTCACAGGAGGGTAGCACCCGCATCGGATTGAATACCGTGCTCTATGTGCGATACTCGTTCGTGATTATCGGAGATCCCCGCTGAAACTTCGCTGAACCGTGTCATCGAACGTTCAATATTCGCGATCGCGCGTTTCATTACCGTGGATGCGCGATTAAATAGGTATGCACGTGTTTTCTCGCGTTTACACGGCGTATCAAACGAGCTGCGATCACCCCGTGTTTGTTAACCGGTTTGTTACCGTTTAGAGGCAATCTTCCGGCACCCCCGTGGTCGATATCGGTAGGTCGATTAGATACGATTTAACCCGGTTTAGAACGACCGTTAAACGTTGCAAATTTTCCTCCAAGAGGACGTCAGAAATTGGACCACCCTATAGAGACGCGAACGTACGCGGTACACGTTCGAGGATTCCCCGGTGAACATGATTTGCTTCTCAACTCGCTGCAATCCCAAGTTCAAAGCCACCTAGGGTCCTCTACTCTCCTTTTCCATCCACTTGGTACCCTCCCTCCCCCTGTTTCTCCTCTTCGTTCGAGCTCCGAACTCGTACCTTTCTCCGCGAGTACGGTGTACACCGATCTGGCGACGTAGAAACGCGACTCCCGGCAATTAAGGGCATTCGATAATGATGGAACTGTGGGGAACCAGGAACTCACTCTCTAAGCCGCTTAGAGAGGAGAACAAATCTGTCACTGTCAGCCGTCTATTCACGATCGTGCCCGCGCTAACTCGATGGAAAAAGGAGAAAGAAAGGACAGCGAAATCACCGCCCGATGGACTTCACCGGTGTTTTTGATCCCTGTCCGGGCTCGGGTTCGACTGTTCATCGCACGCAACAACGTTTTGATACCGTAGCGATTGATGGAGCCAGATATCTTGACACTGATTATGGACACTGACCTTTCGGTGTGCTTTCGAAACCGTTCGTTCGAAATATACTTTCAGGTGCGAGTGCGTACACAAGGGGTTGCACAGGGTGGATGCATTACGATTAGTTTAAGCAATGTTTACTGTTGGGTACATTATGAGGATAGAAGATGACGAAGGTGACTTTGACACAGTGATTTCTGTTTTCGAGTCATTTTTGCTTCTTTTGTTGGCACAATTGCATTGTACACCATTCGAAGTGCGTAGTAAACTGTTAGAGATAAGATTAGACGGTCTCTGATGCGCTTTTTTAATGAAACGCCTCTAATCCTATTGGTAAATTGTTGCCGGTGTCAAATCTGGAATCATCGATTCATAATTGTTCACGATACCTTCTGTTCGCGCGTCACGTATGCGATTTTACGATTAATCACAGTTACCGAGACGATGTTGGACAGAGTTTCTTTGTTCTTTTTAAATGTAAATCTTTCGAGTGTACCCCGGTCTTTGATCGAAGGAATTGAAATTCGAGATCGCCCGTAGCAATTCGATTTCGGGACGTAGGGACGCGCAAGTGCACAGGGGGAGAATTTTCGATTCTATTAAGCACGGTTTGACGACGAGTTCATTCGAAACTCGAGGTATTTGTTCAAGGATCCCAATTCTATCAGGCCTCCCAATCGTCGTCGATGCTTTCGATCGAGCAGATTTGCCTGGAGCGGCTCGTGAATATTACTCCCTCTTTCTCCGTTACGTGGTCCCTCCTACTCTCTCTCTTTCTCACTCTCGTTACCTCTTCATCGTTTTTTCTCATTCACCTCGCTCGAGGACTCTCCTTCACGGGAGTAGGAACAGCACGTGCTCGATTCTCAGCGTACGTGGTCGACGGGCGGGATTTTCGAGGGTAAAAAGAAAAAAGAAAGAAAAAAAAAAAAAAAGATCCGTGTTCCACCGCGGGGACAAGGCTAAAAGCACGACACACATCGGATTACGTGTCTCTAAAAAGAGGAACGGATCCACGGGGGACACAGGGAAACGGAGCATTATTTCTAAGTCTTTTCCCGGCCGCGATACGACCAATAATCTATTTCCCGTGCAACAATGGAGAGACCCCGAGTATCGCGATCAATAAGATTCCAGGATAGGAAAAAATACACGAACGGTGGATTCTGAGAATATTTTCATCGAAGAAACCACCGCCGAGGAAGAACTGTTGGACGAAATCATAGGACAACGGAGACCGGCCTTGCGGCTGGACGATTAGTGTCTTTATCGTGGAAGGGTTCAGCTTCGGATTCCAGAAGAGGCAGGTCTCTCTCTCTCTCGCTCTCTGTGATCCTACATAAATTAAATATCTCCTCCTCCGGAAGGTTACCTCTGTCGTATTAATATTGTTACCAAGCGATTTCGTTCCATTCGAAACTTCTTCCACGGGTTATTTCGCGGAACGTTCGTTGGTTTTCCAACGAGAAAACCCGATACGCGTTTCCAGGTTCGGTATTCCTCGAACCGTTCCCGAGTATCCTGACCAACAAAACGATCTTCGTATCCACGCAACACAGGATATCCCAGCCAGTCCACTCGAAGAGAAAGGAAGAGAGACGCGGAGAATCGACACCAAAGGATTATTACAGCCGCGTTGCATAACATGTCGTTGACCACGCTGGCTGGATTACTCATGCTCCATGTCGGGTGACCTTGTGTCGGAATCGAGCCTCTAACCGTGCTCAGCCCTGAGCCGATTCTCTCGGAACGATCCTGGACCGACCGTTGGCCATGGATCGTGGGGCAATGCACTTCTCCTCTGGCGTCTTCCTTCTCGTTCTTCCTAGAACAATACTGTAACGACGCGGCGTGTCATGGGTGCCGCGAGGATTTACATGTTCCCGTTCGAACGAGGACAACGTGACACGACCGCACCGAGGGGTACATCTGCAATAATTTTATCGGGTACCCCGGCCAACAGGCCGATGTTTCATTTTAATAAGTCGTATATACACGGGGCTGAGGCGCGCGACTTGTATACCTGCGTCGTCAATTTGGAGAACAATGGCGCAACAACGACCAATCCGCGTCCCGTTCTACCGGATGGTTAAAAATAAGAGGCTGGGAACTTTTGGACGATTTGTTGAGATTACTCGATATGTTAGAAAATTTGAAGAAATGTGCTCGATGAGTACCGATACTGTATTTTTTTTTTTGAGGATTTATCGAGAGAGTCCAACAAGTTTGAAAGTTTATATATACTGGGTTGTTCGGAAAGTCGTTTCGTTTTTTTTTCTGGTGTAAATGAAACACGATTTTTTTGGAGCGTATAGACGTTTTGTTAAATTATATATTCTCTATTTTGGAAAACGAAATGACTTTCCGAATAATTTAATATGTAGCTAAATTTTGATGTTTCGTAAGCATTTTTGGGAATTTATCGAGATTGTTCAACGTAGTAACATTCTGATGCTCGATAAGTACCAAAGAACATTATTCTCCGTCTGAATAATTCGCTTGGATCTGTATTTAGGAAAATATTTTGCCAATCTTCCCTGCGACCGTGTTTCGTAATCGTTTCGCAATTTCGCGATTTCTCTTTCGAGGAAGAGAATCCACGGGCACAAAACTTCGACTTGCAATAATTTTCTTATTGCGTGTACCACAGGAAACGTGTAATCTTCCGTAATATCCAATGTTGCACTCGGTTGCATCTTCTCCGTGCCCGGTGCCGACGATACCATCGAGGATATCGCCGAAAAACAAAGGAGCTATCTTCTTGATCTTCTTTTCGTGTCTCTCGATCGCATCTGGTGCGCTTTGATCTCGCGTATTTTGTGCTTTTGACGGAGGATAGATCGTCGACGTGCTTCACGAGAATTAGAAGACGGTGGAGGAAAAGCGATAGCTTTTCAAGAATACTTGAAAGCGACTTAATCTCTTCACCGAATCGGCTTAAAATTCTAATTCGGGTACCCGGGTAATGAGCTTAATTTCATTGACGACGCGCGCTTCGAAGACTCTCCATAATGCAAACGAATCTCTCTTTCCCGTCGGTCTAATTACGAAACTGAGTTATGCAACTCAGGTGCCGGTTGCATTCTTATTAGCACCGTCTCCTGGAAACCGTGTATACCCTCTTCCCGATAATCGAGAATAACGATCGCCGCAACGCGATCTGCAATCCTAATTGAGACAACACCTCCGATCGTATCGCTTCTAATTGGCGTATAATCATCGTCAAGGAGAACGCATACGTTTATTGGCATCCCGCGCCCTTTATTTCACGTTCCCGATTACTCGGGGATGTTTTTCCTGTTCGGTGACGTATACGCGGGACTTTTTAATCAATACCAACTCCGCCAATATTTATTCGCTTCTCCAAATATCCGCCGTTGCTGAAAAATTGCAACCGTATTTGCAAAATACTCGATACCATTCCACGACGAGGATCCTGTGTTTCCCAACCGGATCGATTCTTTCGTTCCCCGATAGTTCGATCGCTCTTCGAAATCGCTTCGAATACTTCCAATTACTCCGACTGTCATATTTTCATTCATGGAACCGAACATCCGGAACCAGATCCTCAAAGAGACCGCGATTATGTAAAATGAATTTCTTCTTAGGGAACGTCGCAAAATTAATTCGATCCAACGTACCATCCACGGCGGGCTTTTCGAGTATAATTACATCCCTGAAAAAAAAAGGACACGTTTAACGGCGTTGGGGAATACGAAAGCTCGACGGAAGCGCATACAGGATAATAGAATCAGGGCTTCTAACGTATCCATGAGCCGCAAGGATGCCGGAATTCAGTCTGGCTCGGGCTGGCAGGTATCCACGGAAGTGACGCTGTCGCCTAATTAATAAAATAAATCATCCACCGGTGCATCGACCCCATCGTTGCATCAACGGTTTGACTGACAGTGCTCCACCTCTGCCGTCGGCTAATTGTCAAATTACAAAGATCGAGAATATCTAATGGACGTCGAGCATCGGACGGCTCATCGCGATTTCGAACAACCGCCCCCACCTACCCTCCCAGTTCGCCTGCCCCCTTCCTCAACCCGCGCGGTGATCCCGAGTGCGCAGAAGCGGAACAATCCCCCACCACCGTGGCCTACGTGCAACCCCTACCCCTTTTGCACCTGCAACCCTTCCGTCGGCTTCGAGGTTACGTCATTCGACTCCGGGCCGTCGGCGGTCGTGGTCCTACGCTTCCGCTTCCGGTTCTCTCAGTCACGAAGGGCGTTCTTGCTTGGCTGGACCTTCTTGGTAAAACGTCTACTTCGAACTCGCTAGCATCGCTTCGTGACGTGCGGTTACCGAGCAACGTGTTTCGTTTGTTTCGTAGCGAACGGAGTTGATTTCCTTTCCTTTGTTCTCTTGTTTATCGTCTGCGTAGATTGGTAACGCTTTGTATCGTTCGAGGAGAGATTGCACGAAGAGGCTGTAGACAGTAGCAGATAACCGTAGATACAGTAGTGGTAGATGCAACTGTACGTGGGTGGTAGATAGTGGTGATAGCGATCGTTCGTATCTTTGTTTTTCTTTTCTTTTCTTTTTTTTTTCTTTCGTTTGAGAAACGAGTCACAACGGAGGAATAGGTTTAAAAATCCCGATAGTAGACGATAGTAGATTTCGTGGCTTACAACTGGCGTAAATTGACTCACGGATTAGATATCCAGGTTGCGAGAAGTGGATTCCTTTTTTTTATCGGAGTATACATCGGAATCGGTTTACATTTCGACCTTGGAGACTTCTCGTCGAGTTGTAACATTGTAGAGAATTTTCACAGCGTTTTATCGCTTTCGAGCGCGGAATTGAAATTCGCGCCGTACGATTTGAAACGTAGCAACACCGTCGGTAAGGAAGAAATCTTCGCGGTACTCGCTCTTGTTTTCACCGGGTAGTCGAAGTTTCGGGTTTACAATCTTCGTTGTATCGCATTGGTACCGCATTGTGCTCGACGGTTGAGAACTACCTGGATTTGAAATTGAAATAACACCGTAAGTAAAATAGCACTCGATCGAAGGAACAATTTTTTGAATTAAATGTAGATCATTTTAACATCTCGATCGAATATTTGCACTTTTCGCACCGTGCGTGAGTAAACTCTTACCGTCAGTCATTCGGGCAACAACATATGTCCGATATCCACGATGTAATAAAATTATGATCCGATAGCTCCGGCGAGCCATTCATCTCAATCATGTTTCCAAGAAGATTGACGAGCGCGCAAGGTAGTTCCGATCTCCTCCAACTCGAGCGTCTGCGATTCTTTCCTTGCCTTCTTCGTATGGAACTCCCATTAAAATAAAATTGCTTTCGTTACACCGTCCACGCTGGATTCCGGTGTAATTTTAAATATTTTCCAACGTCTCAATAAGTCATTATAAAACCTCGTGCACCGTTAGCGGAATGTTAATTTAAAAAGTAATTGTAATTTTCTGTGTTTCAGCTCGCGGAGGAATTTCTCGCCACCCGGAAATCCGTCGGAAACGCTCTTTATGCTTTTGATTGTTGCTCAGAAAGCCTTGATTGAGATACTGGCTTTCGGGCAATAATCATAATCACGAAAGGGCAGAGCCTCAACTGTACCCGCTGAAAGCACCTGTTACTCGGGACAGACTCGATTCCAGATCGTGCCCAACAGTTGTAAATTATCGAAGAACAAAAGCAGCAGTGTTTTATTAAAGCGTATAACGATGGAAATGTTGTAGCTAGGAACGTGATTTATAGTTAGAATTATAACATTGTATGATAATTGCGAGGTCAGTACTGTAACGTTACTGTTACTGCTGCTAGTGTTTCGACACGAAATTGTAAAATAGTAAATACTGAACTACTAATATTATTATTGGAAATGATATTGTAATTTATTATTGTAAAAAGTACTCTTAGTATAACTATTGTTATTGGTACTATTTGTACTACTACTGTTACTGTTATCAATACTATTAATGTTACTATTACTACCGTTGTTATTATTCCTGTGCGAGAATATTTTTACCTTTGCTTTTAGAAACATTGTATTCCAATAGGAACAGAGACATCCTCCGATTGTATTTTGATCGTAACGTCCCGTTTTGAAAAGCCATTGAACCATACTATGTCGATTTATAATTAAACAGATTTCTGTGATGTATCGATTAAATCTTCAAGCATTTAAATCGAAAACAAATTGCTCGCAGTGGATGCTTCTGCTCCAGAGTTGCGTTTAAATAAAATCCACAGAAGGGCGAGCCACCTTTCACGATGCTGCAGTTTATTGAATTTTATTGGCGATACTCGACCAGTCCCTCCTGACGTCTTCAATCGGATTAAATTATTCCTTTGAAATTATAATTGCGCACTTGACTTCTCTGCAATCGGGGAGGACTAATTGTTGTTCGATACTTACGTGTAATTGTACTCCTCCTCGATAACCGTATTTCTGATAATAAACAATCATTTATCTCGTGTGCCGACTTGCCTTCAACATTTACAGCCTTGTTTATTTTAAGCCTAAAATTATTATGGTATTGTTGATAATTGTACAGAACACTATACTTTTTTCTCGTGCAATAAAGAAGATCAATTACTTTTTAATAGAGGTTTTTACGTATGGAAAATTATTATTAATTTTCTCTTGTAAAACCTTGTCCCGGGAATCTGGGCTTCGCGTGCCACGAAATACGAAATATTTCCTCGATGCAGTCCGGCTCTCTTCGTTGACCCAACTAGACTTCTATCTACAAATAATACAATAATAGTACACGTGAACTATCGTTGTTCGTAAATTGAAATTCCGAATTTTGTATAATATATATTCACAAAATAGACTATTTTAATAATATATAGAATCGTCTGCGTATCGCTTGGATATCTCTCTTATGTATAGTATATGACCCCTCTAATTGAAGTTTAATTAAATTAACCATTTTCGATCCCTCTTGCATCCGATATCTCGGGACTATTTTTAATATCTCCGCAACGGTTAAAAACACTGTTACTGCGGTGCCATTTCGATATGCCTGTTTTATCTGTAATAATATTAACGTTATCCTAGAATATATCCCATGTTCGTTCAATATTTCTATTTCTTCACCACCGATAACCATCAACATATTTACCGTCCGGCATCTGTACAATTTCGTCGTATCCTCTCAGCGCATCTACTCGCACTCTATTTCCGAGTTCCGTTCACAGTTCTCGCAACGTTTCTATTTTCATAATTTTTACCAATTCCCTTCAACATTTTTATTTCCATCGCCTCTGTCCAAACTTATCACCATCGTCAATGATCCCGAACATTCTCACCTTACAAGAATCTCTATTATCTTTTCACTATTCGTGCCCTTGTTCCACGATTGGAACCCCAATATCGGCGATATTTTTACAGATCTATTAATAATTACCATTGGGTTACATCACTGCCACCCGTATCGTTTATCAGATTTCACGCCAACGAAACGGACGCGATCGACGCGCGAAGAAACAGAGAACGATAGTTCATAAAAGATTCAACGTTAATTACCGGAAATGGCCCGGCTGGAAATCCGGTTTTTATATCTGCCAGGCGAGCGCGATATTTTATGAGTGGCATCGAGCAGGAATCCGCGAGAAGTTTCCGCCAGGATCGTCGGTCTTGCGCCTCTAGACGACGAGCGCCGTGACGTTTGGCCGGCGTCGATGGTAACAGGTACCGACGGCCGGCGTTTCTCAAAAACTGTCAAAAAGTCGAGGCAACGAGGGTCGACAGGTGGAAACACGGACGAGGAGAGACGATGAGAAATTCCGGTGGCGCGAGACGGGTCAGGCAACGATGCATTATTTAAATTTTAAAAGCATTTCGGAGTGCTGGCTTAATTCGCCGTCTAGTTAGCCGACCATCCCTCTTCTGCCATCGTGTTTGTCGTCCATGCACGACGTCATCGACATCCCATACACACATTGTATGCACTCGAGGATCTTGCAGCCACGGATACCCGTGAATTCATTTTCCTTCGCGAGTTATCATAAACGTGAAGGATTAGGTAGAGACGCAGATGGATGTAGATGGCGGATAGATTGCTCCGAAGATTCTCGTACAGCTGTCTGAACTTACGGTGTAGCGGCGTCAAACCGGTGAATACATTGGGGAGATCTGTACGTAAATAAATATATAAAAATGTGATACAATAATACCAAGAATTCGAGCGTAAATGAAATTCGATAAACGTAACGCAATTGTCGTACAATTTCACGTCGCTCGTTTCTATTCGTGGATATTAATATTGTAAAATTTCGTTAAATACCTACAACGTGCCATTACGTTTTCCACGCTGCAGATTCTCGGTCTCTTTAAATTTCTCGAAACTCCTGATAGCCCCGCCGTTCCCCGATATTCCTGGAAACGTAATCCCTTGATAATACTTTGAGCGACATATTCTGAAACATAAGAAACGTATCACGATAGACTCTATCCCGTCTAAAGTACTTGTGACGTGTTTTGTGAGAATTTATGAAAAAAAATTGTATTCCTACTTGGTAAAATACGCGATAGTAATAATAGGAGCTCGAACGAGGCGCAAGTAGGTCGATGAAGATTAATGGTATCAATTACACTATTGATGTCGATAACGATTGAAAATACTTTTTTACTTTAAAACGCTTAATAAGTGACAATGACGATAATGCTTGAAAGCGAAGCTTGAACTTCGATCGATGTTACTCGTAAAAGCGGAATATTTTATAAATGTAAAAAAGAAAAAAAAAAAAGGAAATTTCTATTGAGAGAAAAACCAATTAAAGAAATTGAAAACGATCTTCTAAAGTCGCGTTTATATCCCGATTCGAACGGGATTTGCGCAGAGACTTCCTCCTATCCCACAATTACGTTAAAGGCTTTCAATAAATTGCTCTGGCTCGCGTCGTTCCGAGATGTTGAAAACATTTTTTTTCTTTGCGGTTATAAATCCACGGTTCCCGCACAGGAGCTCGCCTCAACGGTCCATATTTATATAGTCAAAGCGAGTTGACAGATCGACGTTCGGTCGCGCCTCGTTCGCCTTGTGCCGATGAATATTTCAGCCACTCCTGGCTTCAGCTGTCAGTCTACGAGACAGGATACGCGAGAAAGAGAGAAAGGGTGGATGATCGGGAGAGGGGGTGAATCGCTTCTATGTATAGAGACGCATGGCCCGGCGAACTTTCGACCTAAAATGACCCGAGGTGGGATGCAGACGCCTCCGCGAGTTTTCCACCTTCCGCGATGGAGCCTCCCCCTGGCCAGCAACCACCTAATGATCGATCTAATCCAGAATATCAGACGATTCTCTATGAATAACAGGAAATTACATATTTACCTGCGTACGTCCCAGATCGACTAGTTTTCCCGCGCAGGCCGGATGTACATTAAACAGGAAATCACAGCGCACGTTTAACAGAATCGTACGTCTCTTCTTCGCGCTCCTGAAAAATTTAACCCTTCAAAAATATGTTTTTACGATTTTAGCTCGAAAGTCGAAAAAATGATTTGTCGAATATTTTCTAGAACGCGGTGGATTGCCCCGAGCGCGTTTCCTTTGAAATCGTGTTCATCTAACTGAACGATGAGATTTCTCGAAATTTAACGAACTTATCGATTTCAATTTTTGACAGTACATACTGAAATAATGATGACTAACCTTAAAGGGTATAGAAGCTTTATGTATACATATTCATACTTACATTGGTCCTGATCTTCTATCTTCGTTCTCCGATCAGGGCTGCCATCTCCGGTTTTCTTTCAAAGACTCGTAATATTAAGAATAATGTTTTCAACGCCATCTGTGAATTACAAGAATCCAATACATCGTGTAAACGACTGAGTAAAACAGACTGTTTTATGTTAGTACTCCTTCGAATTTCCGATTCTTGTAATTTAAAAAGTTAACGACTCTACGTTAAATAAAAGATATTAAATACTGTCATTTTTAGGAGAATTTCGTTGATAGAAACTTCTTTCGTTTGATGCTTTGTATGACGAGTGACTAAAATTTTTCCTTTAAAATGTCTCGTATACACGAACCGGATAAAAACTGGTAACTCAAATAACATTTGAACTTCAGAAAAATGGTATTTCACGTGGAAACTCAATCAACAGAATGAGGAGTGTCATACTGCTCTTTTCCCTCTGAAACTTCATAATCGTATTAGAGACCGGGTCCGAACGAACGTATGGGATTATAGAGTTACGGATACCTTCCAATTAGACGCGATATTTGGTTTATCGGACGTACAGAGGTGATACGATCGACCGGATAGTAAATGAAATAAAAAATACGTTTCAATCAGGAACAAATAGTCAAGTGAATGAAAGATGATGAAGTAATTACAGTTGTATACTATGGTTACTATCTTTTCATCTTGCAAAAAATCGGAAAAATGACACTAAATAATGAATTAACTATTACATTATCATTTTAATGGTATATTTTGTCTGTTCGATTTTTGGATTTTTTAATAGAAAAAAATATACATAAAATTCAAAATCTTAGGACAAAAATGAAAATGTATGTGATAAGTGCAATAAAGGACTAATGAACTATCGTATGAAATACTATAGTATTCGTTAACGCGTGTGTACGTTCATGTAATCAAAATTAAACAAAGCTTAGCCGAGAACTAGTTCCACAATTTTATTTACGATATCATTAAGAGTTTCTTAATTAAGTTCTACGTGTAAACTGCAATACCATGACTAATACGTGGAATGCAGTTAACCTTATCCCCTTCGCTATTCAATTTACAATGGATTTCGCATTTTGAGGTTACGTCGTTGTTTACATTGTAAGGGTCAACCTCTCGAATTTGATGTTACGTTAATACAATCGCGCGTAAAACGCGGAAACATTTTCGCGGCATATCCATACCACATAAATTAATTAAATCAAGGAAAACTGCAAACGTCAAGTCGTATTCTTCGTGCATATTCATGAATCGTTCAGAAATTGAATTTCCAAAGGAAACATTTTATAACGAAATCGTAGGTCGCTTAATAATTCAATACGGATAATAATTTAATCGTTTTCGAAAGTAAGTCCGATAAAGTCGAATATTTAAATTCTTCTGTTCATCGATAAGGAATCGTTCTGCTATCGACACTTTGAAGTCGAATAGAAGATAAATATTGATAAAAGCAATTGTGCTGGGATATCTTCAAATGTGGAACGCGTTGTCTAGATTTTTAAATTGTTTTTAATTATTTTGTATATTGTTTGAATAAACAGATAAAACGTATCACATTTTAAGGAATTGTTCTGTTATTATTGAGCATTTATTTAAATTGTCGGTATTTGTTTGTGCAAATATATTTAATTTTAACAAAGAATTAAAAAGCTATGTACTGTAATTGACAATGGAGAGAAATACTTTAGAATTAACTGCGCTAAATTTATTTTATATTACGGTTACGCTTTTAACTATAATTAATTTGGGTAATGAATTAAATTAGAACGCGAGGGAACGCTTTTATCAGCGAACGCTCTTCCAGTCGACGGTGGCTTGATTAATCATAACATGATGGCACTGTTGTATTTCATGACCATTTTCGTTACATCGTTATGATCGTCGAAAATATTATACGACATTCGTTGTACACGTACCACCTCCTTTTCTATTTTGTGCAATATATTTGATAACCGTTTGTTGTTATATTACGCAAAAGTTAGATACTTTGTAAACTGTTCAACAAAATTGACATTTTGTATCAGGAGACTATGAGTCTCAAGGAGGTGTTCTTTATTTTGCACAAAAACCGACTCTGCGATCGCGCGATTTTTGCTGCCTTTCACTCGGGAATTGAACCGGCGTGCATCTTTTCGCACTCTCGGATCTTCTGTACGTTCTAATATATAAATAGTTTCAATCAGTTTGCGAATAACATTTAGTTACGTTGTTTTATCTATAAATTTTGCATAAAATTAAAATAACGAATAATAGAAATAACACAAGTAATACGAGAATTCAATAATTAAGAAATTTTATATACATTTAACATTACCAACTCGTTATTAAATAGTTTTCGCATGTGTCATCCAGACACGTGGAGGTAGTTTGACATTAGTCACGTGTGTAATCACGTGTTCATAGCGTTTAAAATAATTTAGTTGCAAAGTACAACATTTCGAAATGAATGTAGACAATGAATCGGATTTACAAAAACTTTTTAATGAATCGTTAGCCAACGATAATGTTCTTACAATAGCAACGACTGTGGATACAGGTATATAAAAACTAGCTTAATTAAATGTCAGCACGTGGATCTTTAAAGTAACCTCTACAAAAATCCAATTCTAGGTTTCGAGTGGCAAGCTGTAGATGAATGTAAAGAAAAATTAAATAAAAATGTTAAGATTGTTAAGGAACGCGGAAAAGTCTATTTTAATGTAGACTGGACTCAATTTGCACAAGTACTACAATGTGTTTCACTGTTTGTTTATAATAATTTGAAATACATAAATATAGCAATATTTGCATGGAAGAATAATGTAACAGAATGTATATTAAGTCAAAAGTAAGTTCACTTTGTTTTACTAGATTTGTAATTTTAGGTACAAGAGATGAGATCAATAGACAATATATTTATTGTTGCTGATGTAAGAAAATTTGAATTCACTAAAACTAATAAAGAAGCTGATCTAGAGCTGTTCAAAGATGCTGTGCATAATAAAATGAAATTAGAAAAGTCTCTGAATGCTTGGAAACATATCACTGGTTTCCAAGGTAAATTGTATCCAACTACAGAAGAATATAATGCAGCAGAAAAAGACCGTCAATTTTTAAACACACTTACTGAGTCAATAACGTGTAAGGGCAGAAAAAGAGGTCAAGATCCATCAGATGCTAAAGAAGATGAAATTTTAAAGTATAGAGTAACATGCGAGAGGACTGGTAAACATACATTCGAATCAGCTGAGATTGCTAGAACTATTGGAGGAGAATTACAAGATAAATATCTCTGGCTTGTAAATTTATCTGCGTATTACTTAGAAATAGTTTGTAAATTAATTGACAGTAAGTAAAATATAACTACACTACGTATTGTTTCTTTGCAACAAATGCATGTATATTACATTGTTAATAGATGAATTGATAACACATTTACGTGTTACACATGAATCTAAGCATCGTAGAAATATCATGTGCTTTGGACCAACTACTCTTAGAGCGACTGTATGTTATAATTTATTACGATTAGCTGAACCTAATCCAGGAGATATAATAATTGATCCAATGTGTGGTGGTGGTTCTATTCCAATAGAGGTTGTATTAGAAATTCTGACATAATGTATTTGTGAGTTTACAAGTATATTAAAGGGATAACAAATGTTAACACTAAACATTTTAGGCAGCTTTAGTTTATTCTCAATCTTTTATTATTGGTGGTGACAATCATCCAAAAGCTGTAGTTAGGACAAAGTCTAATATCGATGCCTCTGCCAGTGGATGTAAAATTGATTTGATACATTGGAGTGTATCACAATTACCACTAAAAGATTCATACATTGATATTGTTGTTACTGATATGGTAATTAAATGTTGTATTTTCTTACATTTTATTGTTTTATTTTATTTAATCTATAAAAAAAATTCTTATAGCCATTTGGAAGAAGAAGTGGACGAATGACAGACAATAGAATACTTTATAAACAATTTTTACTAGAATTGGGACGAATTCTAAAACCCTCAACAGGTCGAAGTGTCTTACTCACTTATGACAGACGTAGCTGTAACATGGTATGTTATCAAAATTTTGAAATCAATATTCTTATTCAAAATTACAATAAAAACCTTGATTCTTTTTAAGGCTTTACAAACAGCAGGAGACTTGTATCGAATAACAAAAATGTTAGGAGTAAATATAGGTGGTCTTCAAGCTGCAGTCTATGTCTTAAAAAGAACAGATACACCTTATGAACAATTTAAACCTAAAGCTATGAAGCACACAAAGTGTAAAAATAATTGAATGGAGGCTTTTAAATATTGTTAATTTATATTCTAGACTAATTTCAATATTTTTATTACAAATTAATATTTCATAAGAGTTAAATAAAAATAAATTTTTATATTTCTTATAAATACTTTATTATTTACTTAAAATGACAAATCAAGTAACAATTCGTAGAAATGTTTACAGTAAATAAAGTTCACAAGAAGAACTTTCTTCTACTAGTTTCCATCTCATGTCTTCGTCCCTGAATAAGCCATTCGTATTCTCCATATTTAGTATCAAATGTTCCATGTTGCAAATATTTCAATTTTAAAGTAAACCTAGGTCCTAATTCTCTCAGTCTAACCTTACCCTTTTTAAGATCAAATTGGTATCTGCAATGTTGTTTATGTTACAATGTTTTCATTTAATTAGTTAATTAAATAAACTCTAAATGTTACCTATGATGCCTGAAGAATATATAATCTCTTTGATTGTGAAATGTTACAGCCCTTCTGCCTTTAAATTCAGGTTGATAGTGAAACAATGCACCTAACATTCTACCAATTGTAAAACCCAAGCGAGTAGTAAAATTATTTAAAATAACTTCTGGTCTATGTTCTGTAATCTCTTTATGACTACGTTTTAATTCTGGTGTTATTTTAACATTACTAAGTTTAAAATATGCTGTTGGACCATCAGGTAAATGAATGACCAACATACCATCTGAAAAATTTGATAAGGAAAATTGTACTTGTAAATAATTAGTGCATTTACATTCATCAAATGGATTTAATTATTATAAATGTATAGAAAGGATACTAGGTTTACACCGATCTTCATTAATGACAATAATATCAGTAAAATTTCTGGCAGTTGCACTTCTGACTATTTTCTTTATTCCAGATCGATTTCTGTACAATGACAGAGAATTTGGTACTATTCTTGTTAATTCTCTACCGAAAATTCTTGTCTTTCTTGTTGGATTGTCACAATAAGTAATCAAGACTTTAGGTTCATAATCATGTCTATAATAAGAAGCAAATTCATCATGTTCAAAGTCAACTTTAAGTTCTTGATTTTCTTCGTCATCAAGATCACCAGTAATGATAGTTTCATCTTTCTCCCTCAAACTTTCAATAGTGTGCGGCACTTGTTTTGGAACACCTTCTTGAATTCTCTGTTTTTTAGCTGCTTTCTTGGCCTTTATTTTCTCTTTCAGTAATTTTTGACATTTTTGATGCCGCACTGCCTTACATTTTATATGGTTAAAGTTGCTGTCAGAAGGCAAACTAACCTCTGGTGTTTTATTTTCTGATGTACTTGGACCATCTTCGTTACTTTCTTTTTGTACTTGACTGAAAGGATTTATTCTCAAACTTTTGACCTTCATTTTAGAACTTTTCGTATTCTAGTCGATATTCAAAATGTTTTTTTTTCGTAACATGTGCTAGTCAGTGCTAGCATTTCACACGTGAACTTGATGTCACTTGGTATGTTAGGTTATTATACATTTGTACTTAATACCGCCAACTTTTAAATATCATGATGACAAGAAAGACGAATATATGGAATAACTTTTATTTACATTAATTAAAATATATTTATATACATATATATGTCATTATGCATACAAAATACTAATTTTGTATGCTTCTTCTGTGTATAGAATATACGTTTTTAGAGAATTTTTACAGTTATATTAATTTACATACATATAGATATTTTTATATATAAAACTCAACAAAAATGTTAACTGTACAACTTATATAAATTATTTTAAAATATTGTTGACTTTTATACACAAATATTGTACGCCATGATTAAAAATTATTTATGTATATGCATAGTAAAATAATTTAGGAATGAATTCTCCCTCTCAAGTCTTTATGATTTCATAGCATGTTAGTTAAAAAAATTTCATAGCTATCCATAATACAAAAAAAACAACTATAGAGAATACAAATAAATATATAATGTAATATGCATGACTTCCTTTGGATAAACGTAAAACACGTGCAACAGATCCTGTTAATGAACCGCTTGTTCTTTCAAAATCTTCATCCTGTAGCAATAAAAATGTTTATTATATATATTTGCATATTACATATTGCATATTTATAATAAATAGATTTTCTAAATGTTCATAAATAATACAGATTATTTACCATTCCACGAAGCATTTTTTCCTGATATTGTACTTCATTTCCAATGTCTATTGACAATGACTTTAGAGCATGAATTTTATCTTGTAAATGATCTGTCATTCTTTCATTTTCATCTTCCAAACCATTGTGACTCGATGTTGTGGGTACTGGTTCATAGGCATAACCTGTTATAAAAACCAAATGTATATTGGACTAAGAGAACTATAATCTATTTACGTGAAAGTAATACTTTTACATTGGTTAACTTACTTGAATGTGACCTACGCATTTTATTCTCAATTTTGATGGTTGATTTAGACACTTCTATAACCAAAATGATAATCGAATTATACATTAGAAGTATAAAAAAGCATTAGCATTTTATAGTGCAAATTAGTGTATAATTAACATTTTATCTGTTAATGTTGACTTCTCTAAAATATTCATATTATATTTTTTTTACTTTAATGTAACTCTGCAATACGGTTCAACAATTTTGTAAGATTTGAGAAAACTTAAAATAAACTCAAAAATAAAACATACTACCTACAATATTTTGTAAATCATTGATATAATTTATTATAGAACAATTTATTTGTATGTATATAGATTATATCAAAACATATAACAACAAACCGTGCAAAAAGAACTGTCAATGAAGCAATCGAATAGACACGAAGATTAGTATACGTCACGTTACGTTATGATGTCTAGTCAGGATGGTCAACCTTCTTTCAAAATGTCTAAGGAGTATTAAAATATGATCTAGCGGTGATGAACTAGAACTATACTTTTCTAACTTGAGCATTTTACCATAGATGGCGTTAGCATTCTTCTTACAGCTTTGTTTATTCTTTATTAAGAAAATTGTCGAATTAGTTTAAATTTATATTTGAAAGGTTACAAGTTTCTGGAAATGTATATTATGCTTAATATAATGTAAAACTGTTTATATATAGAAAAAAATAGAATATATCAGTAGGTACTCGTAGTGTCGATGCACAAAAATTGGTAGCTTCATCTTGTGGAGGGAATGGGAACTATTTGAATGCAGTTTTAAGAATAGTTTAAGTTGTTTATCGAGAGATGGCAATACCATCCATTTTTTTGCAAATCGATTATCCTAATCAAAGGATTAATCTACTATTTATTAAGTATGCGCGATTGTTTTAAAAATTAATTCCGATATATGAATGCTACGAAATAAGAACTGCCAGCGACTCAAAGTTATTTTAACTTTATAATGGGTAATCGATCCAAAGAGTAAAATTTTATTTAAACGACGTAAATGTATCTACATACACATATAATCGTATTAAAATGAAACGATGCGTGTTTAATAAGTAATGGTTCATTGAATTGACAAACAATTATAAAACTTAAGTAATTTCATTCAATTTTGAGACTTGATCATTTTTCTCTCACGCGGCACAAATCCGTGTTACCGTGTAGACATTGAATTTTTAAAGATATTTATATCAGCAACTTGTAAATAGAATTGATCACAGACTAAAGACTTTACATAAGGAGGTTAAAATTTTAGTTGCGAATTATATTTTTTTACATCGATTCTTCGTAGATTATAATATAATACAATCATTTTCGGTTGTTTCTCCTCGAGTTTATTATCAGTTACAATATGTTAAATATAAAGGCACAAACAATGAAAAGTAGTCCTCTACTTCCTAGATCCCTACGATTCTATTACTTGATTCAGTGCTACCTTTGATATATAATCGCCACTTAACATTAATATAGAATCTTAACGATAGGAATACTCATTACAACGATGTCCGTTAACCTAAATCTTTGATGTTGAACTTAAATACGCTCATTATTTCTAGATATTCACAACCCTATAAGAAAACGTTCAACGTTAAAACTCTTCTTACATATTCCAATTCCTAATACGAAGGTGATACGCATAAACGAGGAATGAAAAAGAATTACATTTCTGTGCTCTATTATGTATAAACTGTACCCTGAAAAAATTTCAACAAGTATTAAACTTAGTCACTTTCCCTCGTATGCCCTTCAATATTTTGTATCATAATTCACAGATACTATATTTATACTTTCACGTCTATAACATTTCTACTTCAACATCGAACGACGATCGATAAGTTCTAAGAATGTTCCTCGTATATAAATTCAACATTAATTGCGAGAATTGCGAACCTCGCGTTTGTGCACCATGTAATTATTACACGTATTGTATTATGTCTTTCTATATATATATATATATATATATATATATATCAGTACACAATTATTCTACTGACAGTTTGATCCCCAGGGTTTAATGGAAATTAGGCCTGAAATTCGAATACATTAATGTAAATGTAAGTAAAAATTTCTGCGATAAGAAATTCGGATTGTTAATGATTCACTTTGGAATGTTCAATGTCACAGGATGTTGGAAGACATTACTTGATTCTTGCACTGTGACTTTTTTCCTATATATGAAATTTTTTGTACTTTCACACAGTTTCTAGAGTTAAGAATCAAATTTTGAATGTGTCTGTATGATCATAGAAGTTTCATATTCATGACATTATATAAAATCTATCAACAATGAAGAAGGGTTCATTTTCACTTTGATAGCACCTAGAAAGAAGTTTCATAGTTTATACAAATCCCTTCTCTCATCCTACATCATGAAACAAAGCGTTTCGTACGAATCCTTTCTATGCACTAACTTTACAAAACGACACCTTCAAACTTCTCTCGAATAATTGTATACAAAGTTGAGCAGTTAAATGGATATCTTAAATTAAACGCTTGTGCCGGGGCTAATAAATCGTTAGGCAAGATCTTGATCATTTATCCAGTAGTTAACACCTTAAAATATTGTAATCGACGATAAATACTAAAACACGTTAGCAATAAATATAGGAAACACGGGACGCCGATTGTATTATTGCTTAGTCATGATACGATTATGATTCAAACTATCTGCTAGCATGTTAAATACCTATGAGAGTCTTCCGGTGTTTGTAAATTATTTAGCAGAATATTTTGAAGAGTTTAGGGAAACGTTTGACGAATGAATTCTTCGGGATGGAGCCGGACTTACTGGTGCTGAAGGAGAGGGTCCAGTAGGCGTTGTCGGTTTGGACCCTCTCCTACTCCGTCTCATCGACGAGTAGGGACTTGTTCCTCTATTTACGCGTTCGTGTGCATAAAGTACTACGCCGATATCTCGATTACCCGCTTCCAACGCAATTTTTAAAGCGGAACTACCGTCTACATCGACGATCGATGGATCACAGTCTGGGTGCGCGAGTAACAATCGTACAATGTCCGTATGTCCGTGTTCCGCAGCGCACATTAAAGCTGTACTGCCATCTTCGTCTTGAATGTTAACTGCCGCTCCAGCGTCTAAGAGCAGTTGAGTCATGTCTTTGCGACCATGCGATACTGCCAACATCAAGGCAGTCTGACCATGCTGAAAAGAAATGTAAATTTTAAATAGATCGTTACGAAAATTAACGTAACGAAATTTAAAGAATCGTCGTTGTCGTACGAAATGCTCACCACTTTCGCTCGAATATTAACATCGGCAAGTTGGAATAACCTGTTTGCCACCGAAGCATGGGTGGAATTTCTAACTTCTGCAAGAGCCGCCAACATCACAGCCGTGTACCCAGCCACATTCGCTTTATTGATGTCGCAAACTTTAGAGTCTAGAAGTATGGATACTACGTCAAAATTTCCATGCGAAACGGCATAGTGCATCGCGGTGTTCCCACTCGAGTCGGTCATGTTGACAATGTACTGCAACAAGGAACTGGAACATTCTTCGAAACAATCTAGATAATCCTCTACTTCTAAGGGATTGGCGTTTACTGTGCTAGAGATTTTGAACCACTCTTGTTGGATGATATTAACAGCATTTTTCATCTGATGCGAAATATTCTTGCTGGGTGATTTTTTAAGACTATCGTTTAGAACTTTCATGGCGGCTTGCATCTCCTTGGAAGGTTCGACCTTCTTTCTAGGTTTTTCTTGAATCGGCTGAAACAAAGCAGACTCTGGAAGCTCGTGCTTCTCTTCGTTGTCCGTCTCTTTTTTTGCGCTATATATTTCCTCTGACTTCTCATCCTTCCCCTTTTCCCCGTGCAGTTGTTGGATACTACGGAACAGAAAAAATACGTAAGAATAGTTTCTCGAAACGACGAGAGTAACTAACAATCTTATTATTTTTATCCTCCATTCCCGCGCACATTTGCAACAATTGAACAAAAACGGTGTTTCGAGGAATCAATTACCCTTTCTCAACGAAACGAGCCGACGATATTTCGGTGAGTTCGGTATCGTTAACTAAACGGGTAGCGTGTTGTTGTTGATGCTGCTGCAGCATCGATCTGTCGAGATCGGATACACGGTTTACTCGTTCACCATACCGAATTCGGAATAATTTTAAGGACACTTTCTCTGTCACTGACCTCTGAGGTGTTATTTACAATCTGACCTTTACGCGCACCTTGAAAACACTTATGACGCATCCAACGGACAACCATGGAGTCGAAAAAATCAACAATCCCCCCCACCCCCGGCGTGCGTTTAATGTCGCTAAGCATGTGATACATTGATCGAAGCGAATATCTTACCGAACTACCCCCAACGTTCACTTTCCACCCCGACGAGATAGATGGCGCGCGCCATATTTTCTCATATTCGTATCAACCAATGAAAATTATTTTCCGATAACCGATACCGTCGTGTAATTCCCTTCGGGCGTTAATAAATTCTAGAAATCTCGGAACACATGCTCAACGGGAAACGTAGTTCGTTTAAAATGTACAAAGCCGGATGCAAACATCAACGACACTCGGATACCTTCGGTGATACTTGCCGACACGGAAATATTTCGCGACACCGCAATTAAGAAATACTACTAACCGGTTACTGTTGTCATAGTGGTCCTTGTTATCGGAGTCGTATCTTATCACACCACCGGCCGGTATTTTCGTATAGGTGTCCTGCCTTTTGAACTGCCTCCTGTGCTCCAACACGTTGTTCAACGGTATATGGGACGGCCTCGGTATCCTCGAGACGAGATTCGTGTTCTGATGATTCATGTTGTTCTCCGCGTTGTTCACGATCTGCTTCGCTAGATTCTTGATGGTCTCCTTGCAATTGTCGCAGTAATTCGCCGCGCACGAGATCGAGATGTGAGGTTTCACCGATTCGCCCACAGACACGTCTTGATACTTCTTCTTCACCGGTGAAGTACCAAACTCCCTCTTCTTGGGCGCCAGGCCAGAGGTATCGGTGCTCTTGACGTTGGTCCTGACGAGATCGTCGACCATAACGCTTACCGATTTGGTGGTCTTTCTGTTCGCGTTGTCACCGTAATTGAACGAACGACTCCTCGAGTTCATCGAATGCAGGGACAACGGTTGGTTGGACAACGGATCGGGACCGACGGCGATGGTTCTCGTACCGGGACCGATTCTCACTTGTATCCCGACTTCGGTTACCTTGGGTTTGGCCGTTACACCGGCGTTCGTTCTCAATTTGAACGGTTCGGCCGCTTGGGTGTGCTGGTCCTTCTTCTCGACGATTTTCGGTGGTTCCGGGGTGCACTGAGTGCCCCTGGAGGCTGTGTCTTTGATCAAGGTGCTCTTGTAAATCCGTAGTGCGTCGTCCACGATGATCGCTACGTCCTCCTTGGTGAGAACGTCCTTCATGGTCAAACCGGTCACTGTCCCGTACGATCGTTTCCTGATCTCGGTTTTCGGCACGGGTGCAATGTCCTCGCCGACGAAACGACTCCTGACGAGGTTCTTCGTTCTGTCCCGGGTGTTGGTAGCCGCGTCGCGATAGGTTCTCGCGTCACGGGACAGTTTCGGTACGGTCGGCGGTATCGATTCCACCTGAAGTGGGCTCCGTCTCAAACGATCCCACATCTTCGATTCCGGCGTGATCTCCTCGTACATCAGTTGGCTACGGGTCAAGGTCGTCTTCCAACTGTCACGGGAATCGCTCGAGCCGAGTTTCTCGATGCTCGACGACGAGGAGGTCGTCCTCTCGTCCGACAACGACGCGCTACGGTCTCCTATTTCAGGTACGATTTCTTCGATCTGCAATCGACTCCTCTGCAGGGATCGTTTTATCGGGGTGCTCGTTATCATGCCGATATCTCGTGTTCGGACCTGATCACGTGAGAACAGTTAGAATACAATCGTCGTGCATTGTCTCTTGTTCTCGCGTTAGCTACTCATTGTACTATCGTTATCGAGGGAACGCGCTGTTACGTTAAAGCGACGCTACCCGAGCGATTCTTTCCCGCGGTGGTTTCTCTACCTTTTCTTTCATTTTTTCAACGACGCGCTTCGAAGTTTTCCGATTCTAACCGTATTATCGGATCTCTGGTAAAGAAAGTGTCTTCTCGAGAATTTCGATTCGTTTCTGAATCTCTGTATACTCGATATACCGGGTGATTAGTCTCGATCAACGTACGACGAAGAGACGAGTCGAAGTAACGAGTCCAAGTAACGAGTCGAAGACGCCAGAGGCGCCATTACGATACGAAACGGTGGAGTGTTTGAAGAAGTGGATTTCGTAAACCGCGGGCACGTAACATCGAGGAGTCCGATTTAATCTCGTCCGCGAGCCATTATCTTTCTTATCGCGTACAATTACGCACAACCGCGGCGTTGTTAAAGTGTTTACAAACAATTAGCTGAATCATAAATCGAGATAGGAATTGCGGTGGTTGTTCGATTTTGTAACGAGCGCAACGAGTTCATATACGCGATTCGCGGCGGTGTTTCAAAGTGGCCGGATGTAATTCCGATCCAGATCGTTGCTGCGTTATCCGGATATCGCGTACCTTATTTAATTGTTCAACGATGATAATTATTTACATCGCTTAACGAGCCCGCGTCCGCGTTTCACCGCGTTTAAAGCGCGTTAAAGGGAAGAGGTTCGTCGGTATTTACGAGCGAAATTCCGTGTCACTGTCATCGATCAAGGTTACTCGAAACGATACCATTAACGGGGTTCGACCATACGTTTTTAAACGAGTTAGCGACACCGAGCATCTCGCGCCGCGTGTCATCGTTACGTTCAACTTTCACGAGGAAAAAACGCATCTTCCTTTCCAGATCTTCCCACCGGAGCGTATTTCGACGGTTATCCGACAAACGGTCTGCGTGTACGATCTTAATTGCGTGCCGCTACGCGTTACACATGTGAGAACGCGGCTTAAGGCCACGTTGCATCGAAGCCACGATCGAGAGAGAGAAAGAAAGAGAAAGAGAGTGAGAAACCACCCGGTAAACCTAAGACGAAAAGACTTTCTCACCTGGCCGATGATAATTCACCGACTTCGTTGTTAATTAAAGCTCAAGATTGTTCCCTGGCTGGTACCCCGTGCGGGTATGCAAATTTTTCGCGGTTCGTTGGAACGCTTGGGCATTCCCAAGCGGTTTCGCGAGTTTCTCCCGCGTAACAAAGCAGATCAAATACACCGATAAATTGGTGCAACGGAAGCGACCATCCGACCGTATATGTATCTCTCGGAAAGTTCGCGTGTTCCAAGAGAGGATCACGAAGTAATATATTTATTGTTTAATTTCACCCGTTGAAATGGTCCTCGATTGTACTCGATAGTTACTTTTTACGATTAGATACTTTCGTTGGATGTTTAGAAGTGTTCCAAGAGGGGACAACGAAGTAATATATTTATGTTTAATTTCACCTGTTGAAATGGTCCTCGATTGTACTCGATAGTTATTTTCTTACGATTAGATACTTTCGTTGTACGTTTAGAAGTGTTCCAAAAGGGGACAACGAAGTAATATATTTATCGTTTAATTTCACCCGTTGAAATGGTCCTCGGTTGTACTCAATAGTTACTTTTTTACGATTGGATACTTTCGTTGGATGTTTAGATCGGGGAATTGTCCGCGAGATTTGTTTTTTCATCGAAACGAAACCGGATAACGCGGTTTTCTAAATCCACGCGTTACACGTTTCCCGTCGGCTCGAATTATCGAGATGTTGGGAAAGGTGGTGGTAATCCGTTGACGAAACGTTTAGAGAGTACGGCCGGTGAGGAAGAACTTTCATAATATCGAGGGTGGTTGAGTTGTCTCGTAGTAACGAAAGATGTACCGAACGATCGATACCGAGAAACTTTCCCCAAGTTATTCCCGAACTGTATTTATGTTTTATTTATGTTCGCGAAGTATCTGGCGGGTACGATGGGAAACGAAGAACCTCCATAAATTGGGGTTGCGTTTGCCTGCAGTATCGAAAGACCTTTCTCGATCGAGGGAAGCGGGAACTTTTTCCGCGGGCTTTTCCTCCGACTGTATTTATATTTTATTCGTGTCATCTACGCGTGTTTCGGGCCACTTCCGTTGCTCCACGACCGGCTTAAAATTCACGAAGCAAACCAGAGCGAACTCTCACTTCCGTAGGGACCAGTGCACGACAGGTTCTTCGACGACGCGATTCGCTTTGACAATTGGCACCGTCCTACGTTCGAACGAACTGCGAAAATGTTGATGCACGCGGTAATCCAGGGTCACGGTGACGCGGAAACTTTCCAATTGGGATTCGATGGTAAGAAGTAAATAGATAATTCGATGGAAATTTCCGTGTTACGGAACCGATCGCCGCGTCTCGCGATCCGGTTCTTGGTAACCTGGGTTGAGCGAGAAACTTTCAAAGTGGGGGTTCGTACAATCGAAAATAAAAAGTCGATAGAAATTTCCGCGGGGCATCCAAGCTTCACGGGTTCTCCATTGCACGTAGAAACATTGGTGCGTGACATTTGGTAACTCGGGGATGATAGAGACTCGAGTATCGAATTTTGAAATGTACTACTTGGGAAAGAAGATAATTTGTATATTATTGGAGAGGAGCACACGATGAGGGATATGTGGTAAATTAGAGGCAAAGGAGACACGAGTGTCAAACTTTAAAATATACTATTCAAAGAAGAAGATAATTTCTGTATTATTGGATAGGAGTACACGATAAAGGACACGTAGTAAATTAGAGGCAAAGGAGACACGAGTATCAAACTGTAAAACATACTACTCAAAGAGGAAGATAATTTCTGCATTACTATAATAGATGTGACTACATAATCATGGTAATCTAGAGGTAAAGAAGACCCAGGCATCGAACTCTATAATATACTATTCAAAAGGAAAGATAATTTTTGCATTACTAGATATGAGAACACGACGAAAGGTACATGGTAAATTAGAGGTAAAGAAGACCTAGGCATCGACGTCTAAAACATACTATTCAAAAAGAAAGATAATTTCTGTATCACCAGATAGGACTACACGATGAGGTGCTAACTTAGAAGTAAAAAATACACGGGCATCGAACTCTAAAACATACTATTCAAAAAAGAAAGATAATTTCTGTGTTACTAGATAGGAGAACACGACGAGGGGCACGTGGTAACCTAGAGGTAAAGAAGACCCAGGCAACGACCTCTAAAACATACTATTCAAAAAAGAAAGATAATTTCTGCGTTACTAGATAGGACTACGCGATGAGCTACTAACTTAGAAATAAAAAATACACGGGCATTGAACTCCAAAATGTATTATTCAAAAAAGAAAGATAATTTCTGCATTATTAGATAGGACTACACGATGAGATACTAACTTAGAAGTAAAAGATACACGGGCATCGAACTCTACAACATACTATTCAAAAAACAAAGATAACTTCTGCATTACTAAATAGAACTACGCGATGCGGGTCACGTGTTAAACCTAGAGGCAAAGAAACCACGGGCATCGGACGCCACTGAAAACGCGCTTCAATTCGAAAAAGATGAGAAATTTCCACCGTTCTCGCGGAGTTACCTGCTGGTGCGAGACGCCGACGTCCCGTGTCATGACGCCGCACATCGTTCCCATGTCCCTGGTCGGCGTCGGGGCCGTCACCATCGCGTTCTTCAGATAACGCAGCGACGCCCGCTGTTCCGAGAACGACTGACTCCTGTACCTGTGCAACGCGTCCTCGCGAGAATTCGTTTTGCTCAGCTCGTCCACTTGTCGCAGGAGGCTCCGTTTCTCCTCTTTCAGCACCGACACCTGCACCTGCACCGCAACACGTCCACGTGAAAGTATGTAGAAAAAGAAACACCGATAATTAGAGACCTAGCGCCGCCGACAACGACGACGATGATGATCATTTCGCGCGGATTCAGATAAGACGCGCACCCGTCGGCGATTAATTTTCGCCGCTGATCCATCGACACGATACCACTCGAACGCGACATTGTTGCGATCCGCTTCGCGAAAATGTTCCTCGAACGAATACCGATCGAACGATACCACGATCCCGTGGACTGACATTTCGATCAGGGTTCGGCAATAATAATTGCGCATTCAGTTTTACGATCGATCGAATACGGATATGGAGATTAGCTTTTATATAGTCTGCTGTATTACTTTATATAGTTTATTAAGATTTCGTATTAGGGATCGTTTCTCGATTCGATGTGAAACGATAGAGATGTATATACGTGCACGTGTTGGGGGATCGAGAACAGTGTAATAGAGGTACTTGTGTTTTTTCCGGTATAGGGGTTTGAGAAGTTTAAAGAGTGTGGAAAGTTATTTAATCAAATTTCTCGAAACGTGATCCGTGGACTGGTATTCTGTTTTTTTATAGATTCGATCTCGTGAAATTGTTCACGCTCGGAACAATATTCCGTTTTTCCAGATGATCATCGTACTTGATTACGGTACAATTTACTGCATATTTGTTCATTACCCGTATAAATTAATATTCGAAACCACTCGTGTTGTTTTTCGTTTTCGAACGAAACTCTAGCGTTACGCACTTCGAAATCGATTAAAAAATTTTCATATCACCGAAAACAATATATCGAAAAAGTATCTTTCATTAGGGACGAGCACTCTCGAGAAGAGAGTTTCCGCTTTAAAAATATTCCCTCGTACGTTCAATCGGGTATCCCGTTTTTCCACGGGGATTGTTTTTCGTTCCATTTTCCACACCGCGAATAAACAAAATTGTACCGTTACGCGCTCCCGCAAGATATCGATACGCAAATATCCGAATTAAACGCGATTTAAAAATTTCCATATTTTCGAACCCGACGCGCTCGTACACTTTAAAGAGTACCTTTCGTTAAAAACAAGCACCCTCGTGAAAAGCTTCCTCCGCTTTAATAAATTCCCTCCTACGTTCATTCGGTCACTGTTTAACCCTGGTGACAGGAAATCGAGGATATCTCGTTCTTCTATTTTAAATCGATTAAAAAATCTTCACATTGTCCCTACACACGCCCTCGAAAAACGTTTCCTCCACCCTAATAAATTCCCTCCTACGTTAACCTCAAAATCCACAATCACCCTTTAACCCTATATCTCGCTCTATTTAAAATCAATTAAAAAATCTTCCCATTATCCCTACACACGCCCTCGAAAATCATTTCCTCCACCCTAATATAATTCCCTCCTACGTTAACCTCAGAATCCACAATCACCCTTTAATCCTGGTATCTCTGAATCGAGGATATCTCTTTCTATTTAAAATCCATTAAAAAATCTCCGCATAAAATTCCCCGATAAAATTCCCTCCTACGTTCACCTGAGAATCCACGTTGTCTCTCGTTTATCCCCAGGGGGAATTGTTTCACCTTTCACTTTCCGCACCGCAAATAAACAAAACCGTAGCGTCGTTCACTCCCACGAGATATTCGTACGCAAATATCCGAGTTAAAATCAATGAAAAAAATTTCCATATTATCCACATATATACGTACACGTATTCAACTACAAAAAAAAAGCTTCCTCCGTGTGAATAAATTCCCCTCGTAGGTTTACTCGGGTACCGGTTTAACCCCGGTATCTCAGAACACGGGGTATCTCTGCTTTTCTAGGGGAATTTCAAGTTTGCGCGCCGCGGTCGCGAAGACTCGATTACCACGGCGCCTGGGTAATTGCGTTACCAACGCGCGTAATTACGTTTCCCCTTTGGAAGTAACGCAACAGGGGAAGAAGGTTTCACCGTGAGCGAGAATCGTCCGGTACCACGGTGTATGGAGGAACGTTTCTACGCTTAGAGAAACGTTGAACGGATTCGACGCGCGGATTCACCGTGCGCGTTACGTTTACCTGCAGCATGGGAATCGCCTTGACCTGTTCCTCCAGCTCCCTCATTCGTTCCAACGACGCAGCCATTTGCTCCCTGATGTTCTGAAACACATCGCGGGCACGGTTTCAGTCACGCGGCACTCAGCCGTGTTTTCCACGATTTACGCGTTTCGTCGATTTGCGGTACTTGTTGCACCCTCTACCTACCTGTAGCGCACCCGTGCTGAGATTCGAGTTCCCGCTGCCAACGCTCGCGTTGTCGAAATCACCCTGGTGCTCGACCTGCGCGGTGTTCTGGGTCGGTGTGGCCGTGTTCGTTCCATCTGAAGGATTTCCGACACGTGAAAAACTCGTACCGATCGGGATTTTACAACACCGTGTTCGGTGAATATTTCGATCGGTGAAAACTTCCACCGGTGGAAATTACGCGCTCGTGAAACGGATATTCGCGAGGTACAGCAGTTCGAAAAGAGGATTTCCACGTACGGGTGGAGAAACCGGGTAGAGGATTCTTTTTTTCCGAATTTTTCATAGATTCGCGAGATAGTTGCAAGTAAATAGCGCGAGAAAGTTGGGAAACTTTCCGTGGAAGTTTAACCGAAGTAGGTACAGTTCGCGCGATTTACCGAATCACGAAGCGGAAATTTATATCGGTGAGAGGGGAAGCGGGAATTTAGAAAGAGGATTTTATCAAAGGGATGTTTTTGACGGAATTAATATTAATATTGATATTGATATTCTCTCGTCGATGGACGAATATTTCTCGTGGACAAAACACGGAGGACGAGTCGTAAGTAAACATGTTACGTGATGTACAGCGAGGTTTCTTTTCTTTTTTCTTTTTTTTTTTGCTCGCATTTCTCGTCGCAGCGATCAAACGTGCGCGTTTCGACAAAGTGGTAATGAAAAATTGATAAATTTCCGATACGCGGGAAATTTCGTTAGATAAATCGCGTATGTGATAAAATTAATGCTTCTTTCCCGATCTGTAAATAAATTAATATTTCGTTTGGCTAATGAATTTTCGATACGGGAAAAATTCCAATAAATACGCCCGCCCGTATGTTTAACCCTTGATAAAATTAATAACCTTTTCTCCGAATGCGCGAGTAAATGAATATTGCACCGGTCCGGTATACAGGCTTGCGCAAACATACAAATACAAAGGGGTGGAACGGTTGGAACCTCAGCTCGGTGTACAAATGAATATTTATACAACGGGGAAGTACTTTGTCGCGGTGATACATCTTTTCCATAACGAAATTGGCGCGGATCGATGCAAGTGTTTGCCCACGGAATTAATATTGTTCGTTTAACACGTAAACAAATATTCCAAGCTGAAGAAATATTTAGTTAGGATAATGAAATTTCTTAACGTTCGAGGAAAAGTCGACGAATATATTAACGGGTCGTCGTCGCGTTTCACTCCGCGAAAAAGAAAAAAAAGTATCGATGCAACGTTTAATACCGTTAGTGGACGTTTTCGGGCAATTTATCGCGACGTGAAAAATGGTCGAGGATTAAAAAAAAAAAAGAAAAAAAAAAGTCGTACAGCCTGAGTAATTCTTAATTACCGGTTACACCTACATTTCACGTGTTTCCTCGCGAAGGTACAACGTAATTAATTAATCCGCAGACCGTGTAATGTAAAATTTACGTTCGCGGTAATTAACGTTAATATACAAAGGACAGAGTAGACTCGGTAATGGGAAGATATGAATGTATAATAATCGAGGGTTAGGCCTTCCGTGCGTCGTTTTGCACGCATCGCAAAAGTCGCTTCGGACGATTATTTTTATCGGTGAAAAGTTTGCCTCGATGCACGGTTCTGCACCCGCGTCGAGTATTAAAACTGACAGATTTTATAAAATGCGAGAGGTCGTTAATTTTTTAATTAACTCGCCGACCAGCTTTGAATTTCGAATTTGTATAAACATCTGGGCGTGGCTCGATCGATACGAACATCGACCGAAACTTGTCAATATTTACTTATTAGTCAATATTAACAACTTCCATCGAACTTGTAATTGATATCGGTTATTAACTACTATTAGATTCTTAGTCAATAACAAGAGCAACCGGAACTCGGTTCCAAACTTACATCGACTGGAACTTGGCTCAGAATCTCGATCAATATCGTCTGGTATAGTACTCAAAATCCAATACAAACGGTAGACTTACACAATCAATTGTAAATCAACCGTAGCTGGAATCGTAATAAATATCGATTAAGTAACATCGACCAAGCCTAGAAGATAAAGTACACTGTGACTAGAAATCTAAATCAGTGTCAATCAGAACCGAGTTCGTTACTATCGATACAAACTAGCGTTTCACGATCACGATCACCGATGGATACAGTCTACCGATCGAGATCGTCACGACCCGAGCCTAAATTCAAAATTCACACCGGTCCAAACCAACCATACACTCACAATCCCTGTAATCGACCAAAACCGACCTCGTGATTAACATCGACACCGAAACGTACAATCTTCATCGTCGTGAAACATAATTCGACTCGAAATGTAAATCAACGTCGTGCAGGGACCTCGTAATTAATATCAACATCGAGTTGGCTTCCCCACTTGGTATCTAAATTAACGTGAAATTACGATTAAACGTTGGATCCGAATCGAACGTTAAATATTGTATCATATCACGTGTGATCCGAATCGAACGTGAACTACATAATTTCACGTGGTATCCGAATCATCCGCGAAACGTATCGCTTCGCTCGGAATTCGAGTCAAACGTCTAAGTAGAATTTCGCTCGGAATCTGAATCAATGTCAACCGGTATCTAACGCGTAATTAAATATCGACGTGGATCGGTTAGGTACTTCCTCCTTCTCCGTGAGGCAACCCCTGGGAACAATGGCTCCTAACGAGTCGTCGTACGCGCGCGTTACGCAACCGGCGTTCACCTGCGGCCGGTTCAATTTTTTTTTTCATCGATTCTTGCGTAAGGGGCCGCGACGCGTTACGGCATTAAAACGCTCGGTCGTTCTGCTCGCGAGACAATAAAGAAACGCGCCAGACGTCGCGGCATTTCGAATCCATTCGACGATATCGTGACACGGGACCGTGGGCTCGGTGTATAGTAATGCCGAAGGATTTCCCGCACGAGAACAACGTGTCACGCGTTACTGCGAACAGACTTCATCCATCGTGGACCACTTTTACATCTAGTGTACAGACTGATCGGACGTGAATTCGTTCGAATTTTTAAGTCTTCCGTGGACGAGACTTGTATAGATTCGATGTGTTTACTTCGACACGGTTTGGTCGCGAATACCACTGTTGTCTGTTATAGATTGCTCGATCATTTTTTCGTTCATAAGAAATGAATTGGATTCGTTGATTTTTCTAAAGATGGTACTGTACTGTTTGATGAACTTGTGTGAAGTTTTATGTAGATTTGTAGATTCGTATATTTACAGTTGTTGAAACGTTCAAGTGTCATTGTATTTTTTTACAATGGAAGAAACGATCAAATTTATCGAATAATTTAGTAGTTGGGGTATTTGATACGCGAAGGTGTATTTTATTGTGGATAAGGTAGCAATGTTGAGTATTGTTGAGAATACCACTGTTGTCTGTTATAGGTTGCTCGATCAGTTTGTTCATAAGAAATGAATTGGGTTCGTCGTTTTATTTTTCTAAAGATGGTACTGTACTGTTTGATGAACTTGTGTGAAGTTTTATGTAGATTTGTAGATTCGTATATTTACAGTTGTTGAAACGTTCAAGTGTCATTGTATTTTTGTACAATGGAGGAAACGATCAAATTTATCGAATAACTTAGTAGTTAGGGTATTTGATACGCGAAGGTGTATTTTATTGTGGATAAGGTAGCAATGTTGAGTAAATGATTGGTTTCTTGTTCAAATTGTGTTGGATTTGCATACATAGACTTTTAAATGAATTTATGTTTGCACGATTAAATTCGTTGAATACTTTTACGAGATAATTTTGCGTGGAGAATAACGACGAGTGGGTATAGTCACTTATGATGGGTGATTGTAGTCACCGTTAGTAACGGAACGGTTAATTTTATCGATTCATTTGCATACCTCGCAATTCCTTTTTCTATTTTTCGCTTCGTATGTGTGTGTGTTTAGTATCGATTGTGGTTGCAGTCGGTTCGACGCGATGACTGGGTGTAAACAAATGCGTGTGATCGATGAAAGGACTGGACAGGACCGAACAGGACAGAAAAGAGACGTTATTTCCAGGTGTGACTTTCGTAAGCGTTTCTTTATTTCTATTGCAAGGACGAGAATCCCTTCTGTTGTTAACTCTCGGGTATTTAAAGATTCTATTGCCCCGGCCATGGGAAATACCGTGTCAAGGAGAGGAAAGACATTGGGAAAAACAATGATTCCGTTTCGCACGGGGGAATCCGTTATCCTCGTGGACGTTACAATATTTTCAAAGTTATTAACGTCGTTAAATCGGGTGTCACGAAGCCAGACCTAACTCAAAGAAGATATTCAATCCTTGCACGAAGGGGTTAATAAGATCCCCGAGGTGGTAGCCAAGGCTCGACGAAGAGATGGAGCGATTAGACTAGCGCCTAACTAACTGCGTCATCTGATACTGCTTAAAGCAGATACACGAAGATTATGGAACGATAGTGAGGACCAATGGTCGAAATAAGGTCCAGAGATCTTGTTTAGCTTGTTCAGCTGTACGTTGTATCGTTTTCTCGGTCGTAAATAAAAAAATTTAGCCGTGCGTTTACAGGGCTTTACTTACCAAACGAAGATTACGGAAGGATGACGAAGATCGACGGTCGAAACAAGGCCCAAGGGACTTTACGTAATTTGTTCAGGGCTGTGTCACTTTCTTGGTCATGATTAAACAATTACGCTGTATTTACAAGGGCACTTTACTAAATAAAGATTATGGAAGGATGACGGGGATCGATTGTCGAAACAAGGCCCAAAGGGCTTTACGTAATTTGTTCAGGGCTGTATTACTTTCTCGGTCATGATTAAACAATTACGCTGTCTTTACAAGGGCACTGTTTATTAAATGAAGAGTATGGAAGGATAATGAGAATAGACGGTAGAAATAAGGCCCAAGGGACTTTACTTTACGTAACGTAAAGTAACACGTAATTTGTTCAGAGCTGTATTACTTTCTCAATCATAATTAAACAATTACGCTGCCTTTGTGTATCAAATGAAGATTATGGAGGGACGACGAGAACCAACAATCGAAATAAGGCCCAAGGGAGTTCACTTTACGTAACGTAAAGTAACACGTAATTTGTTCAGAGCTGTATTACTTTCTCAATCATAATTAAACAATTACGCTATCTTTACAAGGGTCCTGTGTACTAAATGAAGATTACGAAGGGACGACGAGGACCAACGATCGAAATAAGGCCCAAACGAGTTCACTTTACGTAACGTAAAGTAACACGTAATTTGTTCAGCGCTGTATCGCTTTCTCGGTCATAATTAAAAAATTACGCGCGATTCGCTCGCGAGTGGCTCGCGATTACCGCGTCCTTAAATGGGCCCTACACGGTCCTCTCGCGGACCGTGACAACGCGAACGCGCACGACCGTCGCGCGAATAATGGCGCGTAATCGTTACGTTGCGCTTTATATGGAAGAAAACACGCGGATTTCACCGCGCGTTCTCCGCGCATGTGGATTAGAAGCGTATTCTCGCGATAAAAAAAGCGAGCCAACGATGTCGGTCGTGAAAGTCAAGTTAAGAGGAGCGACCAGCCGCTCTTGAGCCTATTCCTTTATATATATATATATATGTATTTCTTTTTTCTTCTCTCTTCGTTTCTTTTTTCTTTCTTTCCTTTTCTTTTTTCCCCGATTCGAGGGAATTAATCGTCGACGATACGCGATCTGAAACGAGCGATTTCTTGCGAATTCACCGCGGTGAGATGTTTCCGATTCGCCATAGAACTCGCCGATCCCCGTGCATTCCGATACGATCTAATTCGAGGCGAATTTCACAATTAAACCGAGAGCTTAAGTACCCACGGATTCGTAGGACGATCTCGATCGAATTTCTTCGGCTTTCTATTGTTTCGCGTATTTACGTCCGTCTAGCCGTCGTGATATGTAAATTGTGAAATTGTATAGCTGTCAGCGGCTCGGTACACCGAGTGGAATAACGGTTAGAAACAATGCTTTCGTTCTTGTTAAATGTCAGCTCCTTTTTCATTATTATTTCTCGGAACGATTTCATACGAATAAAGTTCTCGTTTAACTCGGAAATTGTAATTGGTTAATATCGTACGGTCGACTTTCGCGTTTTCAATTTTATTCTAAAAAAAAAAAGAGAAGAAAAAAAACCGTAGAATTGTTGTGAAATTTCATCGTCGACGGTATATCGTCTATCGAAGCAATAAACGTTGCTCGCATATTCGCATTTGATGGAAAAAAGTTCAAATTCTTCGAAACGAATCAAACATCGAAAAACGGAAACTACGATTTATACCAAACGCGAAAATACTTGAAAAAAAAAGAAATTAATACTTTATTGCCCCATACGCATCGAGTGCGCATCGATCGGGAATTATCGATAGAAAAAACAAAAAAAAACAGAATCCTGTGGAATACTTTCGAAAAGAGTTGGAAAAATTTGCGCACTCGAGGCTCGCGATACAACAAAGTATCCGAACGGCTATCTTCGTGCAATAAAAAATAAAATTACCAAATTCTGACACACGCACGTAATCAGTTTACTCTTCGCGATACGCGAATGACGAAATCGTACAGTCTCCGAGTTGCGACGACTCGTGCTCACGATCTTGCAAAACTGACTAAAAATACGTCGCCGTCATTTTACAATATTAGATATATGACGCCACTGTTTATAATTTTCCCTCCGACTGTATCCTAGACTCGAATCAACGACGTACGTTCTTCTCCGATCGTATTGTGTACACTTTGTATATTTACAAATTCCAGTGTCGCGCGAAATTTCCTCTAACGGAGCCAAACACTCGGTATCGCTTCGAAATAAATTTCCATTGATAATTAATCCCAAGGAAAATGAAAATCCAGAATTTTCCTCTTGCAAAATCTCTTGCTAGCTTCTCAAAGAGCAAGTTTATTTTTATTCATTACAATATTCTCGATTATCGACTCGAAGTTTAACTCTCCGGTTCTCCCAATTTCTTTACATATTTTTCAATTCTTGCGTTCGATAACGACCGATAACCGAGACAGCGGACACCGAATTAAAATTACGAAAAATACAAAGACGAGAAAAATGTATCCCGAGTTAGCGCGTTCAAAATTATCCCACTCGGCTATTTTAAAACACAATGGAAGAATTCTTGACGAGGTAGCAATAAAGATACACTGTAATTGCGAACGAAGAAAAAGAAGAGAGTTCCGCGCGAAATTGTACAAAGTTCGTCGGTTCGGGACAGAACCGGTTATCGATTCACGACGTTTCTATTTTGCAAAGCACCCCTCGGATCCCTTTTCCGTTTCTACGAGGGGAAACGCGCGCACTGCGTCGAATTCTAGGGTTAAATTCGTACGAACGCGTCGCGACGCGCGCCGACCAGTATCGCGCGCGGCGACGATAATGTATTCGGCTTGTTTGGTCTCCGATAAAGAAATATCTTTTAATTACGTGGGTTGCTCGAAATCACGCTACCGTGCCGACGCGAGGTCCGAGCTGACAGCAGAATCCGGATCGTAGGTAATAGATTACACGCGACGATATGCAAACGCCACCGTTGCGGCCGCGGGACGATAATTTACGCAAAAACATGACCCTGTGTGAAAAATCGAGTGACGCAAGAGAGTTCGTTATCGTTCTTGTTTTCCAGATACGCTCGTACAAATACACAACGCGTTCCGCGACTATCTGCGGTTAAAAGTCTAGCCTCCTCTGCTACGAAAATTCTCACAGTATGTATATACAAAAAAAAAATAAAAAGAAACATAGAAGACTCACGGTATTTCCTCTTCGCTTTCATCTTGCAGAAGGGTATCCTTTTCATGATGAAATTCTTCACCCCCATTTTTCACTCTGCTTCACCGTCGATCGGTTTGCACAATAATAAAAGAAAAAAAAAGAGAGAAAGAAGAGAAGAAGAAACACTTTCACGAGTCAACTGAAAACCATCTTCGTCGCGAGTCTCGTTCACGAGGTCGTTTCTTCGATTTCGTGGATATCGTCGTAGCACCGTACACGATTCATCGATCGATCGACGATCGAGCCATCGTGTTCACGGCACCGTTGCTCGTGGACTGAGTCGTTGTTTTCGTTCGTTGCGTAGACGCGGAGGGGAAAAAAAAGAATAAATAACAGTCTACGCGCGGATAAATCGTCGTGTCCCCGGTATACACGTTCGAGGGACACGGTCGGCGTACGTACGTCTAACTCGATGACGAACGAGCGTCGTGCGAACCGCGAATGATCACGGCGTCGCGGCGTCCACCGGGGGACGGTTCTTTTTTTTTTATTAGTTTCTTTCTCTTTTTTTTTCCTCTCCCCGTCGGTTTTTCGTGCATTCGCGGCACGATCTGTTTTGCCGCGGCCACTGTTTGCGTTTGACTGTGACGCCGAACTCTGGGCTATAGCCAACCAGGACTCCGGCTACTAGCGATGAGGTGAATGGAGAGGGGAAATGTGCCTCTTCTCCTGTTCTTTGCCCGGTGTTCGTCGATTTCTTAATCGCCCTGGCGAGAGGGAAAAAAAGAAGCTCAACCTCCCCTCTACTTTTGCTTGTTCCTTTCCTAGAGACTCCGTTTCGGTAGCGTTGTTCGGCGTTGATAAGCGAACGGCACCGATAGGTGGGTCTTATCGCGAATCGCGAACCGGAATATCGAATTTTGAATGAACTTGGAATTTTTTTTCTCTCTGGAGAGCATCGAGTGTACTTTTTTTTTTAATTTATTATTGTACGTCGAGGTGAATGGAGAGAGGATCTGTGCCTCTTTTCATGTTCTTTGATCGGTGTTCGTTGATTTCTTAATCTAGCGAGAGAGATTCGCGAGCGGGAATATCGAATTTTGAATAAGTTTGGAATTTTTTTTCTCTTTGGAGAGTATAGAGTATTTTTTTTCTAATTTATCAGTGTCCATCGAGGTGAATTGAGAGAGAATATGTACCTCTTTTCATGTTCTTTGATCGGTGTTCGTCGATTTCTTAATTGTTTTGGCGAGAGAGATTCACGAGCGGGAATATCGAATTTTGAATAAGTTTGGAATTTTTTTTCTCTCTGGGGAGTATCGAGTGTATTTCTTTTTAATTTATTATTGTACGTCGAGGTGAACGGAGAGGGGATCTATGCCTCTTATCTTGTTCTTTGACCGGTATTCACCGATTTCTTAATCGTTTTGGCGAGAGAGATTCGCGAGCGGGAATATCGAATTTTGAATAAGTTTGAAATTTTCTTTTTTCTTTGGAGAGTATCGAGTGTATTATTTTTTTTTAAATTTATCATTGCCCTTCGAGATGACGCGTAAATTTCAGTATTTATTGTTCGCCATCGAGGCGATGATTCACGTTATTTACGAGACCGAAACGTTATCTACACCGCAGTTAGAATTGAACGTGCATTTTTAAGGAGGGCGAATTTCGTGATTAAATCGACCGTCGAGCCTCGTAAATACGATAAACGGTCTTGCGCGTGAATTTCTTTCGTGAACATTTTATTGTTTGCGCGTCGATTATTTACTTGACCGTGGAGCGATTCGGTGTTCACCAGTACGGAGAATATTGTTCCGAAATACGGCTCTCATTATTGCTGAAACGTCCACTGATATTTTTGTCGCATTTGTTGAAAAATACAATCGTCGAGAATCGTTCGTTTCTCTCGTCGGGGTATCTATCGCTGGAAAAATTCATCTTTTTCAAACTCGTTGGATAAATCGTTCGAACGGTTCCATATTTGTATATTTCTGCATTGAAACTCGCGACGATATTCGAAGAATAATATCCAGCACCATTTATACTCGATTTTCTAGTCCCTCGATATTGACTAGAAAAAAAAAGAAAAGAATTCTTCGTAAAATAGACGTTACCTCGTCTTCCCTTAAAGACACAGTTCCAGGGACAGGAACGCCACGGTGAATGTTCCCGTGCGAGACGATCGTCCCGTGGTAAAAAATTAATTAGAAATTCCGACGCATAGGTGTAATCAGTTTTCCATATTTCACGGGACGATTCGAATTGCCCCGTGAGCGTTTCGCTCGTTTCGCGGCCGTGTCGTATATTTCTAGACGTCATGCTGTCACCGCGTAGCTCTTACGGCCGATCGAGCGGCTTTTAAATTTTCGATTTCAGTGCTCGAACGGAGAACAGTCGTCCGCTCGCTCGTTCGTTCGTTCGCTCGCACGCTCGTACGCTCGCACGCTCGCACGCGCGCGCCAGTTGCGCGCCGCTTAGGCTGGCAGGTGCACACGGCCATATGCGACCACCTTGTTCCGACAAGGTTGCACCAAAATGGTTTAGCGTTCCCGATGAAGTCACGTCATACTCTTCCAAATCGAGTTAAAGTGGAGTGCCTCGCGACGCGGCGCTCGAAGTTTTGTTGAAAATCGTTCAACCTCCTCCTCCTCCTCGAGCCGAAACTCTCGACGAGAGTTCCGCGCGTAAACCGCTTTTCGATAGGTTATCGAATCCGTGTATTTTCGGACACAGAATCGCGGTCACGAATCGTGTGTCGCGCTGTTATGACCGCGTTATTTTCGTGCGAGGGTTTTGGCAGAACGCCTTTTTCACCGGTCTGGGCGCGTACACGCTTTCGAAGCGAGCCGATACCGATCGACTGGAAAGGTTTCGTCCAACGTCTCGTCGTTGATCGTGTTTCGCTCGTCCAGATGTTCCTTGAATACGCAAGGATACAGTCACGCGACCGGGGAAAATTAACACCAGAAGTACCAAATGGATCAACTTTAACCGTATCGTACTACTTTTCGAAATGAATTATTATCAGTGTCTCTGCTTGGGATACTCGTGGACAATTATCGAAACTGAGAACTATGTGCTTTTCATCGATCGATTCACGAGCTAGTTTAACTTCGAGGATAACGTACACGGTCCGATGCAAATACGAATACCTTCACCGTCGATGGTTCTAGTTGTTGAGCGAGTCCTTTTCCGTGCTCTTTTTTCGACTTTCTAGACAAGAGCTCGTCGAACTCGCGAGTATCGCGAACGTTTTACGAATTTTGATCACTTTTATCGAATCACTTCGGTTTCGAGGGGTTCGGTACGGGATGTTCAAAGGTGGAACTTGTGCTCGTACGGAGTTACCTGTTGTAGATTATTTCGGGTTCTCGTGACCGGTCTCCGTTCGATTCGATGCACTTTCGCGCGTATTTAGATTGTTCTAGTCGCAGCGGAGAAAGTTATCCATCGTATCTTCCTCGAGACGATGGCCACTTCGCGAAGCAAACCGGAGAGACTCTTCGAGAGCCGATGCAAGACGATTGTTCGGTAACGGTGAGGCAGTTCAGGTTTTGTTGCGCTTATTAAAGTTTCATAGCACATGTGTCCTCCGTGGTCATCGACGTATCGACTGTGTTCGATTTCTGTACCGTGGAGTAACTAACCATCTGCACCGGAGTCTAAGACCGTTTCTTCGTTCTCGCGAGGAACAATTGTGCAAATATGCATGCAAATAGCTAGCTACGCCCCATTGGTATGAATATAAATGGCAATAATTATTCAGCTGGCTTTTTCAGCTTCCGCGAGGTTTAGAAAAACTTCTGGAAACGCGACGAGACTTTTCCATACGTTTTTCCGTGCGTACGGTGTTCGCTTTGATTTGCATAAATGCACTTCTCGATGTAATTGTCCGAGTAAAAAATGTTCGCAAACAATTCGCAAAGATTGTCAACCAAGAAGCAAAGATACCAACTTGGATTATATTGCGGAGAAAATTAACGACGATCTCTCTTCGCGAACCTGAGATTATTTTTGTCAAGTTTATTTTATTTGCCAGAATATATCTATTCACGATCAAAGAGTCGGGTAATTGTTTTCAATTTTAACCAGTCTCGTGCAATTTCAACTGTTACATAGATTCATCGATGAAAGATAAAGAAATATTCGTTGAAACTGTTACAACGTCCATTTAGAAAACTTCACTCGCGCAGAGAACGATGATTTATTTCCCAGCGACTTCAGCCGCAAAGATTCAACGGTGATAACGAAAAAAAATTGAAGAAACTGTTACAATGTCCTAGAAAAATTCACTCGCGCGGAAAGGAGAACAACCATTTATTCTCAGCGATTTCAGCCGCAAAGTGTGACCGAAGATATCGAAAAAATTTTAGAAATGGTTACAGACGTCTATCTAAAAACATTCGCTCGCACGGAAAAGGGGGACGTTCGTTCTTTCCTCGACGATTTCATCCACAAACATTCGAGATAAAAAGAGTTGTAGAAATTGTTGCAATGTTCACGTAAAAAATTCACCCGCGCAGAAGAGGGAATAATCGTTCCTTTCTCGACAATTTTATCTACAACGATTCATCAAAGAAATACAACAAAAGCATTTTTACAAAATTGTAAAAATTGCTACGATTCAAAAAAATTCACTCGCACAGAATAGGGGACGTTCGTTTCCCTCTCGACAATTTTCTCCACAAAGATTCTCCGAAAAAAGATAAAAAAATAATAAAAAGTGATCCAAAAGAATTCACTCGCACAGAAAAGGGGACGTTCGTTCCTTCCTCGACAATTTCCTTCACAAAGATTCTCCGAAAAAAGACAAAAAAATGATAAAAATTGAACCAAAAGAATTCACTCGTACAGAAAAGAGGATGTTCGTTCTCCTCTCGATAATTTCCTCCGCAAAGATTCTCCAAAGAACGGCGAAAAAAAATGATAAAAATTGTTACGATGTCCACGAAAAAAGAAAAAAAAATCACTCGAAGTGGGGAACGAGACAAAGGCTGAAAATTGCGCGAATCGGTGGCCACTTGGTGCGTTGTTTCGCGTTCCGATCCGGTGACGTGCAGATCCGATCGTTGTCGTGAAAATTAACGGCAGGGTGAACGAAATTGGTGGGTGTACGTGGGTCACAGGCTCGCGACATCACCGCGGGGTAACACAGGTGCCGTTGAAGAGACGGTGCAACCGACGCTACGACCACCGGAAGCAGGTGGTTCCAGTCCACGCACCGACGGCTTCACCGACGCGTTCCGGCGTCCGAGCGCGCCGCGTCGGCTTTGGGCAAGAAACCATCGCCGCGACTATCTTTCAAACCGCCGCGAGTTTAAACGACGACGACCACCGCAATTTATTTACCCGTGGGAAAAGAGTAAAAAAAAGAAGAAAATCGTATCGAACGCCGCGACGATCGTTTAACGGCGCGGTAACGCGAATTATTGGGTTAATAATATTCTACACCCAGAACGTTAATAACCGGTTAATAACCAGTTGCTTGGCCACCGCCGGCACGGTATCGATAAACTTGTAAATATTGAGATCAGAAATTGATAAATTGTTCGCCGATCGTGTTAATGAACTTGATCGGTCTGCCTCGAATCGATCGTTCCCAGATACCAAAGTTAAGAATTCAACGACGGATTAACATTCGTCTTCGAATCTTGGCAGTTGAAATTCTCTTAACGTATAATCGATCGTTCGAAACGCACCGCTCGATTCGCTAACTTCGTTAGGATCAATTACCGGGAAGGTTCCGTGTAGATTACCGACAAGAATTTTCATTATACCTATTTCGCGCAGATTTAGCTAACGGTAATTTCACTTAGTTGAGAAGACAACGTTGGATAGTAGTTTACAATAGGTAGGTTAAATGGTTTTCCAATTCTTTGTTCGATGCTTCGAAAATTGTAAAAAGTTTCTTCGTTGCGCATAATACTACTCTTCCTTAATCGCGTAATCCTAGTATGAAAGAACGACCGGATTGAACAGTTTTCTAGTATTCGTTTCGATTCGTCGAGAAATCGACAATTTTCTCATCCTGGTCCCTCGCCGGACGAAATAGAAACACCTAGGTCGGACGATTTTCTAGTATTTATTTCGTTGCGTCGTGAAAGCAATTGAAAATTTTCTAAGCGGCACGAAATCATCTCGATCTTCCCCGGAGTGAAATAAAAATAGCTAGGTTAAACGGTTTCCGACTACGATTTCTCTCCCGTATAAAGAAGATCCGATTCGTCGAAGAGTAAAACCGAAGAAAGGACATTCTCACTCTTCCGCCTGGCGTTCTCGCTTCCAGTGGTTTCCATTGTCTGGCGTGCGATAAGACAGGAAACGGGAGCACGGAACGGTCTGGTTGCGAAACGTGAGAATCTTTCTGCGAGGGGACCGAGAATCTCTTCTCAGGATAGAGTTCGCGGTCCCGTGAGAAACCGGGCGACTGTTGCTTTTCGTTGGACGACACGTCGTGTCGTTCAAATGAACCGTGCAAAATCGTTCGAGAGAAGAACGAGAGCGAAAACCGTGCGAATCCATGGACGAAGCAACGTGAATTCATGAACAGAGCAACGCGAAAACTTGACCGAAGCGACGCAAAACCATGGATGAAACAACGCGAATTCTTGAGCGAAGCGACGTGAATCTATTAATGAAACAACGCGAATTCATGAACGAAACAACGCGAGTTCATGAATGAAACAACTCGAATTCATGAACGAAGCAACGTGAATTCTTGAGCGAAGCAACGTGAATCCATGAATGAAAAAACGTGAATTTATGAATGAAACAACTCGAATTCATGAATGAAACAACGCGAATTCATGAATGAAACAACACGAATTCATGAACGAAGCAACGTGAATTCTTGAGCGAAACAACGTGAATTCTTGAGCGAAGCATCGCGTAATCGTGGACAAAGCAACGCGAATTCATGGACGAGACAACGTGAATTCCTGAGCGAAGCAACGCCAATCTATGGATGCAACAATGCGAATCCATGGACGAGACAACGTGAATTCTTTAGTGAAGCAATGCGAATCTATGAATGCAACAATGCGAATTCTTGGATGCAATAACGCGAATCCATGGACAAAGTAACGAGAATTCATGGACGAAACAACGCGAATTCTTGAACGAAACAACGTGAATTCTTGAACGGAGCAACGTGAATTTTTGAACGAAGCAACATAAATTCTTGAACGAAGCAACGGGAATCTATGGACGAAGCAACGCGAATTCATGAACGAAACAACGTGAATTCTTGAGCGAAGCAACGCGAATCTATGGATGCGATAATGCGAATTCTCGAACGAAGCAACGCGAATCCATGGACGAAACAACGCGAATTCTCGAACGAAGGAACGCGAATCCATCGAGCGAGAACAGTCCTCGAACGGTTCTTCGATCGCGTCTCGTTCCACGAGCGATTATTATCGCGACTCTTCCTCGAGGAGGAGAAAAAAAAGAAAAGAAAAGAAAACGGTGTCTCGTTATTGGAGGAATCGACGAACCTACGGTGGCTAACGGATCGACGGAATCCAATTGGCCGAGGATTATTCGATCTTCGATCGTGACGCTTCACCGTGACGTTTCGATCTTAATGAGAGAAAATTTTTGCTCGTCTACTCGGGGAATTACCGTTCTGGGGCCCGTTAAACGGCTAATAAAATAGACCATCTGTTCCGGCTGCGTCTAAGTTAGGTGTCCGCTCGAAAACATCGAAAACCCGGAAGCGTCGGATCCGGGCGCGAGTATGCAACCGAGAATGCAACCGACCAGGTGAAATTTTCATATTCCTCGCATGCATTCCGACCCAGGTGTAATTACGCGATGAGTTGCGTTATCGTTCGCAACGGCACACGCCGTGCTCCGAGAACCAAAAACCGTCGACGAAAGAATGTTAATCTCTTTGTTTCTAATTTATTTCAACGCGTAACCTGGAAGTACGTTACGTGTTTCATTCCACCGGACGACTTATTTCGCGATTCGATCCTCTGCTTCTGGTGTGGACGTGGCTGGGTGTTTAACAACGGAGGATGACGAACGATGTTCGAAGTTTCGTAGAATTTTTTAACGTTTAAACAATCGTAGAACAAGATTTGAAATTTTTCGTTACTCTTTAACCGTTCAAAGTCGCATAGTTTGTCAAAGTGGATGAATATTTCTGCAGGATGGTAAATGAAATTTTCGTGAATATTTCTACACATATCTTTGCGTTAATCTCGTAATAACGTTTGATATTTCAAAAGAGTCGATTTTCCATGTCCGCGTTACCCTCCTTTGTAATTAACTTTCGACAGCGAACCGAGGAGTAACTTTAAACGTGGAACGGGGAGAGTCCAGTTTAAAGTTTCCTATTATTTTTTCCACCGTTCGAAGTTACATATTTTGTCAAAACAGACGAATACTCCCGTTTGAAGTCAAACGAAAGTTTCATCAGCGTTTGTAAATACACCTTTGTATTAATCTCGTAACGTTTAATATTTCAAAGGAGTCGATTTTCCTTGTCCGCGTAACTCCCCCTTGTAATTAACTTTCGACAGCGAAACGAGAAGTAATTTGAAATTTTCGCATTCCCGGTCCTTTTTATTCGGAGGATTAATTCAACGCGGAAACGTCGAAACTGGAGAATAAAATTTTCGTCGGTGGGATATGTTTCCTCGACGTGTCATTTTGGTAACGAGGAAAAACCCACGAATTGTCAACGTGAATTTTTCCCTTTCGTTTTCCAAGGATTCGCGTCCTGAACTCGTGTCTACACATTTTCGAATCCTCGGTAAGATTTAGTCTCGATTCCGGTTCCGGATACGTTTAAGTTCGCAATTAAATCGGAAGTTCAGTTTACCTCCACTCGTCTCGTCGCGTTGAGATAACAGTCCCGCGTTGGATAATCTTGGAAACGATACGTGCGACAAAGGGTGAGAGAACTCATTAGCGAGTTCTCGAGATTTTACACAACGGAGAGAAGAGTAAACGCCCATTTCGGTGAAATTCCGAGTCAAAAGCGTAGGAAGCATTTCTCTTTACGGTATTATTGTGTAGCAGGTCATTGGGCCATAGAGAATCCAAAGATGGCCGAGCGGATTCAGCGCGAGGAAATCAAATGTGCGTGAAATTATCGGATCTCTATTTCTTTTTTTTTTTCTTTTTTTTTTTTTTCCCCGCTTCTTTCACCGCTAAGAATTAATCCCGTCTACGATCCACCGGGCTACGCGGTACGGTTTTTCTTTCTTGCATAAAAGCGTAACACCGTATTATCTCGAATAAAAGGAAAACGATCGTCGAACCGGGGACGAATTGTTGCACGAACGAAAGGCGGAATTAACGCGTTGAGCTGCCACGCCGAGCGGAATTTATCAATCGGATTCGCGAGATTACGATTTATCGTTTGTTTCGCGTCCGTATCGCTTTGTTACCGCTCGGTGGTGTAATTTGTTCGGTAAATTTTGTTCGAGGTAATACGTTTGTTATTTTGTTCCGTGGATCGTGTAATTTTCTGTTTCTTCACGAGAAAAATCGCGAATGTACACACGAGTCGAAACGTCGAATAAAAAATATTCGTACGAGACGACTGGTCTTTATTTATTAGTATTATCGACACGCATACTTTTCAGTATGAAAATAATATTATCCAGTCGAGTCGTTCAGATAAGAGATTATGTTATTTTGAAAACAACGCGGTGGCGTGTGTGTATTCCTTGTTTCAATAATATTCGTGTAAATTATTGACACACGGACCGGTCTCGGGATTTTTCCAATCGGGATTTTTCCAATCGAACGGTATCGGTCTGTTTTCTGGGTAAAAATATTAAAAATAAGTGAGAACGTGGGAGATTGGTTATCAGAAAAAATTGAAACGAATGTACGAATTGCAGAAGAAATATTGTAACCGATTTGTTCGCGTTGTTAAGGTATCGAATAGGAACGGATCAATGACATTTATCTAATCAGTTTACGCGAGCTGTATTTACTAGTTCGGATCGATCGAAACGGTGAATATATTTTCTATTAACGATATACCATTAATACTGTATTTCGAAGGTATCGTGATAATTCTCAACCGATTCGGTTCCATCTCCCCGAATGCAATATTAACCATCCGTATTAGCACAAATTAGATAAACATCGTGAATATATTTTTACTTTCTACTGAATTAATGACAGGAGCAATCTGTTTTGTTCACAATTCATATTTCCATCGTACAGACTTCATAAAGCATTCAAGAGTGTAAGTCGATACAACATACTTTTCTGCTTTCTACTCGTAGAACACACTCGTCGGTGTGTTCGAAACATCGTCGAACACCCTGTACCGTTTATTTCGAACCGTATACATCGTTTAAGTTCAATTCCAGTTCTTTACGGTGTGTATAATAAAACTTGTTAACCCTTTCGTTCCCCGTGTAGCCATATGGCTGTATAATTAGAATTTTCGAATGAAATATTCCCAGGTCAATTGTAAATTATTGCAAACACGATAAACGATTCCAAAAATTGCAACGACTCTTGACGTGTTTATTTCGTACACAAGGACTATCCATCGATAATAAAAACAGCTCGTGAAAATTGCATTTGAATATTTTTCGCGTTCGTCGAAAACTTGGAAACAGAAGTGGGAAATAAAAATAATACGAAAGAATCTTTACAAGTTTTCAAAATGTCAAAATTGGTCTGTGCATAGATTCTTCGTTAATTGACCAGATAGCGATTACAACTACACAAATTCTGTCCACTTCTAAATAATTTACAGACGAAGAGCAATTCAGAAATTAATTACCTATCTTTACTTACGACTCGCCCAAAAAAGGTATCAAAGTCACCGAGCACACGATATCAAATAATCGTAAAAAGATGACTGAAAACTGACCGTTCTCGGTGCGCTCTTGTTTCTCGGGTGTCTTCGTGGACCTGGTGGAGTGTCTCAGGGCAGCCTCGAAGTCGTCCACGACGTCGCTGAGGTCGAGGGCCGGTGATTCTAGCGTGTACCCTTGTCCCTCGTGTGCCGACCTCGGCAGAGTGGACAGACCGTTCGTCGCGGCGTGTTCTTGCGGTATTTTCGTCAGTTCGACCTCTATTCCTGCGAGGGCCGGGCTCACCTAAGATTAATAATACGATGGAATTTACGAGGTCGAGGTACGTCGACAGCTGTCGATCTCCGTCGAGTGTTTATTACGTTCGTCCCGAGCTCAGTGATACGGTTAACGTCGGTTGAAATCGCATCGAATAAACGTCGGGGAGGTTTCTTCGTCGTTTAATCGCGGCCAGGAAGCATCCAGGCAGTGATTTTATAATGAGCCGGCGTACAGAGGAATATCTTAATTAACACAACGGGGACGGGGGTAGGTGAAAGAGGGGTACGAAAATTGTACGCTCATCCCTCGAGGAGGGAGCGCGAGCCACTGAGACAGAACGGTTTAATTATGGAATCGAGCGATCAATTACCAGGCCCAGGAGAACCTCCATCGACTGGCATTGCCTTCGACGTTCCCTTTTCTTCCGTCTCTCGATACTGGACCTGTCCCCGGCACTCCCTGCTGCGACCGCTTCGCAGTAACGCACGAAATCCAGATCGATGTGGTATCCATAGGGGCAGCAAAGGCACTTCGAACGTGTCGAGCCGGATACGTATGCCTGCGTCCCCACTGTTCACCGAGAATCACAACAGACCATAGAACAACACGTGAGAATTTCATTCCAATTTCAATTAGATGCACATTTACCGCCAAGGTTTACAAGGATAAACCGGTGTCGTTTACAGCCGGGGACACACCGAACAGGTGTTTTCTACTTAATGTAGCGCGATAGGTCTTTTCTGGGGGTTTAATATTTAGGATCGATATGTGGGATAAGTAGAGTTTGCATAGGTATATCTTTCGGGTGGATTATGATTGAAGCTAGTTTCCAATGGAATCTCAAAGTGTTTTTTGCAACGAGAGACTTATTGAATAGGTGACTTTTGCTTAACATATTTAATGCGATAGCTCTTTTCTAGGTATTTAATATTTAGGATGTATAGGAGTGATCGGATAGGTAGAGTTTGCATAGGAATATCTTTCGGTTGGATTATGATAAAAGCCAGTTCCTAACGGAATTTCAAAGTGTTTTTTGCAACGAGATATACACTGAACAGGTGTTTTCTCTTTAATATAGCGCGATAGCTCTTTTCTGGGTGTTTAATATTTAGAATCGATATGTAGGATAGGTAGAGTTTGCATAGGTATATCTTTCGGTTGGATTATGATAAAAGCCAGTTTCCAATGAAATTTCAAAGTGTTTTTTGCAACGAGAGACTTATTGAATGAGTGTCTTTTGCTTAACATATTTAATACGATAGCTCTTTTCTAGGTGTTTAATATTTAGAATCGATATGTAGGATAAGTAGAGTTTGCATAAGTATATCTGTTGGGTGGATTATGATAAAAGCCAGTTTCCAATGGAATCTCAAAGTGTCTTTTGCAACGAGATATACACTGAACAGGTGTTTTCTCTTTAATATAGCGCGCTAGCTCTTTTCTGGGTGTTTAATATTTAGGATCGATATATAGAATAGGTAGAGTTTGCATAGGTATATCTTTCGGGTGGATTATAGTAAAAGCCAGTTTCCAACGGAATCTAAAGGTGTTTTTTTACAGCGAGAGACACATCGAACAGGTGTCTTCTGCTTAATATATTTAACGATATAGCTCTTTTCCTAGGTATTTAATATTTTGTAGAATCGATAGGATAGATAGAGTTTGGGTAGAAATATCATTCGGTTAGATTATGCTATAAATAATAGAAAACTTGTAGGAAGATTTGAATAACGATAAGTGTGTCTCCCGGCAGTTTCTAAAGGAATCTCACCGGTACCTTTTCCAACGACACCGAACAGGTGTCCCTCGGTTAACACGTTTGGCGCGATGTCTCCTTCCTTGGACCGTGATATTCCATGGTATTGATCGTAGTTAAGTACACTCCGTACAGAAACATAGATCTCTCTCTTAAATTTTGATCGCGGCGATAGAAAAGCAACAGGGGATATCCTCTCGGCCAAGAAAGCCAGCGAACCTCGTTAAGAAGGGTCTCCCACTCCAGAAGTGAAAATAAATCCATTTCCATTTCTCGGTGTTTCCACGAAGCTCTAGGTGTTAACGGTTTCCCAAGAAACACGTGCAACTTTAGACGTCCCGTAACTCGGCCCGTTGCAAGACCCGTGTTTACGTGACCTATTTTCACCCTTAATGCGAATACGCTCGTAAAGTTCGGCCGTGTTATTTGCGGCTGGTTGTTACTCGTTACTCGATTGTCCTTAGACGGACAACCTTGCGGCCCTCTTACCAACGAAAACACAACCGAGTCGTGAATTTTGAATTTTACGCGCTATTCGTCCGATGGCACCGATTAAACGGATCGAGCGATGTCGTTGTTTCGTTCGTTCGTTCGATTCGTGAAACGTGATCGACAGAAGCGAGCGTGTACCCCGTCGACGTGTATCTCGGTGCTCGGTGAGGTTCGATTTAGATCGAAGGACCGCAAAAGACTGAAAAAGAGACGCGTCTTTCGACGATCGAACGACGGGGAAAGGATCTATCTTGGGAGGGTTGGATCGATTGTAGTTCATCGCGAGTCGGCCGATTGTTCGAGGGTAACGACCGGCGCTCAGCGTAAACCGAAATATGTTGTAACCATTGGCGACCATCCAGAGGCACGGTAATAATAATCTGGCAAAGTTCGTTAGCCGGAGACTCGCGTGGGGATCCCATTTACGTGTCATACAGGACCGGCGTCGTTCGTGCTATCGCGACGTACGTGGCAATGACTTAATGAACTCACTCGCCTAAGCGTCGCAAGATCGCGGCACCGAATCTGTATTCGAGCATCGTATCGCGATCGTCCATTGTTGATGATCTAATCCATTCCGTTCTAATCGCGGCGATAATTTCACCGTGTAATTACAACCCCAATTACAAGCCCCACTTCGTACCGTGAGGCGATTCGCGGACGTACAAACCGCGTTACCATGGCTCCGTGGAATTTCCGTTGGTAACACGGACTTCCGTAACGATTGTAATTCGTGACACGCGTGGATCGTCTCTAACGATCGCTTCGTTGCTCCGATCGTTTACCTCGCCGATTTAGGTTTCTTTTAAACCGATTCGAAGATCCGTGACCACGCGACCGTGTCTCGGGGTTCTTTAATTATTCGACGTTCTTCCGTTCCTCGATCGTGCGCTCGTACTGGTGCATTAAACGATTTCGCGAATAATCGGAGACCGGGCACGTGATCGATAAATGTTGTATATTCGTGTATTTCTTACCAGAGAGAGAGAGAACCGCCTATGGATAGATAACCCGATTTTTGCGTCTCCTTTGCGAGAACCGACTCGTTCGTTATCGTAACCGTGCACTGATATCGCGATTTATCGATGTATTAACGATGTACGCTGTCGACAGTTTTCGCGACGTTTCGCAAGTTTTATTCCCTTTCGCGATTTCGTAACCGAGAAACGTTTAATTGGGTGTATAGGTCCATCAGATACGGATTTCGATTGTGAAGTTCGTCGATGGAAAAATATTCGTGTCGAAGATTCCGTGTATCTCTGCTCAGCACCGATACACGAACGGTGATAATTTCTTTTTTGTTTTTTTTTCGAAGAAAGAAAAAATTCGACAAAGGGCGCAGAAAAATTCACAGTCCACGGGTATTGTGTCTCTTCGACGAGTAACATTTTTACGTTTCGAACAAAAGAGCGTTTTCGACAAAAGGATGCTTTCGTAATGCGAATGGAATGTACAATCTCTCCGAACGAGGAACGGAATCGAAGTTCGCGGGGAACAAAAGGAAATTGTCCACCGTGGTTCATCGATTCGAAACTAGATAATTAAATTACATTCTGTTCGCGACTACCCTGCTTGCACACGGGCTTAAAATGTATGCTTCCCAAAGATATTATCCAACGACAATCAAGCGTACCGATATCGATACGTGGCGTATGTATGACGATAATGCCGCGTTACATCATTGGGAAATTTAATCACGAATACTTGCTGAAAATCGTAGTCGCCCATTTCATACGTTACACAACCGAAAGATCGATATCGCGTTCCCTGATACAATATAAGCGCGTGTATAATTTACTATAAACACGAGACGAGCGCTTCTAACAAAAGCGAAAAAGCACACGGACGAAGGAATTAACGTCTCGATCGTTGAGTGAATGTAAACGCGGTTATAATTTCCACTAAACACACGCTACGCCGTGAAAAGAAGAGGAGAAGGCAAAAAGAAGAATAAAAGAAAAAAAGAAACGACCGAAAAGATACGTATCCCCCGAGAGATTAACATCGCGATCGTTAATTCGATATAATTTACCGTAAAATACCGACTCCTTTACATCGCCTCGGTAACCTCGCCGTTGGAAACTGGCTTTCGAGGGAAATTGCGTGAAATTTCGCGCGTTAAACGCTCGATTAAAAATAAAAGAAAGAAAAAATAAAGGAAAAAACAGAACACCACTCACCGTTTCCGTTGAAAACGCGGGCCGAGGGAACGACGGTCAGAGCCATTTTTCGTCACCGTCTCGAATTCGACGCACCGATCAGGCCAGCATATTCAGAATCCTGAAAGCAGAAAAGGATCGCGTGATTTAGTTCGCACGGTGATACCGAAGGGAATCGATTCGACTAATAACAACGCGAGTGAAACAAAAAGAAGATTAATTAACGCTCCACCTATTCAGTAGGGGTTGGTTTGATCTCGCGAAACTCGGGTAGGAAAATCGTCCCTTATCGCACCGTACGATTCGAATTGGCACGGATGCACGGGTTTCAATTGTTAATCGTGGCCTCGTGCATGATTCTCGGTAACGCGTAATTTCATTACGCGTTCGTTACACTCGCGACTATCGCGTACCAGGATCGCGACGTCGAAGAAGCTCGTCGGTCGGTACCCTAACTCGTGGTATTCTTCCTTTCGAGAGATCTTCGTACGCGATCGTCGTCAATTACTTACTCCGTGGAAATCTCTCGAGGCACTCGGGTTCTTTAAACCGCTAAAGAACACGAGGAAACGGACGAACCCCGCGAGTGCACGCGACCGGGCGCGGAAAAGCAATTAGTTTCGTAGAATTTCAGCTCGCGTACCGTAATTGACGAAAAGAAAAGCTGAGAGGAACGAGAGAGGGAGCGAAGAACGACACACCAACGTTCTACCATGGTGTGTCTTTCACGGTGTCTTCGTCGAGTTTCGAGCACGATTTCCACGGCGTCCCGTTGCCTATCGCGGCGGCTAATTCCGTATCCCGGATTTCTGGTCTGACGACAACGCGCGCGTCCCTCCGCCTCGCCGCTTCGTCGACCCGACGCGAACCTTTAATTGTTCCAACGCCGAGCGGTATCGTCGAACGAGGCCCTTCGGGTATTTTTACGAGCACTTCCGGTCGTGGATAACCCCCGGGGGATGATTTTCCACGGGGTTCTCGAACACCGATACCGATCGCGACACTTTTTTCTTTCCAGTTTCTCGCAACGCGAGCCATCGTCCAGTACGACGACAGGACAGGAAACAAGAATCTCGACGAAGGGAGCGAAAGGAAACTCGAGAGACCTTCCGTGACGCGACGATATGGATTTTATTTTTCCGCGCTCCCTTAGCAACGCGATCCACGAAAAATTGGCAAACTTACAAAACCTTGAACCGAACTTTCTATATATAGGTGCTCTAATGCCACGCGTCAAACATCAAAGTGTTTTTTTTTTGGTTTTCTTCTTTTCTCTCGTTTTTTCTCTATCTCGCGAAACAACATTTTTCGAACCCGTCGACACCGTTTCGCGAATAAAGAGAACGACGTACTCGAAATTCGACACTCGCGAACCGCGCGACTGCTTCTTCTTTTTACGCTTGAACGTTGCAAAAAGCGGGATTTTGTTCGCCGAAGTGTCCTCCGTCTAGTTTCCCTCTCGAGCGAAATTGAACACTGACTTGGCGCGTTTCACTCAACAATGTTACCGTTTTACGGTTTCAAAATCGTTCGCGAGTCGCGAGTCGCGTACCCGATACGCTCGTAGCTACAATATCTCTACCTTTTCCCGTGTTGTTCGAACTCTCTGCGTTATCGGAACCCCGCGTTATCCTATCCCCGCGTCACTACCGTGTCTGATTCAGTTTACTAAACACGGCTCTGTAAACTTTGCCCTGTTCCGTGTCTCATCCCTACTGCGACAATCGTAGCGAAAGAAATTACGGAAAATCGTAACCTCGAAACGAGAAAAGAAAATACATTAAACAATTTTCGATACACGATACCATTCAGAAACATTCGAACCCAAGATTCTAGGGTTCTGTTTATAATTATTTCCTACGCGTTGTATCTGCTCCTGTCCAGCGCCTGTTCCAGTTCCCGACTCCTCGACGAGAGAATAATTAATTCCGGCTGTCCGTAGCAGACGTCCGCGATGGATTTCGAAGAGGCGGTATCGAAATCAACCGATCGCTCAAGGCCATCGGGGATTTATCCCCGCCACGTCCTTCTCACCGAGCACGTTGCTCCATCTCTCGACTCGCCGCGCAAACTCGCCGCGCATCGCGTCTCACGCGCAGAACCCTATGCGCAGGAGTGGGGGGTAGCGAGATTCGCGATCGAGAACAGTGGGTCGGGGTGGGGGGAACCGATCGCTGTGTACTCGCCAGTATAGCTCTCGGTTCACACAGGCCCTTTTTGATCCTTGGCCTGAAAACTTCGCGCGTTCGTACGTGATACATTTACGAAACGAATCGTCTCCGCGGAGCAATTGGGATTCACGTCCCGTTCGCCTCGGGGAACATTTCTTCGCCTCGAGGTCGCAGGGCCCCCTGGGACCCTACGTGGAACACGTAACCACGCGTTTCCTCCTTTCTCCGGAGGAGCTCTTTCGGCTCCGTTGGTTTTTAACGAGGCGTCGCCGCCACCGCCGCCGCCTTTATTCGAAATTCGACGATCGTCGTTAAAAACAGGCCCGTGTAACACGCTTGTACGACGCTTGTTACCCGCGCTGCTGTCCCGACGTAAACGACGCCGTCTCTCGTGTTTTGAAACGAGAGACGGATAATTAATGCGCCAGCATCGAGGAAAAGTCTGACGGGAGACGTCTTGCGTGAGTTTTTCAACGATAGCGTTTGTACCGGTATGCGTCTCACGAGCGAGGGTTACTTCTTCGATTCGAAGTACTCGCGAAATGGAAACTTGCGGCTCGTTGCGTATGGAGGTTGATGTAACCAGGCGTCGCCTTGGACCTCTCGAGCTCGCTTAGGCGATCCAATGTCCATAAAAAATGGAATTTTCTACGAAATTGACATCAACTTTTCAATCGGACCATCGTACAAAATTCTAGGGTAATTGATCGGAGTGTCTCTCCGGGGAACTTTTGAGAATCATTTTTTCTAAGTTTTTGAGAAACTTTTTCTATAATTTGTTGAGAATATTCTCAAGATGGCGCGCATCGATCCACAGATTGACTTTTTCCATGCGATGCGATGTCGAAGAGAATAATTTACGAAACGATTCGACGTGAATGGACACTTTCCCGTAAGTTTAACTAATGTTTGTTCCGCGCGATGACAAACGCGTACCCGTTGTCCGGGATCGCTTTTGTTACGCCATAATGAAACGAGTCAATGACAAATGGTATCTGGTATCGTTCGCGGTATGTGTCATCTACGAGTTAGCCGTTTACAAAACGAAGGAGCGGTAATGTAAATATTTAACGCGATTCTTCGGCAAGTAGGAGCCCACCGACGGTCCAACTGTGTCCCTTCGAACCCTTTGGTTGAACACCCGTATCGAAATTCCGGTCACGGAAGCAACGTGAGCGTGCATAGTTAGTTTCGTCGGAATCGAATGTTTTTACGCCGACACGCTAACAATTCGCTCTCTTTATCTACGGATTACGGGAGCAACGCTGATCATCCGAGCGATAAACAGCGCCTCTTTGAAACGGTGACACGAAACCCGTGAATCAATTATATAATTATTCGGTACCGGAATTATAATATTTTTCGGAGTGGTGGAACAACCTTTCTCCTTGACACTCGGATTATTTACGGGACGCTGAAAAAAAGGTATAAATTTCGACGAGGAACTCGCGGGTCGCGCTAACGAGCAACAATGAATATTTATTAAATACTCGAAACACTAAAATAACACGATCCGTCGATATCCGACCAATGTTTAACAATGACGTAAGAAAAATTTAGTAAACAGTTGCGCGTACTTGTCGCGTCCTCGGTCTCTTGCGCATCGTAAACATTGCTGTCTCCGTAAAATTGACAAAATTGATTTTCACCTCGTAAAACGTCGTGTTAATCGGATCATTTCGTAAGTCTTTCCTTTCCGTTGCAGAAAAATGTTACTCGAGGAAAGTACGCTCCCGGACGCGAAAAAAAGGCGAAGTGGCCATCTTCTTACATAATTTCCTCGGCATCTGTGCAATTACATTACGAGCAACTTCTTTGTGAAATTTTTCTTCGAACATTCCTCTCTACCTTCGATTTTCTTCTTCGCGATCTGTGTAATTTCTTCGTAGCTCTTCGATTGCTTCGTGAGTATCCTCTTTGCGGAGATTCGTTCTCAAATTCTTCATTTCTTCTCTACATAGATGTCACCTACGTTCATCATTAAATATCTTCATCACAAAGATTCCTTTTCGAACACCAGAACTCTTCGTTTCTTCCCTACATAGATGTCACCTACGTTCATCATTAATCTCTAAACTCAACTTTGTAAAAAAATATCTTCATCACAAAGATTCCTTCTCGAATACCAGAACTCTTCGTTTCTTCTATACATAGATGTCACCTACGTTCATCATTAAATATCTTCATCACAAAGATTCCTTTTCGAACACTAGAACTCTTCATTTCTTCTCTACATAGATGTCACCTACGTTCATCATTAATTCCTAAACTCAACTGTATAAATATCTTCATCACGAAAATTCCTTCTCGAACACCAGAACTCTTCGTTCCTTCTCTACATCTGATGGACCACGTCACCTAAGTTCATCATTAATCCCTAAACTCAACTATATAAAAAAATATCTTCATCGCAAAGATTCCTTCTCGAACACCAGAACTCATCATTTATTCTCTACATCGACGTCACCTACGTTCGCTACATTACAAATACGCTAATTTCTCCACATCCCAACACCTCCGCGCAGATTACTTCTCTCTCGGCAGAACTTTTCGTTTCTTCTCAGTATCGACGTCAGCGATACGCTCGCAACATTCTGTAAACAGTCCCGTTGGCGAATCCTCGGTTAATTAAGCGACATCCACTGTGACGTTGTGTACGCTCGAACTTCCAGACAACCGGTCCAGACTGCACACGGACGAGGATCGTAGTTTAAACGCGTGTCGGTGCTCGTTGCGCGAAAACTTTTGCGCGCCTCGTTAAATGTGTATTACGGTGTACGCGAAACGGGCTCGGCGTCGAGTCTGTCCGTCTACGTGTGTCGCGCTACGTCGACAACGAGGACGATCGAGGTAACGCGAAATTACGAAGGGAATGCTTGGGACTCACGTGTACACTATAGGGAGGCGTCGGAGGCAGCGTCGTTGAATGGAAAGTAAAGTCAGCAGCTCGGCGTGCGCTCGTTGAAACCGTGGCCTAATTCCAGAAAACGAAGCCCCGGAGGCGCGGCGAGGAGGACAACACCGCCGCGCGTACGTACGCGTTGCATAAAACGCTATCGACGACCAACGAAATTCCCTCCCAGGTGGTGGACGAGCGGTTTAGGCACCACTCGCGAGCCGATAGGAAGCCGCGAGAAGCGTGAAATCGGTACACGTCGCCGACAACGTTGTGTATACCGAACGGATCGATCGATACGCGGCCATGCTCGCGCTGATAAGCCGACGAGCTCCCTGATAGCCCGACGACGACCATTGTATCCGTTCGTGCGGGCTGTTTAACCGATAATTACCGCCACGAAAGCGTATCGGGTGTTCCGTGTTCCTGAAAATTGAACCGCGGACGCCGACCACCGGATGAACCCTTTCGCGCCCTTTGATCGACTACGCGTTCCAAACGCACCCGAACCTTTTCGAACGTTGCCGAGACCGCGTTCCAGGTACCTGTTGCTCTTTGTGGGCCGCGGCGAGGAAAAATGCTTCGCTACGGGAAACGGAGAAATTTAGAGCGCTTACAATGGATGACTCCTCGGGTCGGGAGAGACCCGGTGTAACGTGTCGGTTCGATTATTTGAAAGCGAAAGTACTTCACTGGAAGGAAATACTTTCGAAGGAAATACTTTGGAAGGAAATACTTTGAAAGGAAATACTTTGAAAGGAAATACTTTGAAAGGAAATACTTTCGAAGGAGATACTTTCGAAGAAAATACTTTCGAAGAAGATACTTTCGTAGAAGATACTTTCGAAGAAGATACTTTCGTAGAAGATACTTTCGTAGAAGATACTTTCGCAGAAGATACTTTCGAAGAAAATACTTTGGAAGAAGATACTTTCGAAGGAAATACTTTCGAAGGAAATACTTTCGAAGGAAATACTTTCAAAGGAAATACTTTCGAAAAAAATACTTTCGAAGAAAATACTTTCGAAGGAAATACTTTCAAGTGGGTTGTTATTTAATTTGATGGATGATTCGTTGATGCGTCTTTGTGTATTTGTATCTTATGGAGTAGTGTTGCTACAAAGTAGTAGTTATATTTTTAACTTAGGATTGTGGGTAAAGAATGAAGTATAATGACGATTGAATTGAAGTTTCTTGCGAAGATCTTGGAAAGTAGAGCGATAGTAATATGTTATAGGGAATGTTGATAAAATGGATGACTTTGACGGTATGTTTCAAGGTCGTCGAAACCGGTGAAGCGTACTCGAGAGTAATGAACTATCGTTGGTCTTTCAAAGGTGCGAATTCTTCGACGAATTTCAACACGTAGGAGAATTTAGGAGCGTATCGTTGATTCGTAAATTCTAACGCGAAATAAGACGCAGTGTGTCCCACCGTGTGATTCTCGCGGCAATCGACGTGTTAAATTCCAATCGAGAGAGTGAAATTGGCACTGGAGGTGGTATTTATTAATATCTCCGATAGAAGGCGAGATTGCAGTTTATCTGATTAAATACCTGCGCTGGCATCGACGGTAGATTAACTTGTTACGATAGCTCGAGGTTGGAGCATTGCTCTACCAATCGGGAATAGAATTCCTCGAAACGAATTCAGAGCGTGTCTCCAAGGATTTAATTTACGTTATAGAAGTGTATCGTTGTTGATTTCGTTTACCCGGTTGCTGTCCACTTTACTCGCGACCTGTCCGTTTAAATCTGGAACGTTGCGTGGGTGTTTCCATCGAACGGTGGTTCAACATTCGGGAAAATCAGTCCGGAGGACGTAGCGTGAGAACGAACGGATGAAAATCAATCAAGGTCGCGATTACGTACGGAAGAGGCGTAAAATTATCCGCAATTGTATCGAACGTTGTCGTTTCTTATTCCTCGGTTCGCGAATATACGCAATTATCGCGTTCAGTGTTTCTTCCGGTCTCCTTCCGCGAACGACGTGGGGGAAAAAAATTCCCTGGAAATAAAACGAGCGTCGCGTTCAAACATCATCGGGGAAATATTTGAAAACACACACCACCCTCTGTGTGTTTTACCGCGAAAGAGGAAATATCGCGACCGTAGCCCCTCCGAAAAAAAAACGAGGGAATAAAAGTCGAGCTTTGGAACACGGTTCGTCGCTTCGGTTACCCGGCTGAACAGGGGATGTCGTCCATTTTGCGGTCGGGGACCATCAACGTCACTCATTCTCCGAGAAAAATATCAATTTTCCCTTTACCCGATAAAGAGGAGGGAGAAAAGAACAACACTGACGCGAATTCATCGAAGAGGTGCCTTCTTTCTCGTTGGTTCTTTGATGGTCACTTTACGTCCCCTCTGGCTCATTATCGTTGGAAAATTATGTCGTTAGGTGGACGATGAGATTGATTCGATTACATATCGACGACACTCGGGCAACTCGATACCAAACTTAATCGAAAGGATGGGAAGGTATCTCGCGCAGGTGTCGATTTACGTTACCGATACTTTTGTAAATATATCGGTATTATATAATATAGAGGTACGAATATCGTTAGACGAATTTTCATTGCTCCTCACTTCGACGAAGGAAAAAGAACGCAATTGTCACGTTACTACCGATAGCATCGATATTGACTACGTCTACGATAATCAAGGGTGAGTAACCTTGTCCATATTCGTATATTGGAACATATTTTTTTCGAAAGTATTTCCTTCGAAGGTATTTTCTTCGAAAGTATCTTCTTCGAAAGTATCTTCTTCGAAAGTATTTCCTTCGAAAGTATTTTTTTCGAAGGTATTTTCTTCGAAGGTATTTTCTTCGAAAGTATTTCCTTCGAAAACATTTCCTTCGAAAATATTTTCTTCGAAAGTATCTTCTTCGAAAGTATCTTCTTTGAAAGTATTTCCTTCGAAAGTATCTTCTTTGAAAGTATTTCCTTCGAAAGTATCTTCTTCGAAAGTATCTTCTTTGAAAGTATTTCCTTCGAAAGCATTTCCTTCGAAAATATTTCCTTTGTGGCGGCGCTACCCACGCTTGCCACCAGAGGGAAACTCACCACCAACCGTTTCCCGCAAGTTCCCGTACCTGCTCCGATCGGTATATATACGATCTCTTACCGATCTTCCAATGTCCCGGCGTATAAGGCAGGGCCTGCTAGGATGCCTTACTGACGAGTCCACTAGCAGGCCTGGGATGAAACGCTTCTCCCCACTCCCGTTCTCCTTCCTCATACATCTTCAAATTTAGAGGCGCCAATCTTCGAAAATATTTCCTTCGAAAGTATCTTCTTCGAAAGTATCTTCTACGAAAGTATCTTCTACGAAAGTATCTTCTTCGAAAGTATTCTGTTCGAAAGTATTTTCTCCAAAAGTATTTCCTTCGAAAATATTTCCTTCGAAAATATTTTCTTCGAAAGTATCTTCTACGAAAGTATCCTCTTCGAAAGTATCTTCTACGAAAGTATCTTCTTCGAAAGTATTTCCTTTGAAAGTATTTCCTTCGAAAGTATTTCCTTCGAAAGTATTTTCTCCAAAAGTATCACAAAGAAACCCTTGCATAACCTTTCCAAAAAGAAAATTCAGCGTTCGCGTAAACAGTGAGAACCTGAGTCAGTGACCTTGACGTTGATCGCAACCGCGTGTTATCGAAACTTGAATCGCAAGACGAGGGGTTAATTCCAATCGCTGGAGCCCGTGGAAACGGTTGCTGCGCACAAACACCAGATCTTATTAAACGTTTCGTTGCTCGTCGCGCGCTAAACGAAAGGGCACCGGGGGAGAATTGGTTCTATCGTGCCGACAAAGGGGAGAGAAGAGAGCCGCTCAGCGACGAAACGTTGCTGTCTCGTCTCTCGTCGTATAAATCGTGTGCTCTATCCGCTCGAGGTTCACGAGAGGTTGATCTTCGGCACCGATCGACTGTCATTCTCGCGAAAAAATACTCGCGAGGAACGCTCGGCTCACCCTGTAGGCAAATCGGCCGTAAACCTATGGTGCACTTAACCGTATCGGTTGCGATTTCATCGAACTTCGGCCGTTCAGGGTTTTTTCATAATTTATACTCCCGAGCAGATACCTCCGTTCCGAGCAATTAGACCGAAAGCGATGACACACTTTCGATACTCGTTGGATTTTCGCGCGACGTTATTTTTTTTCACAGTTCCACGTCGATCGTTAACGACCACTTGAAACAGTTCTCTTTCTTTCTTGGTGGTTATATTTTTTCTTAGACTTTGCTTCTCTCAAAAGAATTACAAAGTGTTATCCACGTGTTCTTGGAACGTAGATCTCGCCAACTATCTATAACTATCCAACAGAACGATCGATTCAGTTCGATAGGACAGATTACACAATGGTGGGTTTGTTCGGTTAAATATTTCTGCGCGTGTTTACACTGTCACGATTGTTTTCTACAGACGAATAAATCGAACAAATTCTGTACCATGTGTCTCTGTTCTTTTTTCGGAGGATATTTCTTTAAATTCGAGGTTACTCGAAAATGGTACCATGGTGCTCGAAACGTTCGCATCGATGTTGTAGAAGATACGGACAGTCAATGCGTAGGTATTCTACGATGTGGGTCCACAGCGAGAATCCACGAGCATCGTAGCCTTCGCGTCGTCACTTTGACTCGCGATCCTACGAAGCGGTGACCGTACAATGGCTCGTAAACAATAGAGCAATCGCGGCGACAATCGCCGATGCGTTATGAAGTTTCTTTGCTCCAACAGCGACGCGTCGATGCGTTTCCATGGGACGGTCACGGTCCCCATTGTTTCGCGCAATTTGTTCGCGACTTTATTTACGGCGCTGTGACATGGTTGGAGTTGACTGAAGAACACGCGAAACACAACAGAAGAAGTTCATCGACGTTGTAATTAACTTTTTTGGTTTCGTTTTACGAAACGTTAATATTCCGTTGATTCGAGTCGCTAGCTTGGTATAATTTTTGTATCATTTTGCTCCAATTGGTATAATTTTTGTATAATTTTGCTCCAATTGGTATAATTTTTGTATAATTTTGCTCCAATTGGTATAATTTTTCTCGAACGCGAAAAATATTTGGAGTCTTTCATACAAACGGAAATTACACCTTGGAACGATAGAAGAGTTAATTTTATTTCGTCGCGAATAATGAAAAGAACCTCGAGGCGACACGTTCTCGCGCAACCTTTTAAAGTTACCTTCGATTGTTTCGCCCACAAGTCTAGAATTTTTTTACGGGAAAAAAGTGCTTGTTTTTCCAGCTCGTTAGACTCGTCCCGATAGGTACGAGTAGATGGGCGACGAAAAGAGGAACGAAGGGATGGTCCTTTGAAATTGTATAATCCACGATGGAGGGAAAAAAAGAAGAAAAGAATTTCGATTCGTTGAACGGTTCCGCGAAATGGAACGTATCCGTTCTGTATATCGCGGATCGATCCACCGTGAAAGGAAAAACGTTGGTTCGCCCGGTCGAAGGGAGAAAGCAAACAGATCCTCGTTGTCGAGTCGCGTAGCGCTCCACGCGGCAAAATCCTACGTACGGATTTATCTCCCGGCTGAAATTCATGCGCGTAATTGCACCAAGGAACATAATTAACGCTAGAACTGCCACTTAACTTGTTTCGAACTTTGTTTTAAAATTACTCGATTATTAACGGTGCCTTCGTCTACAATATTCGTGGATAATTAGCAAAGTAGACAACCAACGATACTCGTAAATTAATTCCCTCTCCCCCTCCCACCATCTTAGAGGATACGCGCGTTCCGATACAAATAGTTACACGTTCACCGGTCGTCAGTTGCGTTAAGACGCGACGCGCGAGAGTATCGCGCGGGAGAAAGAATCGACGATACGCGATTAATTTCCTGTGTTTTACCCCTTGATTCGTCTCGTTGCGGCGTTCCAGTCGCTTCCTTCTCCTTTCTTTTTCCTCCCGTCCTCCTCATCTCGCGAAGGGTAATATTAACCCCGGGGGCGGTAGCAGGGGGGGAGATAGATAGTAACGAGCACGCCACGCTACGCTGCAGCGAGCGTATAAATAGTAGGTGGTCGAGAACGGGGAGTAGGGGAGGGGAGGGGAGATAAAAAGTCACGTGCAGTCAAAGAGCCGACAGAGATGACGAGAAGGATGCGTTCTGATGGAGATTAAACGCTCCGGGCCCCCGGGACGATCTCCTGGCAAGATCTCGGAGGAAGTACTTAAACCTCCGCGGCCGCGTGTAAATCATACACCTAACCGCGTAGCGTTCGTTCGTTCCTCCCCTCTGGTTTACGAATAAGTCGCCTGCTCGCTCGTTGTAAGTACCAGCACGCGATCGGTGTGGCGCTATGAGTCAGCACCGGTGGAAGAGTGGGGGGTGGTCCCCACTGCGCGTGACAAATTGCTCGCCATTTTTCCCGAGACCCGCGTGCTCCACGGAATTATCCGAAATTCGCCGAGGCCGTTGCGCAGCGCGCGCCGCGTTCTTTGCCCTGCAAACAAACGAGAGCGAGACGCGGCGGGACTTTCGAGTCACCGGCGACGACGATCGAACGTCGCTCGGCAGACTACGAAATCCGTGGAATCGTAAATTTTATTTACGCTTCCCACGAGCGAAAGCACACGCGGTGAAATGTTACGAACGAAAAAGCCCGCGAAAACGTCGCGCGTACGAAACTCGAGCACCGATCTTCGTAACTGGTTACGAATTCGAACGCTTCCCGCGTTTACCGAGAGCGAACGTGATTGGCCGAGCAACGCTACCGGCACGAGTGTCGGACCCGAACGTACGAAAGATCGTACATTTTTCTAATGTTCGTACCCTTGGAATTTATTAGAATTAAGTTTGTAATTTGGATGGATGAACGAACAAGGGTTCGTTTCGGGGCGATACTGTGTCGCGAAGTAATTTCAGAACGCGGGGGAACAATTGATCGCAAATTATCGTAATACTCGTAATTCGATAACAGGGTAGGTAGGCGCGAGGTGATTTTAAAGCGCGAGGTAACGATAGACGACGCAAATTGTCGTAATATTCAATAATTGTGGAAATACGCAGATCGATGAATATCTGGCGTCACCCCTGTTCGTAATAAGAGTAATTTCAATGCGTGCTGGGACTAGATGGCTCTATTTAGAATTTACCACTTCAGTGCCGACCTTTCAAACGTCGACCCTATAACACGAACGTTCATTATGGCTAATAATTTATGCGATAACATGGACTATTTTCTCGGGCTCGTTGAACTCGTTCAAGCGTTCTGTCCTCTCGGCTATCTTAACTTGATTAATTTATTTGCGCGTGCACTCATCCCGTAATGTATTCCTCGGTTCTTTGTTACTACTTTATTTTATTAATTCCGTTCCTGGTATCGAAGCGCACCGACCGCTGCGGACGATGCAAATATCGTAAACTAATTGTACGATATCTCGTTCGTAACGATGTTAATCGAAACAACCGATGGAATGATTATTCTATCGCGATCTTTACCGTTAAATGTTCCCATCTCTGCGAGGTTTCGTTGAAATTCAATTTCAACGCGCGAAGATTTGTTTCGTTTTCCTGGATGGAAAATATTCTCGTCTCCTCGGTAAAAATTACTATTAGAAACTATCGACGGTTCGGGCAGCTTTATCCAGGGACGCTCGAGGTTCGACGAATCGTCTAAATTTAATTTTTCATAAACTTCTCGACTCTCTTCCTCTCAATAATAAATAACTTCGAGTATCGTTGGGTAACTATCCAAGTTTGTCCGTGCACATCGATCAGGCACTGATAACCTTTCGAGTGGCGAGATTGGATCACGAACGACCCGATATCCGGTTTTCGAGGACTCGAGAGGAAGCAGGCTCCGCGTTTAAAGGATCGTAGAGATACCGTGGAAAGGTTCCACGTTGAACAAGATGCACGAAGTTGGCTACGGTCGTACGACCGTTCGGCCATTACGGCTTTTCTCAATGAACGTACGACGAAAATATCGCGCCGGGACCGGATGACGACCGAAACCATAACGTATTTTTGTCATCTTCTTGACCCCCTCTCTCACCGCGACTCCTCCTCTTTCTCTCCCTCTCTGTCTGTCTCTCTTTCGTGTCAGTCGCCGCGGTGCGCGTAGAAAAACAGGAAATACTTTTTGCCCGTTGACAGAAAACACGAGCGAATAAACCGGGACGCAGGAACGCGATCTCTCGATTATTACGCCGAGAGGCAGCTCATTCTTTCTGAACCCTTGATCTCCACTGAATATCGTACGTATTAAATCATAACAAAGCGCGCGCAGTCGTAACGAGCGATATATTTTCTACGTTCAACTTGAGCCTCTTGAACTCCTCCAATGCGCAGATAATATTTCCACCGAAGCTTCTTTGAATTCGATTGAATTTTCTTTGAAAGGAAATCCCATTAATAATGCCCCGCTGCTCGCGCATTTAAGATATAAAGGATAGTTTGTTACGTACGCGTTACCGATACCCTCCCTATCGGAATATTCAATAGAGAAAATGTTCCTTTCCAACGTATCGACCAACGATACACCACTGTTCAAACATTCAACGTACGAACGATAATTTATTGAGTAAAATCAAGCAACGTCCAATTACCAACGAATCGAACCTTCGATTCTCCAACGTCGTACGTGGAACGTTGCGCGTCTCTTTTTATATCGCCAACCGATGAATTACGAATGATCAGCTTTTGCGTTTCCTACGCCCTCGTGGTGGATTATTACGTTCACGTTTCTTATCGACACGTGAATTAATAAATAACCGCGCATCGGCGTACACGGTGAGCCTTGTACACGTAAACACCGTATGAAATTTTTAGATAGCGGGCTATTTGAATAACGTGGATTCCTTTCGCCGGAAATCGAATTTCTCGTCGAAGAAAGTTCCGAGCCGAGATCCATCGGACGTTCCGCTGGAAATATTATCCGTTAAGGAGTTTAAGGGGCCGAGAAATTCAATCGTCGATAAATTTCATCGTGCACGTTCGTTTGTTAGGTAAACGTTATCCTCGTCCCCTGGTACCTTTCGCGGGTGAACGCGCGACGAACGAATTTTCATTCGACGAAATCGAACGGGGGAAAAAAATCGAACGAACTCGACGATAAGCTCGAATCTCGAGGAAAGTGGTTTTTTTAATTCGAATTTACTTTCTTCACCTTCGACGATCTTAATAATCTTAATAATCAGTCTCGTGCACACAAATACACGCAGGCGCGTATCTCGTTTATTCTGGCACAATGAACGGTTACACGTTCAAGGATTTCGCGATACTCGATACACGTAACCGGCGCGCGATTTAGTTGAGCGTGAAATTGATCTCTCTATTTCTCCTTTGACTCGGTAATAGGATATAAATAGAAATTAGACGCGGCTACGCGGATCGTTAATGGAAAAATTGAGTTGTCAGTGGACACAATGCGCCGGAGTCGTGTGACAAAGTTACCAGTAACGCCATTGTGCACGTTGACAAGTTAATTAACCGGGACGGAGAAAAATTGAAAAATACTTTTACCGTGCCGCGATCCGGTATCGATCTGGTTTCTTCAAATCGCGTTAATTCGCGGAGCTCATAACGACGCGATGACGTTACCTTTCGATTACGAGAATCGAACGCGCGCATCCTCGAGTTTAACCGCGAGAGTCGATAATGAGAATTCACGGGTATCGGAATAATTGAATAAAAATAACATCTCTGGCTTGATCGATAGTAAAAATAACGCACGTCTATCGCGATCGATGATAGAAATGCAACGCTTTTAGCGTTATCGTCTCTCGATGGTAGAAATTCTTAACGCGCGTAAAAATAAACGCAAATAATTCTTAACGCGCGTGAAAAGAAACGCAAATAATTCTTAACGCGCGTAAAAATAAACGCAAATAATTCTTAACGCGCGTAAAAATAAACGCAAATAATTCTTAACGCGCGTAAAAATAAACATAAATAATTCTTAACGCGCGTAAAAATAAACGCAAATAATTATTTCCTCCGTTGACGAGGTTCCGAAGATCGGTGACCAGTCCTCGATGAGAACTTGGCGCGCGTAAAAAATAATCGAAAGTAACAATGACCAAGATTTTCTTCGTTCCGTGCGTTCAGTGGAGCAGTTTCGTCGATATATTTTAAACCACGAAACAAAAGGATCGCGAGGCTCCGAGGTCTCGCGTTCACGCGCGACGACGTTAGCGCGAACTCCGATGACGGGCGGTTCGTGCGGTAAGCGTTGTAAATAAACGATCGCGTAAATTTAAACGCGGCGTGTGTCGCTTTATTTTCGCGTCGGTAGAAATCGTTAGCGGCACTCGGCGGCCTATCGACCCGTTGTTTAATTATAGGTAACGTCGCGGATCATATATTTTTAAACCGAAAACATTCCCGGGCGACGGGAAGTTCGGCAATGTCAACTTTGATCCAACGCGTAACAAACGTTGCGAATCGCGCGCCTAAGTATAGGTGCGAAGTTATTCGAGCCACGTTACCGGGGAGACCTACCTCCCCCGGGTTCCGCGAACGAAACTTTGAAATTACCGCCACTTGTTCGGACCGTGTCGGACCGCGAATTCGCTAACGAAGCGGTCGGACGCGAGCGAGCGAGCGAGCGCGCCCGCGCTTCTTTAAACGGCGAACAGAAGCTTTAACGAGAAAATATCGCGGCCTGGCCGATTCGGGTGCATCGCGGTGCGTTATCCACCGCCAAAGAAGGCGACGCGAGGGTTCCAGAGCCGTTTTATGAAAAATTACGAGACGCAATTACCAGCGTTGTCAAGTACGCGAAAGAACGAAAGAGTGAAGCACGAGAGAGGGAGAGAAGGAACTAGTGAAGCACGAGAGAGGGAGAGAAGGAACTAGTGAAGCACGAGAGAGGGAAAGAAGGAACGAGTGAAGTACGAGAAAGGGAAAGAACGAGAGAAGCACGAGAAAGGGAAAGAAGGATGAGTGAAGCACGAGAGAACGAAAGAACGAATGAATAAAGCACGAAAGAGCAAAAGAACGTGTGAAACACGAGAGAACGAAAGAGCGAACGAATGAAGCACGAGAGAGGGAAAGAAGGAACTAGTGAAACACGAGAGAGCGAAAGAAGGAACGAGTGAAGCACGAGAGAGGGAAAGAACGAATGAGTGAAGCACGAGAGAGGGAAAGAAGGAACTAGTGAAGCACGAGAGAGGGAAAGAACGAGTGAAGCACGAGAGAGGGAAAGAAGGAACTAGTGAAGCACGAAAGAGCGAAAGAACGATGAGTGAAACACGAGAGAGCGAAAGAACGATGAGTGAAACACGAGAGAGCAAAAGAACAAATGAATAAAACACGAGAGAGCAAAAGAACGTGTGAAGCACGAGAGAGCGAAAGAACGAACGAGTAAAGAAAGACAGAGTGTATCTCGCACGAAAGAGCGATAGAGTGAAAAGGAAAACGTGTAAAAGAGAGAAAGAGCGATAGAGTAAAAAGGAAAACGTGTAAAAGAGGGAAAGAGCGATAGAGTAAAAAAGAAAACGTGTAAAAAAGGGAAAGATCAGAAGAGCAGAAGGGCGAAACAAACGCGACCGAACGCGCAATCGCGGCGATATTAAACGTTTTTCCGCTTTGGTCGGCGCCGCTCGCACCCGAAGAAATCGAACAAGGTACACAGAGGCGGCGAACTCGGCCCGCTCCGAGGAGTTAAGTGCATTTTGCATAGATATTGTCGGTCAAATGAACGACTTCCGGCCAGCTGTGGACCTCAGATCCCGCGATCTTCAATCGTCGGTGTTGCGAGCCACCCATGGTGGTTCCACGCCGCGATAAAAAAAAAAAAAGAAGCACCGTTACGATAACGTGCCCGTTCGCGTGGTTTCCCTACTAATTTCGAGCAAATTAGTCGAAAACGATGATCGAGCGATACACCGACTTCGTTAGACGCGATATTCCCTCTTAATTGCCCGGCTCGATGAGAATTACCGTTAACGAGACTAATATGCAAGGGTATCGATGTATCTCGAATTAGCTTTTGCCGGTCAATTACAGCGGAATTGTTTACCCACCGGGTTTTAATTATGAATTTTTTAAGCCTAGTTGGAACGTCGAACGGTTCGAGATACAAAAGTAACACGGGAGGCTGGTGAAACAATCTTTGGTATCTTCGAGAATGAGATCTCGGGAGGAAAGTATTGCAATTTTGAAAACGCGTACAATTTTCCACGAGAATTATTTAAAACTCGACAAGAGTGACGCGTACGATATCGACGTACTTCGTAAATCGTTATCGAGAAGACGATTTATCACTGGATGCTGTAAATTGCAGAGAATACACGGGAATTATCGAGTAATTTGCGTGGATAAATTTAATGGCGCGTTTGTAAAACCAACGAGATATTAACAGGGTCCGTTTCGGAGCGTTTCGATTCTCGATACCGCGTATCGTTGCTCCAGAGATACAGATGATTCAAAACCGAGCACTTACGAGGGTATAAACACGAGACATATCAACCGTTGAATAGTTTTACAACATTTCACACCCCGTATAATCAAACCACGATATTAAATTGAATCGAAATCGCTATATTTACCGATAACGTTACACGATACTTGCACTCGGTGTCTGTTTCCCGTTATCCTCTTCTAGCCATTATTTTCGCAATTTATTATAATTAATACCTCGATTAAACGCGGCAGGATGGACGGATAGATACGATCCGGTACGCGGGAGAAATGAACGTTCACGAACGAACCGGGCACGGTGTTAGATATCTCCCTCGTCTTCCGTGAGTTGATTTTCCTTGATCGATCGGATCACGGCCAGTCGGAAGAAAAACGAGGCTCGCGTGTATCCCGGTGAATTCAGGATTAAAGGCAATCTCCGTTCGGAGGGCAATTAGAATGAGGCAACGGAGCGTCCTCTCGAAGGAGGAGGAGGCGGCGATCTTTCCAGCGAAACCGTCGATTTCTCGGGAAGGAATTTCGTTAACGGGTGTAGAAAACTTCACCTATTCTCCCTCTCGTAACGTCGCAGCCACTGGTACCTAGGCTGTGACATAACGCAAGACAGTGGCCGGGAGACGGTGAGCAGCGTCGTCGTTATCGAAATCGGTTGTAGCGAAAGTTAATGAGCGCGTGTTTCGAGTAAATTGGACACGCTCGCCCGATTCCAGGCTTCGGAATCAGCCGTTTGGAACTTTGTGCATCGGATAAACTAAAGCTCCCCTTCGTTATCGCTGCTTTTCGACCGTGCTGCTTCTGTACACAAAATCAATTTAGAGCCGCTCGAGCGAGCGAGCGAACGACAACTCCGCGCGTAGGAGCGACGAGAAAATTAAATCAACCCTATGATCCTTTGCCGTACGAGGATTTAATATCGAGAGGTCGAAAGACGACTACCTCTCCTCGCACTTTGATCGGTTAATCAATTTTTCCTTTCATTTTAGCGAGGATCCAGCAACTCGATCGCACCGTGATCTTGAGCGTTTCAATCGGTGACTATTGTGAGCTTTTAAACAGGTCACTAGTGGGTGCTTTTAAACGGGTCGCTATTGGGGCTTCTAAATGGGAGATTATTGTGAATTCTTGGTCACCCATTAACGATTCGATTCCATCGAAAGCTACTACTCCGTTTTACGAGTGATTGATAACCACGGTCATCGCGATTTAATTCCAACGATCTCGCCTCGCTAACAGCTTTAATCGTTGTTTAATTATACGTTCGGGGAACTTTCCAGGTAAATTTACGCAGCTGCGCTGCACGTCTTCCTTGTGGAAAGCAGGCTCGGTTCGCGGCTTTATCTTTTATCTCGTTACAATGTAGACACAAACGTCTATTTAATGTTTCCCGGTTATCGCCGAACGACGTTCTAATGATATATAAATTACGCGTGTCGGGCCACGCCACATCGCGTGTACAGTTCTTAAATTGCAACGATAATCTCACCTGACTCGTATCCCGGAATGTTGTCGAATAATAATTTCAACCTAAACGAGTGATTAGGTAATCTCGTAGCTGATCGTTCGATGGTACTTGGATCGAGGCGCGGTAAAATTTCACCTTGATCCGATCTGTTATTAGAGCCGCTCGTAAACATTTAGTATACTCGTACTTCGCAACCGCGCGTTGTTTAAAATAAATCTCGAAAGGTTTATCGCTCTCGGAAATATGCTTCTCCGCTCTCGAACGCGATACTCGAACAGCGCGCGTAATTATTGCCCGAAATTCAACTCCGCGTTGGAAATTTACCGTTCAATGGCGTACAGTTAATCGGTTTTATTACTCGGATCTTTTTCTCTGTCTAGTAGTACCATTGTATATATTTTTTCTCCCGATTTGGCGGGAAACGAGTCCTCTGTTTCAGCGCGGTCGAGTCGTCCACGCGATTGTCCAAACAGTTCCGTTAGAAACGAAAACTTTCGTTCGTTTACGCAACCGGGATCGAATTTCTCCTCGACTTCTCCCGTGCTCAACGCGAAGGAGGATTAATTATTCCCATTGGCGGGTCGGTCCGCGGCGCTCGAACGTTTTCGTTTCTCCTTTATCGCGGCTCGTTTCACCGGGACGTGTGTGAGTGCTCCTTTATTGGGCCTGTAACACCGGGGCCTGATGCAACGAGCCGCGAAGGCGTGAGCCGCGTGGGCGTCAGCCGTGCTCTCCTCGTGCGCTCGCGCTCACGTGCACAGAGTGTGGGTGAACGAATGTAAGGGGTGCATGGAAACATTCGTACACCTGCACCGTGACGAGTCGTCCCACCGACGAGGGGGCGATGGGAGGGGATGAGGGAGGGGGAGTGGGGACCCGGATACAGCGTCTCCGTCGAGAGCGTCGAGTTGGACCAAAAATGAACGCGTTTAATCGCTACCACCCCGGGGCCACGTAAATTTTCACGCTGTCAATATCAGAAGCCGGTTCCCAGATTGCGCGGAGCTCGATCGATAGGCTACGCGAGACACAGAACCAATCGGTATCTCGGATTAATCCGAGACGAACGAGAGGGGAACGTGACGTGTAAGAAACAGGGGGATTGAGCTTTGGTCGACACGTTTCTCGCGACATTTTAAAGGACTGTGGAGAATTCCCTGTCAAGTTGTCGTAAAAATTGGGTTAATCGATAAGAGAGGGACGAAATGTGTAAGAAACAAGGGGGATTGAGCTTTGTTCGAGGTTTTTCGCGACATTTTAAAGGACTATGGAGAATTCCCTGTCAGGTTGTCGCAAGAATCGAATTAATCGATAAGAGAAGGACGAATAAGCGTAAGAAATAAGAAAGATTGAGTTTCGTTCGAAATTTTTTGCGACATTTTAAAGGACTGTGGAGAATTCCCTGTCAGGTTGTCGCAAGTGCCGGATTAATCAATAAAAGAGGGACGAAAAGGGTAAGAAACAGGAAGGATTGTGTTTTGTTCGAATTTTTTCGCGACATTATAGAGAGCTATGGAAAATTCCCTGTCAAGTTGTCACAGCATCCTCACGAAGCAGTCAATCACTGTTTCTCAATCTCATTCTCCATTTATAGAAAGTACAAAGCGTGCTCGTGTACATTTTCAATCCGTAATAGATTATTCGATAGAATTTTAATAGTCAGTTATTAATAATTAATTTTTCATCGTAGGAGATTTTTCTGAACGTTGGATGAACCGAGATAGGAGCAACCGAGACCGCGCGTCCATCACGGTTTAAACTAGACACAAACACGCTCGGTATACACGCTCGAAAAATAAAACCTGTCTACGAAAAGAACATGGGTGCACTTGAAGTATTTGATATCTCCTTAAACTATTTTTAAATTTAAACGCACGGCGGAATACGTTCCGTCGGATTTTTAAACGGTTGCGCGCACGGGGGAACCGAATACGAGAAAAATGTTGGTAATTGAAAATTTAACGAACGCATAATATTACGGTTTGATTTACCAGGCGCGTGAAATTTAATTTCAGCGTTCCGGGAATATATAGAGGACGTGTATTCAAAGAGTAAATATTGCGGTTTAAAATCAACGTTCGCGTTAAAATTGATCTTTCATAAATATTCGCGTTCGATCGTACGTGAAATCGAAGCGAGTCTTATCGCGTTCGTAAGGAGTTCTGTATCAATTGCAACGCAAAGCTTCTTTCGCGCGAGGCGGGCGCGCAAGAGGAAAAAAGAGAAAAGAAAAAAAAAAGAAGAAAGAGAGACGAGCGATAAAAAAGACTCTCCCGCTGTTGAATATATTACGATACACCCGACACAATACATTTTTTTTCTCCCCTTTTCGGTATTTCAACTCTCCTGATAGCAACTCCATTCTGGTTGTCGCCCGGAGCGTAATGCACCCCTTATACCTCGGCACGTCTCCGGCAAACGCTAATTTCTTCAGATTCCGAGCCGGCTCGTGTACGGAATTTCTTTTCCCCTGGAACGAACCTCGAACCCGATACCGCTGAGAGGATTCTGCGCTCGATTCCCAAGATAGACGCGTAGTTTATAGACCTAGTAAATGGATAAATATACAGGTTTACCCTTCCCATAAGAGGCAATCACCAAGTTACACACTCGTGTTTGTTTTCGTCCCCGATATTATGACATCCTCGACAATCGCAACGGCATCCGAGTCGATCGATTGTTTAGATATTAATTGCAATTTCAATTAACGACCACCCACCTACGCGTAAACGTACAATAATACCATTTTAGTCTCGAGGTTCCCGCACGCGTTCGATTGAAAATTATCAAACATTGATCGACCAACGTTCGGCGTTTAATTTGTTTCGTTTGAAATTGAAGTCTCGTCCATATCGCGAATTTTCCGCTCGGATCGTAAGAGCCAATTCGCGAAACGAGAAGATACGAAACGAGTAGATACGAAACGAGAAGATACGAAACGAGAAGATACGAAACGTAACGTTTCGCGAGATCGAACGTTCGGATGTTAGGTGACACCCGGTACGTGAAAAGGAACATAACAGCTCACGTGGGCTCACCTATCAGCCTTTCTCGTTCGCCCATGCACATTACGCACACGCGTGCGCGACATGAATAACGCACGACCCGGTTCGCGATCATACAAGCATATTCCTTTAAGAGAGGTTTAAAGACCGACAACCGGGAACATTTCGCGCGAACACCGCTCTCCATATACGCAGCGGTGGTGTTCACGGTTTTCGTTTCATCGGTGACAATTTCAGAACGCTGTTCGCACGGTTTTCTGGCGCGAAACGAGTCGTTCGGTGTAATTTCGGAAATACTATCCGTGGACACGTTTAACGGTGGAGACGTTTATGAGAGCGCGTCGTACAGATCTCTCGTGAAAATTTTCCAATGTGAAATAGCGGTATCGCGAGAACCTATAAAGAATCGCCATTGAGTGACGTTCACGGTACGAGAGAACCCTTAAATTGCGTTTCTATAACGAAACGCGTAATACCGGTTACCATCGGTGGTTTTCAAACGTTTTGGAAATTGTTATTTGAATCGAAAATAGAAATTTTCATTTTTTAAGAACGGACAAATGTGTCAACCAACACGAGAGACGCGTTATCGTAAACTCGAATGCTCGACGCGAGAAATTCATAGGTAAAATAATAATACCGATAGAAATAGACGTTCGAGTTGTCCCCTTTCGATCGTAACACGCTCCCACCATATGTCAGGCGCCCTACTTTGGACAAGCCAGGTTCGTACAATACGAACTCCTGATCAATAATGAAATAACCTTTGTCCAAAATTCTGTTAGCCAATTCTCCCCAGCCTTCTAACGCAGACGCGCGATTAAATTGTTACAGAATAAATTACCCGTTTAATTAACGCTAAAATAATTCCCGACCGGTAAGTTATTATAAAATAAATCAATTACCCGATCAATTTACGCTAGAACAACAACCGACCGCGCTAATTCCCAATAACGTAAATTCATTTTTCGATAAATCCACGGTAAAGTGGATCCGCTAACTAAATCGTTAATTGTTCAATCGTATCGCGGTAAACAACGAATCGAGCCGTTCGTCGTTCGATGGAATGAAAATCGAGCTACGCGACCGTTTGTAAATAACGTTGACAACGCTTTGACGATACATCCTCGAGGTCGATTTTTCCATCCGCGCGCGCGAGCAGGATGTTTCCGCGCGATATTTACGCAAACGCGGTCCTAAATCGCGCACGATTCAAGGTAACGCGGTGAGGTGCGCTCGGTCAGCCTTCTTCGCCGAGCCGAAGAACGAAGGCATTCGTATTTCAGACACGAAACGCGTTTGAAGTTCCTCGAAGCCAGATCTGGTCCGCGGATCTCTGCACACCGAGTGCATACGGAACTCCTCTCCCCCCACTCTCGCTCGCCGAGCGCGTTCTCTCTCCCCCCACTCTCGCTCGCCGAGCGCGTTCTCTCTCCCCCCACTCTCGCTCACCGAGCGCGTTCTCTCCCTCCATTCACGCTCACCGGGCGTTCTCTTCCCCCACTCTCGCTCACCAGGCGTTCTCTCCCCCCACTCTCGTTCATCAGCCGTTCTTTCCCCTGTGTATCTCTCTCTCCGCTTTTTTTTCTCACCGCTTCTCTCTCTTTCTCTCTCTCATTGCTTTTCTCTTTCACCGCTTTTCTCTTTCACCGTTTCTTCCCTCCCTCTCGTTCCGTCTCCGCGTTACCTTCGACTTTCGCGCGTTCCCCGCGTTTTTTCCCTTTTTCGGTACCCGAGCCTCGTCATTATCTCGTTTCCTCTGTTTCTTTGCGCGCACAGTTACCACCAGGGGCATACCGTGCCTTTTCGGGGGCTGTTCTCTTACGCCAACCCCGGGGGGATCGAGAATCCCCGGCCTTTCGGGACCAGGAGAGCGAGGAGTTTCCGTGTTGCGACGACGAAGGAGAGGCGTTGTTCAATGCCGCATTCGAGTTGTCGGATCTGCGTCTTCTGTGCGCGGCTGCGGACGCCGAGGACGCATTGTGTTCTTATCGCTCGTTTCAAGTTCTTCTAATTAAGTCTGCCGCTTTCCGAGCAAACAGAATCGGTTCGCCATCGGGGAACGAACGAGGGAGGGGGAGAGGAGGTGTTTTTAAGTAGAAACAATTTTGAAACTCCCCCGAGGTTTCCCCCGTTGTTATCTCGCCTCTGTACCTCCGTGTTAAGGCACCTTCTTTCGTTCCTTTCGAAAGCGTTCTCCTTCGTTGAAACGAATCCTGGCATCTCTTTGAAGATCAAAAGTGGAGTCGCTGGGTAACCGGGAATCCCTACGTCGAGGACACTCGGATTCTCGGATGTATTTCTGCGATCAATCTCTTTTGTTCGAACGAGGATAACGTTTACCCTGATTAAGCTAGTCGATTTATAACGGGTGTTCTTGCAACGAGCGATATCTCAAGGACCAACACCGAATTGTACGAGAAAACAACGACGAGTAATCGCACTGTATATATATACACAGTGGAATCGCTGAATGATCTCGAGAAAGATGGCAGCGATATTCGAGTGGAGGAAAAACAATGGAAAAATATTCGCATCGATGTACCCACGTACGTGGATTCCGGTTTGATTTTATTTACGAGATACGGTGAGTTTCGCGTTCCAATCATTTTTCCAGCCGGTGCTGCGCATTCGTTGAATTTTTACGCCCGAGGATACTTAAAATCCGTTGTACGCCGAGCGAAAATATTGGCATACTGTAACGTGAAATCGAACGAAATGATTTTTCAAAAATTCGAGGCACATCAGGGCTCATCGATACAATCGTAACATTGCGACGTATCTACGCATGTATCGAAACGCAAGATAATCGTTCGGAGCGAATTCCCTGTATCTCAGGAATATAATGGGAAAAAAATATATTTTAAACATTTTTTTCCCATCGTTTATTATTATTTACTCGATAAGAATCACCCGGTACGTTCACTGTCGCGAAACAAGGAAACGTTAGACGTTTCGAATCCGAGATCTCGGTCGAAACACAATCTTCCCGATGTTCCCAATTGTCTCTCGTTATCTCCTCTCCTCCCTGTTTCTTCGCGTTTTGGCCGCCTGTGCTCCCTTTGTTCGAAGAAATCGAGAACCTCTTTGGATCGAAAGCAAAGGAGCACCAAGTTCCCCAAGGATTTTAAGTGGCGGAACGTGCCATTGAAAAATGCATCCGAGATTTCGGTACGCCTTTTGCGCGCCACCGAATCCTTTATCGCTGACAAGGTCCCCCCTCTTGATTAATCCGACGATTTATATTTCGATCGTTCACCGAAACGACACGAGACATCGTTTCGAGATGAGAAATTCGGCGAAACCTTCGATTCGACTTCCTGACGGTGGTTCGTTCGCCTCGCGAGCCGGCACGCACACGGAATTAATGAATTTCAATCGGCCAGGACTAATTTATGGATCGTACACGAGTCAATAAAGCATACTACTTTCGAATACACCGGGTTTACTTGTTAAAAACATTCCCCGGGCATTATCCGGGAAATGTCCGTTACCGAATACCAAATTAACGCAACGCTTAAAATAACAGGCGAAATCATGGCGATGATTGATACCTCCGTTCGGACGTAACGTGTACCAGGCAAAATCCGCTACACGGATCTAACGGGTCACGCCGAAAATTTCATTGCATACTCGAGCATAAATCCAACACGGAACGTAAAACCAACGTACACGTTCACCCCGACCTTGTTTTCGCGGTTACGAACTTTACTACAATCCTATGAATATACATCAAAAGCGAACACGTTTTCGACAATTCCATCTGTAAACGAACGATGCCGCGCGAAAACATTGCGTCACGGTCGGTCAAGGGGGGAGGGAATAGAATCGTTTAAAAAACAAAGAATTTTCGCGTTCTAGATTTCTAAATAAAAGAGAGCAACCTATATACTTTGCGGAACTAAATCGTAAAAAATGAGAATCTGAACAATATATAAATATATATATAAACTTCTACCATTGTTGGAATATTTCTTTCGCGTTTGAAATATTCTTTCTCGAGGAATGGACAAAGCTTTGGGAAACACCTGTTTAAATATTATTCGTTTCTTTTCTCCTACGGTATCCGTGTTCGAGAAACCACCGTGTATAATATCACTCGCGGAGGGGTGGGTGGGGTGGGGGGTGGGGATTTTAACGCTGCACGTTTCGAATTCTGCGAAATCAGAGGATTCCCCTTGCCTCGGACCCAGTTAGTGTTTCATACCTGGAGCTCATCCGCGTCATTATCTTGTTCCTCGTGCCCGTGGGGCGGATTTATTCGATACGGACGCGTGTCAATGAATTAACGAACGACGGACACATCATCCGTTCGCGCTCGCTGTTGATTTTCCAACGTCAAAGAGGCGGTAACTCGAGCCTGTCTCGCGGCGCGTATTATATTTTTGACGAAATTTCAGCTCCGCTCGTGCTCGGGGGGATCGCTCCGCTTGGTTAACATCCGATTCGGACGTGGATTGCGATTATGTATCTCGTGTCTGGGATACACGAACGCTGTCGAATCATCTCGAGTGAGACGGATCGAGCAACGAAGTTCTCTATTCGGTAACTCGTTGCGCGTTACGGACAGTGGAAAATTATTAAATATCAACGGTCGACGATCGTACGAAACCCACTCTCGATGATTTTCAACAGTTTCGAACGATCACCGATAGTTCGGGAACAATTATCGACGGTTCTCGATACTTTGGAACGATTTTCAACAGTTTGGGAACAACCGTCGATGATTTACGATAGTTTAGGAACAGTTATCGTTGGTTTCCAACAGTTCGGTGAACTATCGATATTTTTGGACAGTTCTTTGTTTCTAATTTGTGGAGATTGAGAGCGTTGATAATTTCGTGTACTATCGATTTTCAAACGGTTGTTTTGTATAGGATATTCTTATGAATTTTTGCACAGTACGGATTTGTAATAATGATGCGTTATTCGAACGTGACGCGTAGTTTGTAAATAAAATGAGTAGTGAAAAAATGGGGTATATTTTTGTGCAAATATTCCACCGTTACGTTACGTATCGCATTTCGTGATACGCGATAATTGCGAGGCAATGAAAATGAAAATGGAAATGCATCGAATTATTTTTCATCCCCTTTTCAGCACGATTGAAATATTTTACGAATAAAAACGTCGTCCTTCTGTATAAGATAGGCGAGATATCTCGTCCAGGGAGCCCCGCGAGCGACATTGTGACGAGATATCTCGTTCTTGGTAACGAAAGGGTTAATCCTGGGCGTTTATTGGCTCTAATCTCAGCAAAGGTTGGACAACAATTCCTCAGTTTTCATTTCGTGCATTCGTCAGTTGTCCGTTCGTTAAAACGAATTTCTATCTGCATATTATTTCTGACAAAATTTCAGCTCGCTCTCTGTCGGATAATCTTTATAATCTTTAAATGCATACGAACGCAGAACTGCGACATATTTATTTCTCGTTCACGTAGATGTTAATGGGTATTAACGACGCGTTTGGAAAATTTTCGACGATTTTCATATATTTTCCAGCCGATTTCTGCACACTATGACAAGTAAATTTTGTTCAATTTCGTTCATAATTCTCGAAAGTATCCTTTTTTAAAAATTAATTATATATCAGAAATTACTCAACATAGACAATTACAAATTCACAAATGATCTTCGTTCGACCAGTTATGTAAATTATTTTCTCAATTTCGTATACAACAGTCGAAAGAGCCCTTTTCTAAAAATCAACCATAAATCAGAAATTACTCAACACAGACAATTACAAATTCACAAATGATGTTCGTTCGACCAGTTATGTAAATTATTTTCTCAATTTCGTTTACACAACAGTCGAAAGAACCATTTTTTTTTAAATCATCTACGAATCAGAAATTACTCAACATAGACAATTACAAATTCACAAATAATCTTCGTTCGACCAGTTATGTAAATTTCTCTCAATTTCGTACACAACAGTCGAAAGAACCCTTTTCTAAAAATCAACCATAAATCAGAAATTACCCAACACAGACAATTCCAAATTCCAAAACGATCTTCGTCCGACGATTCACGTCCCGTAAATTTCACCCAGAAAGATTCACCGACGAAAGGTATCGTGTGAGATAATTTTTGTCAATTTTTCGTTCGAAACTTTCGCGAAATAAGTACGCATCGAAGCGTTAAGAACCGATCTCTGAACGGTAGTTGGAACCACAAAGCTGTCGAACGATCGCGAGAGAGAGAAAGATCGAGCAGGAACGTTCTCCAGTCGTTAATCCAGCCCGTTTATTGGCTCTAATCTCATCGATGGTTGGCCAACGATTCCCCCGTTTCCATTTCGTACGATCGTTGATTGTCCGTTCGTCGAAACGAATTTCTATCTCCTCGCTGTATATACAGAGGGGATAGAGGTTACACGTTGCATCATCGGCGTTCGAATGATTTACGTCCCGGTCCGGCCGGCTCCATTATTTCGCGTTTAAGCGGCCGTTCGGTGCCGGCGAATGTTTATGGTAATAAACGGAGCTCATCTTCGTATAAATAGTTACGAGCAGCCTGGAGATAGACGCAGCCTCTTCGTGCAGGTATATACGCTTCCCGAGAGTAGTTCTCGCTCGGAGAACGCCTCGTGGCACCATGGCGCGGAGTCTTCGCGGAGGACGCGATAAGATAAGAGGATCGAATTTACATTAGCGTTACGCTCGAATATTGAATCGCTTCCACGTATTGTCGAGGAAAGTTTTCCGCTACGAAAACATCGGAGTCACTGCTTTCTTCGTTCGTTGATTTATTCGCCGAAAGAGTATCTACGATGTTGCATTATTCGCGGTATAATGGTTTCGCGTACTGCTTGAAATTCGCGGTAAATAATAGTTTCGAAATATGTACATACGAAACTAAATACTCGGAGTTTCGAGTGTTAGGGCTATGTATCTTTACCGGAGAGGTATTCGAGACACGGAAGTAATTGATACTCGGGTGAGTAAACAACGAAACGATCTGATTTTTCGTTAGACGGAGAACTCGGGACTGGTTTCTTCGAAATAAAATTTCCCCTAGAAATGGGAATTCGATGTTCGTTGATGGGAAAACGATGAAACTCTCGTTGCCGGATCGCGACCAGTTGTGTTACATTTTCAATACCGAAGTACCATTGATCCGTAATGCGTTGCATTATTCCCCGTCGGTGTGATTTAATCTTTCGTTGCGACACGACACGGGAATCGAGAACACTATGAGATAAAATTACTTTCCGTGTACGGTCGGCTACGAAGAAAAAGAAAATCCCCCCAATTACCGGAGCACAACGAGAGATATCGCCCGGGTAATCCCTTCTTTCGCGCTTTCGGATTCCGTATGAAAAAGTGACGAAGGAAATCTCGCTCCGTTGGATCAACAGTATATATTACCGGGAAAGGAGCTCGCCGAGGAGTGTGTCGTAAAATTGGCCGGACGGTCGACGCGTGTAACTGCACACAACTGCATACGACTGCATACGACTGCACATAACTGTACACGAATGTACATAACTGCGTACAATTGCATAGAGCTACACACAATTACATATAACTGCACACGACTGCACATAATTGCATACAGCTGCATACGACTGCTCATAATTGCACACAACTGCACATAACTGCACATAACTGCACACAACTGCACACAATTGCACAGAACTGCATACAACTGCATACAACTGCATACAATTGCATAGAACTGCACACAATTACATATAACTGCACACAACTGCACACAACTGCACACAACTGCACACAACTGCACACCATTGCATACAACTACACACAACTGCACATAACTGCACACAAATGCACATAACTGCATACAATTGCATAGAACTGCACACAATTACATATAACTCCATACGACTGCACATAATTGCATACAGATGCATACGACTGCTCATAATTGCACACAACTGCACATAACTGCACATAACTGCACATAACTGCACATAACTGCACACGACTGCACACGACTGCACACAATTGCACACAATTGCACACAATTGCACACAATTGCACAGAACTGCACAGAACTGCATACAATTGCATAGAACTGCACACAACTGCACACAATTGCATACAACTACGCACAACTGCATACAACTGCATACAATAGCATAGAACTGCACACAATTGTATAGAACTGCATACAACTGCACATAACTGCACACAATTGCACACAATTGCACAGAACTGCATACAATTGCATAGAACTGCACACAACTGCACACAATTGCATACAACTACGCACAACTGCATACAACTGCATACAATTGCATAGAACTGCACACAATTACATATACCTGGACACAACTGCATATAACTGCACACAAGCGCATAAATCGTCCCTCCCGTTCGATCGGATAACGAAGATTCGCTCCGTTATCGCGTTTGTCGTTTACCGGGCTCGTCTCGTGGAAAACAAGCCGTGAACGCCAGTGGAACACGGCACGCGCGCACGAACGAACGAACGAACGAACGAACGAACGAACGAACGAACGAACGAACGAACGAACGAACGAACGAACGAACGAACGAACGAACGAACGAACGAACGAACGAACGAACGAACGAACGAACGAACGAACGAACGAACGAACGAACGAACGAACGAACGACGCTGTTTTAATGAAAAGATCGCATACCGGGAGTGCATTAACGTCCACTCTCGCTCCGGTTCGCCGGGCACGATTATCGGTCGTTGAAATAATTACTGGGGTGCAAGTGCAGCGAGGGACAAAAAGCCTGACCAAGAAAGGCAACTAAGCGAGGTGTAATTTATTTCGAGCCGGCTGACCGTGCCACCGACCGAGGCTTATTACCGCGTAGCGCAAACACGAGTTCGAATTTAATTCTCGGTCAACCGATAATTCCCTCCAGACGCGTTTTTCGTTCCCGATACCCGCGCTCAGCGCAACGCGTTACGTCGCAACGTTGCCCACGGGGACAAACAAAATATTCCGTTCGATGTATATTTAGGTGGTCCCGCGAAACCTACGGTGGAGAAATACCCGACTGATATGTATCAAAGCACGAGAAAATTGCGTTTAATTTCGTCCCGGAGTACAAATAAAGCCACGATTAACCGTTTCTCCGAGATAGCGAGTTTCCAACCGGACGTGTCCCCGCGATAACCAGATTTGCGAATTTCTATCATTTGCCGTTTTCGACTTCTGGTGCGTGAAACACGGGACCGATGGTGAGATACGAACGCGGTTTCGATACCGTCGATGGAATTAGAACCGAAATCGATAACCCTGTATTCGACAATTTCGAGAAATAATATATTCCGAACGCGCGATGGAATTACAAACCGTGATTTTTTCCAAACTCACGGTTACCAAACGTTCATACCCATTCGGAAAAATTATTCGTGTAACGTGTCCCCTTGCAACGCGTCGAGGCAACGACGATTCTTTTTCTTTTCATTTAGAATTCGATGAATTAATAAGAGAAGATAGAGAGGATCGCAAGGTGAACGCGTTACGATCACAGTTTCGCGATACGTAAGGTTATCGCGTGATCTATCCAGAGAAGAAGTGCTTGCGTTGCAAGAGTACGTGGTTTATAGTCGCGAATAGAAATTTCACATTATGCAATTCTAGTATGGATGTTACTCGGGAGAAATTATTTTACATTATGTAACCAATGTACGCATAGATACTACTCCTGAGAAATATTATATAAGAAATATACATATTCTACGAAATAATTCTACGTTGTACGACCGTACGCAGATATCGTTCAAGAGAGTTTTACATTGTCCAATAAATACGCGCGGGTATAATTCAAGGGAAATAATTTCACGTTACGCGAGAAACCGTACTATGGGTTCACCGTGTAACAATTTCACATTGTACAACAATCGTGTCTAGCTTTTGCAAGAATTTCTTCTCGATAAGTAATACCTGGTCGACGCGGTGCTTGTAAATTGATATCGGTATTAAGAAGTACGTCATCGGTTCCGTCGGTCGGTCGGTACACGGGAAACGCATCCTACGAGTAAAAGCGTGATACATACCTCGTGGAAAGGAAAATGTATATTTTCTCGGGGCAATAAGAACGTAGAGAAATTTCTCGCTGGCGTCTCGGCCGTTTCGGAAGCTCCTTTGACGTAACCAGAAACGAGACTCGCTTCCCGGCGTCGTTCCCGCGAACGTGCAATCGCGTCTCGATCGAATGTGATTTATTTAAAACCACTGATGTCACCGATGGAAGCACGTTCGAGATTCAATCTTTCGGCGACAGGAGGAACGAGGACTCGCGTTGTTCGTGGCGAGTGGATCGAGTCGTTCGCTCGAGAACGATATTTACGGTTTATTGTTCCACCGGTTTTCATGGGCTCGCGGTAATTCGATATTACCCACTCGGTCGTCCTCGTACGTTTATACGAAATTATGCAATACGAATATTACCGTGCGTGCGCGGTACGCTTTTTATGTAATACACTTATTTTTGTACGCGTATTGGATTCTCGAGTGTTTCGTATAAATAGTGCTAGCACACATTTCGGCGTACCGACCCACTTGTGCAATTCTCCGGTCACGGAACGATAAAAGAGTCGAAATTCTCGAAAGAGCGATCGAGCGATCGAACGGGAGGCGAAAGAGATCTCTTTGGGAGAATTCGTTACGTGTCACTGGATGGTTATCATTGGATTCTATAGTAGCTTTGAGAACGTTGGGTAATTAGCAATATGATTGATTTTTATGTATCAATAGGTGTGTGTTGGTAGAACATTTGATAACTACCAATGTAAATAATATTTTGTATCGATAGGTGTGTCAGTAGAACATCGAATAATTATCAATATCTATATATATATAATATTTATGTATCAATAGATGTGTCAGTGGAACATCGGATAATTACCAATGTAATATAAATAAATAGATATAAGATGTGTATAATATGAATGAATACAAATAAATTGAAAAAGAATAAATTTTTTGAAATACTATATACTCGTCCTCGCGAAGAAAAGAACAACGTAGAACGAATAATCCGTGTAAATCGAGGGATAGGTGTATATTTGAAAGTTTTCCAACAAAATGAATCCAATTTGAATCGTATAACACCCTTGAAATATCTCAGGCAGGTATAATACAAATGAATACAAATAAATTAAAAAAGAATAAATTTTTTTAAATATACTCGTCCCTCGATCTTCACGGTATTCTTCCTCATGAACAAAAGAACGAATAGAACGAATAATTCGCGTAAATCAAGGGACAGGTGTTCACCTAAAATTTTTCAAACAAAATAGACTAATTTTGCATCGTACAACACTCTCGAAACATCTCAGGTGTATCTACCAAAGCCAAGATAATTTTCATTGCCAAATTCCCGACAAATACTCCTCGACAGAATGTATCAATAAAAGAATGTTCATCGAAAAGAAATTCTTTCAAAGTAAAACACACGCACAGTTACTACACAACGTGCAATTTCTACTCGCGAGCAATAATACAGTGCTCGTGCAACATAAATTTATTCCTCTGGAACAATATCCACGCGTATTCACCTTGAACGATGTCCACGTATATAGTAGTTGTACAATACAGAATTACCTTCATCGTCGATAAAAAGAATTTCTCATCATAGATGAGAAAAGAATTCGTTAAAAATGTTCCAAAAGTTTCGGGCCAGTTTCGAATCAGTTCTCTTCGATATGCACAAACGCGTGTCTCGTTACGCACGAAACGGTTAACTGGGAGTATCGGTGGCCATTGCTCGAGTACCTCGCGAAACGAAGAATTCCGCTTCTGTTCTCGTCGCGATCATTTGTATTCGTTGCCGATCGAAAGGAAGCGTAACGCCGGTTAATTACGAGCGGACACGGAGATCTCGCGGACGACGCAGCCGCGAGCGGATTACGCATTCGTCGAGCGTATTTCAAGGCGATTACGTTCGCCCGATGACGACGCTACGTTCTATGTACGCACGGTGCACCGCCGCACCAGTGTTATTCCCATAGCTATCGAAAGCTGTGGAACGCATCGTGGTTATCGAGCATCGCGAAACCGAGTCACGGAATAATGCCAAGGTTGCGTCCGGGGTGTGCCCGGAAAATTCACCGGCGAACCAAGTCACCGAGCGTACTACAACGAAGATTAGCAAATAATTGGCGAGCAACGCCCACGCGACCAGAAAAGCACACACCGAGACGATCAACTGTGGCCGAGATAGGGACCATAAACCATCGAGTCCCTCAACGGCTGCTGAATTTACATAAAAATTGCGCAACAATCGAGCGACAACCACGCGTAACGCCGAAAGAAGAAGGAACGAATGGTGGTTAACAACGCGGATAACGACGAGTGGTCTATGTATCGTTGAAACGATTAGGGTAGCGCGAAGTACGCGTATACGGTGGATTATCGAGAGGAGGTCATTTATCGGGGATAATGAATTTGAGTTTTTGTAAATATCAGCGGAGACGGAAAAAAAAGAAAATTTTCATGATTGTGACACGATTTTGTGTAATTGTTTTGTTTTATTTTCTGTGTAACGAGGGGTATTTGGTGGTTAGTTGTATCTCGAGGAGAAATGAGACAGTGTTACAAGGAGTGTATCAATGAAATAGGAGTCGGTTAGAAAGCGTGGAGTAATTAAGGATTAAGGATTTTTGTAGAAAGTGTGGAGTAATTAAGGATTAAGGATTTTTGTAGAAAGTGTGGAGTAATTAAGGGACTCGTGTTTAATAGAAATGGGGATCGAGTGTGACTGGTGAAATATTTATATTTTCTTCGTTACAAATTTTCAAACGATTTGCTCGGTTTCTAGTAATGGAAGATGTGAATGTTTATTTGATGTTTTTCTGGTGGAGAATCGGTAGGAAAATCGTGGAACAATTGAGCAAGACGATCTTCTGTATCGATCTTCAGAAGTACGGAACGTGTAACCATTGAGATATTTACAAACCATATGTTTAGCCTACATCTAGTCCAGTATTATAAATATCGCGATAAAATATTCATACGGCACCGATACGAGTTTCTACGAGAAAAAGGTACAAAGGTAGGGAACAACTAACCGCGGAACAAACAAGCGGTTCGGTTGAGTCAATTCACGGTCGATTTTTAAACATTTGTTGCTGTGCAATCATTACAAAACTGGTGAATAAACGTCCGAAATAAAAATACATAAAGTTTCACCCTTGCAACCGTTCGACCGTTCGAGTAAATTGCAGGGGCGTTTTGTTAGCAAGGCTCGAGCAAATATTAATAAACGATATTGGGCGCGAATACACGTTTGTTCTTTTCCTATTTTTTTTCTCTTTCTTTGTTTTTTTTTTCGATTATTCCAACCGGTGAAAGTTCAGCGAGCAAACATGGACGTCGATAACGATTCCACGTGCGATTACGAGCGAGAAATTGACCGCGAGAAGGATTACAAATCACGCGGTGGGAATAATATTTATAATTAGCGATAAATCAAACTACTTCGGTTCTGTGGTTATTTCGATGGTTAAGGATCTTGGAAATAAATATTCTCGGATCGTCGGAACATCCGGGTCGGTAACTTGTCTCGAGGACCGAAGAGTATTTCTCTTATTTATCTTAAGAAGATTTTTTATGTTTAAAATTCTGGAGAGTAAAGGGATCGCGGTCTCCGACGTTTCATCGAGAAAGTGGTTCGAGGAAGAATTACCTAACCAGCACCGCGCGTATAAATCAAACTTCTTAATTTTCTTTTTACCTTTGGTTGCTTCGAGAGTAAAAAATGTTGCAAATATTCGAGACGTTGCATTCGTAATTTACTCCACAGATCGTAGAATGTTTATTTTCAAAATTTCGAACGCTCGTAATTAAGAAGAGCAAAGAAATTAGGTTGGACACTCAGGTGAGAAACTTGTTCGATGAAAAATACTATTTTCATAACTGGAGATCAGATCGCAAACTTCTTCAATTTCTTACTTTTCCTTGGTTACTTCGGTAGTAAAAATGTCACAAATATTCAATGATCTTTGAGACATTACATTCGTAATTTACTCCAAAGATAGTAGAATATTTATTTTCAAAATTTCAAACGCTCGTAATAAAGAAGAGCAAAGAAATTACATTGGACACAATACTCGAGACATTACATTCGTAATTTACTCCAAAGATCGAAGAATATTTATTTTCAAAATTTCGAACGCTCGTAATTAAGAAGAGCAAAGAAATTACATTGGACACAATACTCGAGACATTACATTCGTAATTTACTCCGAAGATCGTAGAATATTTATTTACAAAATTTCAAAAGCTCGTAATTCAGAAGAGCGAAGTGATTACGTTAGATACTCAGGTGAGAAGTTCGTTCGATGAAAAATACTATGTCCACGAGTGGAGATCAGATCACAAACTTCTTCATTTTCTTACTTTTCCTTGGTTACTTCGGTAATAAAAAATGTCACAAATATTCTATGGTCTTTGAGACCATTCGTAATTTACTCCAAAGATAGTAGAATATTTATTTTCAAAATTTCGAACGCTCGTAACAAAGAAGAGCAAAGAGATTATTTTACACATAATACTCGAGACCTCGCATTCACAATTCACTCGAAAGATCGTAGAACGTTTATTTAGAAAATTTCAAAAGCTCGTAATTCACAGAAGCGAAGTGATTACGTTAGATACTCAGGTGAGAAGCTCGTTCGTTGAAAAATATTGTTTCCGCGAGCGTAGAAACGAGCTGGCCGGTAGCGCGCGCATCGAAGCAGATGGAAACGGTCCGCTTACGTTCCCGATGAGAAATCTGTTGCTCGGTGAAATGCCAGCAGCTGCGTGCACACGTGACGTTCGTGGGAATAGAACGAGCACGTATGATCGCGTTCCACGGATTTTCTGGAGACGGTGTTACCAGGAAGCCGAAATGTCAGGCCTCCGGGCGGAAAATTGTTCCGAGTTATCGATAACCGCGCGTGATTCCTGGATCGTTCACGGCCACGATGAACTTTCCGTCGAACGCTTAACGAGCTTCGTGCGACGCCAAATAAGGATTCCGCGGCTCGTACGGACGATCGAGAAAAGGCAAGCGAAAAAGTTGACGCATTGTGAACCACGTGTATTGAGGTAGCATTCACGTGGAAAGGTGTACAATCGAGAACCGAAGAGAATGGCCCCGAATGAACTTCCAATTTAACGAAGATACCCGAAGAGAGTTGAAAGGATTATTTACCGATCGATATTTAAAAAAACGATTTTTGAAACTCCTTGAAGATTCTTCTGATATATAATATTTCTCGAAAGATAACACTTTGAGAAATTTCTAAAATTGATATACACCGATTCGAGTGAAATTGATGGATAGGTAGATGTTTAGATAATAATAGTATCGAAATAAATGGTACAACGTGGAATGAAATAATCTTGTAAAATATGAACCGGTCGCGTCCTCTGTTCCGCAAAGTTCGTAACACCTATTGTTCAATTTACGGATCGTTTAATTTATATTCTTATTTGTTCCGCGGACTGAAATACCCAAGAGTGGAAAACGTCAACGTCAATGAGAGCTCGTTTAAGACGTCTTGATGAATTGTTCGCTCGCGTACGTCGTTCGGTAGCGCCGCGAGTTCGCTTGATTCTTTATCTTTCGTTAAAATTAAAATCGTTGGTCGTAACCATCGATAGACGTACACGTTCGAAATGAAACGTTAATCAACGCACCATTGACGTTCCGATTTTCTTATGAATATGCGCAATCGAAGTGTGTAACTTCGTGAAAATTAGCAAGCGTTGAACGAGTATCGAGTTTCTACGAAATCCATTCGCGAACAAATTATAAACTCCTGCAACGAGTTACGGAGCCTTTGATGACTATTTTCAAGCCACGAGGATTTCGAATCCGAGTCACCAATGGCGAGCTGGTACTCAACGAGGGAACAATAATCGCATCGTGTTCGTTTATCGGTTACTCTTCGCGTCCACGAGTGTGTACGCGTACGAATGTCTATTTTTCCATTCGATTTTTACACCGTGCGTATTACCATTCCGTTGACACAAGAATAAAAAAAAAAAGAAACGCAGACCTCACCGTCAATGGACATCTTCTCTCGGTTGAAATAGGTTGGATTAGCATAGATGCGAGCAGAGTGTACACGCGCTAGATACCCTCCTCCTTTGTTGCGAGTCAAACAAAATGAGTATTACAAACGGTTACGTAACACGCTGCACATGTGCAACGATACTTATGGACGCACATGCTCGAGCAGCCTCGGAGAACCGGAATAAGAATTTTTCTCTCGGTGTTGTTTCATCGATGCACGTTCCGAATCCACAAACCGAGACGAGGATACGCGTCGATTTAAAAAAAAAAAAAAAAGGAAAGAAAAGAAGAAAAAAAAAGAGAGAGAGAGACCATCCACCGCCCTATGCTCGATTCGAGTTTTGCAACGTAATGAAACACGTACGCCTATCGTTGAACAACATTCGAGCACCGAGACGTCCGTTATGTGTAATAAAATACTAGACCGCGTAAATTCTCTTTCGACGATTTAACGATCGAAACGTGCGTACGATGCTCGTTAAACGTTGCACGAAGAGCGTGCGGATAATTAGCTGGGAAATTTGCAAGGTATTTCATTGCGAGCGGAGATGAATAATGAAAAAGAAGAAAAGAAGAGGGTACACACGGAATGCGGAATAAATATGAATAACGTTTCAAACCTTTCTCTTTTTTTCAGTGTTGGAAATCTCGGGTTAGATATTCATTGATGTATACTTTTCGGTAGAGTAAAATGTAATCGACAATTATCTCGAATGTTGCGAATTTTCTCCGTGAATTCTTCGCGGGAGGTGTCTTTGAGAAATTCTCGATACATACCTGTACACGTCTGATAAGTATAATAGCTAATATAATTATCCGTGAGAATCGAATCTTTAAGTTACAAATCTTTGAGGAATTCTCGTATAAATAATGGCTAATATAACTGTCGATGAGAATTGAATATTTAAATTACAAATTTTTGAGGAATTCTCGTATAAATAATGGCTAATATAATTATCGATGAGAATTGAATCTTTAAAGTACAAATCTTTGAGGAATTCTCGTATAAATGATAGCTAATATAGCTATCTATGAGAATCGAATCTTTAAGTTACAAATTTTTGAGAAATTCTCCTATAAATAATAACTAATATAATTATCGATGAGAATTGAATCTTCCAGTTACAAATTTTTGAGAAATTCTCCTATAAATAATAGATAATATAACTATCTATAATAATCGAATCTTTAAGTTATAAATCTTTGAGAAATTCTCCTATAAATAATAGCTAATATAACTATCTATAAGAATCGAATCTTTAAGTTACAAATCTTTGAGAAATTCTCGTCTACATAATTATCTATAAGAATGGAATTTTTAAATTACAAATCTTTGAGAAATTCTCCTATAAATAATAGCTAATATAACTATCTACAAGAATCGAATCTTTAAGTTACAAATCTTTAAGAAATTCTCCTATAAATAATAGCTAATATAACTATCTCTAAGAATCGAATCTTTAAATTACAAATCTTTAGAAAATTCTCCATACATCCCCGTACACATCGGATAAACAACAACTAATACAACCATCCACAAGAATCTCCAACTCGCAAATCTTTCCCTCCAAATATTGCGCAACAATCTCTCGTTCTCCGCGCGAGGTACCTTTCCAAAAAAAAAACACAATTCCAGTTACTAGTATTCCCAGATACAAGTTCGCGTATCGCGCTGACAAAAGACCATAAAGTACACGGTTTACCGTACGCGGGACCATTTCGAGAATCGAATTCCCGTTTGGCGAATCTCGTCGGCGTGCAATTCGATTGTTGTCTAAATTACCCACCGAACGGTGCCCTCAAAAACTGGATGCCAGCCACGTGTTTACAAGCGGACAGCCAGTTGTTCGCGGCAACCTAATAATCCAATTCGGTTAGTCCGCGCGCTGCGAATAATGGGTGCCTCCGAGCAATGGAATTCCTATTATACAGGCTTCGACGCCCGTAAATACCTACGTGTGCGCGTACCGGTACCTACGTACCTACGTACGGAAACCTGGTTCGGATACAGACCTAACCCCCGCCACGGTTATGAAAACGAAGCACGATATCGCGAAAACGATCTCGGAAGAAAATGTACGCGCACGGAAGAAAACCGCGTGTCACGTAACCGCTCGTGCTCGTTGCTAACTCGTTTCGTACCCGCGTGAAAAGCGTCCGGTGGTGCCTAGGTATCCGGAGGAGGCGTTTGTTACTCGAGCGGGTTAATAACTCTCTTTTGTGCGAGTCTTGCCAACGACGTGTACACACCGCGGCCACACCGGGCTAATCCATGGATAATAGTTGCCCGATTACCGCTCTACCCGACGATTCGGATCTACGGGAGCGTTAATTACGAACGGACCGTAGGAATGCCGCGTGCTTCGGGCTACGGTGGAACGAGAGAAAAGAAAAAAAAAAATGTAGAAACCGTTGGTGTCGCGAAGCCAACAGGTATCCTTATATGTATCGCTAGAAAGACCGCGGATCTTGATCAATTGCACGATCCTATCGGGGTGCAAACCTCACCGGATGTATAGTATTTAAATCGGCGGTGTCTCTCTCGCGTTTTAAAGGGCACGTGTTGAAGATTTATTATCGAGTGGATCTTCGAAATGGACGAGATACGGTGAGAATTTTTTTGTTGTTTTTTTGGAGAGTTTGGAAAGGTTTGAGATTATTTTGGTGTGGAATATATTGTTCTCTGGATCGATTCTTAGGGTATTTATCGAGCAGGGAAGTGTAGGTACGAGGACTCGGGAGAGATTTATTTTAAGATTGTTTTGTGGTTGGAGTGATTTTTCGTGTATTTTTAAATTATATTAATGGAAATTATACCTGGATGGAATTGAAGTTTTTTGGCGGTTGTAATTTTGGATAATTGTTGTTTCGATAACGGCGAGGATTTTATATCGTGTAAACTAATGATCGTTTAATAGCGTCGCTATCGTAAACATTGTATTTTACGAGCGAGATTTTTTTTTTTTCACATCGCTCGGAAACTCGTATCAACGGTGGGGAATATTTCGGTGAAAGACAGAGGGATAATGGATGTTTTGGCAGAGTATCAGAAGGTCGGAGGAATATTTAGCGAGAGGAAAATTCTATTAAACGTTGGAATTGTATTCGGAGGGATGCGACAATTTTTACAAACACCTGTTGCGTCTATGAATTATCGTTACTTTAAAAAAAAGTCGATGACACGTGAAGAATTTCGGTCGGTGACGAATCGAATTTTAAAATACGCGTTGGAAAATATGAATAAACTTTCTATCGTAGAGATAGTTAAAGTTTCACCGGCAGTGAAATATTGTAAACGAATTTTCACGTTAAATTGTTGATGTTCGGGACGTGCATTTCGGTGAAAAAATCGTGCACTTTCGTTGTTATACACGGAAAGGATTAACGCGGGTAAATAGCAATCGCGTTTAATCTGTCGACTAAATGCGCGAACACGTTCGTTCGTCGGTTCGAGAGAACAAAATTTTATAATAACTGTTCGTCCAGTTATTACGATGCAATCACCTCGTTCGAATAAATTTGTTTAAACCAACATCGACGATTTCTTCGTTTCCCGGACGAGTGGAATTCGATTCGTAAACCGAAGGTCTCTGTACCGGCTTAACGCTATCAAAGTACAATAATTGCTTTGGAATTGTCAAAATGAGCAAAATTTTTTCGGAATATAGAAGGGAGAATTTTTACTTCTCGTGATCGTGATATATTTCGTTCCAATCGTTATTCGACGAATGATAAACAGTGTTCTTTATCTTCTACCGGTTATTAGTAAACTTTATCTAGATAATAATGTTCCTCGTCTTGTACTGGTTATTAGTGACTTTTATCCAGAAAAAAAAATGTTTCTCGTCTTCTACCGGTTATTAGTAACCTTTATCCAAATAAAAATGTTCCTTGCCTTCTACCAGTTATTAGTAACCTTTATCCAGAAAAAAAAGTTTCTCATTTTCCATCGATTATTAGTAACCTTTATCTAGATAAAAATGTTCCTCATCTTCCATAGATTATTAGTAACCTTTATCCAAATAAAAATGTTTCTTGCCTTCTACCATTTATTAGTAACCTTTATCCAAATAAAAATGTTCCTTGCCTTCTACCAGTTATTAGTAACCTTTATCCAGAAAAAAAATGTTCCTCATCTTCAATAGATTATTAGTAACCTTTATCCAGATAAAAATGTTCCTCGTCTTCTACCATTTATTAGTAACCTTTATCCAGAAAAAAAAATGTGTCTCATCTTCCATCGATTATTAGTAACCTTTATCCAGATAAAAATGTTCCTAGTCTTCCATCGATTATTAGTAACCTTTATCCAGATAAAAATGTTCCTCATCTTCCATCGATTATTAGTAACCTTCATCCAACAAAAAATGTTCCTAGTTTTCTACAGGCTATTAGTAACCTTTATCCAGATAAAACTGTTCCTCATCTTCCACCATTTATTAGTAACCTTTATCCAAATAAAAATGACCCTCCCCTTCTACCATTTATTAGTAACCTTTATCCAGATAAAAATATCCCTCGTCTTCCAACGGTGATTAGTAACTCTCGTCTAGATAAAAATTGTACCCATCGTTCATTGTCCTCAGCGAGCGAGTGGTTCGAGTTTGACCAGTTCCACGAGAACTTCTCCAACCCACGCCTCGCGTATTGATAATCGGGGGATCGCGAACGTTACGGGAGACTTCACGGTGCATCGTTCACCTAACCGAGTTATTTTCATTCGTATAATTGATTCGCGAGACGTTCGTTTCATACTACTCCCCCTCAATGAAAAAAAGTTGGCGAACGCAGCATCGTCGAGACGGTTGCAACAAAGGCAGCGTCGTCGTCGTGCCTTATCGTTCGATTTCCACGTAACCGAAGTCCACTTGTTTCCACGAGCACCAGTGTACGCGAACGTTCGCGCTCGCGCTCCGCGGAATGCAAGCGACGATCGAATCACTCGTAAACACGAAGGAATAGCGGAACGCGATATGCAAATCACGGGACTCGCGTGGGCGTAGGCTTGAGCAACGCGTAAAAAGTCGTCCCCCGTTCGCGATAAAATACACGCCTCAAAGCCATTCGGCGTCCTCGTTAATTATTATTTCAAACGTTGAACAAACATAGACTCGTTCAACCAACGATCGAACGCGACTCGAAAGATCCTCGTGTAGAAACGATCGGTCACAATCCTCGTGGATACCTTCGAGGAATCGATCGAACCCCTCGCGATTTAATTTGCAACTGCGTGTACCATAGTCAGGGCGCTGAATTTATCGCGAGCCTGAACGAACGTTCAATCTGCCCTCTGTCGATTGGCCGCGTGCCAACGGAACCGTGACGAGAAACTTTCAAAAATTAACTCCTTCGATTCAACGGAGAACACACGGCCTCTTCTTCGAGCGATTTTAGCAATCGTTTTATCCAAAAATCGAAGCTATCACGATGGAGATGTTTTATCTAATGTATGTTCTCTTATCGCGTCGTCAAGTTAAAAGCGCAAGCTGTGTACATTTATCGAGTATGGAGCACGCAGTTCAACGGGAGAACAATTTAGAAACGCATCGATCGTTAAGTAACCGAGACAGAAATTAATTTTCCTTTCGGTCGGTTCACAACCAAAGGCTCCAAATGCACGTAACGTAAGAACGCTTTAAAGCGGACCTATGCAAGCGCTTCCAAGCTCCAGAGAGTTTCTCGTAGCTCTTCGACTGCGTTGATACGAAATCGTTAATCAACGATACAAGTCCGATACGTTTATCGACCGTTGTTTTTCGTTTCTTTCACTCGCAGTGTATACCCGTCTTTTACGATCGATAGCACCGGGCCTGATTTAAGGCCGAATATAGTCGAATATCGAGCAACCGAACAGAATGCGATTAATTTTACCACGAGTGCTATTCGCTTTTGTCATCTTCGGGACCATTGTCCGTACCACTCGGGTTTATCGCGCTTTGGTTTTACAATACGATCGACGAGACTCGATTTTACACGAGGAATTAATTGCGCATAGAGGCGCGCTATTTCCACGTAATATCGTCGCGTCAAAGTCCATCGCTGTCGGGAAAACACGAGTTCCACGCATTCGGGACATTTATTGGCCAAAGACTGAGTGCATAGTTCAACGGAAAAACGCTCCGTTCGCGTCGAATATTAACACGTTGTATGCCACGATGGTCACCGATCACGGGCGCGTTAAATGTAAAAAGAAATTTACGTTTCCATAATGCGTTTACGAGAAATGAACTTCAGTATCGATCAAGTTTCCTGCAACGTAATTATCGTTGGCAGTGCTATTGAAATAACAAGTACGTTCTACGTCGAATATTTCTATTTTCCACGGTTTGGACCAGTTGTAAATTTCAGTCGGGAGAAATTGTGACCGAACTCCAAGGTTTCTTTGAATCGTGCACAGGGTATTCTAATAGCGATAAAACGAAATGAACTCTGATAGAAATAAACTGAAACAAACTCTAGCGTTGATAAAGTTTCAAATGACGCAATTATCGGTGGCGGTGCTATAAAATAACAAGTATGTTTATACGTTGAGTATTTGTACTTTCCACGATACAGTTTGGACAAATTGTGATCGAATTTATGACGTTTCTTCGAATAGTGCACAAAGAATGTGCTCTATTGTATTGTATTGTTTGTATTGTAAAGAATTCTAAGATAAATAAACTGAAATAAACTCTGGTAGTAATAAAGTTTCAAATGATGCAATTATCGTTGGCAATGTTGTAAAATAACAAGTATATTATACGTCGAATATTTCTAATTTTTACACTACAGTTTGGACAAATTGTGATCGAACTTATAACGTTTTTTCGAATAGTGCACAAAGAATGTGCCCTATTGTATTGTATTGTTTGTATTGTAAAGAATTCTAAGATAAATAAACTGAAATAAACTCTGGTAGTAATAAAGTTTCAAATGATGCAATTATCGTTGGCAATGCTGTAAAATAACAAATATATTATACTTTGAGTATTTCTACTTTTTACGCTACAGTTTGGACAAATTGTGACCGAACTTATAACGTTTCTTCGAATAGTGCACAAAGAATTCTAATACAAATAAACTGAAATATACTCTAGTATTAATAAAGTTTCAAACGACACAATTATCCTTGGCAATGCTATAAAACAACAAGTATATTATACATCGAACATTTCTACGTTACAATTTGGACAAATCGTGACCGAACTTACAACGTTTCTTCAAATACTGCACAAAGAATTCTAATACAAATAAACTGAAATAAACTCTAGTAGTAATAAAGTTTCAAATGACACAATTATCCTTGGCAATGCTATAAAACAACAAGTATATTATACTTCGAATATTTCTACTTTGTACACTACATTTTGGACAAATAGTGACCGAACTTATAACGTTTCTTCGAATAGTGTACAAAGAACTCTAATAAAAATAAACTGACCTAAACTCTAGCATTAATAAAGTTTCAAGCAACAATTACCGTCCTCGGTGATGCCACAACGTAACAAATACCCAAGAAAGATTGGAACGTTTTGAATTTCTCGCGCCAGAAATCTGAAGGGCTTCCCCGAACAAAGAAATTCGCTCCAAGTGCAAATTAATTCATCGACTAATTCCATTTGCGTTTGTCATCTTGGAGATACCGTTGTCCGTAACGTCTACCACTTACGATCGATAACCGTGAGCTTGCTTTAAGGACTAATTGCGTCGAATATCGAGCAACCGAGCAGAATGCAATTAATCTTACCACGAGTGGCATTCGTGTCTCTCATCTTCGGGACGATCGTTCCATACCGCTCGTGTTCCTCGTGTTTCGGTTCGGTGACGCGGTCCACGGGACACGATTTTACACGAGAAGGAGGATCGATCGCGCGATGGAGACGCGTACGTTCCACGTAATAACGGTACGCGCGTCAAAGTACTTTTATCGAGGATTCGAGACCCTCCCCACTCCAACCCCTGGAAAACCACCAGATTATCGACGTCTCGTACCGCGAATCGAAGCTTCGGACCAGAGTGTACGCGAAATAATTATCCACGATAACCTATATACGTTGTCGCGATTTATAAGCGTACGTCGCGCTAATGAACGCCCCCTCGTCGCGCAACAATCGACCAGCAACCAACCAACGAACGAACGAATAACGAGCCACGTCCGATAACTGTCGGCAATTAAATCGATCACACGGCCGATCGGTCCCCTTTTCGACACGATTCGATGTCAAATTCGTCGCCGGTAGCCCCCGATCGACCTCGAATAAAATTTCCATCGACGCGTCGCGCGGCACGGTTACCTCCAGGTGTGACCCACGCTCTTTTTTTTTTTTCTTTCTTTTTTTTTTTCCGCCATTGTCCTTCGACGAACATTTGCATCGATCCAATGACGACGCCGAAGTAGAAAGTCACCTACGCCTAGCGATACGAACCGACCGAACTGAATTTCCAATTCCACCGTGCGAGCACGTGGCGCCTGATCGACCACAATTAACGCGCGACAATGCCCCGGATAACACAATGGGCCGCACGGTATTGTGACCGGCGATCTTCCACCATTTACAATGCAAAGAAGCGCCCTGGCGCGAGGAACCATCGTCACGGATGGTGACTCCACGTTTTTTCGTAACGCCAACACCTCCATCGATCGATCGATCATGGGGAATAGATCAACATCGTAAACAGAGGTGCATCCACGTTGCACAGTTGCAGGTTGATTGTTGGTGAGTTCCTTGGATGTTGTTTGATTCGTTGCTTCGAAAATGTATCGAGATGTTTCGCGTTAGAAGTAATTGTAGACGTTGACGATTTTGGAGTTTTGGTTGATTTGTAGGGTGAAGACAAAAGCAAGAAGAGTTTCGTTGCTGATTTTTGGGACTTGAAGAATTTCTTTTAAGAGTCTTCGTGGATTGAATCTTTATTTGGTTTTTGAAAGTTTCATTGTATTGTAGAACGAAAGCTTCATTGTTAGGAGAGGATGTGGTCTTGTTTGAGTTCTGGAGATGGTAGAATAGTTGTAAGTTATTGGGAGAGTTTTGGAAATACGAAAGGAAATGTTTACTTGGAAGGTTGCGCGGACAGTTGTTTGAGAAACGCTGATTTGGAATTTACATTTTTACCAGCGGAGCGATTTTCAGAAGGTCTGCACCGAAGTGACCGTCATGCGGGTAAATTGGCGAAGGAACACCGGCCGGACGGTGACGGGCCAGTTTCGTTTCGATCGTGAACAAGCAAAGCGGGAATATAAAGAGAAAAAAATGAAGATATCGTGAATGGTGTCCCGCTGAGTTTGGTTCTTATCGTGTATTGATTTCTATTAAATCCCCCCGATTGATTTAAAATTCTTCCGTACACGAAGGTAGTGCGCACAGCAGACAAGAGAAACGGTGATAAAAGAAAAGCTGAGACATCGTAGATAACCGTCGACTTTCCTCTCGAGTTCCACGATCTCCATACAAGTACCATTTCTGGTGAAGAAGCGGGATGCGAATAAATTCTCGAAGAGTCAGTGTCCCCACGAGAGAAAGAAGACTAAGAAGTGTCTTTAAAAAATGGTCCCTCGATTGTATTTACCCTATCCAAAGAGTATCAATTTTTCCAAGATCGATGTTACGATCAATTTCGAAGAGAAACATTAATCGACGTTAACCATTGATTTTTCTCTCGAGTTCCACGATTTCTATACAAGTACCATTTCTGGTGAAAAAGCGGGATGCGAATAAATTCTCGAAGAGTCAGTGTCCCCACGAGAGAAAAAAGACTAAGAAGTATCTTTAAAAAATGGTCCCTCGATTGTATTTACCCTATCCAAAGAGAATAAATTTGTCCAAGATCGATGTTACGATCAATTTCGAAGAGAAACATTAATCGACGTTAACCATTGATTTTTCTCTCGAGTTCCACGATTTCTATACAAGTACCATTTCTGGTGAAAAAGCGGGATGCGAATAAATTCTCGAAGAGTCAATGTCCCCACGAGAGAAGGAAGACCAAGATCTTAAAAAAATGGTCCCTAAATCGTACCGAATTCATCCTATCCAAAGAGTATCAATTTTTCCAAGATCGATGTTACGATCAATTTCGAAGAGAAACATTAATCGACATTAACCATTGATTTTTCTCTCGAGTTCCACGATTTCTATACAAGTACCATTTCTGGTGAAGAAGCGGGATGCGAATAAATTCTCGAAGAGTCAATGTCCCCACGAGAGAAGGAAGACCAAGATCTTAAAAAAATGGTCCCTCGATCGTACCAAATTCATCCTATCCAAAGAGTATCAATTTTTCCAAGATCGATGTTACGATCAGTTTCGAAGAGAAACATTAATCGACGTTAACCATTGATTTTTCTCTCGAGTTCCACGATCTGTATACAAGTACCATTTCTGGTGAAAAAGCGGGATGCGAATAAATTCTCGAGGAGTCAATGTCCCCGCGAGAGAAACACCCGCAAAAGAAGACTAAGAAGCGTCTTTAAAAAATGGTCCCTCCATTCTACCGAACTCACTCTGTCCAAAGAGTATCGATTTTTCCAAGATCGATGTTACGATCAATTTCGAAGAGAAACATTAATCGACGTTAACCATCGACTTTCCTCTCGAGTTTCACGATCTTTTTCCAAGATCGATGTTACGATGAATTTCGAAGCATGGATCCAACAGTATAGACACACGGTGAATATCGTTCCGTAGATTGTCCTATTATCCGAGTTTAAATTCCAGTAAAATTCTCGCGTAGATAGAAACGACATCGGTGAATCTCGAAACAGTCACAATTCTCAAAGATCAATTCTCAGCGATGACGCGAGCAACAGGAACGCGAATGGAAAACAAAAAAAAAAGTAAGAAAAAAGAAAAAGAAAAAACCCCGCGAAACATCGCGAACAATGGTAATGGTCGTAGGTTGAGTTGGTATCGATCTAGAATTTCCATTTCCACGGTAGTACCGGTTTTCGGTGGGACAATGTCACGAACTATCTCACAGTGGGACGGCTCGCGACCGGTTTTCGCGCGCGCGGATCGAAGAAGGGAACGCGAACCGAACGCAAACCGAACGGTGCGCAATCCACGAAGAAGGAAAACGACTCACCGGCTGGTCGATCCTCGGCATCCTTGGCCGGTGTCCCCGTCGTCATCCTGGATCGTCGATCGGCCGGGCGCGTACGCGCCGAGCCAGAGCGTAACGAGCGGGAAAAATCGATCCTTTCGCGCACGATCGCCGCGTGATCGGGACAAATTCACACGCTGGTCCCCGCGCAGACTCGAAGAGGTGACTGGGAGATTCTGAGGACCGACGGTTCTGGTTCACGACTGGTTCTTCTCCTTCTCCTTCGGCCTCTGGCCCCTTCCATGCTGCCTGCGGCACCGTGGAAAAAGAGACGGATGTAGTTTACGAGCACCGAGCCGACGGAGAGACCACGAGAGACAGAGAGACAGACAGAGAGAGAGAGAGATAGAACGTTAAAGAGAGAGAGAGAGAGAACACTCGCGTGCGCGAGAGCACACCGTTCGAAATAGAAGAAGAGGAGAGCACTCGTGGATGCTGGAGAGATCCAGCAACGCCTGGGTACGACAGGTTGCTGCTCCTCGCGAAGACGACCGCTCGAGGGGACGACCGGCGTTAAACCCACCGTGGGGCCCCACCGGGTGAAAAGAAGTCGATCGGGTAAGGGTCAGGGACGCATTCGCGAGTTTAGGCCTCGCTGGATACCCGAACGTCGTTTCTTACGGCAGTTCTAACCGGTGAGAACCACGCCAGAAAAGAGGGATGAAGCGAACTGCGGACGATGGTTTCGCGACGGTGAGATTACGCTTCGCGGGAGATTCTAGTCAGAGACGCAATCTTCGAACCGTGAACGATCGATGTATCGTTCGACGAAGGAGAATTGTTTTGATATGATTTTGAAACTTGTTCGTCGTACTTGCGAACGATATCGACTTTGAAGGGAAATTTGGGAATTTGTCTAGTATGGATGATACATTATTATGGAATGTATTCACTTTGGATATATTTGCACGATGTTACTATGAAATAGTATTTAGATATCTATGAAATAGTATTTGAGTATCTATGAAATTGTATTTGGATATCTATGAAATAGTATTTCAATATCTATGAAATAGTATTTCAATATCTATGAAATAGTATTTCAATATCTATGAAATAGTATTTCAATATCTATGAAATAGTATTTCAATATCTATGAAATAGTATTTGGATATCTATGAAATAGTATTTGGATATCTATGAAATAGTATTTGAAATCGATCTATCGTTCGACGAATAAAAATTGTTTCAAACGATTTTGAAATTTGTTCGTCGTACTCGTGAACAATATCGACTTTGAAAGGAAACGATTAGGGAATTTGTTCGGTATGGATGATACTACTATGGAATGTATTCATTTTGGATATATTCACACGATATTACTATGAAATAGTATTTGGATATATTCACGATATATTCACTTTGGAAAGAATCTGATAATTGTTACGAACGATGTAATTCCTTCTGGGAGAAATATTCGGTTGTTCGGAAAGTCATTTCATTCTTTTTCTTTTGGTGAAAATGAAACACGATTCTTTCAGAGTCTACAAACATTTTATCAAACATATATTCTCCATTTTGGAGGCTGACTTTCCCAACGACCCAATAATTTAGTAATTCGTGACTTGAGGTAATTTACATTCATTACGGAATCTTTACAACTATTTCTATATTATTGATCTCGTTTGTTATATAATACTTTCAAGGGTTCCTCGCACGCGTAGATTGCGCAAATCATCCCAAAGACGAGTGGAAAATTTAATCGCAAAGAACGCAACCTCTGTGAATTCCAAAGTAAAATATTCCTCGTTTCATTCGTAAGAAGATCGTTATCTCTCTCTCTCTCTCTCTCTCTGCCCAGATCGTCTCGAGGAAAGCGAGTTCGCCGATTCGTGTCAATATTAACCGTATCGAGATAAGACGAGCCAATGGCACCCAGTGGTCGCGTAGAAGCTAACTCTTTCGAGCAGAAGAAGACCAAAGTTTAAACAATGTCTCGGTACGATCGACACACGCCCAGTGCGCGTTTCGTCTCGCGATTTACGTAACTCCGTTTATGAACGAGATACGAGATCACCGTCGACTAATTGCCGGCGTGCTTTCACGCCCGATCGTTTTACGAGGATCGCGTTTCGTCGTTCGAGTTTCTCGTACGAGGAGCGTGCATTCGGGAAGCGATAAAAAACGACGAAATTCCGGGGGGGGAACACGTTTCGAATACTCTCCGCGGGGAGAGTGATTCAACCGTGCCCATTTCCGTGACAAATACGTCCCGATTCACGTTCCTTTGAACCCGGTGCCGAGGCAGGAAGAACGTGACGCGGTAGGAACGAATCGCGTCACGGGCACGCCACGAATGAAAACCGAGACGTTCCGTTCGCAAATCTTCGGCCCTGAATAGGGGACCGCTCGGTGGAGGGAGCGGCGGAGTGGGGGGTCAAGCGGAGGGGGGAGGAGCCCGCCATCTGGCCCCGTTTAAACGCGGATTACCGCGCGAGGGTCCCGTGGGTAGCTTTCGTGCTAGCTCTCGACCCAGGTAAAAGATTCCGAACGATAGACTCGTGCCCTCGAATAGAAACGGTCCACGAATACGCGGAACCGAAGCCACGGTTTACGATTCGTCTTGTAACGCGCGTTTCGACGAAAACGCTACACCACGAACGCTTTCGTACCTCCACCTCTCTCGCCCCCTCTTCTTTCACCTTGTTGTTATTAAACTCGACGAGGGACCGCCGGGTACATTATGCGCGAGTAACTTAATCCCCGACCGGTACGGTGAGGTCGAAACGACCCGAGTCGTTCCAACTGGTTGCCGGGAGCTGCTCTACCTGAGACTTCGCGCAGAAATCCTCCGGCTGTTGAACCCCTCGCGCGAACTTAAGCACGAAAACGCGGCAATCGGCGATAAATAACCGGGCGATTTACGAGCGTTCACGGACCGACCGGTGGCCGTAACGCACCGTCCTGGACAAAGAGTATTTTCCAGCTAGCGTGGAAACGATTCGTGGCGATTCGGCGATGGTGGGATCGCTTCGAGAGTAGAGGGCGCTGGAAGCGGGTATTCGCGAGAATTGTAGGCTATAGTATTTTTTAGAAGCGATAATGCTTCGAATAACGGAACTGTAATTTTTGTATCGGGTTGTTCGAAAAGTCGTTTCGTTCTTTTTTCAGTGAAAATAAAACACGATTTTTTTACAAGGTGTAAATGATTTATTAAATTATATACTCTACATTTTGGAGAACGAAATTACTTTCCGAACAACTCGATACTATCAAGGGTGAATATGACCATTAACTTTTTTGCGTTGCAGTTACTGTATCGTGAATTTACTTTCTTAGCAAAACGTTCGAGGGTATTGTTTAAATCCTCCTTTTCTGTTTTTGTTAAGATAAGATACTGATCTGCGAATAATAACAACGCACGTTGCTTCGCGCATCATTTGCACGTTTAATGAGAGAGTGACCGGCAAATTTTTTTCCTACGCGTAGCTACAGGGAAAATTATGTATTTGCCAGGTAGTTCGACCCGTTCCGTGTGACGCGTTACACAAAAGCGTAGAAGAATTTCTGCGAAGAAACGAGATTTTTGGCGATTAGCGTCGCGTATAGACCGAGCGTCACCAAGCGTTGTTTTCGCGTACGCGTCAGAGAAGCGTTTATTAACGAGTGACCGAGGCGTGTCGAGGATACAAAAACACCGTTGTTGTCCAATCGAGGGACCGTGCACCCGTGTTACGAGGCAATTTTCGACGACAACGGTGATCGGACCTATTAACGTAAAAGCGTTATGGTATTACCAACAACGAGAGTTCGTGATCTTCGGTTCACCGATCGAGATTTTCAGCACCGATATTGCCAACACTATTCGCAAATAATTATCGTCTCGTCGTTAAATTGAATAGTTATTGAATTGTATCGATCCCGTTTCTGTCACACTGCATTCTGTTGCACGTGGATACATTTTTCGAACGAGAATATCTATGGTGTACAGAGTGACGAAAACTGGTATGGAACGAGTAAATGAGAAAAGATAAATTAATATTCTTTAATCTTTCCTGGAATAAACTCACCTCTTCTGGGCCCACGTATGACCGAACAAGAAGGAAATTAATATTTTCCAATCTTTTCTAGAACAATCTCAATGCTTCGGGTTTTCTGTGTAACTGAAACAACACAAATTAACATTTTCCAATCTTGACTAGAAAAATTTCACCTCTTCTGGTCCCACATATGACTGAGAAAAAGTAAATTAACATTCTTCAATTTTTTCCAGAGCAAACTTATCGCTTCTGATCCTCTGCATAATTAAGAGAAAACAAATTAACATTCTTCAATCTTTCCCAGAACAATCTTACCGCTTCAGGTCCTCTCCATAACTAAGAAAGAAACAAATTAACATTTATCAATCTTTCCCAGAATAATCTTACCTCTTCTGGTCTCACGTATAACTAAAAAAGAAACAAATTAACATTTTCCAATCTTTTCCAGAACAATCTCACGTCTTTTGGTCTCACATATAACCAAAAAAGAAGCAAATTAACATTTTCCAATCTTTTCTAGAACAATCTCACCGCTTCAAGTCCTCCACAACTAAAAAAGAATCAAATTAATATTTATCAATGTTTCTCAGAACAATCTCACCGCTTCTGATCCTCTGCATAACTAAGAAAACACAAATTAACATTCTTCAATCTTTCCTAGAACAATCTCACCGCTTCAAGTCCTGCATAACTAAGAAAGAAACAAATTAACATTTATCAATCTTTCCCAGAACAATCTCACCTCTTCTGGTCTCACATATAACCAAAAAAGAAACAAATTAACATTTTCCAATTTTTCCAGAACAATCTCACCGCTTCAGGTCCTCCATAACTAAAAGAGAACCAAATTAACATTTATCAATGTTTCTCAGAACAATCTCACCGTTTCAGGTCTATCTCCACAACTAAGAAAGAAACAAATTCACATTGATCAATCTTTCCCAGAACAATCTCACCCCTTCTGGTCTCACATATAACCAAAAAAGAACCAAATTAATATTTTCCAATCTTTCCCAGAACAATCTCACTGCTTCAAATCCTCTGTATAACTAAAAAAACACAAATTAACATTCTTCAATTTTTCCTAGAAAAATTTCACCTCGTTTGGTCCCACGTATGACTGAGAAAAACTAAATTAACATTCTTCAATCTTTCCAAGAACAATCTCACCGTTTCAAATCTTCTCCAAAACTAAGAAAGAAACAAATTCACATTGATCAATCACTCCCAGAACAATCTCACCCCTTCAGGTCTCACATACACCAAAAAAAGAACCAAAGAACATTTGTCAATCTCTCCACCGAAACAATCTCACCAGTCCCCCGCTCCGTGGAACCCCCCGGTGGACGCGGTCCCCGTAAATTCGCGTCACGTTGCAAGGCAATGGCGGTGGTCGTCCGTGACGCTCGGCATCGGAATCGGATGTAACCGATGATCGCGGCGGCATCTTTACGACGATTTGTTCCAGCTAAGTTTGTTCAGCGCGAAAGTCAACAAGACGGTTGGTCGTTCGGTCGTTGCGCGATTCGCGCGATGGCAATGACCCGGACGGACGGTTCGTCGCGAGGATCCGGCGAACTCTCGATTGGGTCCAGCTGGTGCACTCACTGCGGTCAACAAATAGATTTCGCGGGGTTCCACCGCGCGTCTTTCCCGTGGGGCTACGTTACGCGTACGATGAGTCAAGCCTCCGTCACTTGAACCCACGGATACACCGGTCGCTCTTCTATTTTAATAATAATTGCACCGCACCTCTAATTTTACCTCGTCGCCCGCGCAACCTATACCCCTCCGCGTCACGTACACCGTCCCTCCTCTCGTTCGTTTCGTTCGTTAAACGCGAGCTTTGTTACCGTGCACGAATCAACGGGGAGAGAAACGGCGAACACGCGAGAATAGAAGCGAGATGAATTAACCGCGGTGCTCGATTTCATTTGTACACCCCCTCCCCCTCTCCACCAGTGTTAGTTCGCCGCGAGTCGCGGCGAATTAAACGCCACGTTGCATCCTTACCTGGTCTCCAGCCGTGTCGTCCGACAAGGACGCGAACAAATCGGCTAACCTGGCCTCTTTTTTTCCCTCGTTTTCCTTTCCAGCCGCTGCCCCTGGAACGCTCGTTGCTTTTAATCGCGCGTGTGCACGCGGAGACGCCACTTCCGGGGATGTATCCGGGAACCTCGCTCGAGGATCGAGAACAAAGACCGTGGATTAATTCCTGGCTACAAGTAGAACACGTACGGTTGCTTTATTTATGAAAAATGCGCCACCATGGTTTCTATATTATATCGCGCTGGAATCTTCCAACCGTTGTTTCGAATCCCTCTCGGTTAGAATGCGAGAAATTTGATCGTACCTGAAAAAAAATAGTCGCGCATCGACGGAGAGAAGAGGGTGGGTATTATTTTAATAATTATGTGTATTTATGTACGGTAGGAATATTCGAGGTAAATAATTTTAATAAATTCGAGGCTCGATCGATCCATTCCGAAGCATCAATTTTAGAGGTAATTAAAATTTACCAGAAACATTTTGGCCGGTATTTCGAGCCCGATTACACAACCGGGAACGCGATCGGGGTTGAAAAGCAGCCGCATCGATATTTCTATGAAATTTTAATACTCGATTGTGAAACCGATCGATTTAAACGGGCCAATTGAGTTCCTTGACTAGTCGACTGAAATTAATTATCGAGCATTCGGAAGTATCGAACGTGAAAAATTGACGAATCGAACGTGCCCGATATTTGCAAGATATAACTTTCAACGAAGAACCGAATATCGACGAAACAACGAAACGTTTCGTCGTTTAAAATCGTGCCTACCTTCGCTCCAAATATTTCGTATCGTTTTTTCTCCAAAAATTGTCGCCGGTGACATCGTTGGATTAAAATATCCTCGAAATGATCGTTACTCGTCAGCATGGATGAAACGAACTCTTCCACGTAGACGAGACACGCACGATCATCTTCGTACGCGTTTCGCTAAAAATAAAAACACGGATGTGAATAAGATTTCGAAAACATAGTAATTCTAGACGTTTACCAGAAGAACCGGAGTCAATTGAAGCGCGACACTGCGCGTGACCGAGTGTTTAAACAATCCACTCCCATTCGGTGTGTTTCGAATACAGTGCACGCAACGATCGACTCTGTACTTATTGGCAATTCGAAGACGGACAAGTTTTAATCTTCACGATCGTGGCGATCCACTTGGATGTTTTTCTTGCGTACGAAGATCCACAGAGATCTCGTCGTGGATAAGGATCGTCTCGATCGGGAATCGATCGTGTACACGCTTGTTTCCCGTGCTCCTCTCTAGCCGATAGTCGATGGAAAACATCTGGAATTCCCAGTGGGTGGACCAGTTCTCCGTCCCCGAAGATACGACCGTGCTTGTCCTTTCACGTTACGCGCGAAACTCGCTCGTTCGCCGTAGATCCGCGTCTCGTGTTCGCAGCACAGCGATATCGAGTCGCTGGACGTGTCCAACGTGTACGTATAACGAACAAAAGATTATTTACACGGACTTCGAAAGCGTACGAGTGTCCCGATCCGAAGGAAAAAAATACTCGATGGGCAAACAATTTACTTCGTGGCCATTTTTCATTTTGGCGATTCGAGTTTCGATATTTTTCGTAGACAGTCAATGTGTGGAGTTACTGAACAAAAAATTATTTACTTCGAAAGCGTACAAGTGTCCCAAACAGAGTAAAAAAAATACTCGATGGGTAAAAAATTAACTTTGTCACTATTTTTTATTTTGGCAACTTGAGTTTCGATCCTTCTCATAGATATTCAATGTGTTGAGTTACTGAACAAAAAATTATTTACTTCGAAAGCTTACAAATGTCCCAAACAGAGTAAAAAAGTTCTCGATAGGTAAAAAATTAACTTTGTCACTATTTTTTATTTTGGCAACTTGAATTTCGATCCTTCTCGTAGATATTCAATGTGTTGAGTTACTGAACAAAAAATTATTTACTTCGAAAGCTTACAAATGTCCCAAACAGAGTAAAATATATACTCGATAGGCAAAAAATTAACTTCGTCACTATTTTTGATTTTGGCAACTTGAGTTTCAATCCTTCTCATAGACATTCAATGTGTGGAGTTACTGAACAAAAGATTATTTACACGAACAAAATTATTTACTTCGAAAGCGTTCAAATGTCCCAAACAGAGTAAAAAAAAATACTCGATGGGTAAAAAATTAACTTCGTCACTATTTTTCATTTTGGCGATTTGAGTTTCGATCTTTTTTGTAGACATTCAATGTGCGGAGATACTGAACAAAAAATTATTTACTTCGAAAGCGTACAAATGTCCCAAATAGAGTAAAAAAATACTCGATGGGTAAAAAATTAAGTTCGTCACCATTTTGGATTTTGGCAACGTGAGTTTCGATTCTCCGAATCCTCGCACACGTTCGACGAATCGGGATACCGAGCGAAAGATTCTTTACAAGGACTTCTGAAGCGTATGAATATTCTAAGTTGAGAAAAAAATGCCTACTGAACGTGAAAATCTAAAAATAAATGTTCCAATATTCGAAACAAAGGATTATTTACGATACAAGTAATTCGATATAGGTATTTCAGACCTATATTAAAATTAAAATGGTCGGAAAAATTAATATGGTCAGAATCGATGGCGATTTTCAATTTTGACAACGCGAGTTTCGATTCTCCAGATTCTTACACGCGTTCCATCTATATAGTATACCGAACGAAAGATTCTTTAAGCAGACTTCCAACGCACCAAGTATTGGCCGAACCGAGTAAAAAAAGCTCTGAGTAAAAAAATCAACAAGTCAGAGTCGGTGACGTTTTTCGATTTTGGTAATGCAAGGTGGGCGAGTTAAACGACCTCCCGATTAACGATTCTTCGAATTCTTCGTCGCGAGAACGTGTTAACACTTTGGCGCCGTGTGCGCGACACTTAACGCCCTGAATACGTTTCGAAAAGAACGACGTCAACGAGACACGAACGTAAAGAGACGCGAATCGAAACCGACGACAAGTAGAGGCAAGTGATTCCACGTGATAAATCGTAATAATGAAATATCGATCAACGGTCAAGGAAACGCGTCGCTCTGTGATTTAGATTTCTTTTATTTCCGAAGCTTTTATGCACATATAACGATCAACGGTGTAACAATACTGTCGCTGCTTGATCGCAACCAGAACTCTCTCATTCTCTCTTCGTCCCTTTCATACGCGTTCCACATTCTGTTCAATTTACTTTCTCACTCTCTCCGGCTCTCCCTTTAACAAAACAACACTCGGTTTCCTCAATTCCTACGTTACATTTCGTGAACCTCGCACCGATACAAAGCAGCCGATAACCAGTTACCCAACTCCGTTGTTACGCAATACACCGACTGCTCGTTACACGTAATTTTGTAATCGAGCAACGAGTCCCGCAATGAAATCGTCGCAGAGGCCTGCCTGGCCGCCGGGTCAAGAAGAACGCTCGTAATACTGCTTGGTACGCCTTCGAATGAAACGTAAGTACGGTAGATACGTCTATTGTCGCGTTGATTAATCGAGATGTTGCGCTTGGCAATGTTTCATCGAAAAGACAGATCGTCGAAGGAGCCGCGTGTATTAGTTTCGCTTTGAAAATCCTCCAGTTCGAGGGAACATTGATTTTCTTCGAATATGGGTAGTGGCTGCGTTTACTAGGGTATACGCCGAATATTTTGGCCGCTCGAGGTCACCCGTTCGACCGTGATCGACGTCACGAATTATCTTCGTTATCGCGTCGACAATTTTTCACGGTGTAGCTACTGCGCGGAGTTGACAAAAATGATCTCTGGAAGCATCGAATGTTTTGGGTAGCCTTTCGAGGTCTACAGCAAAGATCACTCGATTCCTCTTCACCGGAGAATTTTGCCAGTTCTCAGCAATAATACTCTTTTCTATTCTTCGATGATCTTGAGCGGCCAAAACATATGGCGCTCACTTCGGTAAAACGCTGTAACATCGACGAAACAAATTTTACCGGCTCTTCGAGTCACTCTCGTTCCCCGGATCGATTAATCGTGTTTCTCTTATCGGAAATATTTTCATTCTTCGTTGTTCCCGATAAATCGACGTTCTCCACCGTAGTTACACAAAATATATTCACGACGAGCGTTAACACCCTTGTACGAGTACATTGTCGTACGTTTCAAGCGACGTCGGCGCGGATTGGTTCCCTTGACGCCTAAAACGGCTGCGTTCCTTCGCGGAATAGTTTTTCTTTCAGACGCAAAATTATGAAAATTTATATTGCATTGAATTTTATAACTTCAGCGAGAGCGTTGTTCCGGGGAACAATCGTTAGGATAGTAATCGAAGATTTTAGACGAGATTAAGGTTTTAGAGAGAAGTGGCTCCCTAGGAGCGAAGAATGTTTCTTTTAATCTAAGAATGTCTCTTTTTTACCGAGAAGAGTCAGGCTACGTATAGACTGGCGAGCGGAAGAAAAAGAAAAAAAGGGAGAAATCAACAATTCGACGATATTTTGACGAACTATTAAAAAATCTACACGCTCCTAGTTCCTATACCGTGCGACTATGGTCGAATCTGAACGAACTTTCCACGTTTGCGCGAATCCGTAGTGAAAATTGTCTGTCGATGGTACCGTGTACCGAAAACTATAAAAAAAAATGTTTTCTCTCGCATCGACGGACTCGATTTCGCGCGCGCGCGAATCACTAATGCGAGACTCGCTCGCTGTTGCTCCGTCTCGCTCGCTCTCGGTGAATCCCACGCGCGAGACTCGGCTTTGACCTTAGATAAAACAGGTCGATTCGTGGAATAGAAACGCAACTCCGTTATACAACCGGAGATCGCTGTAGTATTAGTAACAGCGGTAATAATAATTCCCCCCGATAGGGACGCGTACTGTGGACCGTAATTCGATCGAAGGAAAATAAACGAACGGTAGAAAAAAGAAGAAACAAAAAAACGAACGACGTTAAGATCTCTGAACGATGAATCTTTACCCGACCAGTCTATACGTCACCGCGTACGTATTAATATTAACGCAGAAATAGTTCTAGAAGTAGTAAAGTCTCCGCGTGAACTTGAAATATCTCCGAATGAACGATGAAATGCGTGCGATCGACGAATTGCTCGGTAACCGTGTGTTCTATTAAAAATCTATAAGTTTCACGACATGCAGCAAGCATCGATACGCTCGAACGCGGCTCGAGAAGTGTAAGTACAGGAAATCCGATGAACGATTACGAAGGAAGCCTCTACGAGAAACATGGAAAAAGACCTTTACACCGTACAAACCTCGTCCGAAAGTGGTGGGGTTGGGGGAGCTTGGGGGGGGGGGGCTCTACTCTGAATTATTTATTGCAGAGAGGTGTCGTTAGATACAAACATGCTAAATACCTGAGAGAAACGTGATCACGAGCGTGTGTGTCAACACGCGCCGACCGGTTACGTTAAGATTACTTCCATAATTTTCTTTTTTTTCCCATTTTTTTTCTTTACAAAGATACAACGCCAACGTTCCAGCTGGCCAATGATACTTCGACGCGATGGTTAACACCATTTAATACGTTCGTCGGTGATGACGCTCTTACGAAATAAGAGCGGTGCAATCGTAGAAAAGTAAACGCTCGAGGGACATCGAGTAATACTCTAGTGACGACCGATCGACGATTCGAATCGCTTCGAATATTATCCGTAACCGGAAACATATTGCTCGAAGCCATTTGAAAGCTACGCGTAACACTCGTACGAGATGCAACCCCAAGAGTCTCGAACGTTTAACAATGTATTTATTTACGCCCTGAAAATAAAACAATTATCGATAAATATCACCGTCTATGTGTTTCGTGCGATAGAACCGTTTCACTCTTCCCTAGAGCGCCAATACCGCGCGAACGATTACCTTCTAATATCGGGGCACGGAATAAATGAAAAAAGGGAATCGATTGAACGGTGAAAATTTGAACAAGGTTCCGTTAGTTACACGCGCAATAGAAAAATATATATTCTCTCTTTCATCAAACTTTTGCGTTACCGCTACAAATTCACTCTCTCTCTCTCTCTCTCTCTATAGTTTACACAAAGAAACGTAGATTAAAATTTATACGATAATTCGTTATTTTCGGGGCACCGACGAGAGGTCGGTCTTACTTCTTTCCCGTTTCTTTTTTTTCTTTAAACATTCGTAATATTCGAAGCTTTCGAGATTCCTAAGAGTTTCTTCTTTTTAAGATTTGTCGAACAGGGGAAGTTCCGGTTTCGTATAATACTCGAAGCGAATCGATCCGTCTCGCGGTCATCACACTCTCTCCCTTGTTCGTCCCCGTGGACCTGCAACGAAACTGCACTCGGGCTCGCAGGGACGAATCTCTCTCTTCCATTTTCGTCGCTAAACTGTACATTTCGCTCGATCTGAGGTGATCCGTGATCCTGTCGGTGAACATACGCGACAATCGTTTCGTCGCTCGACGCCAACGGTTCCTATTGTCGAGCGCGGATGGGGATAAATACTATAATAATTCTCGTTTCGATGTGAGCTATTGTATTGGACATTCCCGTCGATTAACGTAACGCGCGCGCGCCCAGAGAGCTGTGCGTTCTACTTGATTAATAAAAAAATATGTATGAAATATCGCAGAATAGTACGTGTCGCGCGGTGCGCCACTCGATTCAACGTGACACACGGGCCGCTTTTACTATATTCCAGCAAATGCAGATTGTATCGGTACAAAGAGTCAGTCGCTGCTGTGAGTCGAAAAGTGAGTGTCACGATGATTATTTACGCCACCGCCGCCGCCGCGGCGTTGTGTACGCGGGCTTATGAGCTAAGGCTAATCGTAATTCTCTCTTCTTTCTTCCATCCCTGTCGCGCACGAGTAGGAGGAGGAGGAAGTGCACGTCGAGGAACGTGTACGTCCGATTTCAAAAGGCGGCCGACACACTATTTTAAGTATACTTTCTAATTTTACATTCTAACGGATTCCCTCTCTTCTTCTCCTAGAAGGAAAAGGCGCTTACGGCGGATAATTGGTTTTAAAATAACCGGTCAAACTTGCCGCGCTGCCCGTAGAAAAGCTGCGGTTAGGATCTTCCGTGAGAAAGATCGCCAGGCGAGGAATCGTCCCATTGTTCGAACGACGCGCCCGTCACTGTAACGCCCGCTTAGTTGTCACCCGTTTAACAGTCGCGGGGTCCTCGTAACCAGTTCTCGTTCGTTCGACGCGAGTCGTTCACGAGATCCACGGTTTCGAAACGAGAGCGACAATGTACAGCTTCGCGAGATCGAATTTTAAAGAATTGATGACAATTGAAATTTTTACAATCGACGTTTAATTTTCACCGGTCTGTTACCAATGGATTGTCGAGATTTTACCGATTGAAACGAGTCCAAACACGATCCAGTTTGGAATATTTTTAAATCGAACGAAAGAATGGTTCTCGACTTGTAAACGAGTAGACTCGTTCGGTGACAACTAAGCGGGCGTCGCTGTATTTTCTATTATCGTGTTACACGCGTTGCTCGTGGACCGCAGTCTTATTCGGTGCGCAGGGTGCTTTTGAAAGGTACTTCGAGGAGAGAAGTCGCCAGGTGATTCTCTATTAGAATTTAAAAAGGTTACAATACTACTCGCGGTACGTCTGTATATAAAATGGAAAATTTTTCGCGTAACACTAATCGAAAATAATCAGAACGACGCGTCCGGATTGATTTTCCAATACCTTCGTCGGTGTGCAATGAAAAATATAAAAATTAATCTCGTTACGAAGTCACTTCTAAAGTGTTCGTCGAGTCGTCGATGAAAACTAAAGTTTGCGACTTTTATCGAGGTGGTACCGCATTCTCGTATAAACGATCCGTGGACCAACGTCGAGCGTTTCTTCTCGCTCGATTCGGTCACGAGCGTACGAAACCTCGAATCATCTTTCGAAATCACCCTGTAGAAGCGAGTCACTAGCCACGCGTGAAGAACACGCGGCGAATTTTGCGCGACGAACGTGCGTGTCGCGTGGAATTGACCGTGGTTACGGAATCGCGATTCTATCAAGCGGGGCTCTCAACGAGCACGCGTTGTCGCGGTTAGGTGTTGCACATAGTTTGTACAGCGATACACTACCCTAATCTTTGTACAATGCGAACAGCGTAAAATTATCAACGACAATCGAGGAAAAGAGCGATCGAAAGGAATTAAAGCGTAGCGCTCGATAGTTTCTTTCCCTCCTTGGAGAATGATATGTGACGATACAAGCATCGTACGCGAATTTGTACAAATATTATTCCACGCGGGTCCTCGCGGCCTCTATCTCGGTCAATACTGGTCAAGGCTTCCGAATTTACGCTGCCTCGAAGCGTACGCCTCGAAGCGTTGTGACAACAGTCGGGGGAAAAATTGGCTGGCTGCTCAAGGTCGCTTCCCCCACTCCGAAATCACGCTCGGACACGAATTCTGCCGCGCGTGAACACCTGTCGCGCGGTTTCGTCGACGTCCGACAGTTCGCGATATATTCCCCTGTCCGCGAACGAAACCTTGTCGTTCAAAGATATTGAAATACGCGACACGCGGAACTGTATTTCCAACCTCCGCTCTTTGACGCGACTCGTTCCGATACGATAAAAATTCACGCAAGCTCGACACCGAGAAGTCGCATCGTGTCCGAAGAGTTAACCTCTTTCGGGATAACGCCGCGCATCGCGCACAGACACACGTACACACGCATACGCACACGTGTGTTCAGCTTTTAAGCCACGTTAAATATTCTAACGCGGGAGTAACCGCTACGGTCGCGAGCAAATTACTCGTATTTAAATTTCGTGTCACGCGTCGAGATCGATTTCAATCTCCATTCGTTCCGAGCAAAATAATATCTACCCGAAGAGGTTAAAAGTCGGTGCAAAGCGGGGACGAGACGCTCAAAGAAGTACAGTAATGCTCCCTTATATTTCAATGACCCGTCCCTACCGTTTCCCCCACCACTCGCGTAGACGGTAAACAGACGTGGCGAGAGTAAACGAGAACGAAATAGCGTCGCCGAGCGGCGACCATCGAGCTCGAGCGCTTCAAAGAAACGTCACTCGCTTCACCGTGAATCGTTACAGTAAATAAAAATTCCAATTTTCACAATTCTCGTTTTATACGCGTAACAACGTTATCGTCCAATCGGCGAGATTCTCCCGATCGAAACGAGCCCAAACACGCCACGGATTGGAGAAATTCTACTATTCTATTATTTTTGCTATCTAGGATATTTAATATAAATTCATTACGAATAAAGTTCGTCCGATTTACGTCGTGTTTGGACTCGTTTCGATCGGGAGAATCCCGCGGATTCGTCGATGTTATTATCAGTAACATAAAACGAAATTTTTTTTTTATTTTCGTAATTGGTCGATTCGACGCGATCCTCGTTTACTTTCGTTACTTTTATTTTCTTTCCTTGCGTCGAACTCGGTATCGTATCTGCTATAAAATAACTAGCTGCCAGAATTTCCACACTGCTGTACGATGTGTTCGAAGGAAAGCGAGCATTACTGGATTTCGTGCGCAGTGGAAGATACAATCGGAATAAAATCAATCGACCGCTCAAGATGACAATCCCACCTCCGTCGTATTGTACGATTGGCCTTTTCACGCGGAAGTACGCGATGAAAGGGAGGCAACGCGGCGTAAGCGATAGGATTCGCGCGTGGCATGGAAGTGGCTTCAAAGAGCCGATAGATTTTGATCCGATTATAGTTCCGTGAGCCGGCATTCGGTACGACGTGGCTCCCGTTCGAGTTCGAAAGCCGCGAACAGTAACGACTCGCGGCTGATGATCGCTCGATGATCGTCCGTCCGTCTGTCCACGACTCGCATCCGACACGGGTTAAAGAAACGTGAATAGAGGGTTGAGTGCGGACTGAATGAACAAAATCAACTTACAAATAAATATAAAACGTATATTTAAATTAAATGCCACAAAGTATCATGTCTTGCGCCATGAACGAAGTCAAAGCTATCTAGTTTCTTTCCGCCGCGTGAAATTACAGTGTCTTTGGAGAGGAGGAGGGGGACGACGCGCGAACCAACGAACGCGAACACGGTTCTCGAACGATTCGCGGTTCACGAGCGTGAACGAGCCGTGTTCGTCGGTTCGCGCGGGTCCGTGAACCCGAAATTGAACGTCGCGAATCGATCGATCTATCCCGCGGAACGAAAGAAAAATAAAAAAAAGAATCCGCTTCGAAACCATCGATCCGACTCGCGAACGTGCAATTTTCCACTTGTAATTATTATCACTATTTATTATTATTATTTTTCTTCTTTTTCTCCCGTTTCTTTTAAGCGTAACTCAGTCTTGATGCGATCCACGAAGAATGCACTGCAGTTTCACGCGGGTTCGTTAACGATACAATGAAAACCGAAAAAAAGGATAGAACACTTGCCGAGTGTCTAGAGTTCCTCGAGCGGTTCCGTCAACCAAAAGGGACGGGAAGCGGGAGGGAAACAGAAAAAAAAAAAAGAAAAAAAACCAACCGTACGTAGGACACGATGTCCTCCCTGGAACGACGAGAAAGAAAACACAGTCGGGAGGTTTGGGAGGGTGAGAAACGCTCGAATCGAAGGGTAGAAGACGAAAGGTTGCGGCACGGTGGTGTGGTACAGGGTTCGCGTGGACGAGAATCGGGGAGGATCGATTCGTTTTCGTGGAATAGAAACGAGCTATGGTTGTTGGAGAGGGGGGGTGTGGTGTGTTTTCGTGGGATCCGCGCGTCGATACACCGGACCGGATGATCGTAACACGCACGAAAACGACACACAAGTGTCCACCACCCGCTTAAAGACGCGTACGATGCGTCTTACGTGTAGTCGATGAAATTATTGCTGTGCATTCGCTTAATCGTTGACTATCTATTATTGCTTTTGCGAGTTAAAAAAAGGTTGCTCCACCGAACGGCCACGTACGGATCATCTCCGTGGTCGATCTCGTGGCCCGAGCGATCGCGATTCCTAAAAAATGGATAGCTTTCCGATCGACGGGTCGACGGAAATAAATAGTATCTTTTCGAAGTTTCGTCAGGCGTGCAGCGTTTCCATATTGTTAATATTGTTTCTGTCGGTTATTATTGTTGTTGTTGCTGTTGCTGTTGTATTCGCACGGAAATTACTTGCTCGAAGCACGCACAAAACAACACATCGATCGATGAACACTCTAACACGTGGTACACACAACGGTCTAGAAAAAGAAACGTACACGCGCGGCGTGTTGCCGCGCAGCGTGTCGGTGGGCCGCAGCCACGCACTGGGCACTTGTTATATACAGGAGAATTTTTTGTTTTTCTTCGTTTGCTTTATGGTACATAGTGGTTGTGTATTTTTTTTGTCCTTTTTCTCTCGAATACGGCGCAAGCGCAACGCTCCGAATCGAGCGTGCCGGACCCCTCCCGTGGCCGCGATTTCTCTAAACTTCCCCCTCAATTTCAATATATATTTATGTATATATATAATATATACCTATTTATAAATTTCATCGATACCATAGGTACGTGGGTAATTGCTTACGCGATTTATGTACAAATTATCACGGTTTCAGGTAGCCGAGAAGATCGGTAACGTCGGAAACGCTCCGGTCGTGTCGGTCCGCGAGGAGCCTCGTTCGCGGCTACGCGATATCGACGTCGATCCACGTACGCGCCGCATCGTCTCGCAAACGATGCGACCTACCGATCGATGGTGACACTGATCGGTTTTCCTATGGTCGTTGAATATTTTAATCTTTAAGGCGAAATTTATGGCTAGAATCGTAAGGCGAAGTAGTCGTTTATACGGTCGATGAAAGCGAGGGTGAGCTCTACGGCTGTATCGAGGGCAGAGACGCGCGAGATTCTTGTCCGAGAGAATACCAAGTACGGCACGAGAGACGAAGAAATGTTTCGCTCTTGTTCGTCTCGTTGGTGAAACGTTGGTGAATTTCGATCGTTCGAAGGAGAATTTCGCGCGTCTTTGTTCGTGTGTCCTCCATCGATCGGTCGACTCGTTCGATCCGCGCTGCGATATCCGGACCGACGTGACGCGACGTTTTCGTCTCGAAATAGCGGTTAATAACGTTTGCTAGCGTATTATTTATACTGCGCGGGATGAAACGAAACCTGAAAAACGTCCCCTCGTCGATCTCGTTACGAGACGTACACCCTTTCCGCGTTTCCTTTACTTCTCGGAACTAATTTACTTTTTTTTCTTTTCCCTAGACTTTTTTTTAATTATTTATCCTACCGTTCGTATATATATTTCCTTCCTTCTTCCACGTCGTTCGTCGCTCCACGTCCATCGATAAAAACGAAACAATTTTCACGGATCGTCGTTCTTTTACGCGAGAAGCGGAACTCATCGATATACTCTGAACGCTACAAACACGATATACGGCTAATTTATTTTCCTACGCACGGGGTGTGGGGGCGGTGTGGGGGGGGGGGGGGGGGCGTGTGGGCGGTAATGGGGAAGGGAGGCGAAAAATTACGGCCAAAACTAAGCGCTAACGATTTTCACCGTCATTTTTTTTTTCTTTCTTTTCCCTCTTTTCGTTCGAAATCGACAACTCCCGGAACGAAACCATCGTCCCGGGGATCGATCGTAGTTATTATTTATTTATTTAAATTTTTTTTTTTGGCCACCTACTATCTCACTAGCGCACGATTTAGAATTATTTTTCGCTAATTACTAATTAATTAAATATCACAATCTATGATAAGAAGTCCGTGTGTACGTGTGTGTATATACATGTATGGATGCGTGTGGGTATGTAGGTTGGTATATGCCACCTGTCGCGTGACGCTGAAAAAACAGACGGCGCGCGACGCAAATTAGAACCGACACAGTTACAAAAATAAATAATCGTCTCGGTGTGTGTGTACGTGTATGTATGTACGTGTATGTGTGTATGCACGATAGCTACTATACGTCGGGACAATTATGGCTCACCGATGTCGTACGACGCGTCTCGAGCAAACGAGTCTCCTTAAATTTCAAAATTACTCCAACCCAACGTGTTACCAACAAGAGACCGATGTTGCGGGTGTCCACGCTACGTACGCAACGGTATTCGCCGAAATGGAACACAATTTCGAGTCTAACGTAAAATCGAAACGAAACGATCGGCGGTGACGGTAACGGTGGTGACGGTGACGGAAAATGTTCATCGCCAACGCGTAGACAATTTCTACGTTAAGATTCTACGCGCGAACAGAAGCGGAGAGAATCGACGAAAAACAACGGGACGGGTGGTGGTAGTGGTGGGGGTGTTGTGGGAGGGGCAACGACGACACGTACCGAGGTCGCGGCTATGTATGTGTGTATATATGTATACGTAAAAATATTGAAGAGATCGTGATCGATAAAAAAAATATATATATGTATATGTATACTATGGTATATGTATGTACAGGCGAGCCCCTTTTCCGTTCGCGGACCGAAAATCGTGGAAAATATTATGTTCTTCGAAGTTTCTTGCGCGCGAGTAGCTCTTTTCTCTCTCTCTATTTCTTTCTTCATATCATCTTTTTTTCTCTCTTCATTTCGGTCAGCCGCTTCCGCGCGGATACTAATCCTTCGAATACGTATTTACATGAACGGCACAACGTTGGTGCCAAAATTCAACGGCGTTGTATTATTTACAAAAAAAGAAAAAAAAAAGAAAAACACCCGCGGGCGTGAAATCGAACTACTCGGCCAGTCACGCGATCGGTCGCTCGCTCGTTCGTTCGCGCGATTCTAATCCCTACGCCTATGCGTAATCGTCTCGCGCGATTCTAATCTCTACGCCTATGCGTAATCGTCCCGCGCGGGCTGGTTAATACCCAAAATTCGATGTCGTTTCTAACATATCGTCCCTCTCTACCTCGCGAAGAACCTCGACGACCTTTACTGGCAAGCGCGAACTATAATGCTTCCCGTTACTCTCCCGAACGAGTACGCGACCCGAATTCGACCGAGTCCCGAAACCCTCGGGACACCCGTGGGGCGTATGGTGACGACGTTTCGCATTGGCAATGATACGGTAAAAATCATCCACCGTGGAAATAAATTGTATATCAGTCGGTGTCCTAAGCTATTTACTGCCTGTATAATACTCTGAAAGGGGCCTAAGCGTCGCTATTGTCGCATCACACGATTTTTTTTCTTTCTTTGTTACACGCCGGGGAAATATACGATATAATCGGAAGCATCGTTGATACAAGATGCTTGGTTCGCGAGTAGGTGGGGGCAATTCGGGAAGATTCCTTTCAATTGGGGGATGGGGGACGTAAACGATGGCGTTTCCGTAAGGACGAGATCGTGACGCGCGTCGCCGAGAGAACTCGAGGAATGTTGTCGCTCTCGCGAAAAATTACGCGAACGATCTACATGGTTGTAGGTACTTACCCATTCCGCGGTAATGTTCGCACGATTTACCGAGCACGTTCCCCCGTGGTCACTGGTAACGATCCAGCAAACCCAGGTAGAAGTGAACAAACGAGGATCTCTTTCTCTCTATCTTTCTCTCTTTCTCACTCTCTCTCTCCGTGGAAATCGTTCTATTCTCTACTGATAGCGAACATAAGCGTCATGGATCGTTCGTCAGGTGGTGGTGCGCGGTGTAACCCTCCCGGAGCTTGCCGATGATCCGCGCGAAGCGTTACGAGCGTCGCCGGAACGCTTCGAAATGGACGAACATCGTCGTCGCGGTCGTCGTCGTCGTCGTCGTCGTCGTGGTCGTCTAGGTGGTGGTGGTCGTCCGGTAGGATAAATCGGCGCACGGACGCGGTAGACGACGCGCGTCGAAAACGAAACTCGAGGTCCCGTTTCGTCGAGCCGACTCGTCCAACGATACCCGGTAACCGTAACGTTCGCATTTGGCGAGTTTCTGATCGCCGTGCGCATGCTCACATCGACGTCACCGTACATCAAGACACGCCCATGCTCCATAGGCGTCGGAGGACCTGACCGATCGACGACGGTCGTTACGACCGCGATTGAACCGATCCCGCGAAACGACGAAAAAAATAAAAACAGGAGGTAGAGACAAACACCCGGGTCGCGAGGTCCTCAGCCTGGAGTGGGTGGGGTCTTATGTCAGTGAATATTAAAGTTGTACTGCTTACGGCTGGACGAAATGCGAAGCCACCGGCTGACCGCCAGTGGCTCCGGGTGACAGTTCGACCAGGTAATGTCCCCGAAATGGGGATACGGCGAGGACGTGGTCGTCGCCTCGACCTGTATAGCCGCCGACAGGTCCTGCTGGTAATCGTGTTTGGTCCTCTTCGGTTGTCGTTGGCCGACCGGGCTCGGGTGGCTCGTGTGGCTCGTGTGGCTCGTGTGGCTCGCGTGGTTCAGTCTCTTCCCGTTGATCTGCGGGGCGTGGTGCTGCTCGAGTTGCTCGAGTTGCTCCAGCTGCTCGAGTTGCTCCATCGGCTCGAATATCAGGCTGGGCATCGACGCCTGCACCTGGTAACTCCTGGACACCGGTGAATGCGCGATATTGTTCGTGCGCGGCAACTGCACCACCAGTTGCGACTTGTCCTTGTACACCGGCGAGTAGATGGTCATCGCGGTCTCCGGGTTCACGTCCACCGGTGTCTCCGTTTCCAGGATGTTGGTGGTTAACGGTGGCTGGGCACAGGCGACCGGTAGGGTGGCCGTCACCACCGGTAACGCCGGGGAAGCGGTGCTCGGTACCAAAGCGGCGACCGACTCGTCGTCGTCGTCGTTGCTGACGGCTGGCAGTGGCGACAACGAAGGCAGCACCACGGATATCGGCGCCATCATCGAGCTCGACTGCGACGAACCGGTCGAGTTCACGATCGACGACTCCAGGCTCCTCAGTTCCTCGTTGGCGAAGTCCTCTTCGAGCTTGGTCTAAAAAAGAGAAGCGTTGGCGACTCGCAATAAGAATCGTACGGCCCTTAGGAGGTGTTGGCGTTTAAGTGCCCAAAAGAAACCATGCCTTACAGGTTTAGTGGAGCCATGCGGGGCCAGACACCGATAAAGCAAATCAACAGCCTGCAATAACAAAAACAGAAAACAGGTATCAACCGACACCCTCCTTGCTACGGCACTACCGTCGCGGCTGACTCGTCTGGGTCGATCGAACCATCTTCGTCAGCTACGTCTTTTACCATTTCTTTTCATTTTCGTTTCTAGTTTTCTCTTAACATACCGTTCATTGTCATTCTTTCTTTTGTTTCTTTCTTTTTCTTTTGCATTTTCTTAGCCTCCAGCCGCGCTGGGTGTTCCGTGTCTAGTGCGTCTTAAGAGATCTACGAAAACGAGAAGAGAGTTCACGGGTATCGATCGATACCTGGCCGACGACCACGAAAGCATGGCTCGACTAAATTTTGACTGCCAGCAGGCCGCATTACCGTGCCACCTGTTGGTCTTCGATATCCGATCTCCGGCTGGATTCTGTTCAAGTGCCCGATACGATATCCAGATACTCTTTCTAGAACGCGAGATGTCCCCATTGGATTCGTGGAAACACCGTGCGGCTTGTCGAAGCCCGGCCGAGATTCGTACATTTCTTAATGACGCTACGGAATCGTGTTCCACGCGCGACCATACAACGCGTTCAACCCTTCGCGAACGGACATCGGGGATGTAACGTGCAGTGTTCACCGTTTTGGACGCTGGTCGGGACATTCTTGACAATCTCCTCGCCACGAATCAACGGGGAACGATCCCCTCGAGAAATCTTCAAACTTTCTTCAATTTTGCCAAACTTTTGCGAACGTACTTCGAATTCGCGTTTCTCGACGTTGCGCTTTCGTCGTTACAAGAACGAGTTTTTTCTTTTTCAAATTCGTGTACTCGTTTCTCGGTAATGTCATACTATATCTCTAACGTTTAAACAAGTATGGAGAATTTCTAAATCTTTCCTCATTGTCTAATTTGATCGTTTCGTCGAACATGTTTGTTCAATCGTTCGGTTATCTAGTCGCATGGACTTTGATCGGGAACAGCTCAATAACTTCCGTTATTAAGCAATATAATCTTACGGTCGACAAATTTTCGCTACTTGGAACAAGTTCACGGACAGAGATTATCAAGAATTCTCGACGATAAAGCGTCTTCTGAATCCAAATGCAATTGTAATTTGATCGACGCGCGAAGATAATGTTTCCGATATAACGTTCACACTGGCTAGCGAAATATATTCGAAGCACAGGGCGCGTTAGAAATTTTCGCGCCATAACGCGTGTCATTCGTCGCGGAACAATTGACTTTGAATTACGATGAAGGTACACGCGCGTTACTTCGTCTGACGCGAGGAAATCGAATGAAAATAATAAAATTTACGAAAAGTCGTTTTTCGAGATAATCGTTCCGAAATCGTTCCGTTTTATCGAACGTACGCGCTCCGAAATCGTCCCGTTTTATCGAACTTACGCGCTCCGAAACGTCCGTTCGCAAAGGGTGAAGTTTCACGAGCGTCGATCGCGATCGATCCAATTAACGATCATTTGCATCGAGTAAATGGCACGGTGCACGGTAAGGACCACCGCTAGTCAACCAAAGGTGGTTACGTTTCCGTAATTTTTAGGCTTCCCGAGATTCACCGGTGGTGATTCGGCTTGAACGGGCTTCGTCTACGTTTTCGAGCGTTCCAAAGTTAAGAAATTGGCGACCGTTCGGAGGTGAAACACCGTTCGACAAACGCGCACAGTTTTTTCGTGGCGTGTACCGTCGGTGTGACGACGAAAGCGAGGCGAAACATTTTCAGGAATTTATAATGAATATTTCGCTCCGATTGTTGTGTTTGCCGTATACAAACAGCGGACCCTGTTTATCGCCGATTCGAATAAATGAACCGTAATACTAAAACAAAACGATTATTGCAAATAATGAATATTCAGTAACGAGAGCCCCGCGAATCGAATCGAATCGAACGGACGAACACCAACGCAGAAATAAACAGGGTGCAAGGGACGGGGCGTGTAAAATTATTTCACGATTGACCGTGAAAGAATTTCCACTTGGCGGTTATCAATTCGCGTTACGATTCGTTCGTTACTGAACGCCTAGAAACGAAAGTTTCAATGTACACGTTACACATAAAGAAAGGAAATAAAAAAATAAAAATAAAAATAAAAACTCGGTGTTACCAGACCATGCATCATATCACTTCACAAAGGACGTTGTTACGAGATTACACATTACTGACGGGGAAAAAAAACAGAAGCGAAAGGCTACGAAAGAAATCGGAAGTATCGTCCTAAATCGATCGAGGTACGTTTCGCGGTTCGTGTGATGTGGGTATTCGCACGACCATACGGTGTGCGATCACGTAGTTCCCCGTGAATGAGTCGATACAACGCTGCGTCCACGAGAGATCTCGGACCGAAACGGAAGACCTTCCGTGCGCTCGGAATAAATGAAAAAAACTTTCATTTCCTTCGCGGGGAACGCAAAGTCGCGCGCCGAATTCCACGCGAGTGTGTCCATCGTCTCGGGTCCATCTACAGATCGTCGTCGAGTAGAACGATCCCTTCGCCCTTTCGCCGCGAGAAGTCCGACGAATGAACGTTCACGAAGTGAAAATCACGCGAGGAAAATCGAGTACGAAATTTCGCGTTGTCCGCGTTCCCCTGTGCAATCGTCCGCGAGTCGAAACAACGAACGATTATTTCGTACACTTTTTTTTTTCGAAAATACACACGCGCTTCGAACACAACGGACGAATTTCGTAGATTTTTTTTCGAAAATACACACGCGCTTCGAACACAACGGACGATTATTTCGTACATTTTTTTTTCGAAAATACGCACGCGCTTCGAACACAACGGACGAATTTCGTACATTTTTTTTCGAAAATACACACGCGCTTCGAACACAACGGACGATTATTTCGTACATTTTTTTTCGAAAATACACACGCGCTTCGAACACAACGGACAATTATTTCGCACACTCTTCGAATAAATGTATACGCAGGTACACCGCGTACCTGCGGTCGAAGTACCGCGCACCGGTGCGTACGTGCACGTTGGTCCGCAAGGAACGCGCAACTTTAAATTCGATTCTCGGTAACCGAAATGTTCCATTCTCTCGTTAGCCCGCGGCGAAAGGTTAAATGGAACAGGAACGAAAAACCGATATGGTACAGTAATTCCTCGCTTAAAGATCGAAAAAAATGAACAAAAGAAAAACAAAGGAAAACCGTCGATCGTCCAGAAGCGAGGATCGGTGGTGAATATCGGTCTCGGTTTCGTTCGCGATCGATTCCACGAAAGGGAGAGTGACCGCTGAATCGTCGTCGGTTGAACAACGACGATCCATCGGTAGCGTCCGTACGAAACGATTAGCGATTGTCGCGTATCGAGATCGCATCGAAGTCCCACCAGCCGGTGTTTTCAATTCCACAGCCACCGGTCGCTCGAGCTGTTGAAATATAAACGACGACTGGGACCGCGATTCAATTAAACGCGAGAGTGTAGAAAAATGTGATCCTCGAGGGAGGAATCACTGTACCGCGGTAACGGATGATCGCACCGTGGTGGTACACCTACCAGGAATGCAACAGAGGCGGAAGTAAGAGAACGTGATCGACAGTGGTTCTTACCTTTGGCAGTGGGTACGTGTCTGGCAGCGATAGAACGGGTGGCGAGCTGGGCGCTTCCGTTTCGACGGTCAAGGCAGGGGTGTTGGGTGTCAGGGGGTTGAGGTTCGAGGTGGCGGAGGATACGGTGACGGTCCCGGTGACGGTTACTTTCGTCGGCCGGTTTGGGATCTCTTTCGCGGCGCGGTGATCCGCGAGGAGCTTGTCGAATGTTTTGCTCCGACCGAGGACCGTCCGTCGCAGCGAGACCGTGTGCGCCTTGCACGTGAGCGACCTGGTGCAAGGCTTGCCGGTCTCGTCGTTCCAGACCCCGCAGTGCCGGTCGGGATCGTACTCGCGATCCTTGAGCAGCGACCGATCCGTCTTGAGCCTCTTCCGGCGAGGCTGACCGCCCGTCGTCCCGGGACTTTTCACCGGGCTCGAGGACACCGCCGTCCCGGTCGCGTTCGTCGACTGTACCGGCAGCGACTCGAGAGGCGATCGCGGCGACGTGGCGATCGGTAACGTGGTCGACGACAAGCTCGTCGGGATGCTCGGCTGGTCCGCGGTCCGTTTCACGCTCGTGTGATTGATCTTAGCCCCGGTCGGGATCTGCGGCGACGGCTGCGTCTTTTTCAATTTCGACACTTTGCAATAGGGCGTTTTCACGGGAGGCTTTACGACCGGGGTGGAGGGAGGTGGAAAATTGACCGTGCCGGAAGGATGGCGACTTTCTGCGGCAAAATATGAGCAATGTTTACAATGTTGTAAGGTATAGTGTGATTAATCAGCCTAGAAAGAAGCTACCGGTTTTTTTTTTTTTTTTTTTCTGATTTCGTTTTACTTTTTCTTTTCCGTTCGTACAATCTGTTTTGCTAGCCATTTATGGTGTGTAAGTGTCTCAGATTATTGAAAATTGAAGGCACCTGTCGAAAAGTGTTGTGACAATGGATGGATCGAACGCACCGATGTAAGCTTGTAACAGTGCATGCATAAATTAGGAAGATATTTTATCTCATTGGCATTTGACGTGTTAACTTTACTGCCAGAGTGGTTCATTATCGTACGCTTAAAATCAAAATGAGTCCTTGAAACGAATAATTGAGAAACATTTATGCACGAAGAATAAGCCGAGTCTAATCGAAACAATTACACGACTAATTCTATGAAAGTATACCGTAACAAAATGACATACCCATATGTTGAATAAGAGCTTGTGGTTTCACTATGGCATGGCACGTTTCGCACACTACCGTGTAAAAAGTGTCTCTCTCTGGACAAAATCCGTATAAATCAATGTCTGTAACAAAATATTATCCGGGTTAGAAAAGAGTCATCAATGTCGCGTTGTAAGGTGAATAGAATATTTCCATCATTGGATGAAAATATTGGGAACTGTGTATTACAAAATACTAATTACCTTCTGCCGCAAGACGCGTAACTGAGCTAGAAAGTTGAGCTTCTGTTTCTTCATCGCCTGAAACAAACCGAATCCTTTTATGGAACAAACAATAAAATAGTCTATCGCTTAATATCATCATATCTCATTAGCAATTATTTGGAATGGGCAATATATGTAATTTACAGTTACTATGTATTGACAAGATGACTATTCAGAACCAAAAGATAAAAGTTTATCAGCACTGATCTTACACTTCAGTATATGTTCAATACACTATAAATGCAATTATAATAAATTCTATATTATAGTGAATTCTATGATATTGCTAGTCTCATATCAATAAAATCTTTCCTTTACATTATTATTTTCATACATCTCTATTGGTTTCAAAAGCAGAACATGAAATAAAAAACACAAACTTCTTTGGTAAACAACTTTTATTATGTTTACATTTCGTACATGCACAATCTTTCAATAAAATCTCATATGAGAGAAAAAAGAAAGAGGATAGATATAAAAGTACAAGTAATACATATAATTATCAGAGCAAAACTATCGAAGAGCGCGTCCGGTCAATATCGTTTAACGAGATCCAAAAGAGCGATCTACGGCAGACTATACGCTAAAAGCTAACGTTCGACGCTCCGTGTATTTCACGGTCGGTATTAGTTACGAATTACATAATTGTCAACGAAATGGGCCGTAAAAACGCGTTCCGCGTCCCGATAAAACGTTAAAACGCGACTACCCCGATAGGCAATTGTTGGCAACGGTTTAAATAAAAACGTGCGAGGGGGCCCTAACGTGATGCCCGTGCGTCAAGTCGACGGACAAAGGAGCATCGAAGTTGAGGTTAGGTACACGGGAGCTGGACGCTCGTCGTTGTCGCGTTCCGAGCAGCGACAGCGAACGAACGAACGAGCTTTTCGATGAGATTCAGCGCACTTACTCAACGGCTTGTCTCGTCCTATTCTTTCTATCCAGCTGGACCAGGGCTGGCCGTGAAAGAATGTTGGACTGTCACTTCCCGACATTGCCAGTGGCGCTCGCGTTGTGAATGAAACACGATGCGATTTCTCGTGTGTATATAGCGAGGCGAAAGTGTTTTGGGGCCGGGCCGCGTGGACTGTCAGGTACGGCGGCGGCGGCGGGTCGCGTGCAGTCTGCCTTTCCTTTAACACGCCGATTTCTCGAATACATTTAGCTCGTAAAAGATGCCTGTTTCTGTATTATGAATGGAAAAGCTATCGAACGCGGATCCCGTCTGGCATGTCTCTGTCGGGAAACATCTTTCACGGACCGAGATTTCTATAGTGCCTCTTTCTCGTTTGTACGCCCGAGTACGAGTAACACGCTTCGGCGTACGGCACGCACGTACAGTTATTACTGAGATTCCTGCGACTGCATTGGACGAACTATTGTGACGTCACCGATGTATAGTCAACTTACTCGTGCGCAACTTGCGCGGCGATCCAATCGCACGCCTCGGATTTCTGCCCCGTCTGTCTCGTAGTTATACCTTATTGGTGATCGCGCGTCGCTCAGCAGGTGGATTGCAAATTTGAAAGACTTTCGTCGAGCACGCTCGGAACTTACCTCGCTCGATTATCTATCTCTTTTGTAAGCAACAGGCTGTTTCAAATACGAAACTCGGAGAGGAAGAATTCGTCGACGGGCACGAACACCCTGGTCGATTATAAACGGTTGAACCGTGAGCGAACGATCGGTCGATTCTTTTTCTATCCGCGCTTTACTCTCGGGGATAGAATCGCGGTTTTAAAATGTGGATCGAGTGCGGATTTTCCTTCGGCGTGGAAAATAAGAAACGGCCCGCCCGATGTTCGAGCAGACATTCTGGGAACGTGTTGTTTCGTAAAAATTATTGTATTTGTTTTTTTTTACCAGTTATCTTATGTCATAGGACGTTAATCCTGTGTCGATACAGTAGATCTCATCGATTCGATCGCTTCTTGCGAGAGAATGGAACGTGACTAGCAGGAAAAGACGGCAGTGTTGTCGTCTCGCGTGAAACGTGACATAACAAAATTTTTTTTTTTTGAAATTCTTCACTGCGTGCTAGTATTTCGATAGGTTCGATCTTGAATTCAATTCCGGTTGTACGGGTTGCGTTCGATGCCTCGTGTCACCGCGATGTTCTTGAATCTGTTGCCAATTGATAAACCAGAAAGGTTGTTTCTCTTTCGGCCAGGTTCTGATTCTGTTTATTAACTCGATGTCTCCCAATGCGTCGACCGGTAAATCGGGCGGAATCGTCGATGTGGTGGTGGTCGTGGTGGTTGTCATCGACGACGAACTTTCGTTCTCTCCGATTCGATTCGCCACCGTTTCAGTGGTTGTCGAAGTCGCTGCTCGTTCGTCGAGATATTGCGGAAGAACCTGAGGGTAGCGGCGGTTGGCATTTCCGGCGTAAGGCGGCCTCTGTGACTGGGCCAAGCAAAAGACGGCGAACAAAACTGCGACGTATTTAATCTACAACGTTAAATCGCAATCAATTCAGCGACACTTTGTGAAACGATACATTCGATGGAAATGAAATTATTCGATCGAGCATGCGTGAAATATTAACTTAACGGTACGCCAATGGATAAGAAATGTTTATTTCGAAAACGAACTCCGAGATAACCCTGTCTCAGATACGCAGGAATACTGTCTAATTAACATCCGCGGATTAAGGCTAATGTCAATTGCCCTCTGGTGGTATGTACTGGAAAGTCAGGTGCTTGACCTGTTTCCGCATACATTAAGGTTATATTTACCAGTTATTAATTCGCAAAGAAACTATCGATGTTAGATTAACTTATATGTAAACAACGATTGTTTCGATGTTGCGCATCGATAGTGCAAGGAAAAAATGATGCAACGGTATTTTAATAAATCGTAAGACATTATTTGCAAAATAAGAAACAATTGAAGCGAGAACCGGTTTTTAATTGCACGTCTTCGGCGCCCTCTACCTGAATATTCTCTTTTACATATTCGTGAATCATGAAATATACAATCAGAGATACTTGCTTACTTTAAGTTTTACTAAAATTAAATCGATAACTAATTTATTATTACTAAAAAAAAGTCGGTTTGTAATCCCTAAATTTAAGATTCTTTATATAATTTATATGCTAGCCTATACGTATATATTTGTAACTTGTATTACAGAAATCTTCCCCGTTCAAAATGGTAAGATATTCAGAAATTTCACGAGCTTGGTGATTCGCAAAGTTTTTATAAATCGACCGATTATCGCGAGTTATCGTATCGGTAGGATACGTAAAATTGACTTACCATGATGTTACTTTAGTAATGGTAAGATGAAATCCCAGGATTTTCGAGTATGTTGTTTTCCCACAGCTCCCCGATCGTTCGAATTCACAGAACGGAACTAATCTCTTCGAGACGATGATGCCTCTTGTATATAAATCCACCGATACCGGAATCCCCACCACGAACCAAACGAGTCACACGTCGATGGGAAATCGCCACAACTTCCCGTGCTCGATTCCCCGGGCACACTCATATACGCATCTTTTAAGACGTGAAACTTGCCGCTGGGAGAAAACACCCAGCATCGTCATCGACGCACTCATTAAGTTACCAACACTAATATCTTTTTCAATCGGTGAACCAAATCCTCGTTAAATCCTTCGAATTGTGTCAATCGAACAATCGAATGAATTCCTAGCCTCAAAATCCAACGATAGGAGAATATCCAAAATTAAACTATAACCGTCAACTCGATTCTCCAGAGAGCGTTCTTACCCTTATTATTCGGCAGTTATTACTTTCACAGAGAATATATTTTCATTGTTAACGAAATGTATTCTAAGCGCACGTAAATACAATCGTAGAAGGAAAAAACACGGTGCTTAATTGGCTACAATCATTTTCCACGTTTACCTCTTTTTGTTTTTTTATTTCATTCTCTTTTATAACTTCTTCACTTGTTTGTCAATAATTGGAGGAATTTTCAGGACAAAGACAAACAAAGGTTTTACATATACTATCTTTAATTGCCGAACGGAAGGATGTCAGAAACGAAGGATTTCGTGAGCTTCGGGCACAATGAATATGCATTTCATTTCTTATTCGCTCGGCACGAAATTGTAAATCGTTTATTTCCAACGAACAACTGTTGGATTCTATATGACAGGTTGTTGTTATTTGTCGTGGTATATAACGTTGATATTCATTGCGGTTTACGGCTGGCTTCGTTCGCCTTTAAAACCATCAGTTTTGATTTTTATTCGATTCCCGATACGGTGAAAATGTACAAACGGAACGAGGTTAAATGTGATAATTGTAAAAACAGAAATGGTAGTGAATTTAATTAATTGCGCTGTATTTCGCTCCGTATGAAAGATAAATTCTTCGCGAAATTCTTTCACGCGAGCATAGTTCACGGCCTTGATATATTGTATCGGATCTTGGGAAATAATTCGATCCTTTTCTTGATTAAAATTGCGCCGTTGTAAGGTAAGTCGTTGTTTTAAGCATACAGCGCGAGTCGATAATATTGCGGCGCTTTAAAGCGTTTCTTTCGAGTGAAAAAGTTATCTTAAGAAGCGAAGAAAAGTGTAAACAAAAACAGTCTTGCGCGATGCGTCTGAGATTAATCGCACAATTTTAACGTTTACTTATGCCGCAAACTTTTCAATCGATAAAAAACCTACCGTTATCGTCCAAGCTCGATAAAATGTAACGAGAATGGTGGAAATATCAGGAGCACAAAATAGTGACCGTACATTCGTATTGACTATACTCACGCATCATCCGAAAGCCACTATGGTTTCCTGTTCCCTTGGTCGTGTGTGTCACCGCTTCTGGTTAAAAATAAATTATAAGAAAGCAGTAATAAGTTATACCATCATCTGATGACACTGATACTATCAGGGTCACATCTACAACTTACTTGTCCTGTGGACGAAGCCGTCGAGATCCTACGGATCTGATATTATACAGGGTTTTCCCCAATTCACCTTGAAACTCCAACGTGGGAAAGTTCATTCTGAAATAAAAACAAGTACTTGTGTATATACCACGTTCATTCAATCCAGCTGAGATGACAAGCAAAACTTTTGTTTCTTATATTACATACGCAATTACATTCCTTTGCTTAGTTTGGCATAAAAGAAAGCGTCACTACACTTACGTTTCGCGATTGACAACTTGCGAATTGCATTCGACGCAATCGAACTATCGAAACTCGGTGAGAAATATGTACGTCTCAATTTCGTTTACTGTTTACGTCATAGGAACGATGCACACTGTAAAGCATTCTATTCGTTCGAATGAGTTTTTTCTGAACTCTGACATTTATAGTTGCGTTTACGATAAGATTCCTTCTTGAAGATTCATGTGTGGACAAAGACTAATCGGAAGCATGCAAAGAGGTTATGGAAAGACTGACCACTCGAATAATAGGGTACTCACGTCAATATTTAATACGATGAGATGAATTAAATCAGACTGTACGTACCATTGAAAGTAACGAACCAGAGAATTGTTCAAAAGAGGAGTGCGATTATATATTGGTATCGTAAACTGTAGGAATATTTTTGTATCGTGAAAATTGAATATTTATTTGTAGGTTATTACGTAAAGAATTGATCAAAGTAAATGAATGATTTGTAACTTTTCCTAACCAGAGATGATGAATCAACATGAAACAAAGTACGTATTATTTCCCTTGATATAAATGTAAAGTACAAACCAAAACATAAAGTGCGTAGTGTGTACATTGGAAAATATCATGCGTATCCCCGGTTGTACACCGTTATATTACAGGATAATTAGATTTATAATTTATTTACCGTTGGAAACCTGTTTGAAATGAGTTTTCCTGTTTTCATAAGGAGGACACGTTCTCATACCGACTACATTTACCGTGGAAATCTGTGAACGATATATGATCGCGAAAAGTATGTTCATTGTGAGCCTGCTCACAATAGAATATTTAGACGATATAAATGTTTTCCTTTGAACCATTCTTTATACAGAACAGGTTGAAGTTTTTTTATATTTAAATGACAGGTACGAGGAAAAAATCAGTGAATTAACAATCGTTATGCCTTTTCTCTTAACCTTGTCAAAAGCGTGACATGTTTAGCTGCAGTGCACACTTCTGTTTATGGAAGAACTCACTTCCGTAAAAATATTATTCTATAACCATTTTAAAGGTAATCGTATTCGTTATTATGTTAATAGGTCATAATCGTTCACGATCGTGTTTCCCAGGAACGTGTACTACTTTGTGAATCAGCGATCATTTATACATCCGCGAGTTTCAAATGTATCTGCGATGTAATGTTGTTTACATCATAGACGGTGGCAGTATTTGTTACGAAAATCGAAATTCATTATCTACAAATTCGCTTTGAGTCTCTGGAGCTGCTACCTATGTAACAGATGTAAAAGTGCGTTATTACAGCATTCCACATCGACCGACGTCGCGTCGATCGACAACTTTTAGTTGCAGTTTCGAATCACAAGATGGCTATACCGACTTCTGGCTGGAAAAACCTTTTTCGGCCGTGTAGCAATCCCGTTACCGAACTGCGAAACGAACAATGATACGTTTTCGTAAATTACCGCGAAACTATGCAAAGTGCATCGTGTTTTTCATTTTCAAACCACAGGGGTGATACAAACGCAACGGAGAAATCGGGAAATTTAATTATTAACCTTTACCGCTTCTATAGAGTCCACGAAAACGTAAACATTTACGGAACAGTGCAGTTCGAGAAAACGAAAGAGCGCAATAGCACGTACACGGTTGCGATATTACGGTACGAAGCGATCCATAATCGTTCTCTCAAAATTCAAAGGAGAATTACCAAGATCTTTTCGATCGCGACTCAACGTACCGTACTTACACGAGTAAGTAGACAATATACGAATATTTTCTACTCGAGGTTGCAATCGTTAACTCAAAAACACGGTGAAATGACGAATTCGAGCAACAATTATTTATACACTTATCGGTTATGTAGCTGAACGAAGTACCTTTTAAACCGAACGATACAAGGATCCAAATCCTGAATTTTATCCGTGCTCTTCGAGTGTCATCAGTTTACTAAAATCCTTTCGGTGTCTGGTGTCGCCATCTCTGCTAACTTACCGTACTTTCAGCAAACCGTAACTTTCGTGTTGATTTCAATGGAAACGTTTATTGCACAGCGACGGATAGCAAATCGACATATTCTCTTTAAAGGAACGTGAAACGTGCCAAGTATTTTACGAAATTCACATTTAATCGCGTACATATAATCCCGAAGAGAATAAAGATTTACCGTACTCTTTGTCGAGGAAGAGAAACATAAAATATCGATCTTGCAATTTTATCGAATTTAAAAAGCTCGTTTCGCAGAATCGATTTTACACACCGTGAAACTTGGCCGGCGCGGTTCGATCACAAACACGAAATTAAATTTATACGATATTTACGGAAAACCACCATTTCGCCTATCATCGCGCCAGTAGTCGACGTCATCTAATTTAGTGTTGCAAACGAGATCATTGCAGTTGATCAACGCGATAATGACAAAATTACTCTCTCCGCTTTACGAGATAAATGTCACTTTCAAGGTCCTTGTCAATGATGCTGCTTGATTATACACTCCACCCACCCGTTTCTCCTTTTTCTTCAAACGAACGAAACTGTACCTTACTTCCTTTACGACACTATTGTGCATTATCAACGGTTTTTGATTACGAATACGAATCAAATCTAAATATAGGAACCAATATCAGGTCAATCTTTATTAAATACGTCCGATAACAAATTAACAAATATTTCAATCCACGATAATATAAAACCATCCATTTACACAACCGTACAATTTCCCAAATTATTATCCTTCATTCGCTGAAACTTTATTGCTTCTCGAATCCTGAGAACTTAATAGACGATACCTTAAACATAAGGTTCTCCAAACATTGATGGAACTACTTTCGAAAATGGTAATTTTTCGCGATCTATTTAAACGTAATACCTACCAACCCCAAACTGATCATCACAAACATACTCTACTGTACTATCCTAGAAAAAAGTCACTTGGAAAAAAATTACAAATCCTATTCGATTAAATGTTTCAGGCCAACTTCGAGGGTCAGAAACTCGACAAAAATTGCACTGTCCATACACCTCAATTGCGTACAGCTGCAGTCCCTTGACCCAGAAGTAATCTTTACAATTGCTCACAGTACACGAGCTCATTCCTCCGTAAGAGATAATCTTCGAATTCGTGTTGCCAATCCATTCTCACGTAATACCTACCAATCCCAAAATGATCACAAACATACTCTACTGTACTATCCTAAAAAGAAGTCACTTGGCAAAAAATTACAAATCCTATTCGATTAAATGTTTCAGGCCAACTTCGAGGGTCAGAAACTCGACAAAAATTGCACTGTCCATACACCTCAATTGCGTACAGCTGCAGTCCCTTGACCCAGAAGTAATCTTTACAACTGCTCACAATACAAAAAAGCTCCTTCCTCCGCAAGAGAGAATCTTCGAATTCGTGTTGGCGATTGTGGGAACTCGGTTAGAGTCCCATCCCACTACGAGTCTGCGTCACAAGGATATAAAAGCTCGGTAGCGTCGGGCAGGGATGACAATATTGTTTCGAGCAGCGACTGACATGAACTTTATCGTAGTGCCGTTTCTCCTAGGTGAGTCGAGTCCCCCAATTGCTCGATTAACAGTCATGACCGGTTACCGCCGGAGCAACCGGCAATGATTCACGAAGGACGGGTCAGCCCGTAACGAGATAAAACGTTGACACCGAGTGCGCCACTCGCTCAGCCCCGTTTGTCGAAAATTTCTTTGCGGTACGCGCGAGCCACGCGATTGACCCCGATCTCCATCTTTCAACGATTCATTTCTTTTACAGCCGTGAGGCTACCGAACGACGAGGAGCGATGGCACCACGGCCCGGAGTACACGTACAACCTCACCGTTCGGAGAGTCACGAACCTGGAGACCAACACGGAAGGAACACGTGCTTGGAGAGACCTGGTGATCGTTCTGAGATGTCGTCCAAGGGAACCTGACGGGCTACAGTGTCGTTTGGAGAACGAGTTGTCCAAGAACAGCTACAGCGTGGACCAAGGTACCCGGAACGAGTACTTCGAGATGATCTTCGACGACAAGGGGTTCGTGAGCTACGAATTCGAGGACACCAGTTCCTGGAGAGACCTGTACCCACTGATAGGGAATCACCTGGGTGCGTGGTCGAGACTGGACGAGATCGAAACGAGGAAAAGTTGCAACGTTCGATATAACGTTACCAGGTCGAAGTTGGATAATCAAACGACGAACAAAGGCTTCCTGCTCGAATGTCCAATTAATGAACCGATCGAACAGGCTGTCGAGATTTGTAAACAGTTATACACGGACGAGTGTAGCTCTGATTCGGTTTACAGGCCGGAGCTCTTTGGACAATACCGAATCCCTGGTGATTCTATTCAGAAATTGGTGAGAGGCTTTCGAGCCGGGTAGGAGATTTACGGGTTTGTTGCACACTAGGAACGTTTCTAAGTAATTTTCTCGCACGTTTTCAGCAATGGTCCGTTCATCGTATGTGCATCTCCAACACGAACTTTACCACCGAGAGCTACAACTCCATTGACGTGTGCAACGCCAATGGAACAACTATTGGCTTCGTTCTCGACAATATTCGCCTGACTCTGGTCTCCGTCGAACCTGCACAGAGCTACTATCGTCCACTTAACGAGAAGACTATCACCTATGCAAGAAGATCGTCGTACTAGAAATTGTCACGATTTCCTCGCGTGTCTTTATCTTCACCGTTCACCATTCTCGCCAATTGTGCCATCCTTCTTGAAATCGCGATAATTTTAATTACCGATCGATTTACGATATCAGACAAACGTCTTTGGACAATTTTTCTGTATCATAGAATCTACGTGCGGGTTGAAATCTACTAGGCAATTTATTTACCATTTCCCTCTCTAATTGCCATTCTATCGATTTGATGTCAGTTGAATAACAATTTGGAATATCACGGAGCATCTGTTCGATGCTGTTGGCATATCGTATCGTTCATTGTTCGAAACAATTCGCGAAATTATGTTTTCGAGTAATGTATCTATTATTACTTCGGGGAATAACAGGTTAAAAGAGGTCCCACCTTTCCTACACCCGCAACAATGCATTGTTAATTCGGTAGAGTTAACATCGGCCGCGGAATAAATAAATTTGTAATCCCCGTAATACGTGGAAGTGGCCGAATTACAATTATGGGGAAAGGTATCGGTTAACGGGTGATCCTTTAATTCTGAAAGTCGAAATAATTTACTTCGGGAATACGTGGCGATGATAGAAAACGTTTTAAAAGTTCGTTACACGTGTCGATTTCTTTCTTTTAACGGTTTTCGATCGTTTGGTAATTCGATTCGAAATATGTTGCATCTTTCGGATGGGAAATGCGTGCCAGACACGATGCAGAGTCGCTCCCTTGAAAAGTTACCGTGTTGAATCAATTAACAGAGAAGATTGTCCGTAGTATCTCCGAGGTAATTAGCAGAACAGAGTCCGATTTCGTTCTTCGAAACACAGATTTCGTATGACTACGCATTTCCCTCGGAGCGAAAATGCATCGAGCCGTATAATTTATCGATTTTAAGTTAGTATACAACAGACGGATGTTCAGCTCCGGCGTCTAATTAGCGAATTTTGCTCGAGATGACGCACGAATCTTTGGTATTGATTAACACTTGGTAATTCGTCCCCCAAGTAGTTGATCTTTTTATAAACTTTCTCACAGACACGTTAAACGATATACACGAGCGACTGTAATAATCGTTGGAGTGTTTTGATCTCCGATTCGGTTGTACGAATTTCATTCGATGGGCTCTCGTGAAAACGGTTTCGCGGTATCGAAATTTATTTATCAGATATTCGACGCAAAAGCGTGTAAGGTATGCGATCGAACTGTTACAAAAGATTCTAATTGAGAGAAGATTCGCTAAATGTAACGCTGACAGAGCTAGAAACGGAAATAGGTAGTCAGCGAATTGTAGAAACATCGAAAGTATTGGATAAGATGAATGGAATTTATGCAATCGATTTTTATCTCTATTGTTTACTCGGATACTTAGGAAAAATGACTCTTTTGGCGATATCGAGCGATAATGAGCAAAACATTCGACACTTGGAAGCGTGTAACTATTTCGAGACACGTGTACAGTAATATTTTTTTATTTTCCATACAATGTAAGTTAGAAAAAAGATTACAGCGCGCTGATTGGAGTCTCAACTTTGTACCTTGATCGTGCTGTATTCCAATAAATATTGCTGTCGGTGAAAAAATTCTTTTCCTACAACTGTATAACAATTTCTCAAGCAGTGCGAGGCTTACGGTGCAAGAGCTCGCGAATTGGAATAATTTACCGGATATTTTTTAAATCTCAACTCGAAGTTAAAGAAGTTCTAGAAAAAACCATAGTGCACTCTTTGAGGTGTTATCTTTGTACCCTCGTCGCAAGATGTTCCGAATAAACGTTAGTGTCGGTAAAAAAAATTCTTTTCCTACGCCTATATAACAATCTCTCACGGGGTGCGAAGCTTACAGTGCAAGAGCTCGCGAATTGGAATAATTTACCCGATATTTTTTAATTTCCAACACGAAGTTAAAGAAGTTCTAGAAAAACCACAATGCACTCTCCGAGGTGTTATCTTTGTACCCTGGTCGCAAGATGTCCCGAAAAAACGTTAGTGTCGGCAAAAAAAATTCTTTTCCTACAACTGTGTAACAATCTCTCACTTAGTGCGAAGCTTACGGTGCGAATTGGAATAATTTACCCGATATTTTTAATTTCCAACACGAAGTTAAAGAAGTTCTAGAAAAAACCACAATGCACTCTCCGAGGTGTTATCTTTGTACCCTGGTCGCAAGATGTCCCGAATAAACGTTAGTGTCGGTAAAAAAAATTCTTTTCCTACGCCTATATAATAATCTCTCACGGGGTGCGAAGCTTACAGTGCAAGAGCTTGCGAATTGGAATAATTTACCGGATATTTTTTAAATCTCAACTAGAAGTTAAAGAAGTTCTAGAAAAAACCACAATGCACTCTCCGAGGTGTTATCTTTGTACCCTGGTCGCAAGATGTCCCGAAAAAACGTTAGTGTCGATAAAAAAAAATGTTCTTCCGAATGTCCACCGGACGGGCCAACGAGCGTTCGCAGTGACGGAAGATCGAGTGCGGTTTCGATCCGTGTCGGTCACCGTAGTCGGAAAATCGAGATTTAACGGCGTTAAATGTCCACGGCCTCGAATTAAGAAGCAGAATTGAAACACAGCTCGCTCGGGCCGATGATAACCGACGGTCGTTGACACGTAGGGTAATTGTCAGCCAGTTTCGAAATGGCGCGTTAACGGGTGGCTTGGGGTCCCTTCATGACCCCGATTGGAACCGCTGTATCAATTCTCTAAATCTATCGTGGCTGTGCACACACTTTATTTTCCTACTGGAAAGAGAGAGCGGCTTCGGTAAATTGGCTAATCGTAAGAAGAGGTCAGTAGTGCAGTTTAGCCACGGTATAAGAGCGGCCCCAACATCGGTGACTCCGTTAAAGTTAGTCGAACGTTGCACGGTGTCACCATGAACATAGTGCTGCAGGTGGTGCCATTTTTCTTAGGTAAGCCACACACCACGTACACGTACACGCGACCCGGCCAATCCTGTCGCGAGTTCTGCGCCGTCGTCGCACGTGAAATACTCCTCGAGACCGGCCGACTCGCGATTCAGGCGAACGGTGACGAGCAACGCTCGCGTTCGCCGGCTGAAAACACGAAACTACGAAGAAACCGGCAACGAGAGAGACGGCCCGCGCAGCGTCGAAGACTACCGACCTGCCGGTCTCTAATCGGCCTAATTCGAACCGCTCAATCATTCAATTCGCGTACACGCGTGGTCTGTCTGGCGCGATAAGCGCTCGCGCCACGCTCGAAATGTATCCACACAGGGGATCGTAGCGAAAGGAAGATTCGAATCGGACGTTATCGTTCGTAGACGGGGAATTCGAGTTTGATTGTTCCTTTTTTCAAGATCGAACGTGGAATATTTATTCGAGAATACTATTTCGATGCTAGTCAATCATCCAGCGCGTAGGTATTTTTCGAAAGAGAGGAAGACAATCGAGAGAAATTACTCGTGGCAAGTAGATATCGGTTGGAGTGTAAATTAGACGATGGTAAGTGTACAAAGGTGAACGTGTACTTCTCTCTCGAGAAATGTACGAGATGTTTCTCGATGTTAACTAGAGAGAGATGAAATAAAATTCTTCGACCTCGGTTTTTTGATCGATCTCAAGTTCGAGTTTCGATGTGTATATTTTCCTCTTTGAAACTCCCCGATAGATTTACTTCCTCTCCAAAGGTTCCTAAAACACTACCACCCATTCATCGATCCAGAATCAAATGAAATCCTCATCGAACGATTAAAAGAACGTTAAGAGAACAACGCGCAATCGTTGATAATAATTTTCCAGCCGCACGAGTCACCGTGGACCTTCCTTGGATGGATGGACCGGTGTACACGTTCGAGGTTCAAGTAAACTCAACCGCGATCCCGGAGGGTAGCTACACCAGCATCAGATTGAACGTCGCCTCGAAGCTGGTGTGCCAACCGAAGGGTTATCTACACCACCACGTGCTCAGTTGTCACTTCGAGGACTCGATAGCGGACAGTTTCGTGACCGAAGTGCTCGATCCGTCTCTACCAGGGCTACCAGCGAGCCCCGTGAACCGACAAATGGCGTACGAGATCTATCCGGACCAGTTCGAGATCAAATTCACGGAACAGGGCCTGCACAGCCTGTTGGTAAACGAGAACATCCAGCCACTCGAGCTGGAGATGATACGGGTGATCGTGGGCCAGCTGAACATCGGATCGATGATACCAGCCTACGAGGACACGTTCGAGGCGATGGAGAACTTCACCCAGGGGGAGTGCGCGACCATCTTCTCGTTCAGTCGTCACGTGACCAATCAACCGCTTCATAGAAATCGCGGCTACGTGCTGGAGACCATCTACGGGGTCACGGATGGACAACTGCTTCAGATACGGAAGGTCAGGAATCTGAACATGTGCACCCACAACGTACCCTACTTCTTTGGCAGCGCGGACACAACGAGACAGTACAGTGACGTCACGTCCTCTGCTGTGAGTACTCAACGAGGGATGTTTAGAATACCCCTTGTTTCTTTCATCTATTGTTTCTTTGTATTTGCAACTGACCACTTGGATACATTTAGCAAATTTACTGGGTTGTTTAATAAGTTTTGTCGTTCTATAAAACTTATTCAATAGTACAGTACTAGGTTGCTCAACAAGTTTTATCGAACGACCCACTATATCTGTCGGTTATATTCGATGGATATAAATTGAGATTCTTTTCCTTCGAGTTGGGGAAATAGTTGAAACGATGTTAAGTCTCGATAACATTTCTTTGCATTTGGAGCTGACCACTTGGATACATTTAGCAAATGTACTGGGTTGTTTAATAAGTTTTGTCGTCCTATAAAACTTATTCAATAGTACAGTACTAGGTTGCTCAACAAGTTTTATCGAATGACCTACTATATCTGTCGGTTATATTCGATGGATATAAATTGAGATTCTTTTTCTTCGAGTTGGAGAAATAATTGAAACGATGTTAAGTTTCGATAACATTTCTTTGCATTTGCAACTGACCACTTGGATACATTTAGCAAATGTACTGAGTTGTTTAATAACTTTTATCGAACGATAAAACGAGTATAGTACTACTATAGTACTAGGTTGCTCGATAAGTTTTATCAAACGATAAAAGTTATTAAACAACCAACTATATCTGTCGGTTATATTCGTTGGATATAAATTAAGATTCTTTTCCTTCGAGGGAAACAATTGAAACGATGTCAAGTCTCGTTAACATTGTCCATGTTTGTCTACTTTCGTCGTTACGAACACGTAAAGATGTATTAATAATTCGCGAACGTTGCAAGGTTTGAAGAGATACATAATACGGTACGGTTTCTTTTACACGGTGGAGGCGTAGAGAAGATCCAGAGATCGAGTTTCTTTTTTCATAGTGGACTAATTCTTCGTATTCAATTTCGGTCGAGTCGTTAGCGTGTAAGTTAGAACTTTCGGAGTAAGTTGCGAATGTTATACAAGAACGAAGGATAAAGAAATTGTTGGTGACGTGACACGATTGGTACAAAATGTTCATTTGTTGCAGAGCTCGTCCGAGAGCCACATCGTGTTCACGTCCACCGAGTTCATGTCAGGCACCACGAACGTGATTACGATCATCAGAGACTACGAGAGAGCCACGCTCTACGAGAACATAAACCTGAGGTTGGACACGATCCTGGCGGCGAAGGACAGACCACCGGAAGTGAAGAATCCCGAACGGGTGAGCATGTTCATCGGTGGTTGGACAATGGAAAGTCCGCAGCGCGATAATTTTTCGATGAGGACTTAATCGAGCCATTCGAGCTGCTTCATTCTCATCGCAGGAGGTTCTCGCAACGCGCGTTGAAACAGCGATCACGCGGAGACACATTGTACGAAATTACAACGATTCACGGGGGATCATCGCTCCGATATCGCTGTTCTCGCGAGTAGTGTACTGTATTGCCATTCGACTCTGTAAATAATAAAGAAACTCTTCATTTCTGTAAGAAACCATTGGCTAACCGCACGTTGGCTTTCTCTCCGCGAGAACGAATTCTGTGTGGAAAGAAATATAGTACAGAATGGAAGGATCTTTATCGTTTTTAAGTTCTCTTGTTGGAGATGTTTCCTATACGAGTTCTCGTACATTGAGATGTTCCTCTGTACGAGTTCTCGTACAGCGAGTTCTCATGGAGGGTGTCCCAGTCGTCACCGGTCGATTTACTTTTTTTCGAAGATCGCGATTCTTCGCAATACGCTCGAATAATTTCCACGCGTTCTTTCACTATGTAATTTTTCTAGATTAATTTCCCATCCGTCTGGACGATACGTGTCGAGTTTCAGATCAATCGGTTCGAGGTTTCAAAAGTAGCGCGAAATTCAAATCGACCGATGACGATTGGGACAGCCTGTGCATCGAAATATTTCTTTATATCATTTTCAGCGTATCGAAACGTTCCTGTATATAAATTCTCGTATAACGAGTCGTTCCTCTGCGAGTTATTGTATATCGAAATACTCTTTTTTGTAACTTTTAGCCTATTTAAATATTCCTGTATACAAATTCTCGTGCATTGATACATTCCTCTGTTATGTTTTCGTACATCGAGAGGATACAATGATAGGAAAAAATGCACGGGAGAATTTTCGAGCGACAACGCAATTGTAATTCCTTCGACATTACCGAAAGATTGTAACGACACGTTTTTCTCGTGGAAAGGATATCAGTGGAGGATAGTCATTGTTTCGATCTTCCCTCGAGTTGTCGTAGAACGAAACGATCGAGAAACGATGGTTTCGATCGATGTCCTTTTTACAAATAGAAAAGTATTTTGTACTATGAGAATTATTGTACATTTAAATTTAGTTTATCGTATATTACGATATCGAGATTTCGCGTGTAATATAATCCGTAATAGTTTGCACGTATTCACCCGAGCACAGTCGGCCGAGTGCGATAAAGGGGACGTGGCGAATCGATATAGTAATTTGTTTCCCCTTGACCCAACGTTCTGTCGAATTCGAACATCATCGCTCTAAATTAGGTGAAATAATTACCAGTCTCGAATAAAAATATAAAAATACACGTTTTTCTATATATATATCTATATATGTATAAATATATATAAATATATATATATATATATATATGTATACATTCCCCGATTCGCTCGTTCGACGAATCTGATATTTATTTCATATGCGATACGTGAAACTAAATTGAAATCCTTGCTGTTTTTATACAAAAAAGAATTGTTTTCTAGGTCATTCAATAAATGTAGAATTTATTGCGCGTGGAACACGAAGAATTAAATTTTCTGAATTAATACACTTGTACAATCGATACACGTTTCTTTATTTCTTCCATTTCCATTGTCAAACAACCGTATGAACTTCCAAATAGTGTTCTTGAATTTCATTTTCAACAAGACGTTAACCACCATTTGTTTCCTTATCTTCCACGGTAATACGAATACGATAAAATCACTAATGTATTTTAGATGTACGATATTAATTTTCAATTCGGTATATTGTTTCGGTACTGATAAAATTGATCGACAACAGACCGAGAACGATGGAGCACGGTAAACGAAATTTTATAAAAAAATTAACTTTATATTCGCGTCCAATTACCGTTTCAATTTCCGAGTTAAACGTGGACGTCTGATTATCATCGCGTGCTTCTCTTATGCAACAGTTCTTCTTGTTAAAAATTTTGCATTTTACATTATACCCCATAATTGTACTAATTTAGACGGAATGCTTCTGCATTGATTACAAACGTGTTCTACTTATGTACGTACTCTACTTTACATACGAACGAGCGTATACATATCATAAAGAGTACTTACAAAACAATGTTTGTAAGAGGATAGGATTACGAATACGTTGATATTTTTAGACCATAAATGAGCGGAAGGTAACGATCAAAATTATTTCTCGTTTCCATTAACCACCTCAACTAACCTTAATTAACCACCGTTAATTAAAAACGTATTGAAGAAACCAGAGAAAAAGATTAATGTTCAGATAGTACACAGTACGAGTTACCAAACAACAAAGAAGTTTGCACGTATTGTGTCTAAGGAATCGTTTAACCAAAATTATGTGCAATGAAACCAATGAACAGATAAATCACATTTGCAATGCACGACTCGAGAAAACAATGTCAATTATTTTATTCGCGATACTTGTGAAAATAAATTTTACATAATACCATTCCATGGTAACGTGAAAATGTATTTCACAAACGTTTCCTAGCATTTTTAACCACTCGATACCCAAAACTCTACTAACCGAGTCGTTATTAAAGAATCTTCCAACGATCTACTTTTTAGTTTCGATTGTCAAAATTATTTGTATCATTTTCCACGTTTAACAACCGTGCCTCGAAGAATCAAATAATTCAATCACCAAGGAAACACGAGCTTCATCGTTTGTGCTCCATTAGCGACGAATCGCGACCCTACGCAACACCCTTTCGATTCGATTCTATCGTGGAGAACAATCAAACATTTCCAAAAGGTATTCGTCGATATAATTTCCACAAATTTCTAAACAGTGTCCTCTCTACGAGATCGATAAGCAACGAAGATACAAACAAATCGTACAAAGATATCAAAGATCTTGAGAAGAGATTTTGGTACTTGGAAGAGTACCAAAAATGAAAACGTTTACGAAGGAATAAACTATTCTCGAACACCTTCGACCGTAATTTGAATCTCCATAAACAAACGGAACAATTTTTCCACAGTTACGTACACTTACGAAAGACACACCCTAAGGGAATATTTTCCTCGTTGAAATCTCTCGATCCCTTCGACCAAAATCTATCAATCATATTTATTCTACAATATACAGAGCCATTGTGTATCAAAATGACAACGACACGTGAATTATCCTCGTATTTAACAACAAAGAATCTCTCTCTGTCTCTCTCGGTCCAGTTCGATCCGGTCGACGAATCTTCGATGCAGGATATACGTGTTGAAATCGTTCCTCCGTTAATCGCGCTAAGGAAAATGATATCAGACATGCGAAACGATACGGAAGATGTCTACAGGAACCACGATCGAGCACGGAAGCGGTCGTTAATGAAATTGTTTTCAAGGAGACGGTAATGAATCAAGTTCTCTGTCGTATAAAGAGGAGACAGATGGAACGCCGTGGTATCAGTCGCGTTAGAAGAAGCCATACGGACATGTTGGCGATCATTCTACCATTTTTCTTGGGTACGTATACGCGACACGTTGCCATAAGATCGCGAGTTCCCTGATACGCTTTTCACGGTTGTTCGCGTGTAACCGCGTGTTCATTTCTCGATATACGACCGTGGCGACCGAAACCTCCGCAGAGGTAAATTGTCGTACGTGTAATTACGAACGAAGAAGCCAAATGTAGCAAAGTGGAGAAAATTGACCGTGAGCAACGTATTTCCCTTGAATTTAGGTAAACCGAGAACCGACGTTGAAATTACCGCGAAGCGAATGTTCCGTTCGAGCGATTGCCTCGAGTTTCGATAAGCAAGGAGAATCAACGCGACGAAAGTGAGCGAGAGTGTACCAAATACGATCAACGTGATCAGTACGAGCCCAAACGCGACGCAAATCGAACGAATTTTCTTCTCGATATCAATTTCAACGTTCTACATAGCGAATACGATACAACGACTTTCAAATTTCTCCAATTTGCACCGTAAAATTCGTCCGGCTCGATAGAGTCGAATGAATCCACGTCGATTCGTCGTTGTTACCGCAAGGATGAAAACTATAGAAATTGAAATTTCTAAAATTGTGTTTATTCGGATAACGCGTTATATTTTTCCCTCCCTGAGTTTCACAGATTTTTAAGCATCGAGTCGTACTCGATTCGAGACACTTTGTAACGAGAGAACGACGAGAAAGGGTAAGTCACGCTCGACGAGAAAATTTGAACGCGCGACGAGAAAAAAAAAATGAGAGCAATCAGGAGGATCGTTCGGATCTTTGGTGAAACGCGCGAGAAACGAGTCTGTGTTTAACGGAAACGTTAATTCGGTGTTTGTAACGTTTTAGTTGTAAATCGTCGCAAACGGACTCGAGTTGCATATATCCGCCCCCGCTGTGCGCGCGCGAAGCTAATTGCGATCGACGATAGGATTAGCGATCGAGGTCGCGCGAGGGTCCTCCATCTGCATCTAGATTCGGTAAAGGCAATAACGTGGACGCGATCAAAGCCGTAGGAAACGCCACGCGTCCGTCGGGCACGTGTGATACGTTCTGTGATCGTAACCGAGGACCACCACTTGTCGTTCTAGCCGCACGCGTGGCCATCGACGAGGAAACCTACCGGGTCTCCGATTGGCAGCGATACGGCCCGGAATCCACTTACGACGTCCTGGTGAACATGTCGCTGGCGAATATCGTACACGAGAGGGACAATTTTTGCTCGATGATCGCCTCCGAGCTGAAGTGTCGACCCAAAGGCAGCGACACCCTCAGTTGTCGTTTCGCGAACGGACGGATCGTCAGACCGCGACACGGTGACGAAAGGTGCACCAACGCGGACAATTTCGTACCGGTCAGCGAACGATTCATCGATACGGAACCGTTCGAGATCAGATTCAACTCCAGGGGTATCGAGAACCTCGTTGTATCGAGACACATACCGAGGTGGCGGTTGGACATGATGAAAGCGATCGTGGGTCAATTGAACATCGGCTTCGAGCTGGAGAAAGGACGTCAGAGGTTCGTTGCCATGGAGGACTCGAGCATAGGTTACTGCGAGGTGGAGATCACCATGTCCAGGACAGGTTACCAAAGGGACACCGGATACGGTGATCTGAACATCGCGTTCGAACCACCCCGACCCGAGATCGTGCCTCTCGATCGAGCAATTCTGCAGATCGAGAAGGTCAGGCAACCCAAGAGCTGCCCGAACAGAAAGATATACTTCTTCGGGAACCACGAGGACTTCAGTCTTGGGAACAAGAACACATTCATGGACATGGTAAGCGGGGGACCTGTGATTCTCAAATTGTGACACACGTTCACCGTCCTGGAAACTTTCGCTTATCGCGGCATTGATCGCTCGCCAATGTTATCCACCGCCTTGTTGCTACACGGAACAGTAAGAGTCTCGTAAGCATCCTCCTTCCTAAGTCCCTTTAACGAGAGTGTTTCCCTGCATAGAGCTTACGGGTGCCCAGAGTGCTCTTAACTCTATTGATCCGAAAATCACGTAGGAAAGTATCTATACTCTAGTACCTGCCGACAAGTAGTCAGACACCGAATGGTTAATCTTCTTATCGAGCTGCTTTCTGCTTAGTTTAACACAATTCCACGGTGGATAAGATACGGATTCGGGGAACAGGTCTCTCCTGAACGCGCGCGTAATTTACAAGGTTGTTAAACCGTTGATTAAACCTCGACACGAAGAATTCTTATTTTGCTAGATAACGATGATTCCAAGTTCGATTTACTTGTGCATTCCTTCGAATTAAGTATATTTTTATTCCTTTGAATACGTGGAACGGACAATTCTCATCCATCCGAAACGATACTCTTTAACACGTTTCTCGAATCGTGGAAAGAATTATCTCGTCCATCCAACGAAACTTTCTCACACGGGGGAAGGTTCAGTTCGTTCTTTCGTTCTTCTTTCTTTTTCCAGACCACGTCCATCAGCCGTATACGCATTTCGGAGCGGGAGATGCACTCGTACACCGAATCCACGGGCATAATGCGAGCTCTGAACAAACCGAGAACAATGCGGCTCTACCAGAAGATAAGCTTGTCATTGAGGAGCGTGGATCCCGCGCAAAACTCACTGCCAGAGATCAGAAGTCCCGCGTCCACCAGCCTCTACGCTTACACGAGCCTGGATCGTATACCCGAATACGTGTGAACACAATCGAGAGGGACGAAGCTTCTTTCGAGAGAGTATCTCGCTTGTTTCGTGTTCGCGAGAACGACCGGCCGGGAACAACGTCGCAATAAAATTCGAAACATCGAAAATCCGAAACTTTCTGTCCATTCCTCTGTCCTCCATTATTCGTTGTAATTTCGACGAGATCGAAAACTGGTTCACGCGTCGAAATAAAATTACAAAATGACGAATAGAGCGAGTAAAAAAATTTTCAAAAGCGATCAAATTTTGTTCTCATACTTGAAACATTGATAAGACATCGCTTCGAGTTGGTTTCGAATTAATTTGCAACGAGAACATTGCATTTCACTCGTTAATTAAAACAGTAATCGAAGAAATGGTACAAAAGTCGACTCACATCACGCGAAACGACACAAATATTATTTTATGTTATTATTATTAATATTTTTAATTTCGTCTCGTATCTTCTTTCAATCGAAACTTGAATATTTCCCACGAATGTCGATTAGACGTTTTTAAATATTAGTTCCGTATATTGGAATTAAAATGGTTTCGTGTGTTTTCGTTACCTGGCGCTAGTTTTTATCTCGCGACTCCATTTACGCGCGCAGAACAAAAATCAATCCAGCGATCCACTCGAAGTATGTTGTATAACTCTGTTTACAATTAAATGTATATAGAATCTGGCCAATTAGACGGACGAACATTAGGGGAAACGCATCGGGGTAAGTCGATCCGTGGCACACGAGACTCGAAAATCGAATTATCAGTGTCGTTGGAAAATTCAGAGTGGTTTTCGGGGTTCCCCTAACAAACGTCAACGAAGGGGCCGTGTGCGTGTAAATTGTTTTAAATAACTATTCCCGCGCACGAGTTCACCCTGCCAAACTTTCCTGCTTACGACTATGTTGTGCAGACTCCGTAACGGGCTTTGAGTTAACTCCGAATTTCGACACGCGTGTAATCGAATGAACCGTAGAAAAATCCGAACGCCAGACGCGTGACGTTGACGCGATTTTTTTTCGTTGTAGAGTCGACGAGAGTAAAATTTAAGAAAAAAGAAATCACTGACCGATCGAGAAGGGAGTAAACGAAAGAATGGATGGCAAAAATTGTACGAAATTTGGATAGTTTAGCTGTAAAACATTTGAATAATTCCATAGATTTCAAGGAATTGCAAACTCGCGTCGTTTATCGCGGATAAAAATAATTACTAAACAGAGGATGTTAAAAGTGCGAAATTTGGATAGTTTAACTCTCTAAAATTTAAATAATTCTACAAATTTCAAGGAATTGCAAACTAGTGTCGTTTATCACGGATAAAAATAATTACCAAAGAGAGGATGTTAAAATTTGGATAGTTTAGCTCTCTAAAATTTAAATAATTCTACAAATTTCAAGGAATTGTAAACTCGCGTCGTTTATCACGGATAAAAATAATTACCAAAGAGAGGATGTTAAAAGTTCGAAATTTGATCGGTTTCGCTCTCTAAAATTTCAATAATTTCACAGGTTTCAAGGAATTGTAAACTCGCCCCGTTTATCACGGATAAAAATAATTACCAAAGAGAGGATGTTAAAAGTTCGAAATTTGATCGGTTTCGCTCTCTAAAATTTCAATAATTTCACAGGTTTCAAGGAATTGTAAATTCGCATCGTTCATAACGGATAAAAATAGTTACGAAAGAAACAAAAGTGCATAGAACGAAACATTTATACCTCTTTTTAAACTTTCCTATCGTATTTGCGGTAAATAACATAGGTTCGCAATTCCTCGAAACCTGTGAAATTATCAATACATTAAATATCGGAGCTGACCAAATTTTCGCTACTTTTTAACGAGCTTCTTTGTATGCCCTGCAGATGAAAATTAATGAAAATTGGGCGAGTGCGCGAAAATAGACGGAAATGCAACACGATACTCGTCGATGTCTCTTATACCTACCTTCGTATTATCGCGATACGTTTTGAATACTAATGAACGGATGCATTCAGTGCAACGTTTCGTTTATCGAAATAGCAATTTTTTACGAGAACTCGGAATCGTTGGAAAGTGGTAACCCACGTGCGATCGCGAGCCAATTAATTATACGTTATTGCGCGACGCGTGACTCAATCGTTCGAAACAAGAAAAATATAAAATTTCCCAAAAGGGAATTACATCGTACGAAGATAAAACTTTATATTATCCGAACGTTTCGATAACTCGAAGGTTATTATTATTCGTACGTATTTTCATCCACCGTGTGTCTCGATTAAAATCGAAACGTCGAATATGTGAAAATATTTTTTACAATTTCGTTCGTTACGTTCAATAAAGGGCATATTTGTATCAATACCTTTGGAACCTTTGAAGCTAAATTCCGACCGTGACGATTCTCTACGAAATTTACCGTGTACGTATAATAACAAGACCGAAGCGGAAATTGACCGTGGTGACTAATTACAGAAATAAACCAGGAGATAATTAGCGAGCTGGAAAGAGGTGAGAAGTTATCGATGCACCGGTTTTTCCACGGTTGTTCTTTCATTTCCGCGAATAATACTTTTATCGGACAATTCAAATTTGTTCAATCGTGTTTCTTGGTAAAAAAAGGGGTAGCGTACCCGGGACAAACTCCCCGCGTCGACTTTCTCGAAAACGTGTGACTCGTATGACAAAAAAGATATCACTTTTTGTTCCCGATTTATTTTTAAACGCTTTGTTGATCCTGTTTCGGAACATTCTGTGCAACACACTCGCGCGTTTTCAATTAGTATACGCCAGCGTAATATGGTCTCCGTAGCGGGTCAAATATCGAATTTTATTAAAAACGGTTCAACCTAAATTCCCACGCTCGACGATCTTCAAATTAGGTTACGTCGCACGTAGCAGCGGGAAACAATTATTATAATAATCTACCTTCTCTTTTTTTTTTTAAACAATCAACCACCGAACGAATCGTCAGCACCCCTTTTCGAATCTCTAGAACACCTTTCGTCGAGTAATAACACAAATTGCAACCGTAACGTATTTCTCGTCTATTTCGCATTTGTTAAGAATTCGTACGATCGTTGCACGTATCTCTTTATCTCCCACGAGATAACAATTAAACGAGTAAACGTACTTTTGAAAATAACTATATTTTCTTCTTATTGCTGTCATCTGGTGAACATGTTACTTGACCGACATGCGCGTTGTTGCAACCCTCTTCCACCCTCGACGCTTTCGCCCCTGCGTGCGGTTTCCGCTCGATCGATATATGTGTCTTGGCCTGGGACTTTCCAAGATTATCCAAGCTGGTAAATCAACGAGCCAGGATCAAGTGCCAGGTGCAGAAAGTTTCGTCGATGGTGTCGCGAGGAACTCGATGATCGATTAGGGGAAAAACGAGAAATCGAGGAACCAAGGGGTCGCTGGATTCGACCACGCGACACCTCTTGCGTTTCATGATACTCTGGTCCTTGAAAATTCCCCAAAATTCTCGGGGACTTTGTAACCTCGGGTATCTGGGAATCGAACGTTTCGCGTAGAGAAAATCTCTAGGTTATCAGTCTATAGTAAACGTAAGTAGTATACGAGATGACTCTGGAGGATGGGATGAAATTGAAGAATAATTTTCTTAAGGACACCTTTCGTCCAAAGACACGCGTTCACGTTTCAAGGTTAAGTAACAGAACGATCCGTCGATGTCACCATTTTGGATGCCATTCCAAACTGTTGATCATAGATCACGATCTGTAGAAGTGTCTACCCTCTGGGATCCATCACCAGAGATTTTATCGCGGAATAATTACACCTTTCGTTTTGTTTCAATCATCGAGAATGGACAGGGAGAATTCTTGACTTCAGTTTTCAGCGATTGTAAATTCACTCTTGGGTCTTTTTTATTTTTTTACTAAAGTTTAGTAGACTTAGTATCTTTTCTGTTTGCGAAAAGAGATTCTGAACGAGGAGGGAGTCACCAGGAAGGGTTGTCTACGTTTTTATAAAATTCTGGGTCTCTCGTTCACGATGACGATCATTTTGTGTCTCCGAAGTAACAAATGTAATGTTATCTCTAAAACTCTACGAGAGAAAAGTTCGGAGAAGGATCTTCTGAAAAAGAATACTCTGGTAAATGAGAAGCTCGTAAAGCTAAGATCCAGGAGAAACGATACTCTCATGGTTGCTGGAGTCACCTTGAAGGTATCCACCTACGACAACGCCTCCCGCCATGGTCCGGCTAACTCCTACACCCGGTGGCAGGCGACACGGTTTCCGGTTGTGCGCATCTTCCGCCTTACAGCAGGTGACTACCCCTACCATCGGTTGCTCTCGAACACAAACGCGCTACGGGGATGTGGCATAAAGTAGTAGCTCGTCCACCATAGGCAGAGCACCTACACCCCCTCACCTGCGGTCTAGAGGGTGAGCTCGAACCGAATGCCTCTGCGCCTGATCCGGGGAACGTTTATATATCGGAGCAACACCTACTCCCGATGCCAGAGATCAACGAAGCGGTCGTTGGTGTGTTCACCGCCTCTCGTTCGACGGATCACCGGTCTCTAGTCCTCATCTTGGCCATCGACTAGAGACGAACAACCACGAAACCTAATCGCGGTGAACGCAGACATCGACCGTTTACCGTTTAGAAGCGAAAGCTTCTTTGGGGAACCGGAACAACTAACGCTCAAGGAGTGACCGATTTTGGCCAACAGGTGGTTCGTCGGACAAATACAGGTAACGAGATTTTTTAAGTCGATAAATCTACCAAGATTCCTTTTTCCTATCCGTTGGAAACGAGCGAGATACAGAGAGAATCGAACCGATCAAGATTTTGCGACGCGGAGTTACGATCGAAGTGAGCTATTCGTACAAAGTTCGATCGGGGATCGTAGACGTTCCACGTAAATAACGAAGTTTCTCACCGAACCGTTCGAAGTATCGTCGTTTTTCGTTTGTTCGATTCGTTGGAAAGGAGGAGCAAAATTTCGTAACAATTGTACCGTTAACGTTCTCGATCGCGAAACGAGGAACTTAAAGTGTACAATCGGAGATCGCGGGTCTCCGAGACGACACGAGCAGGTGTCTCCAGCCTCACGGATAGACTGTCGGCCATCTTTTTAAGCTCGCGCGAACTGGTTCTCGATGGATTTGTCGATCTTTAACGACGATAATATCGATAAGATTGTCTGTGTCGTAACAGTCTTCGTTGTACTTTGATTTCCGAACATGTTGACAGTGCTCGATCGAGGGAAATGGACCAAAGTGTAGTTTTCACCTTCGAGATGAACTTGCGTTGCTTCTACGACTGTCTCGTATACTGGATCATAAAAATGACGTTCGATGCTGTCTTGACAATGATGTCTACGAATAAGAACCATTTGGCCGTTGGATTTTCAGATTACGTCATGATGTGTTGTTTGTTTTGCATCTGCACCGTAAATTGCATAGTAATCTGAAAGTGGTTGTGAAACTTGTACGTTAGAAACACTTGAAACCGTACAGGGACAAATATTTGACGAATTTAAGGGCGTGAACGGAAAGGACGAAGCATATGGTTTTAAATGAACATCCGGATCGAGTTATCAAGATTCTTGGACACCTTCTCTCAGATCACATTGTAGTTTGACACTCGCTTTCCGAGACGATACGAAATACCACGAGCAGAAGTTGTATTTACGTTTGATCGTCGAATGTAACGGAATAAGTTCGAGTTCGAGTTCGAGTTCGTGAATTGTATTTCATATCGTAACGTACGTAATCAACAACACGAATCATGATTATTCTCTCTGTATTGAGGTTCATTTTCTCTATAACGTGGATAATATTACGTCTGCGTAGATATTTCGAAGAGAAGGTACACGCCGCAGAAGTGAGTTCAAAGAAGGAAGAATAGTACGATATGTTTTTTTTTGTTCCTTTTTTCTTTCTTTTTTTTGGTCGACAAACCTAGATTATAAATAATTCCGCGCGCTGCCAACGCGAACGTTCAAAATTGCGAGTTCGTCGCGAATAAACAAAGCAGCCCGCGGGCGTCGACTTCTGCTCGAAACGCGTTGCTCTATTTTTAATAAGAATCGTCCGAGTAAAAATTCGCAAACGTAAGAGAACAATATTTTTCGTCCAAAGATGACCCCTCGATGCGATATTCCTCGTTAAGAAACGTTCTGAAAATGCTTGTGAAATCTGTGATGGAACGATGAAACTGTGATGTTTCGAGTCGAGCGCTGAACTCACCTAATCAAGTGAATACCAACCAAACGCATTGCGCTGGTACACGTGCAAGGTAAAGTATATTTTTGATAATTATCGATAACAAAATTGGAACTTTTCTTTCGCAAAAAAATTCACGAGTCTCTTACAAAACCACCCGCGAAGTAAACAAAGGGAAATGGCAATCCAGAAACAAAAGAAGAAATATTGGAAGAAAGTATGTACTAATCTATGGAGAATGAAGAAATATATGTCTATATACAGAAAATATTTTACGAATGTTGAAGTAACTGTTACTAGTGTTGTTTCAAATATATCGGTGTTCGATGTTACCGCCCCTGAGAATCCGGAAATGGTCTATTTTGCTCGATTACAAATAATAATGATACAAGTTTCCAATAGAATTAATAAATGATCATCGAGAGCAATATATATTTGAAATTGAAGTTCGTGGAAAAATTTCGAAGCTTCGAAACGGATTATCGAAATTAAAAATTAAAACGAAACACGTTCGGGTGAAATTTCGAAACTTTTTCTCTTCAATTTCTTTCCGACAGAACTTTGAAAATTCTCAGCGATTAATTGAACGAAATAAAACGAACGAGAACATTTTCTTTCCTACAAAAAATAAGAAACGATCGAAATAACATTTCGTTCCGAGGTGTCGAACATGAATCCTTCGATTGTTCCCGAGTCTAGTCACGCTCGAACGTTTCGAGTTGTAATTGTATGCATGTACTTGCGTCGCTCGTGTAATTCTTATCCTCTGTACGTACAAGTAGCGTATAATTTCGATGTTTGTTCGACGAGCTTCTCCCGAAACGAGGGTACGGGTTCGCGAGACACCGATCACGTGGAAATTAATATCTTTCGAAACATTCTTCATTTAGGGATATTGGGCGACACGCAAACAATTGTAACGACCGATAGCACGAGAGAGTATTTATTTTTCGAATATAAAGTGGCGTGCGAGTATAACTACACGACAGAAAATCGTGTATGAAATCTATTTAGAATGGAAACCCTAACCGAAGGATTTATCGTAGAATAGATAAATGTTCACGTGTTCGAGCATTAAGTAGTACAATAAGTATGGTACAATAAGTAGTTACTTCTGCCGCGGTCAATTGTTGTCCATCGTGGCTACGTAAAAGAACATACTTTTCCGTAGCAACAATAGACGTCTCCTTGGAGACGCAATGGACCAATATATTATCTGGTGCGCTCTTCTCTTCTTTTTTTATCTTATCTGTCGTTCGGTGAATTCACACCTTCTCCGAAGTGGAGACGAACAGAATTATTATCCAGATGAAATACCGAACAAAAGACGCAAACGTCTTCGTTCACGAGCTCGATGAAAATCAGATCCTCGAATTGAACGACAATCCGTACTTGTAACATTGTACGGTGTATCTGGTCATGATTGATAATTCGAAGAACACTTCACTGTTCCTTCTCTGCTTCGAAGTAGGTACTTTCATTGTAGTTATTCGATTCAATATGTTTGTAATCTTCAACATGGGATGGTAATGGGCACGGATATCAAGATTCCTAATATTCGGTACAACGTACGCGAGATATCGCGACGTATGTACGTATTATCGTATAAGAACAACCATTGTATTTATTTATGCGTGGCTAGTATACACGTCGACTATAATTATAAATTACTTACATATATATGTAAGTAATATATATGTAAGAGATATATATATATATGTATATGTATAGCACAGTATTTATCGTATTTCGGTGGAAAGTATAGAAATATAAAACGATGTATCGTTGCCGTTAAAAATATTTCGATGTTAACAAATATTTAATGTCGTGGACCGTAATCTCGTGAAAACCTAATCGTACGATAACTATTTGCCATCGGTTGCGCGTAATCGGCGCCATGTTTCTCGAAATTGTTTTCAAATGGAGGCCGAGCGATTCGTTGGCAGTTCAGGAAAGTGAGAAATTATGTTTCTCGACGAATTCACAATTTTCGACGCAGAATTACAAAATTGAAGCTAGAGAAATTCAAACGGCGTATGAAAATTTCTGTCTCGATGTTGACCACTTTCAAGGAGAATGATCGATGTAATAAATGTTATAAATGTAATCGATGTATCAGCAAACTCGACGTTCAATAAACGTGACCATGTAAACTATTTTATTATTGTTTCATTACCACTCCGTAACATTCCTACCAGTTGTTCTCTACCGCGAAGATATCAATCGTTTGTTTTCACCTATGTCTTCTCGCGTAATTTACACTCCATATTTGCAAATTATTTTCCCATCAATAACGCACAATGTACATTAAAGAGTTCACGGCCCAAACGAGCGACTCGAAATTCGTTCGAAAGCGCATACATTTCGAAATAAACTTTTCATCCTTTCATAAACACGCGTACCCGATTTATTTTCAAATGCATTTGTCTCGCGGACGCTGTCTTTGACGTAATTTCGTTAATTTTAATTTTCGACGTTCCTCGAGCCATAAAACCATCCTGAATTATTCTACCGTGAATTACGAATCAACTTTTTCACCTTCTGTGAAAGGTTTAGAAATAATATCTTTCTTTCGAGCCAGTCTTCCACTTTGGACGATAAGTAGGCCATAACAGAGAGAGAAGAAGATATACATATATATAGAGAGAGAGAGAGAAAAAAATAAAAATGCAAAATAAACCATCCCGTGTCTGCTACGACAAACTAAACAGTTTGAATGCACGAACAGTCCGTGCTTCGACGAAACAAACAGTTCGATGGTTGACGTCTTGTTCGTATCGCCGATTAACTAATCTGCGAAAGGGTTAGGCTAGTCGCTTATTGAAGGCAGAGTGACGCAGCTTTGCATAGCATACCGCGCATTGAAACGCAGTTTCCGCTTCAATTGTCGGCTCGCATACGTTTTATTGATTTTCACTGCGCTTTGAATTATCCTTACACAAGGACGTATCACGATAATTGCTTCGATCAACGGAAGAGATCGAAGTTAAATCCCGAGAGGCGAAATGATCAAATGGACGTATCCTTTCGTTTGTCTAGAACCCTGATAAGAACAATATCGCAATGAGAATTTTTCGAGGACGATCAACCACGTTGTACACAAATGTTCACGCACCGTGTGAAACCTGTTCGAAATTACTTCCTCGTGTCGACGCGAACCGAGAAGTCCTTTTCCACTTTGTAACTGGAAGTTCCGTTATCGAGAAGCAGTCAAAGTTTGCACACGCGTGTGCATACCGCAGATACGTGTTTCACGCGGCTGTGTGCAACCACCCGGTTGGCCGATTGAGATATAAACAGCATTCATGGAGAGTCCCAACAACGAACGTTAATTGCTCGTATCTCGATAATGAAGCCGCGGATCGCAAAACGAAAAAGGTATCGTCGCATTTGTATCGGCGCGAGAAATTCATCGAAGAGAGACAGAAAAAAGTCGTCACGTTTCGAAGAATATCGGCCTGAGAATTTTTCGAGAACGATCAACCACGTTGTACACAAATGTTCACGCACCGTGTGAAACCTGTTCGAAATTACTTCCTCGTGTCGACGCGAACCGAGAAGTCCTTTTCCACTTTGTAACTGGAAGTTCCGTTATCGAGAAGCAGTCAAAGTTTGCACACGCGTGTGCATACCGCAGATACGTGTTTCACGCGGCTGTGTGCAACCACCCGGTTGGCCGATTGAGATATAAACAGCATTCATGGAGAGTCCCAACAACGAACGTTAATTGCTCGTATCTCGATAATGAAGCCGCGGATCGCAAAACGAAAAAGGTATCGTCGCATTTGTATCGGCGCGAGAAATTCATCGAAGAGAGACAGAAAAAAGTCGTCACGTTTCGAAGAATATCGGCCTGAGAATTTTTCGAGAACGATCAACCACGTTGTACACAAATGTTCACGCACCGTGTGAAACCTGTTCGAAATTACTTCCTCGTGTCGACGCGAACCGAGAAGTCCTTTTCCACTTTGTAACTGGAAGTTCCGTTATCGAGAAGCAGTCAAAGTTTGCACACGCGTGTGCATACCGCAGATACGTGTTTCACGCGGCTGTGTGCAACCACCCGATTGGCCGATTGAGATATAAATAGCATTCATGGAGAGTCCCAACAACGAACGTTAATTGCTCGTATCTCGATAATGAAGCCGCGGATCGCAAAACGAAAAAGGTATCGTCGATTTATATCGGCGCGAGAAATTCATCGAAAAGAGACGGAAAGAGATACCGCGTATGGTATCGTTTGGTAAAATATACGGGGAAATAATGATCGTTCGTCGAAACCGGGACCGTTTCGGTAATTTAATAATCGAAATTTTAAATACTCGAATGCCACGAATAAAACTCTGAACGTTTATCGCGCACTGAAGTATACACGTGCTATGTATACCGTGAATACTCGATTATACGAAAGGTGTTTAAATTATATTTAAAATATACGGTATACTCGGATCGTTGAAGGGTTCTAGGTTGCGAGTGACGAAAAATTCGAGGACCGAAATCGGTTTTGAAAATTCCACGTGAGCGATGTAATGACTCGATCAACGTGTCCGACAGTTTCTGATTATTTCTACTTGCATTGTGCATCGAAACATCGGCCGTGATACGATATTATATACACGGCGTTCGTTGCGCCGACAACTACTGGATAATGGATCGATTTCGAACAGATAGAAGAGAAACGGTTTTTCGCGCTGCATTTTTCCCGTCCGAGTGCGTACAGCGTTTAACAATTGATCCGACTGTACAACAGCACGCCGCCGGCATCCCAACGAGAAAAGCGCAACGCTCGTCACGAAGCACGAGAAACGTTCGTTTAATTCGGATCTAATGGTTGATTTCCACCAGAGCGCAAGGGACACGTCAACGTTCAAGCGACATCATCGCTGAACGGAAAATTATAACATTGTTTCCGACGCATCTATTTGCAGCAGAGAAGACATTACGCTCGATTTGCAACGTACATTCTGCCAGCATCGAGAAGCTTTACACAACTTTCTAGAACACACAATTTAGGATCGCACGAAGTAACGGAAGAAAGGAGTTCGTGATACTTTGAACGAATTTATCGAAATAGGACAAAGTTACATATTCATTGAGAGAAACAATCTTACTAATAGATTTACATCGTACAATGATTCTCAAACACCTATTGAAGAATATGGATCTTATAGATACTGGATAGGTAAAGAAAATGGGAGCGAAACAGGAAAAGAAAGTTACTCGTGTTAGTCGAAATATGTTTATCGAAACGTATCAGAGTTACATTCCTATAACAGTACTTCCTACTGTTACAAAAGTTGTCCGAGTTTCAATATTCTATTAATTCGTACCGACTGACAAACTATTAGAAATACGCAGCCGATTAGCTCGCTATTACTCGCAACGACACACGATCGTTCGTCGGGAGTAATACCGATTACCAGGTCTCACCACGCGGAGGTTGCTGCGAGCGGAGACCCGGAGAGAGATAGATGGAATCGTAGTTCCATCGATCTCCCTCGACGAGCGATACAAACGAAGTTACTAAACCGAGAAGATGGAAGGAATCAAAGTTCCTTCGATCTCCTCGTTTAGTTCTGCCAAGGAATTACGTGGTCGAGCGAAACGAGGCAAAATTGGGAAGGACGCGACGCGAACCGTGTAGTTGGTCCTACTAGGTCGGTCCCGTTTCCCCTCGGTGGGTCCGATTCCATAGAAAACGAGCGACGCCATCCACTCCGTAGAGGAGTGCCCCGTTTCTCCCAACTCCGGTGCCAGCCGCTAAGCGTGGACCTGACTCACGAGAGATTCACCAGGAGAGGGTCTTATTCCGGAGGCTTCCACAGGGACCGGCAAAAATGCCTGCTCCTGTGTTCGCAACGTGTCCTCTCTGGAAGCGGACGCACCGGAAGGGATGGCGATCGACCGTTCGGACCAACTACACGACCGGTCACTTGCTCATTCAAGAAGCAGCGGTGACCGGGACGAGGAACGAGGAAGCGAGCAAAATTAAGCTAGAGATTGGACAATTGCTCGGCAGATCCCAGATATTTGTACACGTTGTCCTTAGAACTAACTTATTCTAAGCTCAACTAAAGATCCCACGATGGTTGCGACGAAAGAGTCCTCTTCGTTCTTCGTTCTTCGTTCTTCGTTCTTCGTTCTTCGTTCTTCGTTCTACGGTGTGCCTACCTAAGAAAAACCTAAAGTCAAGGCACGATAGAAAATAGAAACAAAGAAAATAAACGAAGCAGTGACAAAAAAAATAGACATGGAAACACAAGTACAAATTATAATCGGAGAACGAATAAAATAAATTAAACAAAGAAAAAACTGAAAAAAAAGAAAATAGGATTATGAGAGCAGCGGTCAGTACCGGTTACCGAGAGGGCAACCGTTGTCCATGGCCGTCCTCGGAGGGTCCAGGTACCTAAATTGAAGAGCTCCGTCCACCTCGAAGGCTCCCCGTGGAATGAAATTTCCTCAACTGGGGGGCTCCTTGTATACCCTCCGCAAGGTTACTTACCCCTACTTCGATTGTCTTTGTTCGATCTAACCGAATATTTGAACAAATTGTTGGCTTTTTAGCCATTATTTGTACTAGAACATTGTTAATAATTGTTCAAACAATGGTCCTACGACGGTTCTTAATAATTATGATAAACAAACATCAAGATATTGCGAAATTTGCGATGGCGAACGGTTTCGGTGAATGTTTGTTCATTTCCGCGATTGTTACCAACATTTACGCATGTTCTCAATATTGATCGAAATGTGCATCTTATTTATACATTATAAATGATTTATTTACTTATAGAAATTGATTTTGATCGAGATTCGAAGTAAAGACATGTTTCTTAAAGGTTTAAAGCATGGAAACTAGTAATTGTCTACTAGATACATTAATTTAACATTTGTTTAATTCTTATAATTTGTACAATACACGTAGAAGTTGTATTCTTTGGTTAAATGTGTCGAAATTCATTTAATCACTTTTCTAAATAGAAAAATCATCGCGATGATCGATAATCGATACGTGTAGCCTTGACAATGTCGGTTGGACCTGAATGAAAAATTCCATCGCGAACGAAAAATACTTCAACGAAATGATATTTTAAGTCATTATTTATACTTGGACATTGTTAATAATTGTTTAAACTACGAGCCTACGACGGTTGTTAATAAGTATGATAAATAAACATCAAGATATTGCGAAATCAGCGAAGGCGAACGATTTTAGTGAATGTTCGTTCCTAAACGCGATTGTTATTAACAGTTACACATATTCCGAATATTAATCTGCATAAATGAATAAATAAGATGTGTATCTTAAGAATTAATATTTGGAATATGCGTAAATGTTAATAACAATTGCATTTAGGAACGAACATTCACCGAAATCGTTCGCTTTTGCAAATTTCGCATATCTTGATGTTTATTTATCATAATTAATATTAATCGTCGTAGGACCATAGGTTAAACAATTATTAACAATGTCCAAGTATAAATAATAAGTTAAAATATCATTTCGAAGAAGTATTTTGCGATGAAACTTTTCATTGAGGTCCAACCGACATTGTCAAGGCTACACATATCGATTATCGATTCACAAGTGTTCATCGCGATGATTTTTCTATCTAGAAAAGCGATTGATTCAATTTCGGCGCTTTTCAGTAAAAAATACAATTTATACGCGTATTGTGTTAATTATAAGAATTAAACAAATTTTAAATTAATGTATCTAATGAACAATCGTTACTTTCCATGCTTTGAAACTTTACGAAACACGTTTTTACTTCGAATCTCGATCAAAATCAATTTCTATAAGTTACTTAATCATTTGTAATGCATAAATAAGATGCACATTGTTCGATTAATACTGAGAACATGCGTAAATGTTGGTAACAATCGCGGAAATGAACAAACATTCACCGAAACCGTTCACCTTCGCAGATTTTATAATATCTCGATGTTTATTTATCATAATTATTAACAACCGTCGTGGTACCATAGTTTAAACAATTATTAACAATGTTCTAGTACAAATAATGGCTAAAAAGCCAACAATTTGTTCAAATATTCGGTTAGATCGAACAATGACAATCGAAGTAGGGGTAAGTAACCTTGCGGAGGGTATACAAGGAGCCCCCCAGTTGAGGAAATTTCATTCCACGGGGAGCCTTCGAGGTGGAAGGAGCTCTTCGTTTTAGGTACCTGGACCCTCCGAGGACGGCCATGGACAACGGTTGCCCTCTTGGTAACCGGTACTGACCGCTGCTCTCATAATCCTATTTTCTTTTTTTCATTTTTTTCTTTCTTTAATTTATTTTATTCGTTCTCCGATTATAATTTGTACTTGTGTTTCCATGTTTATTTTTTTGTCACTGCTTCGTTTATTTTCTTTGTTTCTATTTTCTATCGTGCCTTGACTGTAGGTTTTTCATAGGTAGGCACATCGTAGAACGAAAAACGAAGAACGAAGAACGAAGTACGAAGAGCGAAGAACGAAGAACGAAGAACGAAGAGCGAAGAACGAAGAACGATGAGGACTCTTTCGTCGCAACCACCGTGGGATCTTTAGTTGAGCTTAGAATAAGTTAGTTTTAAGGACACCGTGTACAAATATCTGGGATCTGCCGAGCAATTATCCAATCTCTAGCTTATTTTGCTCGCTTCCTCGTTCCTCGTCCCGGTCACCGCTGCTTCTTGAATGAGCAAGTGACCGGCCGTGTAGTTGGTCCGAACGGTCGATCGCCGTCCCTTCCGGTGCGTCCGCTTCCAGAGAGGACACGTTGCGAACGCAGGAGCAGGCATTTTTGCCGGTCCCTGTGGAAGCCTCCGGAATAAGACCCTCTCCTGGTGAATCTCTCGTGAGTCAGGTCCACGCTTAGCGGCTGGCACCGGAGTTGGGAGAAACGGGGCACTCCTCTACGGAGTGGATGGCGTCGCTCGTTTTCTCGGGAATCGGACCCACCGAGGGGAAACGGGACCGACCTAGTAGGACCAACTACACGGTTCGCGTCGCGTCCTTCCCAATTTTGCCTCGTTTCGCTCGACTACGTAATTCCTTGGCAGAACTAAACGAGGAGATCGAAGGAACTTTGATTCCTTCCATCTTCTCGGTTTAGTAACTTCGTTTGTATCGCTCGTCGAGGGAGATCGATGGAACTACGATTCCATCTATCTCTCTCCGGGTCTCCGCTCGCAGCAACCTCCGCGTGGTGAGACCTGGTAATCGGTATTACTCCCGACGAACGATCGTGTGTCGTTGCGAGTAATAGCGAGCTGATCGGCTGCGTATTTCTAATAGTTTGTCAGTCGGTACGAATTAATAGAATATTGAAACTCGGACAACTTTTGTAACGCGTAGGAAGTACTGTTATAGGAATGTAACTCTGATACGTTTCGATAAACATATTTCGATTAACACGAGTAACTTTCTTTTCCTGTTTCGCTCCCATTTCCTTTATCTATCCTATATCTATAAGATACGTATTGCTAAGTAGGTGTCTAGGAATACATGACACTTGAAAAATTTATCTTGCACAGCAGACCAATCTGTGTGATCATTGATCCATGGTAGAATAATTTCTTAAGACTTAAAAAAAAATCCTAGTCCGAGAATTTGTGTACGACACAAATCTCGTAAAACTATTCGTAACATTGGGTTTTTTAAACGAATATGTAACTTTGTTATACTTCAATAAATTCGTTTCAAGTCTCATGAACCTTTCGTGCGTTTCTAAATTATAGAACAATGGATAATGTATTAAACTTCGAAGTGTTAATCGATTCATCTTCCGTTTGAATATACGGTATCGGAAAGAGATCTAAAAGATGTGTCTTGAGGAATTGTAGTATAGAATTAAGGTATTTGAAACCTTAAAAATATATCTAGTTCAATATACCTGCTGTGGTACCTTGCTAAAATATTCCGAGTTGTATCTGTCTCACGTATCTAGAATCTTTCGAGTTACTTTCGATGTACTTGTCACATTAATTGTGGAATGTGACAGTGGGTGGTGTCGATTATTAGTATATATTTCGGGACTCTCGATATAGTTAAGATCATAGACGAAATATAGAAACGAGGTTCCTACATTTACTACCTTTACCGACTTCCTTTGGGTCGAATATGGTTCGTAGAATCACCGTGGTTAAACATAGAGCACGCTGCGAAACCAGTGGCTTTTCACGAGGTCGGTACTTCAGTACGTGCGTCGCGACGTTTGCGAGATCCGTGACATCGATAAGTTTCAGAACGGATGCTGCAACTCCACCCTTGGAAATACTGCGTTCCGTTTCAACGAGTGATCGTAGACGGTGAAACCAATTGGAATTGTACCGCGTGAAGCTACGAGGTGCGAAAGTAATCTCTCATCGGTAAATAGATCAGGATGCATCGAACTGCACTCTGTTCCACGGAGGTTGAGGTTCGCGAGTCATACGCGAAGTCGTATGATAATTATTTCGCTGGTGGTGGGACGACATAATTGAATTACAAGGTCGTCAAAGTACATCAGCGATATAAAGGAACATTCGAGGCGAAGAAGAGTGTTAAACCAGTTGAAAGCAGTGCTGCGACATGATCGCCTTATTAATTCCGTTCTTCACAGGTCGGTAAGCCAATCTTCCATTTAGCCGTCTTTATCGTCAATCTCTCTAAATCGGGCCAGGAACCACTTATGCGAACGATAATTCATAACTAATTACAAATTATAACTTGGTAATTCTCGTTACGTTTGATCCGAGCTGCTCCAAAGAATCGTACAATTACCCGGTTAAACGAGTTAATTAATATACTTCCAAGTCGTTCCAACTGTTCGTCGCGTTGTACCCGTACACAGTGTTTCCTAATATTCTTCTTCCTAACGATCTGACGCGTGATTGACCGCACGGGGAGTCTAGCCACTCGATCGTTTCGATTATTTTCTCAATTTGTGCTTCGGTTCGATCTGAATCTTCGTCGATACGTGATTCTTTTCGATGGTTTCAATCGTTGCTTGGACGTTCGCTGAGAGTCGCGAATTTCTACGTTTCTTTCAGCCACTCTCTTCGACGAGACTCAGTGGCACTACGGGCCGGAGTTCGTCTTCGACGTGGAGTCGAATCTGACGACGATACCTCTTCACCACGACGGGGTTCACAGCATCAACTACATGGTCATGAACCTGTTCTGTCGACCGCAACCGCCCAACCGACTCTACTGTCACGTGGACAACTGCAAGCAACAGAACACGGACCTGACCAACGACAACAGGGTCGACGTGACCGAAAACGAGAAGAACTATTTGTGCTACGAGGGTCCGTTCGAGATCCACTTCAACGAATACGGTGCGGAGTACCTGGTCGTGAGCGAGCGTATCGCCACCGCGAATCTCAACGATCTGAAGCTGATCGCGGAGCGTTTCAGCATCGGCGCGGATCTCAACGGATTGCCAGACGGGAATTTCGACACCTCGGAGAACACGACCATCGGACGTTGCGCCGTCAACATTGGTATCAATCACATACCGTCGAAAGAGACGAAGAACAAGATGAAGAGGTACCGTTACGAGCTGGAATCGTTGCCACGGTTGAACAAAGTACCCGGCGAGTCGTTGATTATCCAGAAGACGATCAATCTGAACAATTGTAGCCATTACGCACCCTTCTACTTCGGTACATACGGGAAGAACGTCGTCGTCGAGCCTGACCTCAATTCGCATTTAGTGAGCACTTCAATATGGAAATCCGATTCTTGCGAAGTAACGAAGAAACGTGTACGAAAGTTTCGATGATTGTCGCGCGCGCCGATAACCGGGTCCTGCCTGTATTATCAACGGTGGAAAGTCGGCGTGGGTCACCGGGGACCCGGTTACCGGCCACGAGTCCACCGTGTTTCGACAATCAACTTGTATCGAACGTGGATAATCCGGTTCGGTTATTTCTGGATTCGATGGTGTTCCACGAGCTGGAACGAGAGAGAAATTTTTGTAATCGATCGTTTTTGAACATTTGCGAACTTTGTAACGTTTTCACGTACCGTTCGATCCACGAATGCTTCGCAAGAGTCGTTTCAAGGGGGTTCGATCTTTACTCGCGACCGATCCTTACGTTCTATTTACAGGAGAGTTCGAGCAGTCGTATCTACGTATCGGACTTCCAGTTCGTCTCGTCGATGTCCAGACACGGAACGATGGGTTCGGATAAAATGAAGAATCTCGTTGTTATCAACCAGTACATAAGTCTCTCGCTGCGGGACATTCGACCCGCTAAACAGGAACTGGTCTCGAAGATTCTCGTCCCGACGAAAACCAGCATCGAAGCCAATTCGATTAAAATGAATCTCGGCGAGGAGGTGCACGCCGAATAGAGGAGTTCGCGATGGATCTACCCTGGAAACCGAGGATTCCATCGGCACGGAACGATAGATGGACGTAAAATAGAGAAAACCATCTATGTAGAATATTTGCACGACAATAAAAACGAGAACCGAGGGGCCACCGATCCCCAGTGTCCGGTCGTTGTTGATTTTCTATTAAAATTTACGTATTCGGGGGGTGGACACGTTGTAATTATTGAAACGGGGGACGCGTTAGATAAATTTCTTTTTATTTAAATTACGGTTACATTAAATTACATCTACGGTGACCCACGAACGCGTTCGTGTTGCGCGCGCTGAACATCGTGCGCGCACACGTTCCTGGTTCAGCGATCATTGTAAGTTTAAATTGATTGACGTGATCGATTCCTGATGAATCGTGTTCTCAGCGTACAGTCGATAATACACCGCTCTTTTGCAAAATTCTTTTTTCCTTCACTTCTTTTTTTTTCGTTTTTTTTTTTTGTTCTTTTCTTTTCTCTTTCCTTCCATCGCGATTCCGTTTAACGGAGTACAAGCGAGTTCTCTATCCTCGTGACTAAACCTTACATCTAGGTGTGCAGATTGCAAACGGCCCTCGGTAAAATTCAAACGACGCGCGGCGTCGATACTCGCGATGATTTCGTGCAAATCGTGGACCAGAGTATTCCACGACGTCCCGCGACGAGTACCTTCGGCGTCTACGCGCTTCGATTCGATCCTCCACCGACTCAGGACGCACGGAATGTCGATTCGCGTCCTGACTGAATAAAGAAAAAAATTCAAAACTCGATATACGAATCGTGTTATTATCGCCCTGTGGAATGGATCACGCGAGGCTACATTTTCAGCGTCACGTGGATCGAAAAGATCGAGAGGAATTCCTCGACGCGTTCCGCTTCTCCGCCAGACGCGCGAAATTTGTTCTTAACGTGTTCCTGGGAATGCTCCGAGTAAATTTTCACCAGAGATGGACCTTGTTCCACGTGAATGTCTCTCCTCGATCGATCCTCTATCCTTTAGTTTTCGTGACTCGTTGATCAACGATTTAGTCTCGATTCGATTGACACGCGACTGTACACGATAAATGTGCACCGAACTCTGTTCCGCTCGAGAACCGTTTTACAATTACACGTAAACGACGCGTCGAGTCTACCATGCATTCGAATGATTCGATAACTCGATCGTACGGATTTTAGCGAATGATTCGATCTTTCGTTCGAACGTTTCGAATCTCGTCGAGTGATCGCTGCGATCGAGTAACGCCTCGAATTGATTCGAGTGGTTCGATCACTCGTGATTCGAAGACACGGTCGATAATTCGGAGAGTCGAATATTTCGAATTAAAAACTCGAGCGATCGAGTAGTTCGATCGTTCGAAACGTATCGAACACTTGAATACTTGAGTAGCTCGATCGTTCGAAACGTATCGAACACTTGAATACTTGAGTAGCTCGATCGTTCGAAACGTATCGAACACTTGAATACTTGAGTAGCTCGATTCTACCGAATACTGGAACTTTCTTCGTCGACTCGAATAATTGTATCGCGCACGGTTCGTACTCTGCACGAATTTCGAATATGTTTTCAACGATGTTCTCTAACGCTTCCTACTCTACTGTAGTGCATATTTATCGAAACGCGTTAACGCGTAAAATTCTCTGAAAAATTGCACACGATCTCGCATACAACGTGTCGCTTCACTCGGTAATGCTAACGTACGGCCATGAGAAACAATTCGTTCTTTAAAAATCACTCGCACCTCCGGCTAGGCTCGCGCAATTGAAACGCGTACGACCAAGAGGAACCAGCATACTGTTTTACATTCAGATTGTACGAAAAAAAGAAAAATAATAATAAAATTGTACCGCAACGTATGCATTCGCGCGCCCCCGGTATCGTTAAGCGCGTAAGTACTAGGTTCCGTTCGAATGGATCGTTAAATATTGCGTAAACATCCAATTGACGATTGCGTTCGATATTTATAATGGCACGATTACAATGATCTTTGTGCGTTTATTTCGCATCGTTGCTCGCTGCATCGACGTACAATCGCTCGGTTAAACGATTCGCGAATTACCGGTACCGGTTTAACCCATTCGAATCGTTCGAACTGAGCTTCGAGAGGCCTCAAAACCGTAATTCTACCGCGTAAAAACGTTCTTCTAGCTCTACATCGGCGATGAGCGCACAGTTTCGAGATCACGCGTGCGATAAAGTTAGCAGGATATTTTAAAATTTTCGTACGCGTTGCCCGAGTGGCGTTCAAACACGACACGAATGGGTTAAAACAGTTCCACATAGTTAGAGATTTATTGTAAAAGTAATATCCAAATACACCTACCATTTCGCTCTTGCTTTCTAACAATTGTATACTTTAAAACGCATCGAAACGTCGATATAAAATTCCGCGATTCGAGCGGGATTTAAAATTAAACATTCGCAAAGTGTGTTCGTTTAGATAAAGTAACGTCGCGCGAAATTGACACGAAACGCGCAACAGTGTACGTGGCTCGTTGTTTTTTTTTTTTTTTTTAATTTTCTTTATTTTCGGTTATTCGAACGAGTTCGTTCAAACGTTCGACCCGTCGTTTTGCATTTGCGTTCGAGCTCGATCGAACGAAACAATCGATCGAAGACTTTGTCATTGTAAAAGTATGACGGTTTCTCACGCTCGTAGTATCAAATACGTGTATATATTTCAAGTATATATATATATATATATATTTATATATTTATATAGATTTATGATTTATAATGTAACAATCTGAAAGCCACGTATATCCGGTATACGCGAATTATTTTCGTTTCGAGGAGGTTGATGATACGTGCGTCCGATCGACCACGATGATCGAATATCGGTCGAATTTTACGAGTCTCGGTGTACACGGTGTGTAACAGACACGCTTGAATAATAATTCAAATCTCTTTCTCTCTTTCTCACTCTCTCGCTATCTCTTTCTCTCGCTATCTCTCTCTCTTTCTCTCTCGGTACTTGGATACACGATTGCGCGTCGCTCCGATCTTCTTCATTGACTATAGTCTCCCTTTACCATCGACAGAGCGAGTTCGTTAGAAAATCGATCTATACAAATCTATAGGGGATCGCGCGCGTCAATGAACGCGGAGAACGGGACAGGGATATGATCGCGGATACATCGGAGCAGAAGGATTATCTCTATCGCGCGATACTCGACTCGACACGACCGACCACCGATAAAGAAGCGATCTTCGTCGAGAGATCCTCGCGTGGAAAAGAAGTGCTACGTTAAACCTAAACGCCCCGACACGCTCGTCGTCGATCCTCGTACGATCGATCACGATCGTCGCTCACGGCCACATGGACGTTCTTCGAACATCGCTATCAAGATCTACGCGTTGTCCAACACCGACCGTACCGTGCAAGGACTCGTTCAAGTCTCGATAAAATTGCTCTAGGCCTCGAACTAGATCGTTGGATCGCCATTCGCGAAGAAAAAGAAAGATCGTCCCTCGGGTTAGGAATTACGAGTGTATCGGACGTTCTCCGGTCTTCTCGAAGGATTGATGCAAAAAAAAATTACCAGTCCGTGTTCTAAATACTGACTCCTCCTCACCCGTGGACTCGATCTTTCTTTTTGCTCGCGGACACTGAACGCACGGTGTATCGTCGTCCGTGATTCGTTTCGTGATGATCGATTTCGTTTTTCTTTTTTCTCTATCGCTCTTTCTTTCTTTCTTTCCCTATCGCTCTTTCTTTCTCTCTCTCTCTCTCTCTCTCTGGTTTCATTTTGGAAAACAAGCTACCCTAACCTAGGTATATACAATTATTACGTTCGCAGGAGAGACACGGTGTACAGCGACAACCGCGACCCGGTCGACTGTTCTCGCGCGCAGCGACGACGACGACGACGACGACGACGACGACGACGCGTTGTGAACACGTTCGCGCGTCATTATTGGCCGTTGTTCACGTTGTTCTGTTGCTTAACGGAGTCCATGTTCGGTATGTAATCCATCGCCATCAGACAGGCGAACACCGTCATCACCATCTTCGGTTTCACCTCGGTGATGTCCTCCGGCAGCGCGTAAACGCGCGCGCCGCATTTACGGGCCAAGGATATCGCGTACTTCGCGTTGTCCAGGTTCTCCTGTAAACGTAACGACAGACATCGATTAGTCACGGCGTTGCGACGATCGGTTACGCGGAACGTTACTTTCGTCGTGGTTTCGAGGCCGTACCGACGCCACGGGGTTTCGATTTCGTACCGCGAATCGCGTTTGGAAATGCGTACGCCGAGTTACCTGTTGCATCGATGCGCTTGGGATGTTCGAGTGGCGTATGATCGTTCGCACGGTCGAGCATTGAAGTCTCGTTGCTCAAATACTCGGGGTATCTTTATTCGAGTAATTGCTACTCGGAACGTTTTCAATTCTCGAACAATCGAGTACCGAATTGTTCGAATAGTGGAATACTGGGTTGTTTTACTACTCGAATAATCGAGTCGTCGAGTATTTTGATACTCGAGTATTTTGCTACTCGAATATCGAGTCGTCGAGTATTTTACTACTCGAGTATTTTGCTACTCGAATATTTTGCTACTCGAATATCGAGTCGTCGAGTATTTTGCTACTCGAGTATTTTGCTACTCGAATATCGAGTCGTCGAGTATTTTGCTACTCGAATATTTTACTACTCGAGTATCGAGTCCTCGAATATTTGGCTATTTGAATATTCGAATACATAACTATTCGACTACAGGCTACTCGACTATTCGACTACTCGACTACTCGACTACTCGACTACTCGACTACTCGAATATTTAAATACTGGAACAATTGACCACTCGAATATTTAAGTACCGGGACAGTTGACTGCTCGAATATTTAAGCACCGAGACAATTGCCTACTCGAATATCGGACCACTCGAACATCTTCGCGACCAAATCGTTCGAATACTCGACGAGTATCGTCACGAAAATCGATAAAACAGCGAACCCTCGAAACTCTCCAACGAAACCCGTCAACGATCTCACCTCCTCGGCGCCACCCTCCTTAACCAGCTCGTAGTTGACCGTGCCCGGTTTGATGGCGTCGATCAGATCGATCACCACCTTTCCATCGGATATCGACGAATCCTGGAATCCCTTGATGCTACTGGTCTTTCCCGCGGCCTGTAATTTCGAGTTCACCCACTGTACGATCTCCTTCTCGACCAGGGTGCTTCCCTGTGTACCCGCCAGGGACGTCAGGATCGACAACGTGTACGATCTCATCAGCTGCCAGATCAACGCCAACGTCAACGTCGCGTTCCCGTCGTTCAGGTCCTGGCCGGCGATACCGACCAACGAGAAGTTCATCGTTTTGCCAAGCTCCACCGCGTAATTGCAATTCTCCAATTTCTGCATGAACTTCCGCAGCTTGGTGAACTTTTTGTGAACCCTGTTCCAGTTCACTGTCCCCGGTTTGATGATGTCGTACAGCTGGAAGATCACCAGACCGTCGGCCAGGTCCGAGTAGAGCCAATTAACGTGCGGCATCACGCCCATCGAGTTCATCCAATTACGGTACGTCTTTTCCTCTCGGGTCTCCTCCAACGACTCCAGACCCTCGATGTTGCTCTCAGGTTTGTCCAGGCCCGGATAGTTATTGAACATATTGGCAACGAACGCGAGATTCAACTTGTATATGCCGTTTACCACGTCGCTGGGCGTTACGAAGCTACGACAGCCCAATTTGGCCGCCTGCTGGAGCATAATCTCGGCTCGCGAGGTATGGTTGGGCTCCATTAACGCCTCGAGAGTTACGCCGGCGGTGTGCGGTGCAATTTGCTTGATAAGATAGGTGTAGATCTCGGAATCGGTGATGTCCGATTGGAAGTTGTTGCATCGTCTCGCGATACCGGCGTTCTCCAGGTGATGGTTCACCCATCTCAAGAGTATCGACTCGGGCGACAGTTTCAACAGGTCCTCGATGCGTTCACCGGCCTGTAGCAGGGTGGCAAGGCCTGGACAATTCTCAAGAGTGATTTGATTGAACAGACCGATCCTGATGATCTGCCACAGCAGACCGAGGACCAAGTGAGGAGACCCCTTCGTCAGATCGTGAGCGTCGATGTTCACTATGTTGCAACCGATCGCCTGAGCGGACGACAATGCTAGAGTCAGATTCTCGTGTTTCTTGTAAAGCGTTAGATTCTTCTTGTTGATCGTTCTCTCGTCGATCGTGTCCGGGCAAGAGTGATTGATTATTTTACTGGAACGGGAAAACGTCCGTTAGGTGATTACTAGACAGAAGGCTGGCTCGAATAGAAGGGACACCTCGCGAGTCTTTGCGTGTTAGAGAATATATAGAATCGCGCAGTTAGGAAGAGGTTACCAAGTGGTTGGCAAGTTGTTTTATTATTATCGAACGATCGAGTGACAAAACTGCTCTTCTTCGATCCTAACTTCATCCTCGAGTTGGACTTTATTCGAGGCTTCAACTTTCTTCTTTAAAGAGGTAGACAATTTTAAAAAACATCGTTACCATCTATCGTTATCATCTTGTGAGTGAAGATTCTAACACGATTGGTAAAGGACCAAAGAATCAAAGTCTTGCAGATCGATCTAGTAGAACTGTCTGTACATTTACACGAGGATAAAAGATGACAGTTAGGGAAGACTCGCGAAACGAGCCGACGATTGCGTTTCTAAGATACTATGAGTCGAGGAACACTTACCAAAGGAGGATTCCATCTTTAACCTTCTCGTACAACGCCTTGCCTTCCGGATCGATGGGCAGCAGGTGTTTCAGGTCAGGATCGTGCGACAGATTCGTGTTGATCCAGTCGCTGAAAGCGAGCTGTTCCTCCAGTCTGACAGAGTGCGTGGTACCCTCGCTGGAAGCTTCAGAGATACCGCCCAATGTCTCGAGGTTCTCCTTCTTGGAGACGACCTGCTTGAACGTGGAGCCCAACTCGTTAGCTTTCAGCTCCTTGCAGAGCTTCTCGAATTCCTCGAAGGAGAGACGTCCTTTGTGCTCGGATCTTTGCTTGTCGTCGTACTCCTCGATCATCTGGCGTACCTTGTACCCGGGCATTTTGAACCCGCATATGTCCAGAGCGCTGCGCAGCTCCGTGAGATTGATGAAGCCGTCCCCATTCGCGTCGATCTAACAGAAAGAAGGTTTCTTCAGACGAGATAGGTCTTCTTCGTGGAGAAGGAAGCCGAGGAGGTATCTTCCAGGATTTTGGAATCCACGATTCGGATCATCGACTTGGAGACTTCAGGATTTTGGTTCACGGAGTGTCTTCGGGACTTTAGGTCTTCTAGGTTCTTCTTTTCAGAGACGAATGTTCAGTAGATTCGTAGGTTTGGAATTTGGATACTTGACTGGTAAATTGCTTCAGAGGATTTTGGATCTTTTACTGTTTCAAGTGTCCAGGATTTTAGGTCTTCTAGGTTCTCTTCTTTAAGTATAAATGTTCATTAGATTCATAGGTTTGGAACTTGGATACTTGACTGGTAAATTGCTTCAGAGGATTTTGGATCTTCTATTGTTTTAAGTGTCTAGGGACTTTAGGTCTTTCAAGTTCTCTTTTTCAAATATAAATGTTCATTAAATTCGTAGGTTTGGAATTTGGATACTTGACTAGTAAATTGCTTCAGAGGATTTTGGATCTTACTGTTTCAATTGTTCAGGACTTTAAGTCTTTCAGATTCTCTTTTTCAAATATTCATTAGATTCGTAGGTTTGGAATTTGGATACTTGACTGATAAATTTCTTCAGAGGATTTTGGATCTTCTACTGTTTCAGGTGTCCAGGACTTGAGGACTTGAGGTCATTCAGGTTCTCTTTTTCAGATAAAAATCTTCGTTAGATTCGTAGGTTTGGAACTTGGTAAATTGCTTCGGAGGATTTTGGATCTTTTACTGTTTCAGGTGTCCAGGACTTGAGGACTTGAGGTCATTCAGGTTTTCTTTTTCAAATATAAATCTTCGTTAGATTCGTAGGTTTGGAACTTGGTAAATTGCTTCGGAGGATTTTGGATCTTTTACTGTTTCAGGTGTCCAGGACTTGAGGACTTGAGGTCATTCAGATTCTCTTTTTCAAATATAAATCTTCATTAAATTCGTAGGTTTGGAACTTGATAAATTGCTTCAGAGGATTTTGGATCTTCTACTGTTTCAAGTGTTCAGGATTATAAGTCTTCTAAGTTCTCTTCTCCAAATATAAATATTCATTGGATACTTGGACTTGGATACTCGATTCGTTAGTTGCAAAATCAGAATCCTCGTATCTTTCGATCTCGAAATTTAGATCGTCAAAGTTCTCCCGGTTACGGAACATCAAATCCGGAATTCCAGAAGAATTCACAAATCACAAAATCGGGAAGACTCTCTAAACTTCGCGTTGAACTTCCTCCGACCCGAAGGAAACCGATACGTAATTTCGGGGAATCCCGTAGAATCTCGTTCGTAAATCGAACCTCGAGACTCGTGTACTCGATTCGAAAGTGCACTCGACGATGCACTTCGAGTAGAATTTCTAGACTCCGGCGATTCCCAGTGACGAACAAGCTCCGCGAGATAAGCGATCGTTTCACAAACCGGCGAGCGTAATCGTCGCGACCCGTTTCGCGGGTAATCTGGTTCTTTAAACATTTTCGTGTCGCGAGTGTTCCAAATGTTTCGCGTTCCGCGAGTCAACGAATAAAAACCCGCGATTTTATTGCATCTTACGTTCGAGCGTTCGTCGCGCGACGTTCTCGAGCGTGCAACGCTCTTAATCGCGAGGGTATCGCACGTGCGGGCAATTTTATCGCGAACACGCGTACCCACCCTTTCCATCCCCCCTACAGAGAAACGATATGTAGGCTGCGTAAAATTGAAGTCAGCTAAATTTCAAGAATGCAGTCACGTTCGTAACCGGTGCAATTCCCGCGCGAACAATGGAGACGTTCGTCGGAAACACACGCATACTTGTACTTCTTGGAAAACCGCATCGGGGTTAATCGACAGCTCTTCGTATCCACGTTTCCCGGGAAACGGTGTTGCGACCGACTAATTAGCATCTTGTTCTTTGCCAGTGAACCGTTCACCCCGTGCAATTACCGATGATAATTGTTTCCGTCTTATCGTCGCGAAACTGTTTACACCTCGCCTCGCCTCGCCTCGCGGCGCGTGCATGTGTCATCCGAGCAAACACGTATCTCTAATCTGGCCAGAAGCGGCTCGTTCGTATCCGAAGATATTGTAATCGATAAACTTAACCGTATTATTCCTAAGCCCCGACGAACTCGAAGATTCAGATCGTTTGTACGGTATTTGAAAATGAAAGTGAACCGAGGCGAGACAATGTTTGAAAGAGAAAAAAGAAACGAAGTAAGATGTTTATTTGAAGAGAAAAATAAATGTGAGACGCTATTTGGAAATAAAAATCAGATATTGTAATCGATAAACTTAACCGTATTATTCCTAAGCCCCGACGAACTCGAAGATTCAGATCGTTTGTACGGTATTTAAAAAAGGAAGTGAATCGAGGCGAGACAATGTTTGAAAGAGAAAAAAGAAACGAAGCAAGATGATATTTAAAGAGAAAAACGAATGTGAGATGTTATTTGGAAATAAAAATCAAAGAGAGTTGGTATTTGAAATAAATTCGAAAAAATTCTCCGTGACAATCGTCATCGATAAACGACCTACTAAATCGATAAACGAAATACTATTTCGAAGATAAGAAAGTTTGAACCACTCGACATATTCGTACGTTATTTCGACAAAGTTGATCCCTGGAGGTTAATTTCGATACAGAATACGTGTAATAATATTACAATTAATGGATAATAATTCAATAGAAGTTATCCAAGGAAATTTGATCTAGGTCATCGTATCGGTACAGTGCGAAATTCCACGTAACTGTATTATTAGGAACGAATGTATACACTACAACGAATCTATATTATTCGAAACTGTGCATAGAGGAAGATACTTTAGCAAAGGAGATCGATGGAAAAGTATTACAGAATGTTCCTCAAAGTGATCGTCCGTGCATTAAAAAGTTCGAAAGCGAAGTTTGAATCTGTCTAGACTGTGGCGCGAAACTTGAGGAATTTACGACAAAGTTGCATCGTCATCGTCGCCTAGACAGAATTTGTTTGCACTCAGAACAGATTTTCAAGTTCCAGAAGTCGAGATAATCGACAACCTTGTACAAGTTTTCCTCAACTTCACAGTAAAGGACTTTGATCGATTCTCCGACGCACGAACGAATCGGAAGATCTTCGACGTTTTCTTTCTTTCTCGATGGTTGAGGAATCGTTCCTTTTCGAGATCTCGACGTTCGTTTTCACGCTGAGCGATTAATCGATTCCGTGGTTCGCGCGCGTCAAGTGGATTACGTAAAAAGCGTAACGAGAGAGAAGATGGAAATCGCGGGTACTTACTATGCTGCAAAAATGGGAGAAGTCTTCCAAGAACTCGTCGATCACGCTCCACTTTCGAAAACTGTGGACCTCCATGTCGAGTGAGAGGGGGGGAAAAAAAAAAAAAAAAAGATAGGGGGGAACGTCTCCTCCCGAAACGGTTGCTGCGAAAAACGACGAGAAGCCAGGAAAATGCAACGCGAGACTAAACTTGGAACAAACGCGTTATCGACGTTATCGAAGCGCTCGATAAAGGGGAACGAAGAGAGAACGAAAAAAAGAAGTTCCCGTGATACTTTCGCGTCTTATCGACGAGCGTGATATAATAACGTCGATGCTTCATTGACTTTTTCCCGCGGTTAATTTCGTTTGGAATACCGAACGAAAGTAAACCGAGGTGGTTACCTTTTCGTACGGTTCGTTCGCGAATTTATTTTGGCGCAGAGATCTTTCGCGGTCGTGACATGTTGCGTACGCGTGGATAATGGGAGAAGGTCTGGTAAAGGGAGAAGTTTCGAGACGTTGAGGGACGAGGGTATAAAATCTAGGGACGATTTTAAAAAATCTAGGGACGATTGTAAAAGATCTAGGGACGATTGTAAAAAATCTAGGGACGATTGTAAAAGATCTAGGGACGACTTTAAAAAATAGAGAGAACGATTTTAATAAATCTAGGGATGATTGTAAAAAATCTAGGGACGATTGTAAAATATCTAGGGACGATTTTAAAAAATAGAGAAACGATTGTAAAAAGTCTAGGGACGATTTTAAAAAATAGAGAGACGATTGTAAAAAATCTAGGGATGATTGTAAAAGATCTAGGAACGACTTTAAAAAGTAGAGAGACGATTGCAAAAGATCTAGGGGCGATTTTAAAAAGTCTAGGGATGATTTAAAAAATCAAAGGACAAATTTCAAAAATCTAGAGACAGTTTTCAAAAATCTATGGACGATTTTAAAAAATTGAAGGACGACTTTTAAAAATCGAGAGACAGTTTTCAAAAATCTAAAGACGATTTTAAAAAATTGAAGGGCGGTTTTCAAAAATCTAAAGACGTTTTTCAAAAATCTAAGGACGATTTTAAAATCTTGAAGGGCGATTTGTAAAAATCTAGGAACGATTTTAAAAGATGAAACGCGAAAATTAACGCGATTTTTCGAACATTGTCGCACGTCAACGAAAGTAAAGAAGAGCCCGCGAGCTTTGAAAATTTATAACTCGAGTAACCGAGATCGTGTTCCGATATCGTTGATGAATTCGCGATCGAAACAACCGTCCTGGTATCGCAACGATCGTATTTACCCCTATCGAGTGTATCGAGTTCGATATCCATTTAATTGCATTCACGATTCTTTTGGAAGAAACGACGAAAACGACCGATTATCGATCGGAGAAATAAACATAATTAGTAATCTTTACAATAATATTAAAATACAATTTTCCACCCAGAGAAACTGTTTGTTTTCCACGAAACAATGATTTCACCTCCTTTGGTAGAGAATCTTTTCAAGTAAAAATCAATCTCGAAATGTAATTTAATTTTCATCAATTTTTCTACTATTTGTACGATTGTACGATTACAAAGAAGTCGATCATCAGATTCGTTCCAAAGGTTACTTCACCATTGGTCGATTTATAAATAGAAGAGTTAATCGATGAACGAACACGTCGGTGAACCGATCGCTATCGCACGATGAAATATACTTTTTCCGCGAAACGACAACGATAATACGGTAAAAGAAAAAATGCAGAAATCCTTTCGCGGACGAGGTCGTGTAAACAACCAACGTGAAACGGGAACAACGCGCGCGTAGTTTCGGAGAAATGATTTTCGAGACGAATTAAACGAGCCGGTCTCCACTCGTATGTAAACGAGCACGCCGAGCGCGTTAAACAGTGTAAACGAATGCGCTCGAATAAACGATACGAGACTACGTCACGATGACTTAATCTCAGGTTATTGCGCTGGAAATCACGCCAAGTTAACCCAGAGGAGCGCATTGACCCAACGAAATGCAAGAGCACTTCGATCGTGGGTAATTTGTAACCGGGTCAACGTAAACCTACCTTTCCACCTACCCATCGCGTTTCGCAGTGTTAATAACAGTCTTGTTTTCCACTTTACGCTCGATCTCGCCTCCCACATCGTTAAATTCGTCGTGTTTCACCGCGAAGCGGATCCTCGCGGCGAAGCTCCGATTAAAGAAAAAAGAAGAGAAAAAAAATACCAGTTCTCAGAGGTTCATCCGGGTCACGATTAATTAAGATCCGGAGCGATAAAAATGAATTGTACATTTCCTGGAAGCATCGAGCACGAGTTGTTCCTCTTTTTCACGAGCTGGTCGATAGACGCGTAGATATGTTCTCCGAGATGGGTCTTTGCGTCGTTAAGATACATTTTTATCATGTTTTTATGGACGAAAGTTGATCTGAAATTTGAGAATAAGGAATAGCGGAAAGTAGGAAGGATTCTTGGGAAATTTTTACCGATGTGAAAATATCGATCGTAAAAATACAAATTTTTGAAAATTATCTTTGTGAAAATACTAATTTTCGAAAATTATCTTCGTAAAAATATAAATTTTCGAAAATTATCTTCGTGAAAATACTAATTTTCGAATATTATCTTCGTAAAGATACAAATTTTCAAAATTATCTTCGTAAAGATACAAATTTTCGAAAATTATCTTTGTAAAAATACCAATTTTCGAAAATTATCTTCGTGAAAATACAAATTTTCAAAAATTATTTTCGTAAAGATACAAATTTTCGAAAATTATCTTCGTGAAAATACAAATTTTCGAAAATTATCTTCGTGAAAACACAAATTTTTGAAAATTATCTTCACAAAAATATAAATTTTCAAAAATTATCTTCGTGAAAATACTAATTTTCGAAAATTATCTTCGTGAAAGTACCAATTTTCGAAAATTATCTTCGTGAAAATACAAATTTTCGAAAATTATCTTCGTGAAGACACAAATTTTTGAAAATTATCTTCACAAAAATATAAATTTTCAAAAATTATCTTCGTGAAAATACTAATTTTCGAAATTTATCTTCGTGAAAGTACCAATTTTCGAAAATTATCTTCGTGAAAGTACCAATTTTCGAAAATTATCTTCGTGAAAACACAAATTTTCGTAAATTATCTTCACAAAAATATAAATTTTCAAAAATTATCTTCGTGAAAATACTAATTTTCGAAAATTATCTTCGTAAAGATACAAATTTTCAAAAATTATCTTCGTTAAAATACAAATTTTCGAAACTCGAAGACACTTTGACACTTTGATTAAAATTTTGTTACGAATTTCTCGTTCGATTGGAAACGATGCAAATCTTTGCAACGATGCAAATCTTTGCATTCGATTTTTCAATTGTATTATATTACGTATCGTAACCTACCCTAGAAGAAATTTTCAAAACTCGATTTAACTCTGGATAAACTCCGCTCAGTTAGAAAATGTTCGCGAAGGTACTACGTGTATAATGCGCAATGAATATGAAAATTTCTTTCGTGCACGACCCCCGCATTCCCTGTGCTAATTCAGATCCGAGTTAACTGAAATCTACGACGATAAAAATGATCGCGAAGGTACTCCGCGGTTATTATGCAACCAGCACGAACATATTTTCCACACAAGAATCCATTCACCAACGAGTTCAATCTGATCCCCGTTTAACCACGTTTTTCTCGAGGGTATTGTACCATCGTGTTTAATGAAAATTCTTTTCAAAGTGCATTACTCCGTTTGTGAAAACTACTCGAGAACCTGGACAATAATATCGTACGAAGTATCGCGTAAATTCAAACAGTCCATACTTGGAAAAATTACAATAAACATAGCTGTAAAAATCTTGCCAACTCTTCCGTTAATCAAACACGGTAACAATAAAAATTCTTCCAACAACATTCCTAGCGCTAAACATACAAATCCTTACTCGAGACTCTAGTCAAGAACATCCAGTGATATTACGCAAACAAAATATACAAATTTTATAAAACACACTTATTTATTATCATTCTGATCTTTACCTAGTACGCGACTTCGCTGCAACACAAATTTCCAAGAACTACTCCAAGTATCTAAAAAAAAAAAAAAAACTAATAAACACTCCCCGGAACGATACACGACTCCTGAATTATAACTTAAAAATCCCCTTTTGGAAGACATTGCGCGCATCGAAGCTAGAAATCTTTATCTTTGAGTGAACTTTGGCCCGTATTTAACCCAAATTGGCAAAGGTCGCTGGGAGGCCCCGATCGATCGGGATCCACAACGATAAACTTTCCCAGAGAGAACACGCCGCGGTGTTCGTTGAACCAGAACGCGAGTCGTTAACTCGAGAACGTTTAAGGACGGGAAAAACGACCCGATGACAGAGCGCAGAGACATCAAACATCCGCGTAGCCAGGGAACCGTACGTAAAACAATACATTACGTGCAGAACCCGCGGTTGTGTAACTCAAGTTATACATTTACTCGAGCCTGAAACGCTCCACGCCTACCAGACGCGGTTCTTCGCTTTCTAGAATTCTATGGAGTGCGACGATCGGCCGCAATTTCAGGCGTAACACGCGCATCGACGGAAACACATTTTTCCATACGAAAACGGACGTTGGTGGTGCACGCTGGAATCCGGAAAGGAGTTGCGCATTAGTCAATGGCGCGAGAGCGAGTACACGCGTCGTTTCGCGTCGCGGACCCGCCGCGATCTTCCTTTTCCAACGACGATAATGCTCGACGCGTGTTCAAGCTTCGCGACGTGTCCGTCAACCGTCGGTCGAAACGTTTCTCAATTGGACGCCACGCGGAAGTGTTTCACCGGTACGCCTCAACGTTTCGTTTGACGATTCTTTTGAACTGTGCTCGAACGAATGGATGACGGATGGTTGTCCGTCGGATTGAGCGAATTCGGTTTAACGAGGGTAGAAAGAATCGTTGCGTTTCGGGGGGAGACTGCTGGTGAGTGATTTCGTATTTGAATATCAGTGTAGACGAACGTTTGAGTGTTCAAATATTCGAGTATTGAAATAATTCAGAAATGAAATGTTCGAGAATTCGAATATTTTAATGTTTAAATATTTTAATTTTTAAACTTAAAAATTTTTTAATATTTTAATTTTTAAATATTTTAATTTTTAAACTTAAAAATTTTTAAATATTTTAATTTTTAAATATTTTAATTTTTAAACTTAAAAATTTTCAAGTATTTGAATTTTTTAATTTTTAAATATTTGAATTCTCAAATTTTTAAATTAATGAATTTTCGAGTTTTCATATATTTGTATTTTTGAATTTTTACATATTTAAATTTTTAAATGATACAATTTTCAAATTTTTGCGTATTTGAAGTTTTGAATATTTGAATTTTTGAATATTTAAATTTTGTAATATTTGAATATTTAAATACTGGACGATCCGAATATCGGAAAATTTAAATATTGGAGAATCGAATATTTAAGTATTTAAATGCTAAAGTACTCAATTATCATTACTCGACTATCAAAGTAAACTATAAGAAGAACGATGATTCACAGTTCACGTCGCGTTACTCGTGTATTATAAATGTCCACATACTCGATCGAACGTTCGAACACTCGTCGAATATTTGAATCGTCGAAGCGATTCAATCTACCACGGAAGGAAGCGCACTTCGATCTAATTTTCCATTAATTCTATTTCGCCCGAGAGTGGCGACTGCTTTGTCGAGAAGGTAATTTCCGCGAGAACCTTTCGTTCGTTCGTAAATACGCGATTACGTTTTATTCGTAGCACGGTACAATTACATTTCGACAATAACCGGCGCAGTTTTACGGCAACGAATACAAAAAGCTGGTATACACCCGTGCGGTGTAATAACTTTCTCGACTTTTTCGTACCTAAAGTATGCCGTGATCTCATACACCTGGAATTACAAAGGCACGATATGGCAGCCTGGAAAGAAACGAATGCAGCCACTCTGAGATTCGAATCTAAGATTATATTACGGAGCGTTCGAAATCCGATGCAAGAAGAATTCATTTCATCAAAACGTAGCGAATGTTCGTTAAATGCGAGCGAATACTCGAACAGAGTGGTTGCATTTTAGCTAATCGAACACGTATCGCTAACGATTATCGATAATTTATTTACTGCTTTTAATCGACGATACCGTTAAGACAATACCGGAAAGAAAGAAGCTAAAGGATTAATCGATCGTCGCCTGGATAATCATCGTACAATTGAATGTGTACCGTTAAACTGGATGAGAAACGAAGATAATATAAAAAATATATCGCGTAAGTATATTTGCTCTCCATTTACTTCCTTCTTTCTACCGTTATCGATATCCCAATCGCGTTATCAACGAATCGAAACTTATCGATAAATTAACGATATCGGGTATTAAAAACACATTTCGTAATTTATACATCAGTTGAGTTTATTTCTTTCTCCTCTGTTTCCTATTCTTAAACGTATCGACAAAATTCTTTCTCGACTTAAATTAAGAATGTAATTCCCTCGGATTAACATGGATTCTATTTAAAAATTATTACGAACCATCGAAACGAACTCGCGTTGTATTTCGATGTGCAACCTAGACTGTAGTCGATTTTGTATTCGAATGTTTCGCGGGTGTTCGAATGCTACTCGTGAAATTTGAATATTGGAGTAGCCGAACATTGGAGTATTCAAATATTTGAATAATCGAATATTGAACTGTTCAAATAGTTGAATACTCAAACATTGAACTACTCAAATATTCGAATAATCAAATACTGAAATATTCAAATACTCGAATACTCGGATAGAATTTGGAGTATTCAAATATTGGAATATTTAAATACTGAACTGTTCAAATACTCAAATACCTAAATACTCGAATAGTATTTGGAGTATTCAAATTCTGATCTGTTGAAATACTCGAATACTCAAACATTGAACTATTCAAATATTCGAATAATCAAATACTGAAATATTCAAATGCTCGAATAATCGGATAGAATTTGGAGTATTCAAATACTGAAATATTTAAATATTGAACTGTTCAAATACTCAAATACCTAAATACTCGAATAGTATTTGGAGTATTCAAATTCTGATCTGTTGAAATACTCGAATACTCAAGCATTGAACTATTCAAATATTCGAATAATCAAACACTGAAATATTCAAATACTCGACTATTCAAATACTGGAGTACTCAAATACTCGAATACTAAAACATTGAACTATTCAAATATTCGAATAATCAAACACTGAAATATTCAAATACTCGACTATTCAAATACTGGAGTACTCAAATACTCGAATACTCGAACACCGAAGTATTCAAATGCTCGAACGATCACGCGTCGTTGTATTCGAATATCCGTACAATCCGTCCCGCGACGAGAACGAATCGCCGAAGGAAAACGGTCGCGCAGTGACAGAGAATACTCTCCGTACGGTCTGTACGTGTTCCCGTATCGGGTACAGCCGGCGAAATGATTCGCGATTCCGTCAAGTCCCGGAATGGTGGCAAACGAGGTATTAAATATCGCTTTGGAGCTTCAGCGCGTTCTTTGAAAAGGAATCGCGATAGGTTAGCGAACACACCGTAGACGCGGGAGCTCTCTCGGGGTCAGACTTCTCTCTCCTTCGCTTTTATCCTGAGAACTGGTTTCGCCCGGCGTCGCATTGCGCTCTGTCCCCGCCCCTGCCCTGTGTGCCCGGGCTCGCGAGTAGTAGGTAGGTAGGTAGGTAGGTACCTACGTAGGTATGTACGTGTGCGTTCCTCTCTCCCTTGGAAATCACGATTGAATTACCCGTTGCAAGAAAAGGGAGCCGCTGCTTCTATGCGTTGTTTGTGCACGCGTTGCGTTAACCAACGAATCTGGACTAGGCCAACGGACCTCCTCCGTCCACGCCGCGTGGCTACCGTGAAACGAGCAACTATTGGCCTTAATGCAGCGAATAACCCCTGCCATTTCTTAATTCGCTCGGACGACTCGCGTCGTCGTACGTCTCGAGCGACGCCCTGTTTCGTACGCTACGACCAGTTCAGTATGATCCCGTGGATTTAGTACGACACCAATCCGTAACATCCGTGGACAATTTTTTTTCGTCTAGCTACGGACGACACTCGAGTATCGGGTTACGCGTTTGGACACTTGTCCTCGCCGAATCTCTTAGGGGACTTGTTAATCTTTTCAGTAGTGAATCGATCAGTGGCGGAGGAATTAATTTCGCTATTTATTTCTCAATAATTGTATTAGGAAGTTTGTTCAACATTGTAAATGTTGAATAAAAAAAAGGAAGAATTGTTACGGAATCTCTCGGTGAAGTTTGTATATTTTCTAGTCTCGTCCCCCAATCTCGAGGGATCTTAATCTTCTCGTTGCTGAATTAATCAACGGTAGTTGTCTCGGAGTTAATTCGAGAATTTATTTTTCAATAATTGTATCAGGAGAGACGTGTAAACGTTGAATAAACAAACGACGAATCCTTACGGAATCTCTCGGTGAAGTTTGTATATTTTCTAGTCTCGTCCCCCAATCTCGAGGGATCTTAATCCTCTCGTTGTTGAATTAATCAATGATAATAGCCTCCGAGTTAATTTGAGAATTTATTTTCTTTTATAATTATACTAGGAACGATGCGTGTAAATTGAGTAAAGAAGTCTTGCGGAGTATTTAAATTCATATGGGAGGGAGAATAATAACGAATTAATCTGGTCGAGTTACGGTTTATTTGAGATTTTCTCATACTCGGTGTATGGGAAGTGCACTATTCGCGGAACAACCGTCAATTCGAAGTAATCTTCAAAGGATTCTGCAACGAGGTTTTCACACTGACAGCCACCGTTTGGTCCATCAGATCAATATTTTCCGAGAGAATGTTCCAGCGGTACCTACTGGGTGGTCTGAACGAACAGTGATTATTCGTTGGAAGGAAAGATAATCGAACATTCTTAAGTTTGCATAACTCGTAGTTAAACAGACAATTTTTAAGATCGTTACGGTGACTCTGGAAATTAAACAGAGGTAAGTTTCTCTCTGGAAGTTAACAAAATACTTTGTAAATGCTCCAACTTCTTTTCTTGGTTTTCTGTCTTGGAGTTAAAATGGCGACCAAGACACGGTACACTAGGGATGGGAAAACTTTTAAACGAATAAAATCTGACGACTGAAAGTTTCTCCGTTCGCTTTATTTCTTAGAGCTGAGTAACTAGGGATGAGTAAACCTTCGTTCGAGAGAAAAGATGACGAATAGAAGCAACGTAATCAATTGATTCTCCGTGTTCGTTCTACGGAGCAGTTATATTTGTATCTATTTACTGTGATACGTAACTTTTATTCGACGAATAGACAGTGACTAGTTTGTTAATTGTAACTTTCAACCAGAAAACAACGTCAGTGGTCTTACATTTTTCCTTATTCATCGTGACACATTTATAATTTTTATTCGAAGAGTAAATAGTATTTCAACTATAGTAATATTTCTCCGGAAAACATCACTGGTTCCAAATTTTTCCTTACTGTGACACATTTATAATTTTTAGTCGACGAGTAAATAGTATTTCAACTATAGTAATATTTCTCCAGAAAACAATGTCACCGATTCTAAATTTTTCTTTACTCATCGTGACACATTTATAATTTTTATTCGACGAGTAAATAGTATTTCGTCGATAGTAATATTTCTCCGGAAAACATTACTGGTTCTAAATTTTTCCTTACTGTGACACATTTATATTTGTATTCGACGAGTAAATAGTATTTCAACTATAGGAATATTTCTCCAGAAAATATCATCGATTCTAAATTTTCCTTACCGTGACACATTTATAATTTTTATTCGTCGAGTAAACAGTACTTCGTCAATAGTAATATTTCCCCAGAAAACAATGTCACCGATTCTAAATTGTTCCTCACTCCCCGTGACACATTTACAATTTTTATTCGACGAGTAAAAGACACTATTTCGTCAATAGTAATATTTCTCTAGAAAACAATGTCACCGGTTCTAATTTTTCCTTACTAATTTTTCCGTAATACATTTATAATTTTATTCGTGGAGTGAACAGTACTTCGTCAATAGTAATACTTCTCCAAAAAAAAATTACCGGTTCTAAATGTTTCCTTACCGTAACACATTTACAATTTTTATTCGACGAGTAAAAGACACTATTTGGTCAATAGGTAATTTTAAACAATTCCATTGAACAACGTCAACCGTCTCTAGCCTGTACACGACACCCATCGGGTGCGCAGCACGAACTTTCGTAAAAGTCCACGTACAGTTGATGGTCGGTTGCCAAACGTATAATCTCGATCGGAGCAACGGACTGGTCTCTCCGTAACATCGAAATCGATTTTCGCGGAACGACGACCGCGAGGACGATACGCGGTGTCCCCTAGAAGAGAGAAATCGCCGGGACAAGTAAAATCGTACGTAGAACGTGTTCCCGGCGTGTTCCAGATTTCGATCGTTGAGTCAACCGTGTTTCCTTGATTTCAAGGCGACGATAAAGGTGACTCGGCCGCCTCGCGTATGAGATTCCACCTACATGGGACACGTGCTACGTGCCAGCCGCCTTCGTGTTCGAGAGGATCGAGATCCCCTGGACACACGACTCTCTTACACCGGATCTCGGTGTTTTAATTGTGTAACGCGAGCGTGGGGACGTACCACGTTTCGTAAACGACAGCTCCGTAGCTCAGACGAGAGACGATTATTCGCGAAGGCGCACCTATCGTTCGCTGAATCGAAACGATCGCAAACAGGTCGTTTCAATGACGATCACGACGAACGTGTACACGGATGACGATTACGACGAACGTGTACACGGACGACGATTACCATCGGGTACGACGATGACTGCTCGATTCGTCATTGGTAAAACCGATAAAGACCGAGCTTGGCGAACCTCCGTTCGAATTTTCGTAACGCGATCGACTCGTTCCAACCAGTCGGCTCGGACTTATCGCGCGTCGAACGATTGTACAACGCAATTAGACTTAATTAGAATACAGTCGAAGGTCAACGGTTGACGTTTTCAAGAAGAAGAAAAAAAAAAAAAGAAAAAAAACAACGATACGATTCCATCGGCGTCGCTCGAGTCTTTTTCCATCTTTCCAGACACTTCCACCGAGATTCCAATCCGAGAGCGAGTTTTTACTTTTAAGGGATAATAACGCATTGTAATAATTAACGAGGCAGTGCTCGTTATTCCGCGGAGTATTGTTGAAGAGAACGTATTGCAGACGAGAGTTAAGAATGTCTAATTGTCCGAAGAGATCTCATCCGGGATGCACTTTTTCGTAAACAATAAGATATCGTAGATTCTTGGTAATTAACGGAGAGGGTCGGAGTCAGTTGTTACGTGGAATGTTCTCCAGGGAAAAATGTACCGTAAATCGACAAGAAACTAGGTGTTTGTTCTTCGAAGCTGTTGTTATACGTAGATGGTGAATATATTTCGCAAATGTTTCTCGGTAGCTATCAGTTCGAGTGTTTTAAGGTTCGATACGCGACGAACGCTCGAAGGTCTCGGAACGAAAACGAGCCTCGAGACACCCAAGACGAACCACATGTGCGCAATGTTATCCAGAACCGATGAAAGAAATGTGTAGCACCCGATAGAAACGAGTCCAGACACGTAGGACACGATACGAGATGACATCAGGCCCGTGGACTTCTTACGAATCGATTTTCGGGTTGAACGCGATGGAGATCTTCGAGACAACGCACGGAAGAACCCTAATTCGAGAGATCCGGTGTACACGAGCCTAAAACTAACTGGTACTCGTCAGGGAGGAATTCGAGCTCGTAGAATTCGATACTCACGATCCTGAAGGACTCGCGAGGAGCTTTCGTTAACAACAATCCGGGCACTTACAGGACCCGCATGGTTTTTAGGACACTAGGAGTTTTACTGGATACTAAAGATCATGAAGAAGGATTGTACCATGGGTACTGGACACTATGAGTCTTAAGGGATACCAAAGATCATGGAGAAGGATTGTACGATAGGTACTGGACTCTATGAGTCTTACGGGATACCAAAGATCATGGAGAAGGATTGTACCATGGGTACTAGACACTATGAGTCTTATGAGATACCAAAGATCATAGAGAAGGATTGTACAATGGGTACTGGACACTATGAGTGTTATGAGATACCAAAGATCATAGAGAAGGATTGTATGATGGGTACTGGACACTATGAGTGTTATGAGATACCAAAGATCATGGAGAAGGATTGTACCATGGGTACTAGACACTATGAGTCTTAAGGGATACCAAAGATCATGGAGAAGGATTGTACGATGGGTACTGGACACTATGAGTCTTACTAGATACCATGGAGAAGGATTGTACCATGGGTACTGGACATTATGAGTCTTACTGGATACCAAAGATTATGAAGATGGATTGTACCATGGGTACTGGACACTATAAGTCTTACTGGATACCAAAGATCATGGAGAAGGATTGTACGATGGGTACTGGAGATTTTAAGAGTATCAAGAGTTTCTAGAAGCCCTTGGGGATCTTCAAGACTCTAGAAATGTCACTGATTTAAAGAGTGTTTAAAGAGGAGATTCCTGGAGATCTTCAACTCTCCACGAGAGAAGTCTCTTGGAAATCTTTGGCAATTCCCAGTAGCCAGAGGACCCCAGAGATCACGAGTACCCATGACACTCGGACTTTTCGAAACGTACAGACGAAAGATTCCAGGATCAATCCCTTGAGACGGTCTTGAAACACTGAAATTTATGATACTCTCGGAATACACGAGATTCTTTGGCCCTGATGTTTCATCAGAGATCGGTTCTTTGGTCACTGATATCCGTGATAGTCTTGGAACACATGGTGTACCCTTTATCCGTGATCTTCCAATTTCTCATCTTTACATTTATCATCTTCAAGATCCTCTACCAACCTAGAGTCTTCTACCAAATTCTACAGATTCCATCGTCAAGTCTCGTGACTCTAGAAAAATCCTAAGATAAAATTATCGCTTTTCGTGAAAATTGCAAATATTTTCTTATACAAAATACTTCTCGCGGCGACCTAAGATAACAACCAATTAAGAAATTATCTCGCATCAAGTCTCATAGTTTAAAAAAGTCCTAAAATAAAATTACCATCTTCTGTAAAGACATCAAACATACTCCTCGTCAAAATACTCCTACTCGTAATGACCTAGGGTAACAACCAATTGGAAAATTATCTCGGGTCAAGTCTCATAGCTTAAAAAAATCCTGAAATAAAATTACTATCTTCTGTAAAAATTTGAAGTATTCTCTTTGACAAAATACTCCTACTCGCGGTGACCTAGGACAACAACCAATTAGAAAATGATTTCGCATCAAGTCTCATAGTCTAAAAAAGTCCTAAAATAAAATTTCCATCTTCCGTAAAGAAGATGGTTCGATCGTTCAAACATCCTCTTATACAAAATACTCCCACTCACAATGACCTAGGACAACAACCACTCAAAAAATGATCCCACGTCAAGACTCGCAACTCCAGAAAAATCCTAAAATAAAATAATCGCCTTTGATAAAGATTTCAAACATCCTCTTATACAAAATACTCCCACTCGCAATGACCTAGGACAACAACCACTCGAAAAATGATCCCACGTCAAAACTCGCAACTCCAGAAAAATCCTAAAATAAAATAATCGCCTTTGATAAAGATTTCAAACATCCTCTTATACAAAATACTCCCACTCGCAATGACCTAGGACAACAACCACTCGAAAAATGATCCCACGTCAAGACTCGCAACTCCAGAAAAATCCTAAAATAAAATAATCGCCTTTGATAAAGATTTCAAACATCCTCTTATACAAAATACTCCCACTCGCAATGACCTAGGACAACAACCACTCGAAAAATGATCCCACGTCAAGACTTACAACTCCAGAAAACTCCTAAAATAAAATAATAGCCTCTGGTGAAGATTTCAAACATCCTCTTATACAAAATACTCCCACTCGCAATGACCTAGGACAACAACCACTCGAAAAATGATCCCACGTCAAGACTCGCGACTCAAGAAAATTCCTAAAATAAAATAATAGCCTCTGGTGAAGATTTCAAACATCCTCTTATGCAAAATACTCCCACTCGCGACGACCTGGGAGAAGAACCGATCGGAAAATTGTCCCACTGGCCCATTGACTCGCGACATTGACCCTGTCGCGGTTATCGTCTCAAGATGCACGGATCTATACGGGTAATACGCACTCTGCCTACGCTCCTCGAGTTCTCTAGACGACTTACGGACCCCTCGTTCATTCGTTTATTCGTTCGTCGACGGTATCTCGCGCCAGAAGCGACACTGAAACATCGTTGCTGTCGCCGCGCGTGATAACTCACGTTTGCTCCGGCACGGTGCATGAATTAACCGCTGGTATCGAGAACGGTTCTTTAAATGGTAAATCGCGCGGACAAACGCGACGTCGTCACGTGACCGAGCCACTGACGCAAATTACCACGAGCTCGCAAACAGAAGAAACCCGTGTACACCTTCTACCGAACCACGATTTTCACGAACAGATCGTAACTTTTTTCCAACCAGCTCGCAGTCTTAATTAATACACGCGCGTTGTCGCGCGGCATAAATTACCAGCTCGGGTTTTAACGCGTGAAAGTGACGGTGAACCGACTCAAAGGTCCCTCGACGGACGCCACGAGAGAGTAAAAAAGTTTGCTAGTCGCCACGGAGTTGGCTCAAGTGGCGATAATTGAACGACTTCGAACGAATCGCTCGTTTCGTTCGAAGGACACGCACGATGTGGTCCAGACTCGCTCGATGGTCCCACAAAACACTCTGCGTTGAAATTTTCCCACAAACCGCGAACGCGGGTGTGCACGACACCATCCGCGAAAACGAAACCCTCGAAGCGATCGATTTCGTACCTTTCTTCGTCGCTCGTTAATTTCACCGTGAAATTCCGATCGTGGATGGGAACCATTAGGAAATTTTACGGGGAAAGAAATATACATAAATGAACGGACAAACAACCAAGTGGAAATCAAAGTTCCGCGATTCTCGAGCGGACTCGAAACTTTCACGAACGTCGACGCGGAGAACCTGAGGATTCTGCGTTCGATTGTTATCTCGAGTGGCTCGTGCAAATGGAAACCGAAAGAATCTCGAGAGAGAGAGATTCGAGTGTACTAAAGATTCGATTCTTTGTTCAATTTGTATTTTTTCCCAAAGAAAGTTTCGTTATCGCATTTGTCGAAAGACTGGAGATAGTATACCACCGCGAAGAGAAACGCCTCGATTTATTATTAATAAATCGAGAATATATTATAAAAGAATGAATACATTGAGAATATATTATAAAAGAATGAATATATTGAGAATATATCATAAAGAAATGAATATATTGAGAATATATTAGAAAAGGATGAATATATCGAGAATATATTATAAAAGAATGAATATACTGAGAATATATCATAAAGAAATAAATTCGTCCTTTCGACGAATATTTCGCGCGGTGCAAAACTTAAGAAATTTCCCAAAATCGGTTACATCGACTTACTACCGTAACAACCTACAAAGAATACCACCTCTTAACCACAACGCGCCAAAAATCCATCTTTCCGACTCGATTACATCCAAATCTTTCCAGTACCCCTCTGTACGTTCTCGACTCCAAATTTTTCTTCCCTCACAGTGACAAAGTCTCGCGACACAGAGTTACCGAGAACGCCGCGAAATCGGGAATTTCCTTGCGTTACAATGGGGCCATTTTAAAATTCTTTTCTCCCTCTAATGTCCCATTGTCGAATCCCGTACAAAGAGGCGCGTATCGCTGGAAATCTGGCGACCGAAAAGCTCCCATTGAATTCGGGGCCGAGTCTCGCGGATTAAACGAGACAATGGTTTCCCGTAGTGCGGAAACGCGTCGCGTCTGGCCGTGAGGTTGCCGCAAGATGCATCCAGCCCTCTGCCTAGGTGCATTCCGTCGATGCAACCGTGACCGGTTCCGCCGGTTGGGCGTCGTCGAGATCGGTGTCAACGTTGATCACACGCCCGATTCACTTGTCGTTATTAACGTCCACGAGTCTCGTGGACGGTAGCCATCGATCGATCGTTTCTGCGTCACTATCGCGGACCACGTAGCGCATACTATAACGAGACACCGGTAACTTTTACCTCCGATCGGTCCCGCTCTCGGTCGTGTTACACGCCGCACGATTCACGCGTGATTTGATTTACAACGCGAGCGAAAGTGAGACTCGACGCGATCAAGGTTAACGATACGGATCAATTACCGATGTAATTAATTGCCAGGATCGTCGATCGCGGATGTTCGCGAGGAACGGCCGTCCGTGAGGCTTCTTTTGCTTCTGTCTTTCCTTTTCGGTTCTGTCTTCGTCACGCACGACGTGGTAATTCGGCCGGTACTCGTTCCCGAGAAATCTTAGACGACCGGCTGTGAACTTTTTGTCGATCGTCGAACGATCGACGGTTATATCGCGCGGGGTGTTTCCGTGTTTACTTTCCCTCTCGAAGCGTGAATTCTTGCGCAAGGAGGAATCGAGAGGAATCGTTTCTTCCATTTATGTTGGATCGGTATTTTTAGATTTGTGAAGGAACGGGTGTGTCGGGTAGGTAACGGAACGAGTACGTTGGGTGTATATCGCGAAGGAGGGTGTGTATCGAGGATGTGTCGCAAGGGTACGAATGTGCCCGGATGGTATCGTAAAGGAGGGTATATAGCTTGGGAATAGATCGTAAAGGAATGGGTGTATCGAGAATATATCGCGAAGAAATGAATATATTGAGAATATATTGGAAAAGAATGAATATACTGAGAATATATCACAAAGAAATGAATATATTGAGAATATGTTATAAAAGAATGAATATATTGAGAATATATCACAAAGAAACGAATATATTGAGAATATGTTATAAAAGAATGAATATACTGAGAATATATCATAAAGAAATGAATATATTGAGAATATATCATAAAGAAATGAATATATTGAGAATATGTTATAAAAGAATGAATACATTGAGAATAGATCATAAAAGAATGAATGTATCGAGAATATATCATAAAGAAATGAATATATTGAGAATATATCATAAAGAAATGAATATATTGAGAATAGATTACAAAAGAATGAATGCACCGAGAATATATCACAAGGAAATGAGTGTGCCGAGAATATATCATAAAAGAATGAAAAATGTATGAAAAGTTAATGAATATCTCGAAAGAGAAACTTTGTACTCGATTCGAGAAACATTTTTAGAGCATTGGAAAGTAATTAGCAAATATTTCTTTCGCTTTTGAAATACCTCGATTTTTCACGCGAAACCGAGAAATTTTATTTTAAATATATTTAAAAAATTCTCTCGTTCCTGGAAAGAAAAGAAAAACTTGCGTTTAATGCTTTTCAATGTTCCATAAATTTATATTCGATCCGATTGATTAAATCTTAGATTTCACCGTCCGTTGTAACGGTTGCCCAGTTGTAATTTATCGTCGCAATATAAATCGGCCTTCGCGCCTTCTGCCAGTACACCGTACTCCAATTTTGGTTATGAATGTTGAGATGTAATAAGTACAATTCGAAAGTAGAACGCCTTGAACCCCATAGTTGCGACTGTTTGACTTATACAGAACTAGTTTCTACCTGGAAAACGGTATAAAACGCTCTAAGGTTCAATTTAAAACGGCGACAGGTCTCGTTCGGACTGTAGCGTATTCAAATACCGTTCCCGTTCTTTTAAACACGAACGTTCACGAGCAAAGTCGTATAATTATCGATTAGAAAACGACTCGAAATTCAAATTCAAACTCTTCTCTATCCTCCGTCGAATTTTCGCTTATCTGAAAATTATTCGTACAAATATCGATAAAAAAGAATGATAATTCAAACAACAATATTAAACCTAAAACTTTCAACCTTAATTTCCCTACTCTTCGATAAACACATTAATCCAAATTCTCAAACTTGTTCAATTTCCAATCGAGTCTGTGTTCTATCATCTGTAAAATCTATCATCTATGTTCAAAAACTTGAATCTACAATGGAAAATCCTCTCAAAACCTCCTCGTACGTAAACTATATACTTTTCAAAAATTCTAAATTTTTAAATGGTACCAGATATCGCGATTATTCGATCCTTCGAAATCCAAAACGGTCCACGCGTACGTATCCCTGTAACGTGAAAGTACCCGTACTCGTGACACGGTTCTAGCGATCCAGACAAAGCGACGTGCTCGATGAACATTGACCTATACCGAGCGATAATTAGACGAGCAACGTTCGGAAGATTACAATTCCAGGGAGGATGATTTCTCCAAGCGCGTGGTTCGAGGAATCGTTGTTGCTCTAACTCGTCCTACGTGTCAACGCGCGCGATCCGGTAAATCCTCGACGCAATGGAGGGATATCGTTGTCGGTGACTCAAGCTCGCATTCTTCCAAGTGCGATCACCTCTGATTTTATTTCATTGCTCGATGCGCCGCAGGACCTCCATATACGCGCGTGTACACACGCCTCGAAACGTAAACCGGAGGAGTCTCTCCAGCGACGAGACATTCACGCGTTGCTTGGTCAAATAAATATCTCGAACGAAAATAATCCCTACCGAAGATCATTAAAGAGACGAATCTCTTCAAGTGAGAAAAGATTCTGTTCTCGAGTGAATCTACTCGACGTTGACTCCAAGTCTAACCGTAGTGAAAGAAGGTTTAGCAAGAGACACGAGTGTTTCATTATTGAAAGTTGGAGTTTGGATTCTCCGTGTTATTTACACACGAGAACCGTGATTCTCGGTACGGAATTGTTTTTGGTAAGTCGCAAGGGCAAAGTTCGGCCAATGTGTTTAACGATAGACGATCTTTGAACGATGAGTCGTTCGATGCTTCGCACTCGTCGTCGTCGTCGTCGTGATCGCGCGAGCAACATTCATTCACGGAGACGGAACGCGAGGAATACGCTTCGCGATTTAATTTCAGCCGGTGGATTGTGTTTCCAGCCATTGAAATAACACCCCACGGTTCTCCCTCTCGTAACTCTGTCAACGAGCAAAGGAACGCTTAATTGTACAGCCGAGGGGAGATTAACGCAACGTTTTACGCAATCCGGACACGCCAGCCGCGTGAAATCAGACAGGACAGTTTCGCAGAAACGAGGTGGCGTTTCGCGTGCTCGCGAACCTGTCGCGGTTGCAGGTAATTTAACGCTCGTCGATTCAGCGACCCTCTCCGCTTGCGACACCGCCGCGCGCGAGACCGCTTCGCTCGCGAGACGCAAAACTGGAAAGTCCGCGTACGAAAACGCGTGTCGCCAACCAACGTTCTCGAACGTCAAATCGACCATTGTGAGACACTGTGGTCTCGTTTGGTGAAGTATGACGGTGGAACCACCACAAGACCATTGTGAGACACTGTGGTCTCGTTTGGTGAAGTATGACGGTGGAACCACCACAAGACCATTGTGAGACACTGTGGTCTCGTTTGGTGAAGTATGACGGTGGAACCACCACAAGACCATTGTGAGACACTGTGGTCTCGTTTGGTGAAGTATGACAGTGGAACCACAACGCGAATTACAGTGGAACCGTATAGCGACTATGGTGAGACACTGTGGTTCCATTTGGTGAATTATGACAGTGAAACCATAGGCAAACATGGCGAGATACTGTGGTTTCTTTTGATGAATTATGACAGTGGAACCATATAGCAAACGTGGTGAAACACTGTGGTCTCTTTTGGTGAATTATGAGAGTGGAACCATTTAGCAAACATGGTGAGACACTGTGGTCTCTTTTGGTGAATTATGACAGTGGAACCATATAGTAAACATGGTGAGATACTGTGGTTTCTTTTGGTGAATAATGACAGTGGAACCATATAGCAAACGTGGTGAAACACTGTGGTTTCGTTTGGTGAATTATGACAGTGAAACCACAATGTGACCATTGTGAGATACTGTGGTTTCTTTTGATGAATTACGACAGTGGAACCATATAGCAAACCTGGTGAGATACTGTGGTCTCTTTTGGTGAATTATGACAATGAAACCATATAGCGACTATGGTGAGACACTGTGGTCGCTTTTGGTGAATTATGGAATCATATAGCAAACATGGTGAGACACTGTGGTTTCTTTTGGTGAATTATGGAACCATACAGCAAACATGGTGAGACACTGTGGTCTCTTTTGGTAAATTATGACAGTGAAACCATATAGTGACCATAGTGAGACACTGTGGTCCTTTTTGTAAATTATGAAAGTGGAACCATATAGCGACTATGGGGTGACACTGTGGTCGCTTTTGGTGAATTATGGAACCATACAGCAAACATGGTGAAACACTGTGGTCTCTTTTGGTGAAATACAACAGTGAAACCATATAGTGACCATAGCGAAACACTGTGGCCCCTTTCGGTGAATTGTAACAGTATGAATTACAACGAGATCACAATGAGAACAGCAAGCTCTTCTTCGAAGAGAATGTAAATTTTCTAGAAAGGAATCTCCACTTTCTGAAGCTTTCCAAGTTCCCAGTAATCTTTACTCACCCACAGACTTTCGAAAGCTGTCTAAAATTCCTAACCAAACGCGACAAACAATTTCTCCCGGAGTGTAACGAAGCGCCGTTCCTGTTCCTTAAATTATAACACTGTATTTTTAACGATATCGCGAGATCTGGATCGCGCTAACTGCCGCTCATAGCTAGAAAGATGACAGCCGGATTAGGAAGTATGCGGCACTACTTTCTAAGAGGAATGTGAACACTGTCGAGTGATTTTTCCTCGAACGGAAACCTTCGTAAGACATTCCAAACCGATGAACGATTCCCTCAAAGTTCGACCTCTCGACTGTGTACGGTACCTCGATGATTAACACATTGACCGCTACTATAGTTTCATACTTAAGGATGTTCATATTTGTTCAAACTGTAGTATAAAAAGTAGAAGCATTGGATAATTTCTCGATGCACTTGTTATTTTATAATATCACTAACGAGAGTGATGCTACTTAACTCTTTGAAGCATAGCTACTTAAGAAATGTCTCAACTTTTTAATACCCTGACACGGTAGGATACTTTTCAATCCACCATGAAAAATTAAAATAACTACATACAAGTCGCACAATCAGACTGGTTAACATTCACAATTAAATATCTAATCTATTTTTTAGTTTCGATTATTTTCTATCGTTTCACGTCAACAACTCTGCTTCGTTAGAAGCTTACATTAGAGCTCGTGTCTTGTAAACGCTTTGGAAAATCGTTGTCTTCGGAGCTCCGTTCACCAGTGACCCCGTGGCATTCGTGTTAACAGAGATAAAGGAAGGTTTGCACGACGAAAGTTTCCAAACTGGCACAATGTGTGCTCTCTAGGACGCGAAGCAAGGAGAGTTCTTGTCCTCTTTGGTGAATCACAGCGTACACTGACCTTTGGAAAGTGGTTACCGAGTTGTTTCCCTCGGGATGTTTCCACCGAGTCTAAACTCTGCGTCAGCGTAGATAAACGCGTATTTCACCGTCGAGTTCGACTTATCCGACAATGTCGTTCGAGATCGCGTGAGAAATCTCGAGCCGTGTAGTACGAGCGACGAAAATACAATCACAGCTCGGATTGCCCGGCAGTACTTTGAACGCGATCGATCGTGAAACGGGGTGAGCGAGCTGGATGAGTCAGTAAATTGATGATGGATCCCGGTGATACAAGAAGGGTTGAAAACTCCCCCGTGAAGGGATAACGAACACTATTACGAGGGGTGTCCACGATCGAGAAACGTATTATGTATACTATGTACACATTCTAGAACCTTTCGTGAAGGTAGGGTACACGAGACCCCGAGCCAGATTTCAAAGGCTTCGTTGCACTCGCGCGTATTAAATTTTTATCACCGAAACGAATCAATTATTCCAAGAGCCAACGAATTTCGCGGTTCGCGATAGATACTATTTTTATACTTTATCTTTCGACCCCAAAACCGTGCCACTCTCCGATATAACGAACCAAATGGATTTCCTATCTCTGACTCCGGGGGCTGTTTGCACCCTCTCAATATGGACGTTCGCCAATGAAAAAAAAAAGAAGAAAAAAAAACGATACACTCTGAGTGTTTTCGTACCGCGGAAGTGGACTTGGGATAAAAATAAAAGTCGAGATTGTTTCGTTGCTATGAAGTGGAAATTGTACAGTGTGGTATTTTTAATTTAAAATATACTCGATCTTGCGTTTCGATTTTGGATACTGTGGGTGACTTTGGATAGAAATGAAAATTGAAATTGTTTCGTTACTGTAAAGTGAAAATTATACAGTAAGATATTTTTAATTTAAAATATACCCGATCTTACGTTTTGATTTTGGATACTGTGGGTGACTTTGGATAGAAATGAAAATGGAGATTGTTTCGTTACTGTAAAGTGAAAATTACATAGTAAGATATTTTTAATTTAAAATATACTCGACTTTACAATACATTTTGATTTTGGAATTTAATTTTAATTTTGAATACTGTGGGTGACTTTGGATAGAAATGAAAGTCGAGATTGCCTTATTACTGTCGAGTGAAAATTACACGAGATACTTTTAATTTAAAATATACTCGACTCTGCGTTTTGATTTTGGATACTGTGGGTGACTTTGAATAGAAATAAAAATTGAAATTGTTTCGTTACTATAAAGAGAAAATTACAACGTAAGATATTTTTAATTTAAAATATACTTGACTTTACATTACATTTTGATTTTGGAATTTAATTTTAATTTTGAATACTGTGGGTGACTTTGGATAGAAATGAAAGTCGAGATTGCCTTATTACTGTCGAGTGAAAATTACACGAGATACTTTTAATTTAAAATATACTCGACTCTGCGTTTCGCCTTCGGGCACGGTCGTCGGTGAAATTTTAATTCGATGGTCTGCGGTGCGAGCTCTTATCTCGCGCGGGAGTGTTTGATATTTTCGAGAGGTAAACAATTGTAAAATCCAGCTCGTATCGTCGAGGAATACGAGAAGCAAACGATGACAGAATCGGGGCACGATTGCGGACGTTGAGCCCCTACGATCGATCGTGGAAATTAAAATAAGTGAGTCAGCCCCGAAACGATAGGTCGAGGACTTCGATGATCACGGTGTGAATCATGTTGCCTGCGTTGTCTCGTTGGACTCGTGATAAACCCATCGCCGCCCGTTTTTATAATTAGAATCTATTTTTACCGCTATCAATCTCGACTTTCCGGCCGGTCGGATACCGTGTCGTGTGTTGTGCCTGGAGAACGTTTTTGTTTACAATAAAACGAACCACCGGCAAACAGATATCGCGCAAACGAAACTAGTACACTCTATTTCTATCCGACAATAGAAAACGATATTAAAAAACAAACTTCAACGCGAAACTACGACCATCCTTTGAAACGGACGATGCATCTGCAAAGTGCAATTGCACTTCGCTCTGAAAATCTTCGTTCTTAACACCTCGTGCTTTGTTATCGCGCAACAAGCACACCTGGATACTTTTCAATGGAAAATAATTAAAAGAATCGATTTATCGGTAAAATTCTATATAATTTAATCATCGGTAAAAATACATATATAAACACACCGCACCGATGCATCCGTTGCACATCCGAAGAAATCGAGATCACAGAACGATACACCTCGTTACACCATTCGTCTTTTCTCTATAGAATTCCTTTTTCCTCCTCTATCCTCCACGAAACCAGAGATCAATTATCTTTCAAGGAAGACCTCGCTCCCGAGACTCGACGCGATAGTTAATACGTCTTCGTTGCACCGAAGGCTGCATACAATAAGTAACGAGGGTATTGAGCAAAGAGGGAAAAAGAAGATTCAAAGAGATAATTAACTCGTGCAGGTAAAAATAAGTATACGTTCGTTAACGAAGGTGAGGTTACACGATGTTATTAAACCCGGTTGCGAGCCCTTTCGTGGATCGTTCGCGCGAGATAAACGAGTCGTCGAATTGTCGCGAGCAAAAATGGTCCCGGGCTCGAGGATGGTATTTTAAAAGGAAAAAAAAAAATAAGAAGAAGAAGAAGAAGAAGAGGAGGACAGAAAGAGAAAAAGGTAGACACGGTAGCGAAAGAAACGTCGAACGATGAGTTTAAACGACGCATCAGCATTTACGGCACGATCCTCTCGAGTAAACTCACCACAGCGAATACAGCGTTGTGCAGAAATGGTGATCAGAAAGTTGTCGCGAGACTTTGAACGAGTTTCTTAATGGATCGCGTTTCCTGCGGTCGCCTGCGGGCTCGTGTTCTGCGCGTCTCTCATTTTCAATTTCCCCCTCCCCCCTCCTGTTCTCGGTTTTCTTTCGTACGAGAGAAAAAGGGGGAAATTGTAGATAAAATGGTATTCAACGTCCACGAAGTGGCCATCTTCTTGCACGAGGGAAGAACCTTTTCCCGGACAACGAAGAAAAATAATCGAAAAGTCCATGATTATTGCTATCGGGTTATTTCGTAAGAATTTTTATCGAGGTAAATCGCACCCGGGGGAAGTTATAGATAAAATAATATTCAACGTCCACGAAGTGGCCATCTTCTTGCACAATTTTTCCATTGGAATATTTCTGAGAAAGATACTGCGTAAATGTTTGAACGAAAGATGAACATTTTCCTGGACAACGAAGAAGAATAACCGAAGAGTCAATGATTATTGCTATCGGGTCATTTCGTAAGTCCTCCGTAAGTCTTTTTATCGAGGTAATTCGCACCCGGAGAAAATTATAGATAAAATAATATTCAACGTCCACAAAGTGGCCATCTTCTTGCACAATTTTTCCATTGGAATATTTCTGAGAAAGATACAGAAAAATTTGAACGAAAGACGAACCTTTTCCTGGACAACGAAGAAAAATTGTCAAAAAGTTCCTGCTGTTCAAATTCTTCCATTGTAGAATGGAATTATTATTTTGTATACTTTTTATTTTGTAGAAAGGGATCGAGTTCGCAACGATACCGTTAATCGTTGTCGATAAGAAGAATTCTAAAAGCTTGTTACAACCGATACCGATATTCCTTGGGTTGGTTTCCGACTGCGAAATATTAATCATCTCGCTCGAGTTCGCTTCAACGACTGCTGGAAGACAGAATATGGCCATCTGGTTCGAGTCGGTTGGGCTATGTTTGTGTATGCTTACACTGTGCTAAAAGTGCGACAGTTAAGGTTATAAGTATTCTTCCGTTCGATGCCCTTAAAATTTATCAGTGAAAAATAATACCAAACACACACGAAACTGGTATTTTTAACTTTAATAATTCACTGAGAAACCTAAAGAAATACAAAAGCAATCAATCACTCTGTTATAATAACATCAACTATTAAAAGGGAAAACTCTGCACACTATGGGGTCCAAAAAGACCCAGAGGCCAGTTTAGCAAGCTGCACCCAATATTCGATATTTAAAAATTCAAATATTACCATTGGAGCGTATGCAACAATGATTGAAAGAAATCGATGTTAATTTTAAGAACTGTCTTCGCATTGGTACAGAAAGATTTTCATTTTGGTTCTTTCTTTTCAATTTCTGTCTTCGTTCGCACCATCTTGTATCGTTGCATACTCCTTCGTCTGGACTTTGTACTCTCGTACGTACAATCACCGTACTACTGAATATCTCTGCATATTGTACTAAACCGTGTATTATTATCGAAAGTTTGCAACAGGTACGAGTCGGTTGGTCGACGTTGATCCGATCCAACGAGATCGATACGATGAAAAACTCGACGCAGATCGAGTCTCCGTCGAAGGAATGCGAAATCTTCGGCGCGCCTTGTTGTTTCCCCTTTCGACATTGGCAGTTCGGATAATTATCACGAGGAAATGGTAAAACTACCGGATGACGAGCACCAACACCGTGGAAGTTCCCAGGATATAGTTGCGGCTTATCCGCTCGCAGTCTCCTTCGAGACGCGAACCAACCAACGGAATCCAGAAAGGCATTTTTTTCTGCTCCATTGTTCGCCGATTCTCGTATTAATTAGAACCGAAGTTTCTACCGGCGAGGAATTTACATTTGAGAACCGTACGCAGCCACTACGCGGGGATTAACGGTTTCGCGGACATTCCGCGCGTTTTTTCGCTCGGAAGATATTTTCGTTCCGCGATAAGACGACCCGGTTCTTTTTTTCTTCTTTCGTGAAACTCGAGTCGAGACCGACTCGAAAATCTTTCTCCGGTAATTTTCTACCAGCACGATCGAGTGCGCGAGAAGCTGTATCGTGTTAAAAAAATAATTAGTCGATGCACTCGAACGTGACAGATAAGTATCCGGAATATATACGGAATCGACTGCCAAAAGTTTCACCGTGGAAACTAAATCGATCAAAATTCGAAACTAAGTGGAAACTGGGTAAATGAAAATTCGAAACTGAGTAGAAACTGAGATAAGAATTCGAAATTAAGTAGAAATTGGGATAAAAATTCTGAGGGGATTAAATAATTTTCACCGTTGTGGATCGCATCGAGGAAAGCGTGAACTGTTTGAAAGAACATCGTGTATATACCTCTTTGAGAAATACACGTGAGATACGAGTAACGTCGAAAGAGTAAAATTTCAAATTCTAATAAACCCAAGGAGTTTTTGAGCGCAGTGTAAACGATTGAAAATAGACGGCCACGATAACGCCACGGGCTCGTAAATCCTGATAAGAAACACGGTTCGTCTCGAGCGGAAATACCTTTTACACCCATTAGGGGGAGCCCCGATTAGCTACAACTTCATTTCGCGCGGAGTCATTAACGCGGCTTAATAGAGACGAGTCCTGTTACCGATCGGTAAACGCGAAACGCGTCGGCAACGTTTCTATTCCGTGCGACCTTCGGGCGTCGTGTTTCGATTGGCAAATCTCCGCGACGAAACTCGAGACCGCGATTGACAGATTGAACCAGAGTGTCACGCGACACTGACAGCCCCCGCGGATCTGTAACTCGACCAAACTTATTGACCGGGAGGGGGCTAAGCCCCGTAAAAAGATATATCCGCCCACTGACTCATCAATTTCCAAGTTAGACGGATAAATGGATCGATAGGTAGCTTATTTATTCATAAGGCACATTAAGGAACGAAGTGGCCCCGGCGACCGCTTATCTACGACTGAACTCTCGCGGACGAGTGCTCGTTAATGGTCGTTGGTTATCGTTCCGAAACGTCGTGATTCGAACCGCTGAGAAACTGTACGTTACGCGTCGCGGGGAGTTCACAATGTAGCGTCCACTGTATCGAATCTACAGTGTAGACGCTCCGAGCGAGACACGCCTTTCACCGAAAGCAACACTTCGGAGAACAGTCGGATTCGAACTCGGCATCGAAGAGAGACGAATTTTACCAATGTTTTGATCGAGGTTTTCGTACGCGCGACCTTCCTTCCACGCGTCGATGGGTAGTAATGTAAATACCGCTCGAAAGCGCGGATAGTTTCATTGACTCTGTAACGATAAATATTCCAGCGTATTATGCGCGTTATCTCTCTAATATATCTAGGTTATGCAGGTTTAGAAAAGCATCCTGTTTAACCCTTTAACCTGCGCTCGAGTCTACTCGCGGTGCAACGATACTGTTCTAGACGTTCGAGTCGAAGAATATATTAAACGTACGAACGTTTCGGTTACAATATTTGAATAAATTTTCCACGTATCTATGGGCATGAAAATTAAAAAGTTTTTAATTATACATTTTTTTTACTACTTTGCTTAATTTTCCAGCACACCAAGGTTCTTAGTATTTCTTATGTATCTCGCGAGCGATCGTATACCATTTATATTTTTAATCTTTTCAGGGACGTATTATTTCGCACGAAATAAACGAAAAATCAAACCGATACTGACCCGTGACATCTATTAATATTCCGACCACGTTCCCGTGTCATTGTGAATATTCATTTCGAATTTCAGCGATCACGATATTGAAAATAACTCGAAAACTAAACGTACACGTATACGCATCCTTGAAGAGGTTGGAGTATCAGTCGCGAATTAGTCGATAAGACTGATTTATGCATGTATGTAGATACATACATATACGTGCAGTATGTACGATTACGTATACAATTCTTACTATCTTCGTTGTTATTTCCTCGTTTAACAAAAATGGGAAATCTTTGAACAAAATCGAGGGAATTGCGCGCTTTAAAATACGTACCATTTAAATATTACATATATTATTAAACCAAATATTATATATTCTAAATAACAACCAAAGTTTGATACTCCTTTACAATTTTCCTTTTAAAAATTACTCATTCCCAGGATTGACTACTCCGAAACGCAAGTACGATAATTATTATTCAATTACTGTTTAAATTACTCCAAAATTACCTCCAGACCTTTTCAATCTAAAATTCACATCCGTGGTCGTAAGTTCCAAGAAAGTTCGAATCTATTATCGATTTAAAAAAAAAAGAAATCTCCGTTAATTTAAAAAGTCCTTGCAGACGCAGCAGGATGTGAATAGTCGTTCGTGAGGGCGGATATGTACAGGGTGTTTCTTTATCGATGGAACCCACCGTACGATTCGATTTAAAGCTTAAAAATAACCAAACAAAACGATACTTTATTTTTCGACCCGTGGTCCTACCGTGACTTTTTAATCCCTGGTGAGAAATTTTTCAATTTCCAAACGTCGAATCTATCATTGTTTTCCCAACACCCTGTACACATTCGTCCTACGAACGTTGACGTTTCGTATTCCAGCGAGGTAGCCCGACAAAACAATATTCCCAGTATTCAAACCGTGGAACAATCTCGAGTGGTTATTCGACGACACTATCGACCAGCGAAAATCAATACGCGTTTAATTAATTTCGATCGGATAAGACAATAAGACAAGCCGGAACGCGGAATTCTAATGTTTGCTTTGTTCAATTATCGAACGAATAAACGTTGATTCGTCCCACGATCGTTCACGGTATCGATGGTCGGTTTATTCGTGAAAATTGAACGAAACGGTGGTGTTTTCGTTCGCGGTTCTCGCTCCTTCGAAGGAAGTTCGTCTGGTCGCGTCTTATCTCCGCAATTGGACGTCTGCGCCGTGGAAAGGATTAATTATAAATACAGGCGTAATAAGGAGCTAAGCGTGGGAACCGAACCGGCAAAGGACTCGTGTGCAGCACACCACGTTACTATAAACACGTGCGTATTTTATGTGAGAAAGGAGTCTGGTAGAGCCATTTTGATCGTCTGGGAGTTGAATTAATAACGCGCGACCGCTTTTATATCCGACAAGCTTGGAAACTTATCACCGACAAGGGTATCGTCGTCTACGAATAATTTCCTCTCGTGAACCTTTGTGTTAACAAATAGATAAAGAACGTTCCTTGCTTATCACCCAAATGGAACTGACGGTACGTGTCCTAAATTTAATTTTATATCAAATTTTTAAAATAATTTTATACCCAATTTTTCAAATAATTTTATACTAATTTTTCAAATAATTTTATACCCAATTTTTAAAATAATTTTATACCCAATTTTTTGAATAATTTTATACCCAATTTTTGAAATAATTTTATACCCAATTTTTAGAATAATTTTATACCCAATTTTTAGAATAATTTTATACCCAATTTTTAAAATAATGTTATACCCAATTTTTAAAATAATTTTATTTTAGATTCTTAAAATAATTATCACGAGCTCGATCGAATTACTCTCACCCGAATTTAACGATAAAACTAGCTATAGTGAACTATGGTATCACCATGTGCAACTTCGAAGTTAAATAGGGAAAGGTTAAATTAATTTAAGAGTACCATTAGTTTCGTCTATTTTGATAACTATTGGTGAATATTATAGGCAAAGTCACCGTTAATTGTGACAGTATACTTTATTTGTTTTCCTCCTGGGAATACAACGAGGACTGTTTCCTTTTTGTACTTTTCTATTATTATATGTACTCGATCTTGAACTAATTTAAACTAACTTAATTCTAGTAGACACTTTTACATTAATATATACACCTAATTATATGCATACACATATCCGTACCCTGATCACTTTCATATTTCTTACACCTAACTTCGACCAGCTATTTTATGATTACTCTTTGACACCCTTAATAATTGAATAATTTTAAAAAGAAGTTTGTAACGCGTCGAATTTACCACTTTGGTAGTTCCAGGGTTAATTAGGACATCAAACTCGAAGATCCAAAGAAGAAGAAGAATTATACAAGATTTTACTGATACACGACATTTGGAGTACCCCATATCGACGACTAAATTTTCATTTTTACAAACAAAGAACAATTCTCCTATCGAAACATTTTTCAATTTCATCTGTTATTCTCAGTTTCAAGAAACATCGATCTCGGATACAGGGAACATTGTGGGTGAAAGCCGAGCGATTACAAAACTAGTTTCAATGGACGAAGATAATTGAAAACTGTGGGATCGTTGTTCTCGTTTTTACGCAAGAGTTCCACGAGTCGAAGAGAAATGGTTCGATCGGTCGATAAATCGGTCGATAAATCGGTCGAAAATTGTCCAGAAGAACGCGGTAAGATCGTAAAATTATTTACGTCGATAAATCCCGATCGAAATTCCTTCACCGTGATTTCACACTTCGTAACAATTCGTACACGCGAAACGATGCGTCAACTCGTTGCACGGTGGTTGCAATCTCGAGGATTCATCGCGGTTAAACAAACGAAACAAATGAAAAAAAAACATTCGTCGATGGTTCCACCGTACCAACAATCTCGATTAAACATCGTCCCCGATTTCCATCGCGAACAGAAACCATCGAACGTTTGTCTTCGTTTCGATTCATCTAAGTCACCAAACAACGATCGAGGGAAACTATACAAAACAATTGAACCTCAAAAATAGACTCGACGATTAATTATGAATATTAACAGTCTCTTCGTGCAACTTGTACCGAGCAACAAAATCGAAACACTCGAGATTGTAAATACATTTCCACGGACGTTACTTTTTTTTAACCATGCTCCAAAGATTCGATAGCAACAAAATCGAGACACTCGAGATTGTAAATAGATTTCCACGGACGTTACTTTTTTTTAACCATACTGGAAAGATTCGATAACAACAAAATCGAAACACTCGAGATTGTAAATAGATTTCCACGGACGTTACTTTTTTTAACCATGCTCCAAAGAGTCGATAGCAACAAAGTCGAGACACTCGAGATTGTAAATAGATTTCCACAGACGTTACTTTTTTTAACCATGCTCCAAAGAGTCGATAGCAACAAAGTCGAGACACTCGAGATTGTAAATAGATTTCCACAGACGTTACTTTTTTTAACCATGCTCCAAAGAGTCGATAGCAACAAAATCGAGACACTCGAGATTGTAAATAGATTTCCACGGACGTTACTTTTTTTTAACCATACTGGAAAGATTCGATAGCAACAAAATCAAAACACTCGAGATTGTAAATAGATTTCCACAAACGTTACTATTTTTTAACCATGCTCCAAAGATTCGATAGCAACAAAATCGAGACACTCGAGATTGTAAATACATTTCCACGGACGTTACTATTTTTTAACCATGCTGGAAAGATTCGATAACAACAAAATCGAAACACTCGAGATTGTAAATATAATAGATTTCCACGGACGTTACTTCTTTTTAACCATGCTCCAAAGATTCGATAGCAACAAAATCGAGACACTCGAGATTCGAAATAGACTCCACGGTTGAAAAATCAGTGTTCGCTCGAGCGATTCGAAACGAACGATTCGAAGCGAGCGGACCGCCGCGCGGGAAAAATCACCGGAGCGATCCGCTCCGCTTGTAAACGTCCGACGATACATTTTCTCGGCCATAAAGGGCCACATTCATAGACGAGAAACTCCCCCGATGGAAGTTACGCATTTTTCCGAGCGTTGCGCGAGCAAACAGGAGTAACATTGTCCGGTAAGGAGTCACGGTGAATGCGAAACGGGAGAAATCCTCGACCGTGTGACGAATATAAATCGAGTTTTACAGCGCGAGCACGACGATTAGCAAAAACCGGGCTGGAACAAGCCCCCGACATCGAAAGAATTATCCAGTCGGAGAATCACTCCGGATGGTTCTTGTAACGTTATTCGAGCTGCGTCGTTGCGATTGTGAAGCAGCGTTTCAGAAACTGGGCATACGATCTGGGAAAATTGATCGATGTCTTTTCATTGATATCGAATCGAAACGATGGGAATGTGTATCCTCTCACTTTGTTGAAATATTTCACTTCGAAGTCTTTATTAAATTTTCGTCGAAATTTCATTTCATTACGTAGATGTGTAATTTAGTTCTATGGTAACTCTGATTATTTTTTTATCGTATATAAGTGTTTCACACTATTGGAGATTTTCTTTGAATAATTTTTGTATTTTAAGAGTATTCGGAGAAAGAAATGCCTAAGAATGTTTAGATCTCTCGTGCAAATATTCCAGTTGCGTTTTTGTACAGATTCGCGTGCTTTTAGACACCTGTGCGGAACGAAGACGTTTAATAATAACGATTATAACGAATTCGTCGATTTCACGGTCTTTTGCTCTCGTACGTAGGCGCGAAACGCGCGAAACCATTAAACGGTGGGCTCGATCGACCGAGCGGTGTGTAACGCGTTCCCTCGCCCTCCATTTGTATGGAAACTTCAACGCCAGTAATTATCGCGAACGTTTAACGACTTTTGCTGCCATTTCGAATGAATCAATGTCGAACTTGACGCACTTTCCACCCCGGGACCCGACAACTCGTCGACTCTCCGGATGTTGCGACTTCGTTCACACAGACTGTGAGATCTTTATCCGGATAAACATCTCGTTTAACGAATACAAAACGGACGACTTTGTATTCGTTACACGGTCGAACGAATATTAGAATTGGAATTCTTGAATCGTATCTCGCGTTGAATAGATAAAAGTCAGAATTCGAATTTTTGAATATCTGAATTGTATCTTGTGGCGAAAGATATGTAAATTAAAATTTGAATTTTTGAATTTCCATCGCGCGCCGAAAAATTGAAAATTAGAATCCGAATTCTTGAATCTAATTTAATCAGAATTTAAATTTTTGAATTGTATCTTAGACGAAAGAAATGTAAATTAAAATTTGAATTTTCGAATTTTTGAATTTTTAAATTTCCATCCCGCGCCAAAGAAATAAGAATTCTAATTCGAATTCTTGAATTATATTTTCGGATAAAGAAACACACATTAAAATTTCAATTCTCGAATGAAAATTGTAAACTTTCAATCTCGCGTTAAAAGTATATAAATTCATTTGAATAACGAATAAACGTCGAATAAACGTCGCGAATAAATCGTTGTTACGTTGCTTTCATTCGACACCTATCGTTCGTGCAACATTTCACGCCCCCGGAAAATCGCGGAAAACCAGTTTACAGTGTGGTCGTTGAAAATTATTTTTAAACAACGACCGAACGCTTCGAAGCGTGTGTTATAAATCGATTATCGTCGCAATATTCCCGAAACATTCGAGGAATGTATCATCCGGTAGTTTATCGCGTAGGAAGTGCAGTTATCGTAGTCAAAATTACAAGGAAATTATCCAGCGATACTCGTGACGCAATATCCTGTTTAGTCATCCGCGTAGAGTGTCTGCGACTGATTCTTAATAATCGTTTTCCCTGAGATCGAATTCCCTATAGAAAAGAAAAATACTAACACAAACATCTACGATCAGTTTCTTTCTTTATTCGTCTCTATCGAGCCACGATCCCTATAGAAAAGAAAAATACTAACTCAAAGTTCTACGATCAGTTTCTTTCTTTATTCGTCTCTATCGAGCCACGATCCCTATAGAAAAGAAAAATACTAACACAAAGTTCTACGATCAGTTTCTTTCTTTATTCGTCTCTATCGAGCCACGATCCCTATAGAAAAGAAAAATACTAACTCAAAGTTCTACGATCAGTTTCTTTCTTTATTCGTCTCTATCGAGCCACGATACACATTCCTATCAATTCTCGAATTTATATCACCAATTCAAATTACACCTACCGCGAATTAGTGAACGAAAGAAACAAAATGACATCGTTTGGTCGTTTGTTTCACCTTTACCAAAGTGAAAAGTCCGAAATCGAGATCCACGGTTGGAGAACGCTGCACAATGAGCCATTCGACCTAGGAGCAGCGCGTTTCGAAACACGCGTGTTTTCAAGCAGCCGATCGCAGCCGGTTTACTATTCCAGCGACGTGCGATTGCATAATAATCGCGACACACCGTCACGACAACAGCGTTGAGCAACAATTCGAACAGAACGCATTGTTGGCCGTAAACGAGCTTTTACTCGTACACCCGTGGCCCACATAGCCACGCCGTTTCGAGTAAAAGGTGTACGGAGCTCGTACGATTAATCGTCGACGTTGTTTGTGACGGGATTACGGAGCGGTGATGGCCGACGAATACGCTTATCTCGAGCAATATTCACGGGACAACCGCCGCACAATACGACGATCGACGTCCTTGACTCGATCGAGGAAATTAAACGTTCCGTGAACGGTGAACACACGGAGAAACGAACGAGATACAAGATACCGAATTGATCCGATTTTATCCAAACGAGTTTGTTTACTCGTCGAATCTTTCAGGTGATTCAACGATAACGAAAACCAGAGGATCGAACGAAACGAAACCACCACCGTACACTCGTATCGTTCCACGAAATGTGTACCGTTGGATCAAATTCATTTTTACGATCGAGAAACCGTGATTTTCGAAACGATTTGAACACCGACGCAACGTTTGCGCATCGAATCCAGTGGAAAGTTTCCCTCCATCGTCGTGAAACGCTTCGAATTTCGTACTCGGACGATTTCGATGACACGGTACGAACGAAAGAGGAGAGAACGGATAGTTGGTCGCGAATGTTTCGAATTCAACCGTACGATGATTTATTATTTGTCCAAGGTGTAAAAATACTACCGACGCAGACATTGTATCGCATTTCTGCATTAATTTCATGCTCGCACAGCTATGAAACAGTTCTGGTCCGAAGCAGCGCGATCTCACGGTACCTGAGAAACACTCGATGCATGAAATATAATAACAAATTCCGTGCGCCTCGCCGCGAAATTGTAATTGCTCGCGTTCCGTTCAACGATCCGCGTTAAAAATGTAAAACAAAAAAAAAAAAAAGAGGAAAAAAACGATTCGAACGGTGCAAATAATCGGTGGATCGGTTCGCGAGTGTAATTTCGCGCTGTGCAGTCACACCGGATCATCGTTTCTAACGCCTCCTCTATCGCGATAGAATGAAATAACCAATTAATGAACGGAGAATAAGTAATACTGTTAACAGTCGGCCGAATTCCTGGTCTCTCTCGTATTCCTTCAAACGTACCGTTAGTCTCGCGCTAACGAGACCAACCGTACAGAAATTAAATAAACTAACCGATAAATTAACCATTCTAACGGAGTACTCCAGAGTCGAGTGTTCAGGATTCAATTATTCGACGATCGTCGCTACTTACCACGCTTTTCTTGCTTTCGAAAGATTCGAGCAACACTGAGAAAAAAAATAATCGTTCGATCAACGAATCATTTCGTCGCAAAGATCTTCTATTTGTACAACACGGATTATCTATCCGTTTCGATTTATCGTTCATGCGAAAGATTATCCACGAGTGCAGGATACACTTTCATTTATTCAAATACCAACATGTGTGTTTAACTTCACTCGAGCGCGATACACGGGTTGATATACTTTCATTTTTATTCAATCTGGAACAAAGTATCACAGTCGACTCAGCATCGAGATCGAAAGACATAGTTTACTCCGAAATTGATCCACTTGCCAATTTTCGAGATCGTTTTTGCGTTCGGTGAACCTTACAGGTCAACGACTCCACATCTTGCAAAAAAAAAAAAAGAAAAAGAAAACAACCCCGGTATTAAACGCGTTTCTTTGGCCCGTGGACTCGCTCTTTCTTTGCTCGGTTTTTAATTCATCTCGAATTTCTCCCTCGGCGATTTGTCCCGTGCTGGATGTTTTTTTTCCTCCCCACTGTGATCGCGACCCGGACCCACCTAAACGTAAGCATTTAATTCTCGAGAACCCGGCGTCGAATGGTCTATTTCTGTTCTTCTGTAAAGGACCAACAGCACGATCTCCGTACGAGAAAAGAACGGCACGTGCCGGTGCGGTGTAAGGACGCTTCGTGGGGCTACAGGAGCACGTGTGCTCTCCTTTTATTTACACCGGGGCATTTTACTAACGCAACTGGAACAACTGGTTCGACAAAAGTTTCACGAGTCGTTGAACCACGTTCGTGGACCTGAGCCAGGGTTGGTACCTATACGCGGTAGCCCACTTTCATCGATGGCCACTTTAAAAGCTTGCTAATTTCGATTTCCAAAAACTAGTTGTTGAAATAAATGTAACAACGATCTTAACTCATTTGCATCATCGGTCTGTTTAGGCTGCCGCGTTCGAACATCAGCGACGTTCAACCGACCACTGACCCCTATCACCGCGAGCGGATGATCGTATGTGCAGTAACGAGCATCAAAATCATTTATGTAGTTTATTAACTATATTCCGTTTAGAACTATTAATACACAATATTGTAGTATCGGATTTTCCACGTTCGCTTAGGCCTGCTTCCAGCGTAGGCCTAAAGAAGATGACGCGCGCGGTCGGACTTGAGTTAAACTAAACAATATGGCGCCGATCGGTCCGCTAGCTTTCCTGGAAGGCACGAGTATCCTTTACAGGGGGTCTTGCTCTTGCGCGACGACCGAGCGTGAGAATGCATGGGGATGAAAGGGAATGCATACGGTTCGGAGAAAGTGAAGAGTGTTTGGGAAAGACGAACGATTAGGATGGCCGAACGGGACCGAATGTCTGAAATGAGAGAGACTGAGGATTGGAATGAAAGAGAATTAATGGGAATGACTATATAGAGCGCGAGAAGAACGTTGAGACACAGTATGACAGAGTATCACAGAGTATGAGACAGTATGACAAAGTATGACGACGAGAGTGTGACTGGACAGTATGACTGAAAAGACGATAAGACGAGACAATTGAAAGACGTACCAAGCGAAACTATCACTTAATCTATAAAACTAAACTTATCACTGTAATTTATAATAAATATACATATATCCATAAACCACGCACGAGTACAATAGTTATTTGGGGGCTCGTACGGGGACCGATCGCTCAAAGATCTCTTCTCAAGTGATTCCAAGAGAGAAAAAACAACAATATTGTATAGCAAAATATTTTTTTATAGGCTTCTTTGCGTGCCGCGTGAAGTTTTGCGTGCCGCGATGCTCATAGTGGCAGTTTGAAAGATTTTCACTAAAGAGTCAAACTTATTAATACACTGATGTGTATTGAACAAATGGAACGAAAAGTTCTCAGAAATGGTTAAACATACCAGTTGCAACTGAGAAATTGTAAAATTCTCTGGAAGAGAATTGTAAAAATGGAAGCGAGTTTTAGGCTCGCGGATCATTCCACGTTTTGATGCAAATTGGTTAAGGGTGTCAGATATCGATGTCAGTTTTAAAAATTGTTTCCGTATCGACTGTTTTTCCTTTTGACTTTTCTTTTTAGTCGAGTTCCAAATCCAGAATTAGAAAAACCACACGACACTGTCGTCATTTACATCAAGACATATCACTGTATATACATTTCTTCGAACTTTGTATTCTTATATATACAATAACTACTAGATACGCGAGATCTCTGCAAATTACAATAAACTAGATATTATAATCTGGAACTTTACAACACGAGTGAAACGGAAATTTCACAAATTCAAAATTGATTCTCCATTACCGTCTGCTCTGACGAATATTTCGAAACGTCGATAGTATCGTGATTGGTACAGGTTTAATTGCAATTACAGGTGTAAACATTGCGAATACAGATAACGATAATTGTACGATGATACGGGAGGGAGTGTTTTTGTATACAATTTAATATTTCGAGTGAATTTTCGAAATGTTTGTAATATCGAAATGGACGTTCGTTTAATTGCAATTAAAATTGCACAGGAACGAAATAAGGGCTCGATGGGAGTAAACGTAACGAATATTGATATTGATAATTGTAGGATGATACGCGATGAAGAGTTTTTGTATACAATTTAATGTTTCGAGCGATATTTTCGAAGCGTCGGTAATACCGAAATGGATGTTCGTTTAATTGCAATTAAAATTGCACAGAAACGAGAGCAGGGAATAACGAATACGAATGATGATAATAATAATTGTGCAACGATACGCGATACGTTACAATATATTAAACACGATTTAATATTTCGAACAGAATTCTTTCTCTTATCGCGACGAGAGTACTATATACTTTTCCGAGCGATACGTATCAAATTGTATCGAGATCTGTACTCGTTTAATCACTATTACAAATTGTCGAAGATAAATCAAGAATCGACTATCGTCTCGAAGATCGAGTACAATTACCAAGATTTGAAAATTAGAAACTGATAAACTTTCCATAGTCGATCGTTCCAAATCTGAGAATTTAAGAGAATGGGAATAAAATAACAATGTAACAATATCGTTATCCGCGAGTGCACGATACAAATAACAATATAATATATATATTATATTTACAACCATAAATATACGATACGAGATAAATAATGTAACGTTCGACCTAACGAAAGGTTTTGTATTATTTATTACTCATTTATTCACGGGATAAATCCTTTGATAGAAATATATATATATATATATATATCAATAATAATTGAATATAAACATTGATTCGTGACCAGAAACGTTACCTACGCAATTTAATATTACGAATACCATTCTTTAGAATATTTTCCTTTATATATTTTCTTTATACATTCTCGATGAAAAAAAAGGTGTTCACCGGGTAAATTGTCCCGCGAGTTGTTCTTTTTTTTTTCAAATTGAAAGTAGTCGTCACACGGAAGGAAGAAACGAGTAGAAGGATACGTCTTCGCGAGGTGAATCGCGTCCCTTTCAGTGGAACGTTCCACCCGATATTGTTTCTGACGGGTTGACTCTCAACCCCTTGTGCATCCAAGCGACCGTAATCCACACCGACGCGAGCACGGTTGCGAAATACATATTTACATACTCGAGGGGTGATTTAGATGCGCTAAAACAGCCGGGGTGCCTCGGTTAAAGCCGATGTGCAACGACGACGCCGTGGCGACGCCGGTGCACGGACGACGCCCGATCGACGCTTTCGAGAACTCGAAATCGTTACTACGGATCCCGTTATCCGATCTTCGTATGGAATTTCGCCTATTACGCACCGACGAGTGCAAATTTTTCGCGTTACTCGTCCTTGGGAAACTTTATTCTACGTCCGCACCATTCGATGCACCGTGGCCCGATTCTCGGGGAATTTTTTATCAACGCGCTATTTATTTACTCGCGAGGTAAAACATTTGGTGGAAATAGAGAGAGATCAGGAGGGTAATTTACGATCATAAATAGACGATACGAGATAAATAATGTAAGGATCGACTTGAAGAAAGGTTTTGGTTTATTTGTTAGTTATTTCTTTGGTAGAAATAGACAGAGATAAAGAAAGTAGTGTACAATCACAAATAGACGATACGAGATAAATAATGTAAGGAACGACTTGACGAAAGGTTTTGTATTATTTATTAGTTATTTATTCAAGGGGTAAATACTTTGGTAGAAATAGAGAGAGATAAGGAAAGTAGTATACAACTATAAATAGACGATATGAAATAAATAATGTAACGTTCGACCTAACGAAAGGTTTTGTATTATTTATTAGTTATTTTATTACGAGATGAATCTTTTGGTAGAAATAGACAGAGATAAAGAAAGTAGTGTACAATCACAAATAGACGATGTGAGATTAATAATGTAACGATCGACTTGACGAAAGGTTTTGTTTTATTTATTAGTTATTTATTCACCGGACGAATCCTTTGGTAGAAATAAACAGAAATAAGAAATATACAAACTAAAATAGACGATAGAAAATAAATAATATAACGTTCGATTTAACGAAAGGTTTTGTATTATTTATTAGTTATTTTATTACGAGATGAATCCTTTGGTAGAAATAGAGAAAGATAAGAAAAGTAGTATATAACTATAAATAGACGATAGGAAATAAATAATATAACGTTCGACCTAACGAAAAGTTTTGTTTTATTTATTAGTTATTTATTCACGGAATGAATCCTTTGGTAGAAATAGACAGAGATAAGAAATATACAAACACAAATAAACGATAGGAAATAAATAATGTAATATTCGACCTAACGAAAGATTTTGTATTATTTGTTAATTATTCCGGGATAAACCCTTTCGGTGCAAATGGATCGAAACACGAACAAAGGAACATAGAGAAAATAATATATAGGCACGAATAATAAAATAAATAATATAAAATTTCATCCAAAGAAAAATTTAAAGAGAGCAAAAAAAAAAGAAATAATTTTTGAAGAATTTCTCGAAAGAAGCAAAGTCCTTTTTCTTCATTTAAGTATTTTTCAACAGGAAAAATGAAACCCTGAAGAAGTCTCTGATAAATACGACCGGTGGTATAACGTTTCAAAGTATAATCGATAGAGGGACCAAAACGTGTAGAAAGAAGGGATTCTTGCATCCCCCTATGAATTCACTTCCTGTGGAACAAGATAGATTAAATTCGATGTTTGCTTTCAATTATTGCACCTTTGAGTCGATTTGAGTATCTCCAAGGACCGACACACACGATTCCGGAAACAATCGACGAAGTCTGCACAAAGCGAAGCGGAAAGCAATCTCTCGGTCGAGATTCTAGACAACTCGGAGAGAATGGAGTGCTTACTTGTTCGCACGATGTTTCCACGATCGTAAAGAACAACATTTCTTACCGGATATTAGGCTCGTGCACCTCGAATTTTCAAAGTACTCGAGACATTTCCGTGCAACGAACTTGTACAAAGACACATGTCTCGTGTTATCTACGTAACAATTCGAACGCAATCTTTCGACGATAATGGAATTGAGTTTGTCAAATTCTATTAGTTACGTTCCTCGAGAATGCTTTTACGTGTTACAGTGTCAACAAGGATATCTTTCCGATCGGATCGATCGATACTCCTTGCTCGAGAATACACGACACGTGTAACCCATATACCAAGCTGTTAAAATGTACTTCGCTTACAATTTTGCCCCTTCGATGATCGAAATTCAATTTACAAAATTCCCTCTCTCGTTTTCTTACGTTTTTACCCACTCCGTTAAGCTCTTCTCGAGGTTTGCTACGAAATCTCTCGGTATCGGTGTCCGCTCGAACGATTAGTCGCGTCATGTCTAAAACAGGATTTAGAGAAGCCTTATCGATGAATCCAACTAATGGACGCAGGACGTGGCACTTGATATCCCTCTACGCAACATTATTTAGTACCGAACCGTGTTCCGATTACAAGAGTGAACGAAATTCTTCCAGAAACTCTGTAATTTATATTTATTATATTCTAGTTCGTTATTATTTATGTTCCATTTTTCTAGAATACGTTGAACTTAAACACGAATAAAGGGACAGCAAGCTTATTATGGAGTATCTGATATTTATACTTATTATATTCTAGTTCGTTATTATTTATGTTCCATTTTTCTAGAATACGTTGAACCGAAACACGAACGAAGGAACAGCTCGAAATATTTAACGATGAATTTATTATCGAGTGTCTAATATTTATATTTATTATATTCTAGTTCGTTATTATTCACATCCGATTTTTCTAGAAAACGTTGAACCGAAACACGAACGAAGGAACAGCTCGAAATATTTAAGGATGAATTTATTATCGAGTATCTGATATTTATATTTATTATATTCTAGTTCGTCATTATTTATATTCGATTTTTCTAGAATACGTTGAACCGTAACACAAACAAAGGAACAGCTCGCTATATTTAACGGTGAGTTCATTATCGAGTGTCTAATATTTATATTTATTATATTCTAGTTCGTTATTATTTATATTCGATTTTTCTAGAAAACGTTGAACGAAGGGACAGCTCGCTCTGTTCCGTAATCGCTTCAGAACTCTCTGTACCCGGGAAGACTGGTACCGCTCCCTTTCGAGCACCCTTCGCAGAGTGCAAATACGAAACACACCTCGATTACTTCCGCTAACGACTTTCGCTACCGAAAAGCAAATCCCACGAAACGAGGGGGGAAACGAAGGAAGTCTATTAGAACCGCACGAGTGCTCGCGAAAGATAAACTCGGCTAAGTCTCGCATGGTCGGAGCAGATTAAGTACTCGAATACATCGGAACATCGACAATTATCGAAAGGGATGAAATCCATTCTCCACGACCCGGGGGGAAATAATTTTCGACGAGGATCACCGTAGCTCGAAAACAAGCGAGTAGCGAGCACCAACCACGGACTAGACTCTTTCCGTATTCGAATACTCGAGTACGCGTATTAGAAACGCTAAACACCTTCCGTATTCGAATACTCGAGTACGCGTATTAGAAACGCTAAACACCTTCCGTATTCGAGTACTCGAGTACGCGTATTAGAAACGCTAAACACCTTCCGTATTCGTATACTCGAGTACGCGTATTAGAAACGGTAAACACCTTCCGTATTCGAATACTCGAGTACGCGTATTAGAAACGCTAAACACCTTCCGTATTCGAATACTCGAGTACGCGTATTAGAAACGTTAAACACCTTCCGTATTCGAATACTCGAGTACGCGTATTAGAAACGCTAAACACCTTCCGTATTCGAATACTCGAATACGCGTATTAGAAACGGTAAACACCTTCCGTATTCGAATACTCGAGTACGCGTATTAGAAACGCTAAACATCTTCCGTATTCGAATACTCGAGTACGCGTATTAGAAACGCTAAACACCTTCCGTATTCGAATACTCGAGTACGGGTATTAGAAACGCTAAACACCTCGAAAAAAGTGCCTTCTACGTTCCAAATAAAACACACCTTACGCCCAAATATTTCACGACTCTCCAAATGAATAATTCGCAAAATACAACGCAATGCCATAAAAGTATTTTATCAAACTAATCATCATCGAAACAACGCCAAAGAAATAAAACCTCCACGAATGTTTCTTCTAATCTAAAAACTATCGTTCTTTTACGATACACGTCTCTCGTTATAAATTAACAGCTATATATTATTTTACACGATCAACGTATCCGTAAATTGTTTCGTTTCTACTCGTTTTACCAGTTACTCGCAAATTTGTTTCATCGTTGACCGATTACCCGAGAACCGTTTATTCGAACGGATTTGTCTCTCAATTAATTACAATAATCAACGTTCAACGATTTACACGCAACGATGCGAATGATTTGCGAGTAAATAGCATCTATAAATAAACAACGAGGTAGCCAGTCCCGTGTAACTCGAGGACTGTACTCCGCAGCCTCTAGGGAAGCTAGTATCGCCACCACGGGACCCGAGGACCGCGATTAGGCTAAAATCTGTCGCATCGTGAGCCACGCCACACGGATCGTCGCTCAGGGGTGGTCCCCCGGACGTGCCCTTCGCGAGTGCAGTTTTGCAGCACTGCAGCAGGATACGTCGGAAGGGGTTGCGTTCGCACCGGTAACGCGATCAATAAGATAATTGAAGACTTTCTCGACAATGCCGGCGGAAGGGAGCAATTTCGCCATCTCCCTTGTACTTGAGCAAGGTCATTGTTTTCGAGGGGATTCTCATCTCGTTCCTAAGCACCATCGTCGCATCGTTGGTTACAATTTGTATCCTGCTGGTTTAAACGCGTTGCCTTCGAGACCACGTCGAAAAGGAACAAATCGGGGTGAAAGCGGCTCGTAAATCGTAAACTCGACGACGAGTCTCCGGTGAAAGAGGATATTAAACGGGAGAAAGAAAAAAAAAAAATAATAAACCATCCGTCTAGCCTTGCGTAACGCGAATTATATTCGTACTACCGTGGACGATGATTTGTCGCTGAAAATAAAGCATCCAAAACCACGGAGATATCGACGTTCGTAATATTTCCATCGTTCCGGCGAAGAGAGAAAGAGAGAGAAAAAAATGGTAAACGTGTATACTGAAATCTGTCCAACGCACGAAAGAGAAATTAACGCCAGTCCACTCGCGGTCCAATAATCCGATGTATCGGTTTACCCGTAACTCGTGTACCGACTGTCCGAACTTTGAGTAATTATGTGTCCCGTATACGCGATACGATGCGCGAACGTAAGCGGAGGAGCGGTGGAGGAAAACAAAAAACGGATAATCACCGAGCGTACTCGTACTTTTCGATATTAAAAAGCGTCGCGAGCCCGTGGGGCCTCGTGCAACAAATTAATACACGCCCAACGGGCACCGAGACGAGGGGAAAAAAAAAAAGCGCCGCGGAACGAGACCGCATGCTCAGTTAATCAACCGTGAAAAGTGAACTCGCGGAGAACAAGAAACAACGACCTGGTAACGAGACACACCGAGGCACCCGACGTCGAACACACCGGTGCACGCTCTTACGATTATCGCGCGAGATATCTGCGACCGAATCGTACGACCGTAATGGTAAAAAGTAATTAGAGCGAGCGTAAGTATTCGAGCGAGGAGCACGTGTGAACCGCGACGATCACATGTCCCTACGTATACGTGCAAACGAGACGATAAATTCTACGAGCGTAACGGTATCGAAGAATTTTCGAGAGATCGACACGAATCGAAACGCTCGAAATTTCCATTCGATTGGAAGAACGATCCACGGACGAACGAGTGCGTCGATACGCGACAGCGAACCTCTGGGTAATTCGGACGTTGCTTTTGACTTTCGACGAAGGTACGACACCTGCTACCGTTTCTCGAAACGAAATGTAAATAAACCAGATGCCGGTAACTCGAACCCTCCGTGGGAAGGATAACGGCTCGTACGACGACAAATGTAACAGTTAACCGACTGTTTTGCTCGAATTGTCTAACAAGCTCAGCACCGCCCGATTATTGCGTAGATACAGAGTGTGCTCGCACGTGCGTAAACATAAAGTGGACTACGGAGCGGTGGAAGTGAAAAGCGACCGGGTCACCGCACACAATATCGAGCGTAAATACGTACTCGATCGATTCGATATATTGACATTTAAGCGAACGCCGGCGACGGTAATGCGCTTGAAAACGTTACGTACCGAACGACGTTTTTCTATATAAATTACGGACGATGATTCACGGTATTCGCATCGTACGAGGCGATTATATAGACCTTCACCGACTACACTCGTTCGCACGCGCATAATTTTAATCGTAGAAACGATAGAAGCCAGCCAAAGAAATCGATAAATCGCACGCGATCGCTCGTATTTCATTACCGTACACGCAATCGTAAAGAAATGCGACTCGTTGCATATTGTATAGGTTTCGAACTCCGCAGGAAGAAAGGCTCGGCATAAAAAGAGTAAACCGACTGCAGGGCGGCGACACCCGGCGTAGTCCCCACGAGGGTGGGTTTCCACGAAAGCATGCTGATAAAACCGGCGATCGATAAGATGCCAGAGTGCACGTGATATGTGCAACATCAACGAAAAAACCATAGTAACGAGTATCTCGTGACGCATTCGTTTCGCGTATGTCGAACGGAAAAAAAAAACGTACGAGGAGACAAAAGGACTCACCGCCTGAAATTGCTCCAACAACTCCTGCCGGTCGTCGATCGCAGTGGCCATGTTGTTCGAATATACTATAATCCTTTCGTCTTTCCTTTCTCCGCAGTCCCTGCGCGGCCCTTCTTACTCTCTCTTCTTCCTTCTTAGCCTGTCTCGTGTACGAGGTGCACACAATCGGACGGGGAAAACGTCGAACACGAGTCGGTAATTTTCACCCGGTACACGCGGATAGTTACAGGAACAGTTACTTGGGGCGTTCTCGCACCTCGCATACGCGTTTCTGGTTACGACGCGATCACGAAGCAGCCAGACACCGCGGGAACGCGTCCCACTATCACGGAGTCGCAACGAACACTGAGGCGCCGTACACCAAACGGAGCGCGCGCCAGCACGTCGAACGATCACGGGAACGCCCGACGAATCACGAAGGGACCACTGTCTTGACACAGGTTGGGACAGGTCCGTGTGAGTCGACGAAAATACCCAGACGATAATCGAAATTACGATTCGAGCTTATCGGCTCTATTTACAAGACATTTTTTATATCTTTCTTTTCGCCGATGTGTCTGGCTATTTCGATTGGAGAAATGTTTTCGAACTGTCTACAAAACGTGCCGCACCCCTCGCGTTGACACTTTTTCGTCCGAAGTACTAATCGACTTTTTTATTATTCCACGAACATTGGTCCGCACGGTCTGTTGTTCCACGAGTACGAAGATATTCGAAAGTTTCATTATTTCAAAATTGTTCCGATTGGCCGGTCGAATATCTCATCGAATAGGTTATAATAGAACGGACAAAAGTTGCCATTATTTGGAACTATTCCCCACCCTCCTGTCAGAGCGGTTACACATTTAAAAACCTGAGGGCGGAAGTTGTCAAGCTCGACTCACGTTGAGTCGAACAGAAGGCTCTTTGCGGATGATCTCATTCAACAGATCACGAAGCTTCATCGCCTCGTTCTTCGAAGAAGGATCATAAAATTGTACTTCGACGTGCCCTTCGAGATGACCTTATTTATACTAAATCTAAACATCTTGTAAAAAGAGTCAAAGTCGCTCCGAAAAAAGGTTAGTTTCTCCGAGTTTTTGCACCACACGCGGATTTAAATATTTGTCTCGTTTTCTACCCGAAATTCAAAATTACGGTAGACAACCGATGGAAAAAAAAGTACAATGTCTTCGATTTGAGCCATATTGTTCGTAAAAATCATTTATACGCACGTGACAGTAATACGAATGCCTTGTACCATAAAATTACAGAACACAGAGTGAAATATTGCAGACTTCCGTGTACAGGAAATTATACGTACATGTATACATACGTAAGAACATCCACGGAATAAAACCAATTGCCTTAAACGAAGATAACCCTGTTTTCCTCGAATGTAGTAATCGTTCGAATGTGAAACGCGATTCGGTGCGAACGACAAAAATGAAAAAGAGCATCGAAAATTTGAAAACAAAATACGTGACATTCAACGGTGAACCTTTCCATTTTTGTGACGTGTGTTTAAATCGATGCTTGTTTACAATTTCTGCCCCTAATTTTATCTATCGTCCGCGGGTAAAGTACACTCGGCGCGGTTTCACTTCGACGCAATTAAATATTGAAACGGAACGCCCAATTGGTCGACAAAGACTCGACTCGAATAATTTTACGCATCGAGTGTAGCTACAACGGTCATTGTTCCTCGCGACGTATTAAAATACAATTGTACGGTATAATGTAATTAATGAGTGTGTCCGTGTGCGAATCGCGATATCGAAAATGATTCATTTACACGAAAGAAAAATGCTAATGACACTCGGTACGATCATCTTCGCGGAAACAAACAACGAAATCCCGCAGTGGTGATTCATTTTTTGCATACGCAACGGACTTATACATCGGGAAGAAAAAATTCTCTGGTTGACTCATACGCTTAGACGGATGCGAAGCACAGTCTGTTTCCATGTCAGATTCGATATTGAAATGCGTTGCTGGAGGACAAATGGGTTAAACTAATACGCGCAATCCTATCGCGTGTTTTAGGTGTACCGTTTAAATTGATACGATGCGAGATACGATTTCATTTTTGTCACGAGTCGTCCGTTTACGAATTATTCTTGCGGATAAATACTTTTATAGAGATTGTAAAATTGCGGAAAAAATCTCACCGGGCAACTTCGACGCGTAACATTTAATTGTACAAATATCGAGGAACGGAAATAAATTTCTCCGATTTTGTGCCAGCGACTGTCGCTTTGGGCCAAAGTGAAAATTACTTCTGCGTTCCAATTTTTTTTTCTCCCAACACCTGAGATATTACTTTCATCGAAAGTCCTGTCTAACACGAACACAAAAATCTTTCTGACCCAGCTTGCCCAACTTCCCGTTGTACGTCATATAAACGAGAAATTCATGTCTCCCCCAACTTTCATGTTCCGCCGCTCTTTATTGACATTCTATCTCTCCCACCGGTCACACGAATACGCTTCCACGGGCATCGACCCCTTTTAAATAATGTTACATCACGGGAGATGAGCAACGATCGACTTGTCAGAATTTCACGGTTTCTGGATTGAATTTTTCCAACACTTCGCTCCACCTGCCTATAAAAGTCTGTCCGTTGAACACATTGAAAAATGTGCTCTACATTACTGAGACAGAATGGTTCCGATAAAAATTTTGTATTCTTTCTACTTTTCTTTCTGAGAATATTTTTGTTCATGGTACTCGAATATGTTCCAACGAGAATACATTATTGGATCAACATACACGAAACTTCTAAATTTTATAACAGAAAACACATTGAAGTAAATTTGAGGGTCGAAACGAATGAAATGGAAAAGTTTTTAATATTTGTTATAGAATTTACGATTTTTTTTTCTCACCGAATTAATGAAGTCTGGAAATCGTTGGGAATGTTATTTCGACCTAGTTCCAAGATACGTCGCGCGTTCGATGAAACATTTTCTTATGCATCGATCGAAAGTAAGCACAGGTAATAGACATGAAAAACAGTGCAAACGCTTCACAGTATTGAATGTACATGTACACATATACATTTAATATATTTTATCGGAAATCAAAGTGATATAATCTTACAAATAAAGGACTACTTTAACGCTACTTAGCCTTAAATTACATTTACTGTTCATAAATATTTGTCTGTCTACAATGATTCGTGTATAAAGGAAATAAACTATATCCGAGCGTCGTATAGTAAAATAGTTATTTACGCAAGGTGACGACGATGGAGTGTCGCACCCATTAACAAAAGATTTCCTCGTTAACGAATCAACTTCGAAGAGATTCAAAAACAAAACAAAACAAAAAAGAAAAAAAAAAAAAAACACGAATAAACGAAAATGTAAAAATACGAAATCTGCAATAGTGTTTCTCTACCGACTATACACATTTTTGGTGGAATTTAAAAGGCTTCTCTGCGAGGCGAAGTTTGGAATAACTAAAAACACGTTAAATTTGTCACAAACGCTTCTACGCGGATTTTTCTGTGGCTTGCACAGAAATAGGAAGAAATAAAGCGTAAAGAAACGATTGAGCTGAATATAAAGGTCATTAGTAACGGTGCATTGGAAGTTAAGTAACGCCTTCTGACTAAATCATTTCAATGAAAATAAATGATTCATTTGCTTATAAGTAAACATCATACGTACATTGAACAAAACTTGGCCAATATCATGGACTCCGATTGACCATTAATTTTGCATTAAATTTGATCGCTTTTTAAAAACACAAACAAAATACATATACGCACAATTCTACGATAATAATAATATATATATAAAATAAAAAAAAAAAAAAAAAAAAAAAAAAAAAAAAATAATGAAATATTCACCGACGTGAAAATAAATGACTTCCTATCATCGCCAGTAAGCAATTTGTAATCGTATCACAAAATAGGAGTTTCGGATGAAATCCTCGTTGAATTAAAAAAAAAAGCAACTCCCAATAACTCTCCCTGTAAACAATATGCGTGGCAATGAAGATAAATACACGAATAACTGTTTTAAAAAAGTATTGGCTGCGCTCAAAAATCAGAATTTGCTACACGTGTGCATGACATCTAATTACAATATTAATTTACAAAAACGATTTGGTCGAAATATAATACTTTTCCTTTAATAATACACTATTCGTACGGATTCAGTGAACTGTTTAATCGGCTAATAGTGTATGTTACGTAAACGTTTCATTTCAAGGAAAACAAAATTAATACTAGACCGTTTTGTGCTTGTCATCGGGAAGGCTAACAAAAGATGAATTTCTTTCGTACGATGATTAGTACAACTCCTTGGGAACGTGTAGGCACTTGCCTTTATATATGCTGAATCAGTTATATCAAGTCATCAGTATTCAACATAGTACACAAGTGTTTTATGGTAAAGTACATTGTTCCAGTATGTCCATCCTGCATGTAGCAACAGCTGTGAGCAATCACGCAGTTCCAATCTTCTCGAGCTATTAATCACAATGTATTTTTAATGATAGTGTACCTCATGAATTTCTTGCGTGTTTCTTTTTATTAGATATTACTCTTAATAGAAAATGATTCTAAGTACCTCGTATAAAATATACGTAACCAATATATGTATGTGTATGTACGTGTATGGATGTGTGTGTGTGTGTGTGTGTGTGTGTGTGTGTGTGTGTGTGTGTGTGTGTGTGTGTGTGTGTGTGTGTGTGTGTGTGTGTGTGTTTATATATATACTTTTTTTATCATGAAAGGAAATAAATGAAATTCATACTTCATCTAACAGAACCGCGAAAACACTATCGTTAGAAATTCACTGTGTTCCCGCGTATATCCAAGCGCGATAATCAATGAGATTATCGAGCCCGTATGTATCTGTACAAAAATATATGTGTGTACACATAATGTCTCACCGATTCTTTGACCCACAGTCTGTTTTAAACGTTACGCGCGACATACTGTTCAGAGATGGTCTACGATACAGTCTGGATTATCTACTTTTACCGCTAAATCGATTATTTCGAAATGAATTCTGTTAACCGATTGTTCAAACAATCCGTCTTTCTTAAGCTACGCCTAACAATGGAACATAGATATTTTGTTAACAGAATCCATTTGGTGGTGTAGCCGTCCACCGACGACTCGCGTTGTATGTTCCAATACAGGAGCGTTTAAAACACACTGTGCGTCGCGCGTCGTTCCACACATAACACGCATTCATAAAGTTTAAGTTTGCATTGGAAACTCAATGAACGACACTTTTTCATTAACAAGTAATTATACAAAGTATCCCGCGCTGCTAGTACGCTGTTTCACCAATTGATCTAGGATAAAAGTTTCGTTTTTATACAATACTCTTTGCATACCGTGCAAAGAACTACATAAGTAGACAGAGACACGCACATAACACATTTGCACGAGATAATAAAACAAATCGTTTTTTATATTAAAAAAAAAAAAAAAAACACAAAAAAAAGGAAAAAGAGAGAAAAACTTAGTTAAACAATCACATTAAAAAGTAACTAGAAAGTCGTTATCAACTACCATACGAAGCATGGTTTTGTACCAGAGTCAACATCAAATACACAAATTCTACACTTCACATCAATGATAACGATGTACCCCTTTCGTTTTAGTTTTGTTCACAGAGAATGAGATCCATATTTGTAATGCTTACAACATTTATAAAATCGTTTATTACGGAATATATCTTATCGTTAGCGTAAGTATCTTTATAACTTTTATATTTAGCGATTTTATAATACTTTAATGTACAAAGTAATAAGTATGCTTTAATTACACTATGCCAGTGTGTTACATCGTGTGGACGTTAAAAATGTTCAGTAAAGTTTAGTTATGTAAAATGACTGATCGAACCTCTGACAACCTTGGAAATTTAAATCGAACAAATGTTGAATTCATAAAACGATAGGATCAAAATAATAGACAAATTACAATATTAAGTGTGATTCGTTCACTTGCCAAATTTGAATATTAAAACAGAAACAGAGTCATACGAAAAATTAAGACAAATATTATTTTCATTTGGTTGAAATTATAAAATTATAGATTAATACTTCAAGTAGAATTTACTCTGTAAAATATACGGTCTTCGATTAGGCCCTTCAAGGAATCTCAACCCAAATTAATAATACCGTAAATATTTATGGCAAGAAATACAAACTGAATTATAAGTTGTACACTCTGGTCCAAAATCCGATAAATTTCAATTAATTATATCAGGAAGGCAGATTTAGATATGCTATGTATCTGCGTGTCAATTCTTTTCTTTATACAAACTGTAACTTATTTCTACCTATATATTTCAATCTAATTTTCTTATATGTAAGTATAATATCTATATCTTAATACACACATCTCTCAGTCTATCTGTACATACTATATGACGTAAATGGATATCTGTTCCATTTTACATCATTACAATTAAAAACTGATACAAAAACCGACGGAATCTTCTTCAGAGTAGAAGTATTCTGAGACGACTCTTTTGCTTTCATTACGTGCACTAACGCCGTCGCTAATTTCTTTTTCCTCCTGTCACATATCGCCCAAATCGTTAGGTCATACAATGCCCCGGCTTATTTTACATCCTTCCATCCTTCACTTCACTTATATCAAGAGCATCACACTCACGCTACAGATCGCATTATAAATAGTGTTAACGCATACCGTTTGTTAGTTGACAGTCGTTGGCCTCGCGAAACGTGAATTTTCTTTTTCATCGACATTGACAGCGAGAGACAAGAGACAAGAGACAACAGTTACAATCAGATGCAAAATATTGACTTTCTCAAAATCCGCGTATAAATCACGAAGCACATCACGGTTCATCCGTGATATCTACGTATTATGACTCGTGAAAAAAGTTTCTTCGGTAGAAGTTCGTAATTAATTTAGAATTAACTTATTCTTTAAATGTAAATAAAAACAAGCAGGATTTAATGTTATAAATTAACATTAACCAGTTCGAACCGTTTAGATACGTAAAAATGTAATGCAATGAAAATAATTGACCACAAATACAAACGAATGTATTATACTTGGACAATAAGTCCACCTCCTGGCAAGGATAAACATTTCTTATCTCAAAAAAATAAAATACAATGCAATGTGATACATACGAAAAACTTGCTGTTCTATAAAGCGCATCAAATCAAAGTAGAAAAATAATGTTCATAGTCGTTAAGATTGTAATTTGACTGTAATATAATACTTTATCTCCAACATCCACTCGCAACAATAACCATATGACACACGATGACCTGCAGTACCAACGGACTGGGGTAAAAGTGATAGGTAACATTAAATGTCAGACTGTAAATTCACAGTCGAAATGATTTGAAATCGGTGAGCATCCTAGCCTTATACGGAGCTAACAAGATAAAGTAGGCTAGTAGGTCCTGACGAAGGATGTCGTTTCCTGGATGTCTGCTTCACTATCTGTGCCCTGGTACCCCTGGGATTGAGAAAGGGAAAGAAGTGCATCCAGGCCTAACGATTCAGCTAGTGGATCTGGCGCTCTTGACTACAGCATGGATAACATAAAAAAATATTGCTCTAAAACTATAATGTAATAAAAATACTACCACGCAAATAAACAGTAAGAACTTAAAAAAACATCGAGTAAATGAAATTGAGAGCAACAATGTTACTGAAATTCTACTGAGTGTATACTCTACTAATGAAGAGGAAACAATCGCAACAATAAAACGATAAAGCCAACAAAAATTCCTTTTACATAAGTGTAACAAATATAAATAAAATTATCTGGTTTAAAATTAGCAGCGATAACGTTTTTGAGCCCACTAATGTAAACATACCGTTGAGTTTTGTTCTGCCTCTTTGCAGTTACTACATATATAATCGTCTTCTTCTGCAATTTCTGTACGATCCAACCCGACGCAGTGCATGTGGAACCAACCTTCGCAGCCACCATCACACTGAACCCAATCAACTTCCCTCCCTGTATTCAAACGAAAGTGTATCCAATATTATAGCCATAATAATTATATTAAAATGCTTTTCTAACGAGCAATATTCTTACCACTAGGTCGCAAGCAATTAACGGCTGCGCAATCATCTTCTTCATCAGAGGTGTCTTGTTTGGTTTTCTTACGGTTACCACCCCTTTTCTTTGGCCCTTCATCGCCTTCTTTACGTTTCATCTGCAATACACATTTAACTGAAATCGAGCTAACCGATGTTCAACGAACTATATTTATTCCATTGATTTTAAATTCAAATATGTCTCGAATTCAAACTTCATTAATTTTATATGCAATTTTAAATTCATACTACACATAATTTTTTTATCCAAAAATTTGTAACTATAATCATATTTTTAATCCGAATAATGTTAAATTTGAAAGTTTTAACTCGAGACAGATAGTATTTTAATATAAATACCTTTCGAGGTCCACGCTTTATTGGCAACGGAGAACTGGCTGATTTCTTTTCTTTCTGTAGCCCCTTACGTTTGGCTAAATTTTTTTCTTCCATTTTTTGTCGTCCCAGTTTCTTGAGTAACTCGAACTCTTCGGACTTCCTTTTTCTTCCCCGCTTTTTTACGTCTTTCGCATCCTGGTTTAAATTGGTTTGTACTTCTTCGTATGACGCGTATTTACGAACTGTACTTGGGCTGTTCGTATGACTTAATATACGCCATATATGTTGCGTTTCATCAAGTGCGACTTCCAACAAATCACCTTCCATCATTAATTCTTCTAAACGTAACCTTGCAGATTGTGAGAGCATAACTGCAGCTTCGGTTGAATCATTTGATTGAGACTTACGTTGTACTTTAGATACTAAAAAAAAAAAAATATGAATGCCATCAATATTTAATTCATATAGTAAAAATCTGTTCTTCATAAAGAAAAATCTTACTATAAGAATATGCATGTTCATTACTGTTGAACGTACTACAACTTGGCTCGTCATCATCTATGGTAACAACGTCGTCGTCGTCGTCCTAAAATATATAGTGTATATATTCAACCATGTAATTTACATATAAATTTACACTACAACTTTAAACAAATTGAATTAGTGTTATTGACACTTACTGCAGTACTAAGTGCACTATCATCCGAGTGTACACCGCTAAGTGGTGCAATTGCTTGTACTCTCTGATGTAGTTCGGGATTATTCGCCGCTTTTTTCAACTCACTACTAATTATCTTTTCTGTCTTTTCCCTTGCTGCCGCTTCTACTAATTTTTGTGAGAGAACAGATAATTTTGCCAATGCCGATGAAATTTCATCTGTAGCTAATGCTTGTCGGGCTCGATCCTATTCGAAGTATATACAATTACAAATTACGTTATATATGATTATAAATTACAACCCACACTTTACATTATTAACATTTATTTCTTATATAAAACTCACCTGCCAATTCATTGCACGTTCTGTTAGACACTGCAATGCCTCACCCTCTGGTAAACGAATTGGAATTTTTTGAAGACTAACTAAAAGCGCCAAAATTGTTTCTAACCGTGGTCGCCGCGAACGTAAACAACAAGGACATAAAAATTTAATCTCTCTTGACATTGGTAATTTTCCTTTGTACGACGTTTTCGGTAGTGGTACACAGTTTGCTAAAACAAATAATTACGATTAAGTAACCTTTGCATTTGACTTATAAATACGTATAGTTTCATACTTACAATGAAACCAATCTTTACAAAGTTCGCATTGAAGCATAAGGCCAAATCTTGGGCGACGACAGACACAATACCTTGAATCGTCCATCTCAGTTTTCATTAAATTTCTCTCTCGTAAATTTCTCATTGCTTCCATTTCACGTTGTTCGGCTAATTTAAACGCAGCTACAACTGTAGCAGAGTCATTGGAATCGTCCAATTTTGTATCACAGACAAAGACAGGTCCTACAGATTCTTCACTTTTACTCTTTTTAGCTTTCAACGCTTGTATACCAACTCCAATTCGGGGAGACAAAGCCTCCATTAAAGTGTAATGTGAATTTTTCCTTAGGAATGTTCTTGCTGTCCTTTCTTTCCAAGCCTTTGCTTGTGAAATAGTAGACTCTAAAATTGGTAGAGCATCTAGATGCAATGGAATACTTCTACCTTTTTTAATCAAATCGTCTAACGTATCATAATAAGGAAAATTCTCTCTTGCTTGCACTTCCTCTACCATTTTTGTCCAATTTTTTGCCTTATTCAATGTATCTTGGAGAATATCTAAGCTTGGTAAATAAGCATCGACTTCATCTGCCTCACGAATAAACTCTTCTAAAGATGATATAGTTTGTCTACTTTTCGTGTGAAGATACAATTTTGCTTTCTCTTCCCACTTGTCAATTCCAATCATTAATGCTTGTAATTCGGAAAGTGTATTTTCTATACTTAAATGAGGAGGTATCGTCATACCCTTTTCAATCAATTTTGCTAAATCATCTCGATGTATAGATTTTGGATCTTCTTGAATAGTCTTTACTTCCTCAAGCCATTGAATTTGTGTTAATTTCTGCAACGAATAAGTATTGAATCACACTACAAAACAGGTATACATTGTTAATAAAAATATGTTTAATTTACATCTACTTACTTGTTTCAAACGAACAAGTTGAGGTAACTCGATACAAATAGAATCACCAAAGTCAATACATTTTTCTAACTGTTCAAGATCACAATTATCTTCCTTAGCTTCTAATTCTTCTGCATCTTTTTGAAACTGTAATACTTGATCGAGTATAAATTTTACGCCATCAGATTCCTTAAGTTCACAGCACAAATTCGTAATTTCTTTATAGAAAAGGGTTAATTCTTCTATCGTAAGTTTATATTTAGTTTCAACCGATTGTCTGGTTCTAAATGAAAAATATCCAAATAAGTTTATTTGTATAATATATGTATTATGCATATAAATAGGTACTCATACCTGGTTCTCTGTTTATTATTTAGAAGTTGTTGTGCAACGCTTGCACACTTTTCAGCATCTTGTACAGCTGTTGTTAACGCTGTTAATAGCTCACTTTCTGGGAATTTTTTATTTTCTGCTTCATTTAAAAGTTCCTTTAACTCACTCAACTCAATTTTATCACTTTTCTTATCAGGATCCATGGCTTCTTTTACTTTTGTTACCCACGAGTCAAATGACTCAGCTTTTAATTTTAACTTTTGTAACATAATGGGTAATTCGTCTAAAGTATATCGATAACGTAATGTATGCTTTTCTGGAGGACAATCACAAAGTTCGGTGAAATGTCTCAAGCAAACTAACTGTGAACTCTGGCATGAACATGTAACCGCACTTAAGAAACAAGTTGTCTTGCACGCTTCACACTGTCTCTCATCATCCGGTAAAAGTTCAAATGCTTCACGTTCCGCTTCTGTTACACCCTAAAAAACACGATTTTCAACACAAAAATCATTCATGGAATCATTTACTATTCTTACATTTTACAAGAAACAATAAATCAGAATGAGACTATGTATTAATGAAACACATGTACCCATCTGTACACAAATTAACTTCGATATATACAAAGATTTTACTAATATGTGATTCATTTAAGAATATCGTAAACACTTTTCAATCAATTCACGTGAAAAATGTTAAAATTCCCTGAATCCACAGGGGAAACGTAATGCCTGTTTAGCATCATGGCAAGGCTTTAAAAACATAACCTCTATTCACCAATAAAAGTTACATAATCAAGATCAGAGACACACCAAATAGGCATCAACTAGTCAAGGTCGATAACTAAAGAACGATCGCACAAAAACTATTTTAACGACAACGAACACAGGCTAACCAAATATAACGAAATATATGGAGGCATTAATGAGGAATATAACGTGGATGGTGGAGCTCTATTGCGATGACCAATGGTTGGCAATATCAGACGCACACACACGTCTTTTACCGCGTGTGCCCGCATGGCTACAAATGTATGCGTTTGCCGACGTATGCGTGCGACACTGTGTGCTTGAATTGGTGAGGGAATGCTTTAGCACTTACTATACTGTTTGACCTAAATACATTGGTCTGTGCATTTAGAATTATAACCCGTCCTGTGTAACTGACTAGTTTAGGAGGCAAGATTTGAATCCCCATAACATTATACGTTTTTCAAAGAAATTCAATGAATCTTCTTATACAATTTAGTTAAAACCAAAGCTTAATATTTGAAATAATAAATAAAACATTCGTGTATTAATTAATTGTGCTAACGATCTAATGTATTGTTATTAATGTGATTGTTGTGTATAAATATTTTATCTATAATAAATTATAATATAAAAAATAAATGTATCAAAGAAATCTGAGAAGCATTCACTCATTTAATGTATAAAATCAGCCATTTTATGTATAAAATCGATAATAATATTTATATAGATGCAACTTACCCATTCTAACAAATTTTTTCGTAGTTTCTTCTCATCATCTACCATCTGCAGCATATCGTGGTAAGTTGCAGTTGCAATTCCAATATCCAATGAATCTGGATCCAGTGACATTTTGCACACCAATTCATCGTGAGAAAATACACAAAATCGTCTTAAATTCGAGTAATGCGTAATGCATTCCCGACCAATTTTAAGCTATTAAACATACAATACAATTTATAAAGCACATTATATTAAAATTGGTTATACAAATTTAAGATGACAGTGTACCCAATCAGCAGGTGCAAAATTCACAGCTTCAGCGAAGTTATATCCCTGATTGAATCCGGCGTGATACGCTCGCGGAAACGTCACAACAAATTCACCTGCGTGTTGGTCAGTCCTGAATACTGGAACACCTATCATTGAAATAAAAACGATATTAATAATCTTAAAACTGTAGAAATTAAAAATAATTTTATTACCTTCACTTGTTAAAATGTTAGGATTCATTATAGTAACCAGTTGGTGAAGTAAGTCCGGCTGACTATGAAATAATTCTGGTGCAGCAGATTTCATTGTATGTTCAAATCGTTCTGCTTGAGAGCCTGGTACACCATACCACGTTTTTGGTTCCCCCCAATGCAGATAGTTAATTGAATAGCTCCAATGATCTTCATTGTGCCAACAAAATGTTGCAAAACACATGCCAACATACATCCATGGTACTTTCATACCACTGATATCAGCATTAATATGACCCAGTACACTTCCATGTAAAACTGGCAAATTATTTAAATTCCACGAAGATTCGGCATATTCTTGATCACATGTAAATAAATTAACACTTGTCTTTGTTGGAAATCCAGATCCATGATCCATTGTGTGTAAATCTGCTCCATATTCAACTGTTACATCCTCATCGATTGAAGAAACTATTCGCCAAAATTCTTTCTCTACTAAGGATGTTGGCACCATCTGCAGAAATTAATTTTGAACTTATATGATTTCAATTCAATACCATTCTATTACAAAATGTAATAATGTAACGTACATGTACAGGCATGTTAAAATAATCGCTTTTAAATTGATCAGCCATTTCTCCAAATTGTTGAAGAGTATACTCTCTTTGTGCTTGTTCGAATCCAAATGCTTCCATTGGTTTAGAAACTTCTTCGGCAACACATTTTGGACATCGCCAATCTCCTTTTGGTATTTCTGTCAATGGCGGCATAAGACAGAAAGTGTGATAACTATCATCACATCCGTCACACAAAAGCATGTTTTCTTCATTATCACCTCTTCCACAATTGTGACAAATATATTTTGCCAACTATATAAAAATGTATATAAGTTTTGAAAAAATATTTATGCACCATAATCATAGAAAACCAAAACATACTGTATACTCACAGGATCAAATTCATAAACAAGTTTTAGACCCCTAGTTTTATTAGATTTCTTTCCTTCTTTGGTATTAAATCCAGCCATCTTTGGACCAGCTCCATAAAATTGTAATTTCTTAAGCTCTTTACTATTGTCATCACCATTTTTACTTCTGAGTCCATCTTTACAATCATTGTCCGAATCACATTCCTCCTTACAATCTTCTTCTTGTTTCACAGATACTTCTTGCTTTTCTTCTTGACCACTGAATCTCTTTGACCGCCGTGAAAATTTCTCAGCTGGGGGTTTGATTTGCTGCCGTGAGATAATACCATGTGGTTTGTAATCTCTATCCTTCTTCTCATTCACATTGGAATCTGTTTCAATTTTCTGTATAATTCAATGAGTATTAAATATATATGATGACATACTACAGATTCTGTAGCATATATACAAAAAATAACTTAATAACTTACAATGTCTGTTAAAGTTTTTCCTTGCTTAAAGACGTCAAATGGATATAAAATTCGTTCATAATGATTCTTTAGTATGCTTCCTACACTACGTCCAGATGGATAACCTAATTTATTTGCAATTTTTGCCCACCTTCTTTCTCTTGTTACTGTTTCAATTCCACCTGTAATTATTAGGCTCAATATTAATATATTAACCTCATATTAGCCTCATTCTTGTTAACTGTTTTAGGAATTAAATAACAAAAACAAACCTTCATCTGTGACTATTTTGTGTAAAGAATATAAATCAAGAGCTTTGCGTTCTACAAGAGGAATTTTTAAAGAAGAGCCTTGAAGCTCCCAGAATTTTGCAATTTGATCTAAAAAATTAAGTTTTATCCTTGTTTTCGCTTCTAATTCATTTAATCTTTGAATCCGTGGAACAAATTTGAATTTGTCAACATCAACAGCAAATGGTGGCTGCCAATTCTGCAAAAAAGTATTAATAATTTCATAAATATATGAAATATTATTTTATTTACAATGTAATAATATAATGCTGGTATTATGATTTCATCTTCAGATACTGTTATATTAATCATTTTAATTTAATAATTTTATGTAATAATAAGGTAATAGTATAATACTAATATTATAATTTCATCTTCAGATACTGTTCTATTAACTCATTATTATATAAAATTATTTTAATTATTTTATTTTAATTACTTCTATTCTTATCATTTGTTTACTTATAAAAGTTGAATGTAAATTTCAAAATAATTTTTAACTTTTTTTACTAACATCGCAATCGTGTAATTGTATAAATTTATTATCCGAGAATAGCGTATTTAATACACTGATTGAATTTTTAAGAATACAAATTTGAAAGAAGACGAATTTTTATTTATCGTATGTAAGTGTAAAAAAATCGTATTGTGTTATTTACTACATTTTCAAATTCATACACTTATGCGATAATACTTACAGGTCTTCAGATGAGTCAATTAGTTTAATAAAATGAAGATATATGCCTACAATACAGATAAACGTATAGAAATAACGTTATAATATTAAAAAAAAAAGAAAAAAAAATGATATGAAAGAATTGCATGTCCTCTGATATCATCTAATATATTGAAAATTCATTGACGAAGGTAGTAACTCATAAATATATGTATCTAAATAATCAATAAGTGCCTTCGTAGCTTCAACTCTATCATGACGCAACAACCATTGGAATGGTTGTCCATCAAATTTTTTAAGGGCATCATTCATTTTTAACTAAAGCTAAGAACGAATTTCTTTTAGCGAACGCTATTTAGACCATTGGTATTTAATTACAATGACAAAATAATCATCGAAATGTTGTTATACAATGTACGCTAGTATAACGGGCGAATGCGTGAAAAAAAATAAACGAAACAAAGATTTTCTCCATATACGACGCCCATTTAATGTCGTGGCCATAGTTATTTCCGTAATGGCGTCATCCCGTTACAAAATATGAATTTTCTCAAACACTCACAAGCTATTGACAAATATATCGTCAGATTGAGAACAGGTACATGAAAACACAAATCAACTTGTCAATCATAGTTAACAACAGTCTCGGCGAAAATCAATTCTGTAAGACCTAAGAAAACGATCCCGCGAGAGGAAAACTCTAACGATATACTCAGCGTGGTTAAACTCGTAAAAGACTCTAGGACTCTAAAACATTTAATTGTAAATTGTACAAGTATCTTTATACTATGTGTTTTTAAAATTTGCAACAGATGCACGGAATTCATGACAACATATTTCAACTATTTGCACAACAAGAAATAAGTTGCGGAAGATTTGGATTAACTATAATTTGAATGCGGTGTGATATGTTATAATAAATGTAACGAATAACATTTGGATCCTAACGAAATAATTTCAAGTATCGCAATTATTTACGATAGATTGCCGAAACAATTTTTTGTAAAACTCTAGATTGTCATGTTAAAGAAATGTAATTGGAAATCATTCATAGATACAAATAGGATTACGAATTAGGCGCATGTAATCTCTCAACCCACATTTTATACAAATGATTAATTTTGAAGCAACAGCAGAGTATAATTTAATCGAATAACAATATATTTTTAAGGAAATTCATTTTCTTATTATATTTTGCATTTTACATGATCGTTTATAGAAGTTAATATCTACAATATTCGATTTGTCCCAAGATTATTATTATTATAAATCCACTTCATTGTTTCTTCTTCATAACTTTTTAAATAAAAATGTATTTTCAAACATTTACGTTGTAAAACGTTTTTCTACGCGTGTGAAAACAAAATGGTGGCACAAATAGGTTCTAATAGCGATACAAATTAAACAAACAATATATAAAATATAGACTATGAAGGAGGATACTTCACAATTACAAATTTTTCCTATATGTACTTGTATCAGAACAATTTAATGATATTGGATATTATTTTAAGATATTTAAAGTGTAAAGAGCAACAAATGTTTTATCATTTGCTAAAAAAAGATTAAAGAACAGAAAGATTCTTGTAATATTTCCCATATGACACTCCAGAAAGTTAATAAAATTCACCTCTACGAGAGCTTATACGATTGTGTAGGTGCTCTGAGACGAAATAGAAACTTCTAGGATATCATCAAACAATTCCCATATTTGCAATATTACGATATCAGAACGTTTCAAGAAGATCGTTGACCACGAATACCGATAATTTTTTCAGCGCTTTCTCAACCGATGCCATCGACATCGTTCTGAATTTCCAAAACATTTCGAGACATTTTGCTAAGGTGACATTGTTTCGATTGTCTCGGCCATTTTACATAGCGTACCTTCTAGCTATAACGATATTAATGTCGCAATGTGACGAGTACCTAACGTACTTGATTTCAGATTTTTTTACTTTCCGTGAATCCTCTCGCTTCAATCACAACTTCCTGGTTAGAAGAATATCAATGCATTTTAAACATCGATGCAATTCTTATCAGTGTATCTTATAAAGGCGAAATGCTCTGACACACGGCATCATAGTCTTTTCTTCCCTTTTTCACCGTATTATCATTCGTCTCGTGTCGACGGAAACGCTATGACTCTTACCAGACCCCAGCGTTTTAACGCCGATACAAGAAAAAGCGATCAACGATATTGATATGAAAATATGGTGTCACGAGAAATTGACTTCATACTTCTATTAATTTTCGTTCTAATGTACGTATTACGTAGGAACTCGTTTATTTTGTGATGTCACGACTGTGATGTCCGTACGGAAGCGTCATAGCATGTAAACGAGGTCGTGCGTGCATATCTGCACGCTCGACATTCACAAAAAACACAAATTTGTCTATTCGTGCTTAACTCTGTTCAAACGGGATAGCAAAGAATAGGAGGATCGATGTGTAGCGTCCTTCCCACAATAACGGAAAGGAAAGAGAAAGCAGGCAGACAGACAGAGAAGAAAAAGATTGATGTAATCGCGATGGAAGGATTTACTCACAGGCGGCGGTTTGATCTTACAAATACCAGACTTCTCCGCGATCGGTCGTATTTTTGCAATGTAGCCAAGGGGGTCGTGAAACTCTTCGATACTCGGTTCGAAGACCGGCGCCTCTGGCGGTATAATGAACTCGAAGTCCGAATCACCACGATCGCAAGCCATGTCTTGGGTGCAGTGATAAGTCCCGAAAAAATCCTCGCAACCGAAGTTCGTGTCGAACCTCGATACCATGACTTGAGTGTCCAACACAGCTTGGACGCGGATAGGTGGCTCACACGCACCTAACGCGGGTGAGGACCTCGCGCCAGCTCCAGCACCGTTACTCAGCCGCCGGCTGCAAGAATTTATTTGGCAGTGTGCTTCGGTAAACCGTCATCACGAGCTGCATTTGTGTATCTGGTGGAAAGCGACTGAAAATATACGCGTTAGCCACGAAACACACGGCGCACAACATCCACGATATCACGCGGAGCCTCGCACACGAGCAACTGTCCTATTCCTTGCTTCATATACCTCTTCTTCCCTTGTATCCACTTGACTGTAATGCTATAGTGGCGCCACCTTGCACCAGGGAACGTGTCAATAGTGATTCGTGCACATTACGCTTTTTATAGGACGTTAACGGCAACGACGCGAGTAGGAAAAAATTGTTACTTACAGGACACTTCACAGGATGCAAGATTACTAATACTTATTTAGTAAAAAACTGTACCTAAATTGTAAAAAAAATTGCACATCACAAGTTAAAATTTCAATTCAATAAATGATAAATAAAAACGAAAATTCCCTATGACATTTTAGCTTTTTCCATTATTATGTAATCAATGTAATTGACTTATACAAATTTTAAATGAAAATTACCCACTAAACTACATATATTTTGAATATTCATATTAATTATGAAATTAATTTGTGTTCTATTACATCAAACATTAAATTAACAATTTGAAGTGTTGATATTTTATTATAAAATTAATATGATTTATGCAAATTATTCCTATAAAAGTGTAGTATAAATATCTATCATAGTATTAATACAAAAAGTTATTATTGTCATTTTATAGTATAAATATTAATAAAATCACATCTGAATTATGTAATTTAAGTTTACCGCTCTTTGTACGACAGATGGCGTTATACTATTACCCCGACAAATGTACTTCTGAAATATCAGTATTTTGTGAGTACTTCGCCATTTGTATCATCGAGTACGAAAGTGTTAGGTAAGATTTATAATTTTGAAATATTTGTATCTTGATACTTATAATTTACTTCTATAAAATAAATAGACATTTGTTTTATAGATCTTACTTTTGAAACTGTGATTACATTACCAATTACTTGTTACTATTTTTAAATTTGTTTTGTCAGTTTTTAGGAGTAAAATATTTTTTTGCAGAATCTAGTCAAAATGGGGAAGAAATTCGGAAATCTTGCATATATCAGTGGCATTACTTATTTTCGCATTAGTCCATATGAACAGAGGGCTTTTGCTGGAATGATAAAGGATGGCGTTCCTAATATGATACGTCGTATTAATGCTTCTATATTACGTAGTACTCCTTGTAAGTGATTCTTATTAATTACAAATACAATATTTGAATAATTTTTTTATTTTCATTTATAAAAGTAATAAAATTGTATTAAAAAAAGCGTGCTACATAACAGTTATACTATTATACAATTAATGACATTCTTGTATAAGTTTACATATTTAATTTTATGTTACAGTCTTTCTGATGACTTATTTGGTGATGGAATGGGCAAATGAAGAATATCATTCTTTGCATCGGAAGAACCCAAAAGACTATGAAAATGATACATAGATTGTAGTCGTTAAATATTTGATGAATTACTATTAATAAGAATGTAGTGCGATAGTCAAAATTGGTGTAATTATTTAACTTGAAATAAAATTTCTAATTTTAGTGTTTGGAAAAATGTTATATTATTTCAATAATAACAAAATATTGTCTTGATCATTTTCAAATAACATCAATATATTTATATCCTAATTTTGTTTCTTACTCTATAGTGTAAAAATATATACTGAAACACATTTCAATTAATTTAAATATGCATTTTTGATACCTTGTAAAGGATTTAAACAGTACACTATATAAGTACGGGTATTTTTGTCCGAAATATTCGTATCAACGGAATAAATTAACCTCTTCTGTGAACTATAAACAAGATTTGCAGCGATATAATGAATGCAACGATCCGTAATGAAAATTGTATTTGCCCATATTTTTTTGTTAGTTTGTTTTTATATCTTGAATGTTACAATGAGTTTTGGGTGAGAATATGAAAAATATTTTTAATATAATGTAAAATCTCTTTAGTATGCAATGGACTAGATTAAAGAAAAAAAAGCCTTATTGCACTTGCTTTCCATCAAACACTAATCGACAGGTGTTACCCATCTTTCTTCAAGAAAAATTCTGTATATTCGCTTGTTGTAACGAATAGTTTCATTGGTTCAAGATACAAGTCTCGGATTTCTTCGGAATTTCCGTAGCATCACCTAAAGCATCAAGCTCATACGCTGTTCATTTTCTTTATTTTCGAGTTATCATTTTTAAATAATAACGTTAATAGTAACGTTCTTTTCCCAATTATAACCAATACTAAAGCATACCATAACGTTCTTTATAGATTATAATTTTTAATATTACGATCTATACTACATTTCCTTCATAGAACGTAACAAATAAGTTCGGGTAACATTATTCGTTTTTAACAATATTCGTGACTACTTCTAACATTTTGTACGAGAGTCTATATGTTTCATAAACAAAAATATACAGGACGGTATTTTATAAAAAAAATTGTAGATAAAAATTTATCATTTACAATCACTATTAATTTACCGTTAAATTATTGTAAAGTTGCTAATAGCATTGTCCATTTTTTTCCTACTGTTATTTTGGTGGCAGTATCTTTTTGCTCTCATTTTACTTATTCTTTCAGATGATTCGGAAGATCGTAAGATAAATTTTAATTGTTCATTATTTCCTGCTAATTATTTCTCGATCGCAATATTTTCCCAAGACGTTAATACGCCCCTGCTACACCGTGTCGAAAGTATCCGATTCCGTTAGATCTGAACGCCATATTCCGCAGGTACGTTTCGACCAATGGGAGAGCCCGTACCAGCAATGCACCTGGGCAAAACAGGTAAGAAGCGGACAAGGCAAAGAGCGATCAGGTAGTTGTTCAGGTATTTTCAGTCGAGCATGATCGGCACGTAGCTCTCTGCCGAAAGCTTCCCCTCCTTCTCCTTCTCTCTCTTTCTCCCTTTGGGTGTGTGCACATTGTGAAAATTTGTAAATAGGTAAGTAAAGATCGTCGTTGTGTGAAACAGTTTTGTTCGCGTTTACGTCGTGCAAGCTTGTGAATCTTCGATGTCCGCTTATCCCGTACGGGTGCTGAGCCGCGAAACAGTGATCCAGCGGACTCGGTGAAACGCTGCTGTCAAGGTATTTATGGAAATGATTTCTTGACCGGAGTCATTGCACCGAATACACTGACGTGGATTTCTCTCCGCGGAGAATTGAAGTGATCACACCTGTTGCTCCGTACATTGCCGATGATAATCGACACGCGAACGTATGTACATATCTATGTATATAGTTCGTGACTGATCACGGTAACGGGCTTCAATAAGAAAAATTCTACGTGATCGACAACGTGCCGACGAATCCTTCTATAACTGACGCATGTGCGTGCCTTTCGAACGACTACATTCTTGCTAGAAAGATGCGCGGTCGATAAACTCGACGACGAACGTAGAGAATAATCGGTTGCAATTATATTTCCGGTGGCATCTCAACGCGACGCAAGCAGCACGGTACAGTCGTACGGTAAACAATTGTCGTGCACGCGAGACGAGTTCATCTTAACTGTTGGTCGTTGCACTTGAAGAAATTTTTATGCAAATAACGTGGTTGGAAGTTACAACGAAAACGTAGCGTACGATCGTTTCACGATGAAAATTGTGCGAACGTCGGTGAAACTAACAACATCCCAATGCATGGAATACAGTAATTTGCGTGCATATGTATATTCTATTGTACAGAACCACCGTACTATCGTAAATCGAAGTGAACGTTTTTATCGCGTTATCATTGTCACGTTAGGATGACTCGCCGTGAATCATTGTTTTGGAACTTTTTCTCTTACCTTCTTTTTTTTTTCACAATCGTCTTTCATCGTTTTGACGCGTGTTCTGCCGACTTTTCGTAAGCTAATCTACTCCGCGACATTTAAGCGCGACGTGTATGTACAAAAAGCGCGTCGAAGAAACTTAACAGGCGTAGAAAATAATAGTAGTCTATGACTATGGAAATGAGAAAGAACAGCGAATATTTCTTTGCCGTTTCATAAGGAGGTTTCCCGTTCATGACATTTACGATAGACATTCCCTCGTTCGAGCAAACACATTGTTTATCGTGAATCGATAACACATTCAAAGTTTAAATGTAATTGTCCCGGACAAAGTCGTGGCACGTTAAATTACTTATATCATACAAGAATCCTTATCTTCGAGATAGCCGATACCAGGATGCAATTACATCGTTTTTTTCGCAAGTTTTTACGATTCCATTCTTTTACCTGTGATCAACGCTAATACAGAGATTCAATTCTCAAGCATAGTTTAATATTATCTTATATAAATAATAAGGAGTCACAATGAAATGACAAGATTATTCTAATCGTTTAACGATACTCTCGAGGCATTTGAAAACGAAGACGTCGACGAAGCATCGCGACTACGGCAACCACCTGTAATTCACGCCTACGAAATGCCTACATGTTCCCCATTACGACCGCCGTGGCATAAATTGCAAATATTTACAGAACTCCGCGCACATCGATATTGCATCGAACGGCCTTCGATATCCCGAGAGGAAAAAAGTATAACCCGTGGCGTTCAACTCTTTTACGACGTACGCAACTATAACGAAGCATTGTAGATTCCTTTAGAAATAACATTAATTATACGGATAACTTACGTAACTCGTTCTAAAAATATCTATATAGGTTATAGGTCTTTAATATTGTATTAAACATTTTTGTTGAATTTTTCAGATCGTTTCGACAACTTCAAAAATCGTTTCGTCTCTTTAATTTTATCATAATTCGACGGTTAGGAAATATTTGAAAAATGAAATTTTCACGACAACGCGAATTCTAAGACTAAGCGCGAGCATAAAATCACGGGGACGGCGTAAAGTGCAAACATTTTACTTTTTTCGCTTTCGCTTCTTATCTGCCAATCCGACATATTCCATAAATTTTCCATCGCAGCTGCGACATTTTATGATCGTTTACAACCCCCTTTTACGGTAAGTCGCACGATAGCGAGATTGAAATAAAATACTATACTTACACATTGTAATATCGATAATCGCGATTTCGCGAAACTGTATTACGAGAAGGATCGAATTGCCTGAAAGTATTGTTTTCGATAAGAAACGAGTGCTCGATATCGATCGAGATTGATCGTAGTTCGCGCGTGAAACGAATGGCTGGCTAACCTATACATATTTCGAATTACGCGGAATAAAGCGTCAGGAAGTTTCGATTAATCGGGGATTAATACGTCCGATAGGTGGATGCAAGCGAGTGAAAAGTTCATTCGCTCGGTCCATTCACTGTAGAACTTGTTCGCGACCGGCGGATCAGTAGGTATGCGAGGCGCATTGGCAACTTTCTTTCCACTTTTTCAATGCTCCCGCGCGAGTATCCGTCCGCGATATGTTTACTTTCAACAGGCGTTTACCTGTCGTGCTCCCCGAGTCGGGTATTTCCTGGAAAAGCGAGTCTCGAACTTGTTCAATTCACCTGTTAGGCCTCGACTGGTGGGGTAGAGTCGAACCAACCTCACTGCTTTTTCCCTAAGTTTTGTGCGGGGTTGTAGCGGTCGTCTATCCTAACCTCCGTGCGTACATCCCTTAATCTTCAGTCGCACACGGGATGCGAACAAAGAAATCGTGAATGTCGCGATGTCGAAGACAATAGGTTAGAATTTTTCACGTCGATTTGGCGCGTTACTTTTACAACGAAAAACAGTTAAACAGGGTTAAATAATTCGCTAATAATACTTTTATCGAATTTTCGACTTTTATTAATTCGTGCAAACGTAGTTTGGAACCTTCGGAACGTCGAATACTTTATACATACCGAGTCGTGTATCTACAGTTATGGAAATGGGAACTCTTTTCAATAGAAAAAATTCGAAAAGAGCGCGCACAGTAAACGACTAGATATCTACGGATTGCATTCCGTTTATTTATAAATAGTTGCACGGCTCACATTTATTAAGTATTTTTAGCAATGAATTGTTGGATAGCAGACCCAAGATCCTTCCTCGTTACCTGGGTAGAGCCAGTAGACCTGCACGCAGAACGGCGCGCCTCGTATTACAGTCATTTTTATTCTTGGCACGAGGCTTTCCAGAAGTTAACTATAACTTAGTTCTACGTTTAGAGAACGTTCTCCGTGGATTATTTACACAAGTTGTTTCGAAACACGGCAGATATTCGTCGAGCATCGATTCGCCTTACGAACCTGTCGACGAAACCGTGTTGTTACAGTATTTCGTATCGACGCAGACTTTTGTTTATCGTTGTCGCTGACATGTCTGCGCGGTACACTTTCGAGTCGACGTTTCGAGAAGTCGTTATCGAAATTGTGGGTCGCGTTCCGGGATTTTATTTGTTCCCGAAAGGGTTAACAACCTTCTCGTTGCAGAGGTTAACTTCACGCACTGGCGATGGAAGGGAATGCGAACAGGTATTTGTTGGTCGTGCCATGATAAATCGGGAAGACGCACGTTTTACGAGGTTGTTCTCGCAACCACCTTGCACAGGAACGTTACGTTAACGACGGTATAAAGTCCTCCCCTTTTGCGTGCATGCGCATGCGCTTGCGGCTGCGCGAATCCGGCGCAACACGTGTTTCCGCGTACGCGCGCCACCTACCCCAATGAAAAATCCACTCGGCGACGATACGAATTACGCGTACTAATGGTACACTGTCGAAATACGAGTCAATGGAGTTTCATTGTTACTTCCGTTTGTATATTTACGTACTATCGATTCGTGCGTCGCCGGGGTTCCTCGGTTCGTGCTCGGCTCGTCGGTGGTACAAATGAATCTCAAATCGGGTTCGTGGATCGAGCGAGGGTTTCACCGGTGTCGTCGTAAATTCGCGTCGAGCGTTTGATTCCGTCGCGTCGCCTTCATAGAATCATCGTCGCGGCGCTGCAACAACATCATCGCGAGAATTCGCCCGCGTTCCACGACGAGACGCCGATCGTTCGCGAGTGGGAGCTTACTCGCGTTATGCGCCCGAGAAAACGCGATTCGCGCGAGAACGCGAGAGACTTTCCGTCGTCCCTTTCCCGGTATCGTCGCGGCCGTAACGCGAGTCTCGTAGCAACGTACGACTCGCGTGCTCCGACTCGGGCATACAATATTCCGTGGTAATTTGCGTGCATTACGTGGGTGTAATTGCGTTCTGCTACTCGCCGAGCGCGTTGCACCGTTCTGCTTATGGGAAAACCGTGGAAACGGTACTCTCGATCTCTTGCGCACCGCTCCGCGATCCACGGTAGACGATGACTCGTAATCGAGCGATATTCGAGGAGGAATTCAACGCCGCGAAATGAGGAAAGAACGGGTACACGGGCTCGGAGAGTGTAGGTTTTAATACTCCTCTTACGTCGAATCAAATTGTGTCAAAGTAGATCCGACTTCTACGTAGAATCACGTACACTCTTCTTCGAAAGATTACTTCACCTACTGTTAGACGGAACCACCGTAACTGGAAACAAATATTTGCAATAATATTTTTACGAACGATACGATGCAAGTAACGTCGTCGCGAATTTCTTCGTACCAGAATTTTGTAATTGGTTCCGTGACGAACGTGACCTCTTGGGGAAACATTCGTGAAAATACAAAATACTCGTCCGTTGTATAAGTATCGAACGAAACTACGCTTTCGAACGGCGTTTTATAACATCTATACCTTATCTTGCACCGTTTCCATTAAATCTGCTCGAAACTCTCCCGCACCGTGCGCGTAAAAATTCTTACAAGCTGCGGGTACCTGTTTCCTCCAGGAAACCGACGGAAAATCGAGCAATTCGAACGAAATGCCGTTCTCCGAACGTTCTTTAACCGTTTCGCACCGCACCCGAGTTAACTCGGGGCTAATATTCGTCGGACGAACGAGTGAAAACGCGGCGATTAAAACAATACGAAGTCAAATATCGAATATACGTAAAAACCTTGGTACAGGGTTTAGAGTGGAAACTTTTCGTACGTGATCCCGGTAAATGACTGTTAAATATTTAAAAAGCGAAGCAAGAGAACGTCGCGTTTCTTGCATCGACCGTCGAGAGAAAAACTCGACGGGGTTAATAGAGGAGAAACCGCGAGAGTGTGTGAAACGTAATCGATGGAATTGCGAAAAAAAGAAAAGAAAGAAAAAGAAAAAAAGAAAATATCCGTGTACGAGGACGATTACGAAAGCGTACACTGGCTGGTCCATATCGCCTAAAGTCAACAACGTAGTCCGAATTCTTTTTCTCCCTCCCTCGGTCGAGGACTGGTTCTGACCTTCCTGCTTTACGTAATCGTTGTTCGAAGCTTTCAAGCGCGCGCAGCGTTCGAAAGGAAATTCTCCGGGTTTAGATGTCCATCTTAGGCGAGAACGAAGAAGGTGTCGGTGGATCGAATGCCGTTTCCGTCGTGTACGGTCAAGGACGCGGTTGCTTCAACGCATTCCCGAGATGAATTTTTCCTCGAGGGCGTGTCCATCATCCATAAGCAATTATACTCGCGCTTGTCGCGTAGTCGTAAAACGTTGCTCGCTCGTTCGCTCGCTCGCTCGCTTGCTTGCGTGCGCGTGCGCGTGCGCGTTCACGCTCTTTCCAGCTTGTTTTCCTCGCTTCGAAGCCGCGCGGACGAATTCCACGAGCCGTGGCCTCACGATCGCTCGGATTCGCCTTTTTGCGTACAATCGGCCCGACGTAGCCCCGGAAATTTGCATAATTTAGTCACCGTTGGCGAAGGCGACAACGACGTCTCTCTCCGATAAGAATTTCCATTTTCGTCGCGGCGCGCGCGCACGCGCACGCGCACAACCACCACCACCACCACCATCACCGCCACCGGTGTGTCTCACCTATCTTCGATCGCGTCGATCGTTAACGGGATGTAAATCGCGGATAGAATTTCACTTTCCACTTTTAGACCCAAAGAAAACGGTCTACCTACCGATTTCAACCGAATTCCACGAATATTTCGAGAAATTTCGGAAAACCAATCTTCCGGAGATTATCAACGGTATTCAGTAATCGGTGTCGGGTAAACAATTTCTACCGTGGAAAATACTCGAGGAATATATTTACCTCGATTTTCCAGAAACCTAAAGAATCAGCTAAATCCGTTAGTTTTATACTAATCTCGTAAACTCGTCGACTCGTTTTTGTTTCCATTGTTCTCCATTCTACCATATTAACGAAACGACGATTTTTTCGAGTTTCACGGTGTCGCGTTCGTATAATTTCCGCGCGGTGTTTTTCAACCGTTCGGTAAACAAGCGAGTAAAAATCCACGTTCCGAGGTCGGTGGATAGCTCCGGGGCGCTCGCCAGAAATAGGTTCGTTTTGAATGAAAACCGCTAGAAATCCGGAATCTAAACGGTCGCCGTGGAATTCCCGGCTCGCAGTCTTGAAATGCATTGGTAAGTTCGATCTCGAGGCGTGTAAACGAAGCCCACTCACCTTCCTTCCTTTTCCCTTCCCTTTTCGCCGTGACTGCTATTAGGTCGCAGTTACGACACTTTAAGTCCGCGGTTACGACTCCGCGGCCCAACGAACCAACGATCCAACGAACCAACGAGTTGCACCATCGCCACGGTCTCCGATTTATCGTCGGGTAATCGAATCGAATCGTCGATATCGGATCGCCGAGTTCCCTGCTCCGGCAGACGCCGTGATTTCGAACCTTGAATCGTGTTCGTACGTCGAATCGACCAACAACGAAATTACGCTCGTACGTGATCCGCGTAGTTTCTATCGCGCGGTGGGACGCACGGGGGGAAGAATAAGATAAACGTAACGAGAGATACAATGAGTCTCGCCATCTCCGTGGAAACCCGGACAGCATTCCCACCATCGATGATACAACCATTTTTATCGAGTCACGTATCTCGACCGGTTACGCAATACCATTAACCGATCGCGATAGAGCCCCGCGACCCAAATCCGCCGTCACCGTGAAATCGTATACATTTCGGACGAAATTCTGCCGTTAAACGATAGCGGTCTCTGCCCGCTCGTTTCGTATTTCCTTGTTAACACGGCCGTCCACGAGAATCGTTTCGTGCCGCGTGTTTTCGACAATTTTCGTTACCCTTGGATCTCGAAGTCGTCAACGTTTTACGATCGGCTCCGAACCAACTATCGTAAATCAAGATAAGAGACAAAGGGATATTCCCTCGTTAACAGTCGCGCGACAAACGTCTTCGCGGACCAGCCTCGTACGATCGCGTTATTTGTATTCACGCGTATAATGCTTGCTCGGAATATTTAATCGGTACACACCACGGGATACGCGATTCTCTTCACACTTTCGGGGAAGATTTTTTCATTTTTATTAATGAAAGAGACGAACCGTCGACGATCTTACGCTTCGTACCGTTCGCGTGGAATACACTTTACGTGTTGTATTTGAATGCGCGACGCGGATACGAAGACGAATTTTACACGTACATCGAGTACTGAAATCAGTGTTATCGTCCGAACCGAGATCGGTATTTTAAAACGTACCGAGATTGTACGAGTTTGATTTCTTCGAATTATCGTTCTACGTTGATCGGACGTTACATCGACGATTCTACGCGACGAACGATCGTATTAATTTCGATTATTTATCTTGAATCGGAGATCATCTAAAAACTATCTTCGAACACTTTGGAGAACGAATATCGAGTCGAACACTTCGAGGAATGTATCTCCAGTACGGAACGAGATCGTGTCTGTTGTAACAGCTTCGTTTATAGAGAAACGATGTATCGCGAGGACGCGATCGGTCGAAAGAGTACTCGTGTAACCTACGAACCTAAACAATTATATGATACGCGCGGAGAACAATGGGAATCTCGGTGTTGTGGAAAATTAAGGGACAAAGCGTGTTAATAAAACCCGACTCCCGGTTTTAAAAACGATCCACCCTCGTTCCTCTTCGCGTTGAAACGTGTTTCGTGTTTCATAAATGGTAGAAACGCGCGCGCGCACGCGCCATAACGAGCTGCGCCGACGCGGGACGCCGATTGAATTACGCGAAACCGCGGTAGGCGGACTGAATTATATGAAATTACGAACACGAACGAAACGAATCGACCGCCACTTTTCTCCTCTCCGATTCCGTCGTATGGAACGACACCTGATAGAGCGTGTAACAATGCTTCCTCCGTTATGCGAATTCCCACGACGCCTAATCCTTGGCACAGTGAAAGCACTCGCTCGGACCAAACGGTCATCCGTTCTTCCCTGCGTTCGGATTTTTAATACCGATTCCACGTTCGCGCGAACCACCGTAAAACGTTCCTAACGTCGTTTTTGTTTAACTCTTTTTTACGCTCGAAGCATTCTTCTAGGCGAGATCTTTTACATTGGATGTGAAAATAAATCGTAGAATGAACTCGGACGTTATCTCGAGATACTTTATTTATCTCGAGCCACGAAGGAAGTTTTCCTTTTGATGAATTAGAACTTGGAAAAATTTGAAAATCTCGGTGCGAGTCTTGCTCGCTTTTCGAGTGCAAAGGGTTAACAAGGACCGAGATTCGAGTGTAATTCTCTTTTTGCATTGAGTTCAACGCGTGTACAACAATCGTATTACGTGCTGTTGGACGATGGTCCAACAAATTAGAAAAATTTCAACAATTTAGAATACTTTCCTCGCGAAAAGAAAGCCGTCTTTTTCGTCGTTACTTGCCCTCGGTGAAGCCGAAGCTGTTGCGATCGCGTTATAATTCGCCAACTAAGAAATTTTCCAATCTCTCCCTTATTTTCCCTCTCGTTTTCTCTCCGTATGCATTTATTCTTCTCGAATTACCGGAGGAGTAACCGCCATGGTGCGCGAAACGATTAAAATCCTTCCGTACGGCTGTAACTAGCGTTACTTTCCACATGGAATTTATTTTCCTCGCGTAAAAAATATCCCAGTGTAACTTATACAGAATATTAATCGTCAGTTACTTCTACATTTCATAAAGAACAAACGAACGTAATTGTTCAATTTTTCGTAACGCACCTTGGGAACTTATTCTTGATAAAATGAAATTAGAAACGCGATAAAGTGTAATTTCCTGAAAAATATAGATTTTTGAAGTACATTGGACACAATGATGACCAACATCCGTAAACTTTTTACTCAGAACAGAAGCAGAGAGTATCTCAATCCCTACGCCCGGCGCTGTGCACGCAGATGCATTCTTTGTACTTGCAGCGGGTACACACGTTGCACTTTTGAATAGAAAAAAAATCGTTGATCGAAATAGATCGCCGTAACGTGCTCTCTGTAGTCGGAGATCTTATCGTTTGCTTTTAATAAATCGTAAGTCCACGGAACAATCGTAACCGGCGACCTACACGTTGCAAGGCACGCGGCCAAAGAATTTAACGCGAGCCAAGGGCGCGCACCGATTAGGTTCCAATACACGCGGCTATTGCACGGTAATTGAAGATCTCGCGATCGTTAATTATCGGCCGGTGTAAAATCGTCGTATCTTCGTCTGGACGATGGTCGAGACGGCCATGGCGTCCCGACGACGCGTCGCGCGCAAAACGAATTCCATCGACGCGCGTCGGCCACGGTGAAAAACCCCACGGCGCGCGATTTATGGCTTTTATCGACGAAATATCCCGCTAAGCCCGCATCGTCGTACGCGCGAGCTTTTATTCAACACCTGATAGAGAACTGGCGGCGCGCGCGACCCGCTCGCCTCGTGTACACGTACATACGTAGCGAGCCATCCAATCAAATAGGTTTCTCTTGGAGCAAATTCAGAATTTCACATTCCTCGCGCATAACTATGCAAAAAAACAAGAAGCCGGCTCATAGTTTCTCTCTTTAACCGGCGCCGCGTCCCGAGCTCCACACAGTGGGAACTCGAAATAAGAACTATATATATATACACGTATGTATGTATGTATGTATGTATATGTGTATGTATGTATGTATGGGTGTGTGTAATTCTTTTTGCACGTGTTACGCCAGAAGTCAAAGAAATTATTTAAGAGGTTTCCGGATCGTTCCGAGAGAGCGAACCAAAACAGCGGAAGCGTAAGAAACGGTATGCGGGGCGAGCCCGCGTAGGTATTTTCACTCGTTCGTGTGTCTTATATAATACATTTTTTTCTTTTTTTTTTTCTTCTTTCAAACGATTCGTACGAAGGTTGACGCGGTACGAAATAACGTACGCGTACGCGCGATGTTTCGAGGAAAAAGTGTCCTAGAATCCAAAGGGGAGGGGGGTTTACACGTAGACGCCGAAGTGAGCAAAAAGTGTGTCGTAAACGTAGGTTCGAAAATGAATTCTGTTTAACATAAGTGAAGTGCAATTCTCTGCATCGGTTGTGCAAGCGTATGCAAATGCGCCGCGGCTCTTCGGATCGGTGTCTCGCGAGACTTTTTCACGCGGGAGATATTTGAGAAACCTCCGCCGTGCCCGTTCGCAATAAATGATAATTCAGCTAACGCACAACACCGTGCGAGGAATGCACGATCTTTCGGAAAGACCGCAGAAACTTGTTCGCGCGATACCATCTGGGGGCCCGCGTTGAAATTCAAGCGTTTTAAAACCGAGCGTTCACCGCGCAAAAATAAAACCTGAAGAGAAGAGAGAGAGAGAGAGAGAGAAAAAAAAAGAAGAAGAAGATGAAAAAAGAGAGGGCATACAGAATCCCGCGTCGTTGATGATAATCCTTCCGACGAGCGGATTCGCCTAAATTGCCGGCAATACTGGAACAGAAAGTCGCTTTCGTTCGAGCAATTAAAAACTCGTTTTTGGACCCGCGAGAGACGCGCCGCGATAATGGCGCTCGGAAAATTTACAGCCGTGTTTTACATTTCTGAGTTGAGGGACAACGATCATAATTTACACGATCTTGTTCCAGCGACGGTGCGCTATAACTATTAGCGAAAATAAAGCAATCGTTGCGCTGCGAGAGACAGATTTTAAATTGTACCATAAATGCGACGATAACGCTCAGATATTTCTCGAATCGTTTCGAAACAATTTTTATTCGTTTCGGTGGGATGAATTTCGGGTGTAAGTTCGCAGGTTTCACGGTAGAAGAATTGCGCGTTTTGTCATCGTATCGCCGAAAATGATAAGAAAATTAATCGGTAGCTAACAAACACGCTTGGAGTAGAACGCCGGATGTTGGCGATGTTCGTCACATTTCGAGAGATAAGGGTTAAATTAGAAAAACGTGTCTCGGAAACGAAAGATTCGCGGGTCCTTGTTTATCAAATCTTTTGTCTCTTTCCTCGAGTTTCGGACAATGTTAACGAATCACCTGTACACCATTTACGAGCAACTTCGGCATGTACTGTAACCTACTAAATTCCCAAACCATGTTCATTTTCTGGTATCGTGAATTCTCGTTTATCAAACCTTCTCTCTTTTTTTTTGAAATTTCGGATATTATTACTGAGTCAGTCTGTACATTATTTATGTGCGATCTTGGCGAGTACTATGTACCTCTAAATTTTCAAACACTATTCCTTCTTCAATATCACGAGTTCCCCTTTGTTAAACCATCTCTCTCTTCCAAATTTTCACTATTATCGAGTCTACCTGTACATCGTCTACGAGCGATCTTGGCGAGTACTATGTATCTCTAAATTTTCGAACAATATTCCTTCTCCAATATCACGAGTTCCTTTTTGTTAAACCCTCTCTCATTCTTCCAAATTTTCAGACATTGTTACCACCTCTAAATTTTCAATCCCTATTCTTTCTCCAATATCACGAGTTCGCCTTCGTTAAACCTCTCTTCCAAAATTTTCACTATTATCGAGTCTACCTATATATCGTCTACGAGGGATCTTGGCGAGTACTATGTACCTCTAAATTTTCGAACACTATTCTTTCTCCAATATCACGAGTTCCTTTTTGTCAAACCCTCTCTCATTCTTCCAAATTTTCAGACATTGTTACCACCTCTAAATTTTCAATCCCTATTCTTCCTCCAATATCACGAGTTCGCCTTCGTTAAACCTCTCTTCCAAAATTTCGAACATAGTCACTGAGTCGAGCTGTACATCGTTCACTAGCTACCTCAGCGACCACTGTACGCCACCAAATTCTTGAACGCTGTTCCTTTTCTTCAGCATCCGGTATCGCGGCAGACGTTAGGGTCCATAACTCGCGACTCCGGTTTCTGCAAAACGTTCGTCAACGTGCAATATTTATCGGCCCATTGTCCGCGGAATCGCGCCTCCTTGGCCGCCGAAGTTCGATAAATGGATGGCACGCGATAGGAATTCCCGACATGTCCAGCGAGCGAATTAGGCTCATTGGAATTTCACTTTGGTTACAAGCTGGCTTTCGTGCCGCCAAGTATGGTCCCCATGACCCGGTAGCCGGATACGATACGCGACGTGCAACTATCGCCTGTCTCTCCGTCATTAAGCGATTAAACACCGTACGCCTTGACGAAACGTTTGTGACGTCCACGGCTCAGTTTCGAGTCGCATAAGCGGACAACGAGATAGATTCGGGAGCGAATCGAAATTTCGTTTCAACGAGCGACCGTTTCTAATCGTTCGTGTAGATCGTTCGTTCAAGTTCGGATTCAATCGTCTGTTTCAGATAAGAATTAAACAATCGGGGCACAATGCCGTACTACAACAGCGGGCACAGTCCATCCACTTACAAAGGTAACGATCGACGCACTGGTCTGGACCAGGTTATGGAACTGTTCGAATACTTTACAGCTAATACCACGAACGAACTACGATTATCATTATTCACCAAGATCTTCATGTATTTAAGAATTCGAGCGGTTCCAGCCTTAGTCCAGACTTAGACACAGAAACAGAAACCTCGACACCGCCAAGATCCTCTGGAATCATTTTCTCATTATTCTAAAAATAATCCATAATCTAGTTTCCTCTCGTTTGTTCAATCGGTTAAATCAGCCCGGTTTCTTCGTTGAAATCGAGTACTTTGGCGGTGTCGAGAGTCTCGTTCTACAATTTCGTAATTGGCGGTCGCAAGATCGGAAGTGAATTTGGCGCAGAAGAGCGATCAAGAGCGTTTATATAAATATTTGTCTTATCTGGCCTCGTTATCGAGTTGCAGTGCTTTTCATTCTTCCGGTGATCCTCGTTTCGAATCGCGTCGGTAGGAAATTTTTCTTTTCGCGTCTCGCGGGATCGAGATGCCGCACGATACTACTACGTATCGATCGGTACGCGAAACGAACGAATTTGAAAGGAACGAGTGGCGAATCTCTCGGTACCGAGGCGAGTGGTCCACCAACGACGAACTTTGACCACGGTTCCGGAGACGCCATTCTCGCGGACGCGTCTCGCCCGAAATCTCGAACCCGGAACCAATTAACCGATTCAACGAAGACATGGCCGTGCTCCAGGAGCGCTAGAATTCCAGGAACGTGGTCGTGTCGTCGTATTAGAAATGCTGCTCGCGATCCTTTCCTTTTAATTCCCCGGTCGCGCTGTATACGTTCGTGTCAGGTCGGGCTCGGCGTGCTCGTGCGCGATTCACGAAATTAATCGTAATCACGGTGCATCAGATGGAGGCTCCAGCGGGCCATCGAGCACATCGGGCGGCCGAGTCAGTAGCTCCGAGCCGACGTACATGATGGAGCATTTGGCCACGTTCACGGTCACGAAGGAAACCGGTATTGTTTATCCAGCGGACGGTATGCGGCGACTTCTGCAGTTGGAGAAGAGTAACGGCATTTGGAGTCAAAAGATGCAGCTCCGTCTGGAACGGAACTGGGTCCTGATCATGGACAACGAGACCGGGGTAAATAGATCCACGACACAGAGTAATTACGATTTCCGAGCGAAATCGGAGAAACTAAATAAATAAACGCCGGTAACGCGTACACGCGTACACGTACACGGGCGCACGCGTTACGCGTTACCTCGCGTGTACACGTGTACACGCGTACACGCGTGCATATACCACCGTGTGGTACCGGCGTCCGTGCGTGTACGTGTGCGTATACACGGGCGATAATAATAACAAAGTGGAACGTTTGTGAAATTACACCGTCACCAGGGTTCGAGGCGGTTTCACTTAATGCATCGTTGATAAATTCGTATGCAGGCCGTCATGGAGCGATTCCCAGCCTCGTTGATACAGGAACCGACCGCATTCACGTCGAGGGACCCTATGGAGATGTATAACAACATTCTCGTCTTCACAGTGGCGGATGACAGCGGTTCCGGTCAGCGAGCGGAGATGCATATATTCCAGTGTCAAAGCGTCTCGGCCCAGGACCTCGTCGAGGACTTGAAAATGTTGCAAATGGGTAAATTGGTGCCCGGCGGTTCGCCGAGGGGACCGAGGGGTCGTATACCGCCACCACCGACACTACCGCCGCCGGAACCACCCTTGAACGGGGTGAACGTACGTGAACAGGTGTCCGCCTTTAACGCTAACAACGGTACGTTTCGAACCATCGTTCGTTGTACAGATGTTCCGATGCAAGCACGTGGACTGTTGTAAGAAAGGGTAAAGAATTCGCGAGAAACTTTGATACGTGATTTAATTATTCTTAAGTACGATTACTCGGTTATACGAACGAGTGCGATCTCCATGGTCGAGCAGTTCGATCGAAAGTACGAGTCTGACTCGTGGTGCACCATCACCTGGATCAAAGTTACCGGGAGTCGGACTCGTGGCCGTCGATCTTGGACAATATTGACTCGTAGTTCGCACTCGTGTACACCGAGCGGAGAATATTATTGTCGAGCCTGTAATGTTCTGTGAAATATAAAAAATCGTGCTATTCGAAGCGCGGAGTACCCGAATGGGTTGTACGTCTAATTTCTCTTCTCTTATTACGCGCCGTGTCGCGATTTAAGAGTTGTAGTCCATAAATGTCCGTATTCATCGTTGCTCGACGCGACAAAACGAAAGTTTCCCCATTCGTCCAACAATGTTCCAACGCGCTTGCACCACGAACAGGTGTAATTCAATCGCTACGCTCGCTCGCGAACGAAACGATTCAATATACGTTCCATTTCGTACAGCAGACGGCCAGAACGATATATCGCGGGAGGAGAACAACGACGAGGTGTCGTCGACGTCCTCGGAGAAGTACGAACGCGACGTGACGATCCTCAATCATTGCTTCGACGACATCGAGAAGTTCATCGCGCGTCTCCAGCACGCAGCCGCCGCCTCGAAGGAGCTGGAACGTCGCAGACGCAACCGTAAATCGAAGAAGAGGAACCTCGGGGACGGTATGCTCACGATGCGTGCGAAACCACCGCCGGAGATGGAGTTCATCGACATCTTTCAAAAGTTCAAGCTCTCGTTCAACTTGCTGGCCAAGCTGAAGGCCCACATCCACGATCCGAACGCCCCCGAGCTGGTCCATTTCCTGTTCACGCCGTTGGCGTTGATCGTGGACGCGTCGCGCGACACCAACTACGACCCGAATCTACCCAGCAAGGTCGTGTCGCCGCTGTTGACGCGAGAGGCGGTCAATCTGTTGATAAACTGCGTCACCAGCAAGGAAACAGAGCTGTGGCACTCGTTGGGCGACACATGGTTGATACCCCGCGACCAATGGAAGGGACACGTGCCACCGTATCATCCGATCTTCATGGACGGTTGGTCACCGGAGTACCCGATACCGGAGGACCGGGACCACGATCACCTCGCGTCGTTGCTGAACGCCGACAAACAGAAGAGGGACGAGCTACCGGAGCAACAGAACGATCCGTATTACAATCACAGGGAGGTGGACGAATCCCATTACAGCAGCGACTACTTGGAATACGAGAGCAGGGAGGAGCGCGGTGGTAACGAGTACTTCGAAAGAAGTTACGGGACCAGCTCCGAGTTGTACGGCAGGGAGGAGAGAGTGGTGGATCAAACGAGGGCACACAGCGACATATCCGTCGACTCGATCGAGAGAACACCGAGGGTCGCCGGTATGGAGAGGGCCCAAGAGGCATGGTTGGACGATCTGATGACCAGACACGCGAAGATCGTTCAGGTCACTTATCCGAGAACGGCGAACAACGACAAGGAGCTGACGGTAGTAAGGGGCGAGTATCTCGAGATCCTCGACGACAGCCGGAAATGGTGGAAGGCGAGGAATTCCAGGGGCCAGGTCGCGCACGTGCCCCACACAATCGTCACGCCCCACAATCCGTCCCATTCCACCGAGAACGACGTTTTCAACAATCCACTGTACACCAGCCGATATCCGCGACAGGGGCACGGCTATAATTACGAGGTGAGAGTACCACCACCGTAGAGACTTCTCCGCGATGGAGAACTAATTACCGCGAGAGAGCCAGCGGCAAAGGTCCGCTTCGAACCACCGGTAATTGCTATTGCGAAACTGTGTCGCTCGGTAACGATCGTTGCGATCGAAGGGCCCGGTACTGGTACCTGGGGTATCTCCGCTTTTCGATGAGAATAAGTGTACGAAGAGACAGACAGAGAGAGAGTGAGAGAGAGGAGTACCTCGTTTGTTACGCAAATTAGGCGCGAGAACTAGACACCTCCCATTGCCGGTAACAATCGAGGAGATATCGGTCTGGAAGTTTGTATGCGTTTATCGTGCACCGATTGAACGACGAACTTGTCTTGTTCGCGTATTCTGTTACTTTTTTTTTTCGTTCTTCGGTTTGAATTGTTCATTAAGGTAATTTAATAGAGGTTCTTTCTTGGAACGAAAAGAAAGTTTCGGATAGACTCGTGACGTGTAACAGAAAGCGATAAATAATTCGAACGATTGGAGTACAGCAATTTCCTGTAATCGATACGGTAACGAATCGGATATCGTTGAAAGATAATCTCCGGAATATTAATAACGGATCGAATTAGTCGCGGAAAGGTTGCTCCTCGAGTCGAGTGTCTTTAGAGAAATAACGATTATCGTTTACGAGCATAATTTGAGGAATGATATTGAATACGAACCTTTTACCTTCAATCTTAACCGATGTACCAGCAGCGGTACAATGAGAACCAGTTCCACGAAAGTATAAATTATGGTATTATTCAAATCGGTATCGATTTCTCAATATTGCTCTCGTCGATACTCGATATCATTTTACGAAGATGAAAATAAAAGCTTGCCCTCTGGCGAAACGTTCGAGATAATAACGGAGAACACATCGATTATCGTTTTATTTCGAAAAAACGACCGAACACTCGACCGAGACAAGTATAGGTACACGCGCAACGAAACATTTATAATTGTTTTTCGACGAAAACGCGATACCGATAAAAAAACGATTACCTCGATCGGGGCAAACTTTCGTACAACGATTTCTTACGATGCGATGGTGGTCGATGCGTCGCAACGATCGCTTTCTCACACGTTGAAATTCACACTGAACCATGTGTTTGTGAAATTCTAGGATTCGGAGATCGAGAGAACCAGCACTAGTCCAGGCCCAGAAGCCACTCATCGGACACACGCGATTCCGCCACCAGCGCCTGCAGATTGGGTGAGGAAAGAGAGGCTCGGGAAAAAAGGTGAATTCCGATACTTTTAAGCCATCTAATGACTCAGGATCGTGGTTAGTCTTTCTCCCGAAACATTACCGAGGGATCGAGACACCGTTAGATAAACAGAACCGCTCGCAAATCGGCGGTGCATCGGAAGATCCAACAGAACGGGTCACCGAACGAGATATACGTGTTGCACGGGGGTCCTCGAGGCATCCGCGATGTCCACGTTCTCGCGGTTAAAGTCCTCGAGCTTCCGCGAGCTTTTTCCTTTAACGAGGAAGTGCGATTCCGGACACGTTTCGCATCGGTACGATCCGAGAACGTACCGGTGAATCGTTGGAATTTATTTCCACGAAAGGTCAAGGTCCAGAAGCTCGCGTACGTTTCAACTGCAAGATCGTGTAACGCCACGTGGAGGGATCGTTGTCAACGATTCATCGAATACATATTAGCATCGTGACGTAATTGATATTATTTATAATCGGTGTCGTGTACGTTGCGCTGGAACCTGTCGTACGCGCACGTACGCGCGTTCTTTCCAACCGAAGCGTTCCACCATGGATTTTCGACTCTTTATTTTATATATATATATATATATATTTTTTTTTTCTCTTCTTTTCATGTCAATACCGTGTTTTTTTTTTCCACTTGTATATATATAAATATAAATATATGAAGAGGTATATGCGAGTAACGTTTAGGTGAAATCGTCAATATCGTAATCACAAATAGGGGGGAAATGGTAACCGGAGGAATTTACACGTTCGAGCGTTGTTTGAACGTTCTCGCGAACATTTTCCAAGTTCTTTCGGCTTCTGTCCACGGTTTCGCGAGTGTTGCGTCGAACGCGTGGATAACGCGGGGAGAACTTCGAGAATAATGCGCGTAAATACTTCGAAATAATTTATTTTTCGTCGCGAAGGAATCGAACGAATCGTTTCTTTTCTTTCTCGTACAGCTTAGAAGTACTAGCGATAAGACAATGACTTTATCAGATACACGGCGATCGGAAGACGACAAAAAAAAAGGAACACGTAATAATAATAATGATAATAATAATGATGATAATAATAACAATAATGACAATAAATGGAACTGAACGGTGGAAAACGTTGTACCGTTAAACGGTTACGGGGAACAATGAACGGCGTCAACAGACTCGCATTGTTCTTCCTTTCTCGCGTTTACTTAAAGACGTACACATACACACGTACCATATATATATATAGATATATATATATATATACATAGATATATATACATTTACATATAAACTGACACAATTATATTACGCTCGAGATCAACTGGTATCATTTCATTATCGGCTAGGTGTCTTCGAGTTCAATTTTAATACCGTACCTTTTGTTTAGCGATCGTAAGTACGATACCATTATTTTTTTATATTTATCGACTAACCAAATCTTAGTATATACAATATACATACACACTTAACAGATGAGAACGATACGTATAGTTTTCGATCGAAAATGTACGCGTCTCGAAGTCGTGGGCCGGTTCGAGCCGAATGGATTTACGTTAACGAAAAAAAAAGAAAGAAAGAAAGAAAAAGAAAAACCGCGCGAGAAAAATGCAGAATTAACGCCGGTGAACTCGCGGCGAAGTCACAGTGTCCGTCCATTATTCCGTAATTGAATTCGGCTTCGTTCCGAGAAAAAGGATTTGTCGGCTCGTATTAAAGCTGTTGACATCCGGCACGTAAGCGCGACAATGAAAGCGGAACGATCGAAAAAGCTCGGTTCTATCGCGCGTACGATTCACGTTAAGCTCGGTCACGCTCGTGACTCATTTCTTTATTTATCAATGGCTTTGATCGACCGGCGCGAATCTTTCTCTCGATGCTTGTACGTGTCGTCGTATGTGTCTGCACGCATCAGTGTGAGTAAGCTTGTACAAACACGCGAAGTGAGCGCCACGAAGAGGAAGAGTCGTTGGATTTTCGCCACTGTCGAGGAACATCCGAAGTGGCCTCTCCGTCTCGATGAAACATTGCTGGTTTATCAATCGGGCCAAAAATAGAGAATACGTGGTTTCATCACCGCGAAGAAGATTTGGAAATTATTCGAGATGGAAGCGAAAATACCAGAAACTTTGAAGGGTGGATTCGTTTGTTGAACTAGAGCCATCTAGGGTTTAGAAAGATTCATTTTCTCAAAATTACAACTCTTAAATACTATCTTGGAAATTATTCGAGATGGAAGCAAAAATATCAGAAACTTTGAAGGGTGGATTCGTTTGTTGAACTAGAGTCATATAGGGTTGAGAAAGATTCATTTTCTCAAAATTACAACCCTTAAATACTATCTTGGAAATTATTCGAGATGGAAGCAAAAATATCAGAAACTTTGAAGGGTGGATTCGTTTGTTGAACTAGAGTCATATAGGGTTTAGAAAGATTCATTTTCTCAAAATTACAGTTCCTATATACTATCTTGGAAATTATTCGAGATGGAAGCAACAATATCTGAAACTTTGAATGGTGGATTCGTTTGTTGAACTAGAGCCATCTAGGGTTTAGAAAGATTCATTTTCTCAAAATTACAACCCTTAAATACTATCTAGGAAATTATTCGAGATGGAGGCAAAAATATCAGAAACTTTGAAGGGTGGTTTCGTCTTTCGAATTAGAGTCATCTAGGGTTAAAAACAATTCATTTCTGAAAATTACAACCCCTGAATACTATCTTGGAAATTATTCGAGATGGAGGCAAAAATATCAGAAACTTTGAAGGGTGGTTTCGTCTGTTGAACTAGAGCCATCTAGGGTTTAGAAAGATTCATTTTCTCAAAATTACAACCCTTAAATACTATCTTGGAAATTATTCGAGGTGGAAGCAACCATACCCGAAACTTTGAAGGGTAGTTTCGTTTTTCGAACTAAAGTCACCTAGGGTTAAGAAAGATTCAAGATTCAAGATTCATTTTCCAAAATTACAACTCCTACCTTGAAAAATGATCCAAGATATACATACTTTTTTAAATGAAAAATAATATAGTGTCCATATCGGTAAAAAAACGACCAACAAAGTTTGAACCCATGAAGGATAATTTCCCCCCTTCCAGCTTCCAAATAACCAGAAACAGGGAAAATACATATCGATAAAACAAAAATGGAGTTCAAAACTTTGCAGGGTAGTTTCACCCTTAAAACTCGGATTATCGTAACCAGAAAATCCACCATTCTTGACCGTTCCAAACCCAGCAACGTTTTATCAAAAAAATTACTAAACGGAGGGATCCACTTCGCGGATCGTTCTCCAGGAGATCGAAGCAGTGATCGATTCGCGATTCGATCGTGGTCCGGTTACACCGGGGATGAAAATGTCCGTTCGAGTATCGAGATACACCGATCCCTGTGTCCTTATTGTTTGTTACCTTCGTCACGGATGCCGGCGAATCACGATCGCCGCGTTCCTCGTAAAAAGTGGCTCGACTTTGGCTTTCACGTATTCGGCCGTCGTCAGTCGGTGTTCCGCCGTCGACCGAATAAGGAGAAAGCAAAAACGGGAAGCGAATCCCGCGTATTGATGAATGAGCGTGACTGTACCGCTTCCTTGTTGCGTAAACTTTCGTGGAAACGTCGAGAGAGGAGAGCGTGCACGGAATCGCGTACGCGTGCTCGATCTATTCTCGTAGCGACCGGATTATTTATACGCGAGGATGGATCATCCGCGTGAAATGACGAATTTTCATGAATTGCGATCACCCCCGATGCTCGAGGAAACGTAGAGACACGGAGGTCCAGTCGTCGAGGATACGAAGGTCGGCTTCGATTCGATCAAGTTGAGAAAGATATATCACAGCGATCTTCTATTGAGAAGATTCGATAAAAGCTTTTCACAATCACTGGGATTCTTTTCGCGAGGAAGTAGATCTTGTTGTTACTCTCCTTCGGTAAAGTTGAAGGAATTTGTCGTATGATATTGTTTTCCGTATAATGTGATTACGTTACGTTTGTCTGTCGTATCCTCTTGAAATTGAAGAATTTGTACGGAGGGACGTTTCAATGTTTGAGAAGTTATTAGAGGGACGTTTCGATGTAGGATTTGTTAGAGAAAGGTTTCAATGTACGAGGACTCGTGTAAGGGAATATTCTAGTATGTAAGAGCTTATGTAAAAGAATATTTCAATGTGTGAGAACTTATTAGAGGACCATCTCAATATATGAGAATTTATTAGGGAAACGTCTCAATATATGAGAACTTATTAGAGGAATATCTCAATATAAAAGACCTCGTATAAGGGAATATCCTGTAACTCGTATAGAAGAACGTTTCGATGTACGAAAACTCGTGTAAAGAAACATGATCCCTTCGTTGTCCACTAACAGAGAACTTGGAACAATCGTGATAGTACATGGAACGTTAACGATCCTTTTGTACTGCGCTAACTAGTCTTCTTTTTACACGGAATCCGTTTTCCTCGAGGAAAGAATACCAGTGTATAGTCAGCTGATGCGTTAAAAGGATCCGAATTGCTTTCAAAGAGGATCCCTCGATAAAAAGTCCAGTGAATACGAATATCGAAAATGATTTCCAGTAACGATGAACCTGCTTGGTACTCCACAGAGGTGCTCGATGTGATTTTTTTTATTAATAAAACATTTATCGATTCGAACAGGGGAATGTCGTAACGCTGTGCTCTTTATCGAAAAACACAACGCTTGGTCTGACTCGAGACAATCGATACTATTTAAAATTTTTTAATATTTCCAAGTTTAAAAATGTACTGCCTCTTTCTCGAACAATCATCTTCATTGTGCAAAGTCCTCGTTTCCATTGAATACTTTTTACACGAACGTTTACTTCGTGGATCTTCGAACATTGAAGAGAACCGTGTCGATCGCTTTACGACAACTCCTCGATAAAAGTAACCAATTCAAATTTTTACCATTGGATGAAATATAAAGAACAGGTGTCGAATAATACCAAAACCATCATTCAGGTAAAAACCTGTACTTTTAACGAAAAAGTTACCGTACACGCAGATCGACGATAAACGTGTTTCGAATACAACAGCAACTAATCGGCTTAGGAAGTAAACCGGATAACAATATCGCGGGAGGAACTTGTTTCGTTTAACGTTACCTTCAAACTATTCACCTCAACACCTTCGTTTCCCTTTTCTCTTTTTATTCTTTTTTTATTTTCTTCCTTTTACACGACTCTTCATTGTACCATAGCAGTCGTCTCGCGAGTAATCCCAACGAGCCGCGAAATCTCTCACGAGGACTTTGCAACACAAAAACATTCACGGCCACGTAATCTCTACTGTACTCTCTTCTCGAGCGAGTGAAATCACATAATTCTTTGTTTTGTTTTGTGTCCACGGGATGAGGGTACGATCCGTCCAGTATTTCGTTGCACTGTAATTTATGTACATCACATATTAAAATAAATATACTCGGTTATTGTACGTGTCTCCGTATTTAAGTATGTTCTCGTCCCACCCATAAACATATAAGTTTGGTTTTTTCGCGCAATAATTTACGGTGCTTGCTTTCAATCGGACGATTCGATCGTAACACATTTTCCGTGTTACAGAGATTCGAAGGAGGAGAAAAAAAAAAAAAAAGAAAAATGCTTCTGCGCGCGCCGGTATCGTTTCGTTTATTTATCAATGTTCTCGTTGATTTTGTCGTGCCGTTACTTTTGCTTAAAGTGTGCTTCTCAGTGTGATCGTCCATTGGAAAAAAAAAATGGCTACTGTTCTCCAAAACGTATTGGGGTAAGTTCGTCTCAATTGTCCGTAGTAATTGGTATTTGGTTACGGTTTGGTAATTCGGCTCGTTTCAAAGACGAGTAGACACTGTATTCGCGTTGCTTATTGCAGACGAGTCGACCGCAATGACACCGATCAGTCCCCGTAAAATAATCTCGATCGGAACCAACATGGACAAAGTTCCTCCGCCCGTCGTCGAAGACACGAAACTGAAGATGAACGAGTCGACGGAGATCGTTGAAGTTCATCCACCGCCTCCAAACCTGTCCGAGGATGTGGTTCTTGAACCGATAACACCGCCACCGCCACCCCTACCGCCGCCTCTTCAGAGTCAAACATCGGTCTCGTCCACCAGCTCGAGCAGAACGGGAACGTACAAAAGCAACAAGTCGAACATCGGTAAGAACTTTGTCTTTCGTTCGTCGTTCGAACCGAACGTTCACGTTTCTTGTCATTTTTAAGAAGTGAACAACCAAAAGCAAATGCACGAGGAACTGAAGCACGTCCTGACCATGTATCGAGAGAAGAAGAAAGACAAAGGTACATCGGGCAGCGAAGTACTTTTGGACCAATACTCCACACCCCGTGAAGTGCTCGCCTGGTTCACTGCCAAAGAATTTTCAGAGAAGTACGACGAAACGTATCCTGTGAATGTACAGGAGTGTCGTGAAATTTTTGATTAATGAACTTGTAGAAGAAGCGACCCAAACGAGGTGGTTTGCAAATGCCTCTTTTCTTTTGTAAGGATACAGTTACTTAACGATAACGTATCTTACCAGTTTTATTATTGGTTAAAATTGTCTCGATGAATCACAGGGATTTGCAAACGCATTTGTTTCGAAGGTACAATTTCTTCGTATCGTTTCGTTCATTTCAATAGTTTTACCATCGGTTGAATCTACCGTATGTTAGAAACGATAATCGTCGAGTACGTCTGGAACGTGTTACGACACTCTTTTAAATTCACGTTCCGTCAAAGAGACGCGCGAATAGCGAAATTAATTATCCACTTGCTTTTAGGACCTGCAAACAGTTGGGAAACATGACCGGTGCGGATATATTTGATTTAACCAGACGACAAATGGAGCATTACTGCGGTCCAACGGAAGCTGCCAGACTCTACAGTCAAATCACGTTAGCGCGAAACGAATCCGAGGTGAGCGTTAAAACTAAGATCATTGCAAACGTGAGATCTGAAATTTCTCGTCTCCGATTTGTAGAAGAATCCTCGAACGTCGGAATTAAAGGAGATATTGGAGAAAGCTCGGCACAGAGCCGAAGAAGAATAAAACCACTGTCTGTAAAATACTCTTCGTAAATTAAAGAAAGGAATACGCGAACGACACGTATCCGCGAAGCGTGCGCAAATACGCGTAGAGGGATGTAATAATATTAAACGACTGGTACGCCGCGTTCGTTTTTATGAAATTCTGTGATGACCAATGTTACTATACATACACCGTATGTATGAACCCGCAGCGTGGCATTTTTTACGATTAAACGTTCAAATGAGATTCTACGATTTATGTGAACGATGTACAGATACTTCGAGCAACGGATGATGATAGAGATTGTTTTATTAGATGTAAATGGGAATGCATGTCTTTCGAATAGCGTAAAACGGTAACTCGTTCTTCCTTAATTGTAAGCGAAGTGAGAACAACGGGATGATTTTTTTCTTCGCAAGTGATATGAAAAGAAAAGGCTTCTCGGTCCTATCGGTTCAATATTGATGTCAAGTTTTTATTTCAAGCGATCACATACATTGTAACAGACATAAATAGGTACTCTAGCTGTATATCACTTATTATATCGATAAACTATACATTTCTTTCGAATACTCGACTCGAGGTCACGCAACGTGAACACATTGATAATTAATATTTTTATAAAGGTAAATCTGTTGTTGTCAAGCCCTCGTGTGTTCGGTTAGCGAATTCCCATAGAATGTTCTACGCAAAACTCGGTTCTCCCTTGTAATGGCGAACGGATTAGAAAATATCCTCGTTATAAATAGACGGTGGTCGTCCACATTTACAAAAAGGAAAAACGATAATTATGTATATTTCAGCGAATGTAACACGACCGATAAAGACTCGATAAACTTGTCAATAGTCCACAAACGGTAAAAACGAACGGTGATAACATTTTCTCAACAAACTGTAGCAGCACTTCAAACGAAATAAAACAACTTCTCGATCGAACAGGCTCCACGGAGCAGTCTTATATAATCGTACACATATATCCGGCTATGTAATAATTATCAGAAGACAACAATGCGTATCGTGGGAAAACGGTGGAGTCGGTTTCGGTAAAATAACTGACGGCCGTGTGGCCGGGGATCTAGCGTTAAATCACTTGGAACAATTAAACGCCACGTTCTGTAATACCTAATAAATTATTACGCGTGTATAGAAACTCTTAGAAACGCTTGTGAAATTTCGATACAAAATCTACTAGGAAAACCTCCTCCTACTCGCGGACATCTCTTCTAAATGCGATTGGAAAATTCTCGTCCGAAAAGTGTACGTATCACGAATGCTTTACGATAGTGTAAATTCCATATTACAACTGTTACAATGGTAACCAAAGTTTTGGTTGTTTACGAGTAGCTCAGACAAGCCGTAACATTATTCGGAAAACTTCGGTATCGTTCATTACTTACACGATAAGTGAGTACGTGATGGATATTTATTATGCGATGATTATTATTGTTAATACCATTACACTTAACGTTATTACCATTTAAAACCATTACCGGTAAAACTTACTTTCGCAGACGAGTGTGTTAACAGTGCGCGCGCGCGTCTCAAGGATTCGATGAAAGTAACGAATGTATACAGAAAAAAAAATTAACAGTTTAGGATAAAGAACAGCGAAGAAAACGAAAAAAGAAGAAAAATAGTTAACGAAGAAAAGAGAAACAAATCTTCGTAGAACGCGTGAAAATTCGGAATGTAGGATACGGGTCGATTAGAAATCAGATTTTTAACACGAGTCGAACCAAAATGGATGGGGCGAGTGTCCGCTTTCACGTTAAATCACGATTTCCTGTTTTTTTTTTTTTTTTTTTCTTTTTGCCTTCAACGAGAATTCTGAGCGAACAAGTGTGTGCGTTCCTGTCAAATGCATCGCATGAATTTTTCACTTCCGGCGCAGACAGACAGACAGTCGGTCGTTGATCTACAATCTTTAGCGGCCTTATACTTGTATGTTTCTTTATTCAAAGAATTTGTGCGTAATCCAGTGTAATGTTTCTACGTGCTATCGTTCACACGCGAAACGTTTGCTCGAACCATCGAGAGTTCGACACACGCTCGTTACAGTACACATCAAACGAAACGGAAACATTCTCCTCATCTCTCGTTCGTTAAACTCGAGAAAGGCTCCTACTCTGTGTCGTCGACATCGAACGACCAGACCGAAAACTCCCGCGCCATGGTTCATTTTTTTTCGTCTAAATTTTTAATTTTTCGATTCGGAACGTTGCAAATTTGTTTTCGGGATTGTTCTATCGCGCGAACTACTAATCTCTAAACTCGCCAACTCTACGACGGTACAAATACGGTGAAAAAAGATCCAAAAGAATTCTGTTTTTTTTTCTTTTTGTTCCCTAAGGTAAAATTCCACGACGATTTCGTCTCGACTTATACGGGGGTTTTGCGTTTATTTTTATTTTTTTCTTCCTTTTTTCTCGTTCCGGTAATTGAGCTGTATCGATTCGCGACGATTCGCTTCGATTCGTCGATCTCTTGCAAAACAATCGTTCAAAGTTCCTCGAGTTGCGTTTGCGAACTGAGAAATATACCTTAATATTTACACACATTACAAATTAACGAATACAGTTAACCGAAACGTAGACCTATCGTTATGTCGCGTAACACTAGAAAACCCGATGAAAAACAGAACAATCATTTGTTTGATAACAGATCGGTTCCTTAAGATTAAAAAACTTACAACGCGTCGGTTCTAAAGCTAAACATATACGATAGTGTATAAAATGTAATCATTGTGTTATGCCCGTACGAGATAACTGCATGCTGGGGAGAAACCTTGATTAGATGGGAACGAAAGAAACACGGCGTGTAATATTTACACCCGGCCGTGTGTAATATTTACATCAGCGCACACGATCGAGCGTAAACTGATGTTAATCGAGCGATCGATGCGCGCCGGTGTCGCCGTAAATGATCGTACGGTACAGAACGAAAGCCATAACAAGTAACTGACTTAACAACCGTTTAAATGTACAACTTATGATCCCGTGAACGATAACGTTTACTAATAATTGCGGTTTACAAACACCTTGAAGGTCTTCGAGATTGCACTCTAATTGCAAACGTTTTCTTTCTTTCTTTTTTTTTTCCTCGTTTTCTTTCTTTCTTCTGGAGTAATATGTATACGTATAAGCAATAAATAAGTTTGCTCATAAGCTTGACCTTGGAGTATTCTTGTTACTAGATTTATCGAGTTACTCGAAATTCTCAAAAAAAAAAAAGAAAAATATATATATATATATTTTTATATATACTAATACTTATATAATACATATATAAGTATACCGTACTCCGATCTCGCGAAACTTCGTGCCCGTGTAACGTGGCAAAATCATAACGTTGCAAAACGCGATAAAAGATATTCCGCGAAGATCGTGAAATGAATGTCCGATCGGCGTGAGAGTCCAATTGCACAAATTCCAATGGTTGCGTAACCGTGGTTAAAATTAGTCGACGACAGCGATCGAGAACTGTTCACGATATTATTTTTCTTTCCTTTTCGTTTCTCGAACGAAAGAAAAAAAACTTCACTCTCGTTCGCCATCGTAAATCCCATCTTGCCGACATTTTACAAATACGATTACACAGAAGCGTGTTGAGTCACCATTCACGACGTACAACCAACGAAGACTTTGGATACTGGCGCGAGCAACGACCAGGAGAGCCGAACGAATCGCTCGTTTCGTTTATTATTGCACGCAATAGTCGAACCGTCGTCGAATCATACGCGAATTGAACGCGAACCAACGCGATGGTCGCGCGAACCGTCCAAGGTCAAAGAATGAAGCGGCACGGTACACAGAGCGGCAATGAAGCGATAATGAAGCGAGAAATGGAGCGACACACGAATTATGAACGTACACTCTCTACTGACCAGTGGCTTCCGAATCCTCCTTTAATGGAACAGACCTTGATACACGATACGGGAATATTACGTCAATTGAAAACAACTAAACTTAAGTCTTAATATTTGGTGAGTAGCGAACCTGAAAGCGGGCTGACAATTCTCACGTGAAACAGAACAGGGGGGTGGAAGGAGGAGGGACGGGAGTACGAGAGGGGGAGAGAACAAAACAATGCTGGATGTGTACGTTGTGTGTGTATGTGAATGACAAGGATGGTGTGATCAGGGATGAGAGGGATTTCCTCCGTTCTTTGTAATAAAAAATCCCTGTATGCAAAAGCGAACCTTGATCACTTTCTTTCATAAATTACCAAAAGCCTCCCGCACTGCGACCACCCGGTGGATTGTTCACGCGGATGCAGGCTCTTCTCGCTTCCTCGACGTCCTCTGCGAAAATACAATACGGAAAAATGAGACAATATTGTACATACACTTTTGCGAAAAGAAGTCTTTAATTTGGACCGAAAGCTTTTTTGGAACCAAGTCCTGGAATATCCGACCAATTGTCTCTACTTTGGTATTTATTATTCGATTATTATTCTCTGATTCGAATTAATTATCTTCACGAAAGACAGCTTCGAACGTTAATGTTTCAACGTTAAATAATTTTACAGAATATTATTTCTATCCCATTTCAACCGATCATCATTTCCCTTGTACATACACTTTTGTGAAAAGAAGTCTTTGACTTGAACTGGGAGCTTTTTTGGAACCAAGTCTTGGAATATAGGACCAACTAATTGTCTCTACTTTAGGATTTATTATTCGAATTAATTATCTTCCCGAAAGACAGCTTCGAACATTAATGTTCCAACGTTAAATAATTTTACAAAATATTACTTCTCCATCCCCTTCCAACCGATCATCCTTTCCCTTCGTATTCCCGCGTTCATCATCGATTATAAATTTCTAACTTTCCCCCCGTTCCTCGAGACACTCCGTTATCAAGCGGCAACTAAACGTGCTAATCGTACCGACTATCGTGCTTCGAGCTATCTCACCGCGTTGCACTTGTGCTTGTACATACACACTTATCTCGTCTGGTTAATGTTCTACAAACAGCTTTGCCGCTGTGCAATTCCTCCGTCCTTTCATCCTAGCCAGTTCAGGACGGAAACTTACATTCGGAATTGTAAATCTGTGCCTTATCGAGCTCGCTCGATGCTTCCATCTTTCAACAGCTATTGTGCAATGTATGTGTATAAAATTGTAACGGTAAAAATTCGAAGAAATCGATCAAGGTACGTGACACACTCCACGTCTACAACCTTTCGAGCCATCTTCAGATACAATTAACCAACGGATTCTAAATATTCTTTTGTGTTCCCTCCGTTACACCAGTTCCAAAAGTTCTCGTCCAGGTCCACGATCTAACCAGTTACCCACCGCTGATGGAGAAAGTGGTATCTTGCAAATTTCTCTGCCCTTCCAGTCGAGGGCCTTTCGACGATGGCGTAACCACAGCCGAATCCGGTAAGGTTGGCATGCAATCGGGTATCGTCACTTTCGGTTTCGGGCTCTCGTAAGTGCCGTTCGTCTGATGGACCTTGGCCATCGCCGCTGCTCTGGCCTCTTCCTTGGCCTTCGCGATCGCTGCGTCCTCCTCGGCGCGTTTCTTCGCCTCGGCTTCGGTTCGCGGAACACCGCGCGGTCTCTGAACAAACAACACACACGGTTTCACCGTTATTTGCATACCAAATCGACCGTTTACGTACCACCAGTTTCGTCACGTTCGCCGAGTTCCACTCGGACGGATGAACGCTTAGCTTACCTTTTCTCTGTCCTTAATCATATTATATACATAATCGGCGTGGCACGGAGTCTCCACGAACTTTCCAAAACCATGGACAGCCTTCAATTCGTACTCGTCCACGCAAACGCGTCCTTCCACTATCACGTACTCCGGCACACCCTCGATTTCCATACCCTGAAACAGATCGCAACAACGATTGTTCCATCGCAGTACTGTTCCCTCGACGATCGAGTCTCCAGCCTCGGCGAATGCGACAATAAGAAAATAAAGTGTCCGCATTGGTGTTCGATACGGGTGCCACGAAGACTTCGTGAGGACCACCAAGCAGTCAGACGCACAACCCAAACACCAGGATCATCTATATAAACCACCGTCCGCTGAATAAAGATTCATTCGTTGTGCAACCTTACTTGAGTCTAAATCGCTGTTCGTCACCCGTCGCGTACTCTTACCGATAATTACGTTAGTATATTCCCTACGGAGATATTCGCTAAACGGTAACTCTCTACGGGGACTTTCGCTAAAATGGTAACTCTTTATAAAGATGTTCGCTAAACGGTAACTTTTGATGATTATCTCCTATTTCTACGTAGCAGGGAATAAGTCAAGTTACTATCACGTTAACATTTCTTTACGCGAATCGTGAGTTAAAGTGCGCGGATGAAACGACTTTAAACTATAATATTTTTGTTTCGTGATCCGATACAATCCCGTGGCAACTTTTCATCGACCCCGTACCAATTAAAATCGGTTGTAAACATTTCACGGAGAACGTTACGCGATATTCGTACACGTTCCACGCTGATTCTTATTTTCTTCCCCCAATTGTCCACATTCGCGTGCAGAACGCAATTGCAACTGGTCGTCGTATCTTCTAGATAACGTATCTGAGTTACGACTATTGGTTAATTAGATTCGAAATAAAACGTGACTCTTATCCGAGAAGCTTTACGCTCTTTGTAGTTTCGTTTCTCTTCGAGACTTGTGATCTTTATTCATGGAAACTATTGCTCGGACAAGCGAAACAATCAATTAGGACAGCTTTCGAAGCTCTTGCGATAAAGTATCGAACGATGTACTTCTTCGAGTGCTTATAAATAAATTTACAAGAGTATCGAAGTTATTCTCGACTGTCCAATATACTTCCGTAGAAAAGTGGACGTTGAAGGATCGGTGCTTAATATTTGATAACTTTACCTCGAAGATGTTGAAGTCAACAGCCTGGACGTGAGTCTCGACGGAAATCGTACGCTTCCTGTCGAGGTCCCAGACAACTATATCAGCGTCTGAGCCAACCGCTATCACTCCTTTCCTCGGGTACAAGTTGAAGATCCTTGCTGCGTTGGTGCTCGTCACCGCGACGAACGCCGTCGGATCCATTATACCTCCGTTGACACCTTTCTCCCAAACGACCGACATCCTGTCCTCGACACCGTTCACCCCGTTCGGGATCTTCGAGAAATCGTCCTTTCCGAGAGCCTTCTGTTCCGCGTTGAAGGTGCAGTTGTCACTGCCGACAACCTGAAGGCCGTCTCTGACGAGGTAGAACGTTCCATCAATAACAATCAACGTGCTCACCACATTCGGAAAGTAAGGGAAAAATGATGGAAACTGAAAAGGTTACCTTGACATCTGATAAGCTACAAATCTTCCCCCATCAAAAAAAAAATTAAAAAAAAAAAAACAAAAAACAAACAAACCCGTTTTCGCGAAATTCGTAACACCGTATTCCCTGATAAACACGTCTAAACTTAAATGCTGACCGTTTGCACGATCTCTGAACGAGTTTTCCTCTGCGCGTTTAATTAAGTTTAATACCGTTTGGTGAGATGAAAGCAACTTCCCACGCGGTTCTCTATTAAAATTACGTTCAGTTACGCCGTGGTATCGTGTGTGCCAATTTGTTCTCGTAATTTATTGCCATCAATTTGAATATTCGTGCCACGCGGACGCATGGACGTGACGCAGTAATGCGTAAATCGAGTTATCGCGGATCCCTCGATCGATCGATCGTTCGCCTCCGTGGGTCTTCGTTTGTTCGCGGATCGAACGACGAAAGAGAAACAAACAAACAAAATTTTCCATCGATCGCGACCGAGTCGACCCGATTCGCCGTGCAAAATTTTCCGCCCCTTAAACAGTAGGAACAATTCTGGTGTTGGATTACTTACTGAGCTAGGTGTTCGATTAGGTAAGCAGGTGTCGTGGAATCGGGTCTCAACGGTGGACAAGTAACGTAACGCCTCGCTTTTTCGATATCTGTCCCGTATTGTGCGCTACCGTCAACACCCACGCTACTTGCAAGAGTCTCCCCGTACAGGACGACACCTTCGGATCTTTTCGCCGACACGACGTCGGCGGCGGACTTGCTCGTCACCGCTGTTACGTACAGCGGGCTATTCACCTAAACGCGACATTTCAATCCTCTCACTGGTCCATTCACAGGGCAGAAAGCGTTGGCCGCTCAAGGTCGTCGCCAGTAGCGTTCCGTTACCCCCACCACGCCCCTATCCGTCGCCCCGCCCAACTTCTCCGCGCGAATCGTACGCTTCGCGTTCGTCAACGTTCCCCCTCCAACTCGTGAAACGAACCATCCACGCGCGTGTACTTTCTTCGCGGTGAAATTTACTTTCGTTTCTCGCCGTAACCCGTTACCGATACTATTCAAATTTTTTAGATATTTATCCTTGGACGTGATCCTTCCAGCGTAAAGGAATTCGAAAAGGTAAATAATCCGATGTAAAAAGTTGGCGATCGTATCTCGCACGGTACGAAGTGGGACGAGCGACCTCGAACGGCCAAAATTTTCTGCCCAGACAATAATTTCTTATCGTGACTCTAGCGCAGCGACTACTCCGAATTGTGACCACGGCCGAAGAGCGCTCTTTGACGACCATGCGGACAAACTACGATGGTTCTACGTACGATATTAAATAAATTACTGGTAAGAAAAGTACACGAACGCATACAAACATGAAATAACTAAAATAGAATATGTAGTGTGTACAGCGAAAGAAAAATACTGTTACGAAACGTAAGCTTGCATATTCGTTGCGTAAGAATCTTCTTTTACTCCGGACAAATGTATTAGTCATGATTTTGCGGAGAATTTTCAGCCGTGTTCACGCACAATGCCTACGATGAAGTCAACGAAAGAATTCGCTCTAGTGATAAACATCTCGGACACTCGTAGTATTGTACAATGGCAACAAACTATTGTCGATAAAAATAAAAACTTTGCACAATGTATTCGGTGTCCCGACGTTACTCGCTACGGAACGAACGTTCGTAGAGCATCGTTCTAAAATTCTAAGAGTGAAAAAAAAAAACGTTCCTCTGGATCACAAGCGAGCGGAGGATGGGTCTCCCGAGAGGATTCTTCTTTCGTTCTCTTCACCGTGGGGCAACTCTCCGCGTTCGACTACGTTTTTGCACACCGAAACAAGAGAAACGTGCCAGCTGCGGAACAGCGATCGCCGATACGAACGAAATTAGGGCAAAGGAAAAGTTAAATTAACTGTAGCTACGATCAGCGTGCATGCAACGTAAATTTCGACAGAATTTCTAAATATAATTTCCGTGTACATGCAACAACGGAAAACAACGGCTATACTTCGATGCAGTTTGCGTGTACGTTTTCAAGCGGACATAGATAATCCAAATCGCTGTTACTTTGGATCGTGACCTCTGCTTAGCCATTAACTCGAGACGTACTGTCTGCCCCTTTGATAAACGTTTCGCGCTCGAACGGTTCGCGATCGATTAAATTCGCACGACGGTGTCTCGTTCGACGAAAAATTTACTTCCTTCGGATCGTAAACAATCTTTCTTTCGAAAGAACGATACCACCTTATCGCCGGACACTTCCAGCGAAACTTCTCCATCGACACCGAATTGCGAGCTACTTGTTTCTTTGCACGACGATAACGCGAGTCGGATCGAAAGCCGAGTTTCGCGATCCTTAAAATTGCACGCGTATGCAACTCTGCAACGTATCGATTTTTCGTTCACGTATGGACATTGTTGGATATTTTTCACCTACCGTTGCATATCTACGTTATTTACCTCGACTTTTATTTACTCTCCAGTCGATAACCGAGCGAAACGATTTCGAGTTCGTTTACAATTCTCGAGGAAAATATTTAAACCTCATCCATCCGTTCTGTTTTCGTACGTGAGTTTAGAGGTTCTTTTTCAATCGTTTTTCCAGCAATAACGCGCGAAAGGTACTCGTCCAATCAAACTACTACCGAGACGTATCTTTTGTACGCGGTACATTAATAGGTAAAATATCAATCGATCGATTCTTCGCAACCAGATCGACGTCTGACGAATGATTTACGTTCCGGATGTCAAAGTCACCCCAAAAGGGACAAGGCGTCGCGGTGTCGTCGACTCACTTGGCCAACTTATTCAGGAGCACACGAGGTGTATCCGGATCTGGCCTGAGTGGTGGGCTCAAAACGTGCGCCGCGGCGTGCTTCCAGCATTTGTGAGAATAGTTCATGCCATCTGTGCCGACTGCGGCCGCCAAGGTCTCGCCGAAGACGCAAACGCCACCTTTACGAGCGGCCTCCACTGCCTCCGCGGCGCTACGACTCATCACATGCACTACATACAGTGGACAATTCACCTAAGCATGCAGAATTTCGATCGATACAACATTAGATCAATTGCGACTCGAGGACGAAGCGTTTTTTTTTTTTTCTTTTGGGTCTTGGGGAGAAAATGGCCGACGTGAACGTACGCGAGATGCGGGTCTCTGAACGTGTTACGTGCAGGGTGGTTCACTGGACACGAACGCCCAATCAAGTTTCTTGCGTATCGATCGAACGATCTCCTACGACACCGATACGATATTTCCAAACGGGACTGTGTATCTTTTTCCAGATGAAAACTTTTTCAGGAATTTTTGAATCGAAGACAAGTAAATTTAATGTCGAATCTGTGTGTGGATACCAGTACGATATTTTCGAACGAAACTGCATATTTTTTCTTGGTACGTAATTTTTGAACCGAGGACAAGTCAATTTAATGTCGAATGTGTATATGGATACCAGTACGATATTTTCGAATGAAATTATTTTTTTCCAAATGAAGATTCGAATTTTTTCCAGGTATATAATTTTTGAACCGAGGACAAGTAAATTTAATGTCGAATGTGTATATGGATACCAGTACGATATTTTCCAACGAAACTAGATACTTTTTTTCCAAATGAAGATTCGAATTTTTTCCAGGTATATAATTTTTGAACCGAGGACAAGTAAATTTAATGTCGAATGTGTATATGGATACCAGTACGATATTTTCCAACGAAACTAGATACTTTTTTTCCAAACGAAGATTCGAATTTTTTCCAGGTATATAATTTTTGAACCGAGGACAAGTAAATTTAATATCGAATGTGCATACGGAGTGTTTTATAAAAATTAGGCAATGTCTACGCTTTCGTGAGCAAAAAATCTCGAATGACCAATTTTGTGAAATACTTTAGAAAAAAATTGCCAACATAAAACATATCTTGAACGCCGAGGACCATTACGTTACAAACGCGATACAATCAACCGATACAGCAAGGAAACGAGTATCCGCGGTATTGGATTCGTCTTAAAGAATTTTTCCTATCGGTGCGAAACCAACGATCTCCGTTACTCTGGAAATGGAAAACTTTCGAAAACATCCCACAAACCATTCAACTTTCATTTTAAACGTTTCAAGCGGATAATCGGATATTCGGTTTCCAACGAACCACAATGTATAAGGATAAGCGAACGTAGATAGTCATTCATGAATGAAATAAAAACTGCACGTGTATAGCATCGAATCTCGATTCTAATCGTAATAGAGACGAGGCTAAAGCCACAGAAAAAAAGCGTTGTACGTTCATCGATATCCCGATCCAGCAAAGTGCTATGACATATCGATTCCTTTCGAACTAGCGTGTCAGAAATAGTACGTAATAGTGGTAATAATCGCGCTCGGGGCGAATATAAAAGCCGACATCTAAAAATGGTACTGTTACTACCGACACGTGTTGAATATATTCGCCAACGACTTACCTGGCTGGCAATAACGCACGCCCTATTCACAGCCTCAGCCTCCACTTCCTCGGGACGTGACATTTCGTGGCCTTCCGGTCCTGTAACCCCGGCTTCGAGCAATCGTTTCGTGTTCTAAAACAATTTCGAACAATCCAGGATATACGCACCTCGGTAAATTAACGAACTAAATCCGCTCGTACCAGCCAATTACCATAAAACCAGTTTACACGTAACGTATCGCTCCCTCGACTAACCCTAACAGTACTCTACAGAGTGTACCAGAACCGTTTGGCAAAGCAGTTGAACGGTCGTTGAAATTTTTGAAACACGACAAAGTTCAAATTTGAACACCGGTCCCCAAAAGATTGGTCAATTTCGAGATACTCGAATTCTTATTTTCCACGCTGGTACCCGCGTCTGTACAATGACCGATGTCTCTGGAGTATCGGTGACTTGCTACGAGAGTGACCTTGACATTTTCATCGCCTCTTCCGTGAATCGTTATTGCATAACGTTCTCGACTCGACTTTTCGACCCATCGTCGGTATAATGGTGTACGTTTATAGGCTCTAAAACGCTCGAAAAATCAAGATCATCAAAACTGTACGAGTCTTCGTCACTTTCAAAGTATTCGAATATTCGAGACACTCGAGAATTGTTCAATATGTTTAAGACGTTCGAGAGTCTCGAGACTTTCGAAGACACGGTTCGGTATTATACCCTGTAGAGTAATAGTGACCAAACTTTTTAAATGACGTTTCAAAAGGAGAAAATTTCTATCGTGAGATACAAATGGTAGGTTGGTAGAAATTTGATTATAATTTCTATAATTCTTGTAACCTGAGAGTTGACACGAGATTTGAAATCAAAGTTCGTTGTGTCCCTCTAGAAGCCCTAATTTTAATATAAATCGTTTCTCCATCTTCCAAATAACTCGAAGCGTAATATTTTTACGGAACAATTTTACTTGACGTGTTACATTACTAAAACCTAATCCATTATTTAACCAATCTTTCTAATACCCCAAACCGAAGATATGAAAATAATATTCTTCAAAAACTCGTTACAAATATCCCAATTTTACTAATATCCCAAACCGAAGATACGAAAATAATATTCTTCAAAAACTAGTTACAAATATCCCAATCTTACTAATACCCCAAACCGAAGATACGAAAACAATATTCTCCAAAAACTCGTTACAAATATCTTCCCTGAGTCACCTCCGTATGAAACAACACGTAAAAAAAAATTTGTCCAGCAAGTTGCTCACGCGACACCCTGTACGTGTACATCCACATCTTTCAAATCGAGTCTCGTCGGTTATTTTTAGTCTCGGATCACCGCGAGGATCGTAAAACGAGGACACGTCCGCGATCGTGTTGGACAATGCGTTTGCAAAAAAAAAAGTTCCCTTTCACGCCCCTCTAAGGAACGCGTCGTTGGCCAATTTTGGAGAATCAACGATCGTACCTCGGCAATCAGATCACCGTTCTCCGCGTGAACCATGGCGATCGCGCCCAGCTCCTTGCAGGTCTTGAACGCCTCGATCAACTCCGGGTCCCTCAGCATGTACATGTCGCGGTAGGCCATGAAGAACTTGAAGCTGTTGACCCCGTGCGTCTGCACCAACGTCGCCATATCCTCTTTGACCTGCAACAGCCAACCGTGAACATTCGAACGGGACGTAACGCGGCTCCGTATCCGAGACAAGCGCCGGCAAATAAGGAGCACGACGAATTTACATGCGCCGGTACTCGCGTGCACGCGCGATTTCCTCATCGATCCCTCGATACCCCATTCACGATCCCGGTTACAGTTACCAGCCGACTAGCCACCGTCTACGTAGCAACCTGTAGCCACCGGATTCGCGCGATTTGCCAATTTGCTCGCAGACCTATCGCTTTTCCCATATTTAGAGACGACGGTCGCTCGATCAACATCTAGGCCAGAAGGCTCGCGGTTCAACACCGACGATCTATCCCGTGAGATCGATCCGTCGTGTAAGATCGGTGTTCCATCGATTACGGAACCGATCGACCACGATATTTACCATCCACGAGCCGTCTACGCGAGGAAAACTTCGTCTTTACCCGTGGTTACTCTATTTCGTTTGGAGGGATCGCAATTGGAGACCTTCTTGTCGACTTTGTACTGTCTTTGTATAACTTTAGATGTACAAGAGGAATATATTTGTTCACCAATGAAGCGTGGATAACCGGAGGAGTTACAATCAAGGAATGGATTTCCTCGTGGAGAATTTTTGTTCTACACAAAACAATCAAAATTCTTCGGTCACTGGTAACCGTGTTCTTTTCGTACAGAAATCTTTTTGCAAGTGGAAGACTTGTCATCTTGCCTGTAGTTACTTTTTTTTGACGTTACTCTCTTTCGTTTGGAGAGATCGCAACTGGAGACTTTCTTCTCGTCTTTGTACTGTCTTTGCGACCTTTAGATGTACAAGAGGAATATATTTGTTTACCAATGGAATATGGATAGTACTCGAGTGACGGTCTCATCGTGAAGGAATGTATTTCCTCGTGGAGAATTTTTATTGTACACGAAACAATCAAAATTCTTCGGTCACTGGTAATCGTGTTCTTTTCGTACAGAAATCTTTTTACAAGTGGAAAACTTGTCATCTTGCCCGTGGTTATTTCTTTTCGACATAGTCGAAATTATTATCCTCAGAATTCGTTGATTTCTCTCGTTTCATCTCAATGTACAAGAGAAACGTAATTCGTTGTTTACCAACGAAGTACTCGAAGTCACCGTAACGGACTCGTTACGCGAGAAGAATCTAATTCCTCAACGACAGAGCGTCTTTTTCATACGGAAGTCGTTCTCCACGCGGAGAACGTATCATTTTCCCGTATCTACCTTCCTTCGAAGTTGTAATCGCGTTCTAAGCCGGTAACTCGAAATCCGTCACCTTGATCTTCGCGTCGTTTATTTCTTGTACGTTGGTTACATCTCGATGTATACACCAGAGGCGCATAATCCCTTGGTCGTCCGGTAACGGAGTACTTGGAACAACCGCGACGGTCTCGTTACGTGAGAGGAATACAATTCGCTCGATAACAGAGCGTCCTTTCCATACGGAAGTCATTTTCCACGCGGTAAGCATACCATCTTTCCCGTTACTACTTTCCTTCGGCGTGGTCTAAATTATTTAAATCGCATCGTCAATCGTTAACACGGAAACTTTCCCCACGATTTTCGCGTCACTTTTCTTCCCTCGTGTCCTCCCTGTGATCCATTCGTTCCTCGTTGCTCGAAACAACCGTGATGGTTTTATTACGCAAAAGAAACGTGATCCACCACGATCATTTTTACACGAAACGATAAAAATTCTTTCGTCCGGTGCTAACTAGCATCCTTTCCACGCGGAAGCCATTTTCCACGCGGAAAACACGCCATCCTTATCGTCGTTACTTTCCTTAGGAAAGGAATTATAATCGCGTCTCTTCGCCATTGACTCGGGAACTTTCCCGTTGATCGAACATTAACGTGTATTTTTGCGTACGTACGTATATACTTATTGCAATATATATTTTTACGTACGTAGATATATACTTTATACATATATACAGAACTTGTCCCGAACGACGTATCGGCGTGCATCTCGCCGTATGAACAGCTGGGGTACCTGAACGAGGAGAACTTGCCAGAAATAATCCTGCAATTCATATCCTCTCCTCTTTCAACCGAATCATCCACCAGGAACGAAGTACCCGGAATTGCATGCTCTGTTCTCCAACAGTTACACGAAAGTTTCACCACGTGAGTCTTCGCTGTTGGACTTTGAACACCATCGACGAATGAAACACGGATTCTCCGTTACTGGATAATTTCAATTCCGGAACGAAACGACGATAAAAATCCTTTCGATAAAATCTCCTCTGTTCGTTCCACGTGGAATGAATTTTCCTCGTGGAGAGAACGTCAATCGGCCACGTTGGATCGTTAACGCGATTCTTCCGTTAATTCGCGCGGAAATTTCGACCGTTCGGTGTTCCACAAAGGCACAATTCGTGGCGGACATCCTCCCGTTAATTCCGAACCGACGAAAACCGGTCACGGATTACGTAAATTCTGTTTACAAAGGACGTAATATCGTTCGCCGTTACGTCGACGTTACGATGCTCGTCGGAGCCGGGAGAACTCCGCTCCTCGCGAAGCGGCCAGCTCGAGACGGGGCAAGAAAGGGGTCATGACGCGGGATGTGCTTTCTTTTCTAGGAAGGACTCGTGTTACGGTAATTATCTCATTCCGGGTGACTAAATAGAAGCGGAGAGCGCGTGTGAACCGCGACGTACAGCGCGGCGCGATGACCTCGCGCGATGCAGTTGGTCTCAACGTCGGCTGCTAGATCTCGTTAATGTATCGTAACGAGTACCGCCCTTTCTAGGGTTTCCAATGTTGCGAAAACGCATTATCGAGCCGGTACCCGAGCAGGAAGTATACCCACCGATCCGATTAAAACCGTCTTGGGTCGTAGAGGTCACGAACGTAACGATCTGTCGTACGATAAGTCGTATACCGATCGATGTCTCTCGGGTAGTGGGTCATTTTTCGAGGAATAATTCTCGCGAGAAAAAAATAGTGATTTATCGTTACGGTAGATGCTATCGATGTCCGAGAAGACTGGTTCTTGCAACGATGTTATCGGCGAAGGATTCTCGCCATGAAGAAGGTTTCTAACGTTGAATCCACTTTCTAACATTAGAACTACCGATAGATTTCGAAATATTAAAGTATTTATTAATAAAAAATATAAAGTATATTTATTAATAAAAAAAGAAATTAATCAACGAGGAAAAAGAGGAATTTATAAAATTGATCTTACGCGTAGAATGGAAAAAGTCATAACGTCTTTGGAAAACATGCTAGGGAACTTCATTTCATTGTGCAGTTTAATATTAGAACTACCGACAGATTTCGGAATATTAAAGTGTACACGTGTATCTAAAAAAGAAACTAATCAGCGAGGAAGAAGAAGAATTTATAAAATTGATCTCACGTGTAGAATGGAAAAAGTAAATAACGTCTTTGGAAAACATGTTACGGAATTTAAACTGTATTTCGTTGTGCAGTTGGAAGTCGTTTTAACCGGTTGGTAAATCTCGTGTTAATAGTCACTGTTGTTTTATTCCTCGGTCTGTCGCGTTTCAACGTTTCCATCGCGAGACTGTAATCGTGCGAAGAATCTTTTCGTGTGATCGCTGAACACAATCCAATCTAACACATTCGTCGAACCTGCGCCATGATTCACGACAGTGACCACTTAGATACAGGGTGGAAGAGTATTAACCTAGATAAGACCGATTCTCTCTTGCCCAAATTGTGTAGGAATCACGCGATTAGGCAGTATCATCGTCCCTAGAATGTTTTTTACAAGGACACGTCAGCCTGATGCTCCAGGTACAGAACGATAAATTAGAAACTTTTTCAAAGGACATCTGGAAGGACGTCGAGCCTTAACTGGGTTAACGATTACGACTTCCAGGAGTGAATCTACGTATTCGAATCAATGAAGATCACAATCTCGATCCTCGAATAAACAAAAGTGTGCCAGTCGCTATTTTACTTTCAATTACGACTCAAAATAATAATTCCTCGTCCATGTCGTCTAAGCAACGCGTTCGATCCTCTTTAAACCGATTAGAACACAGTCAACCTGTATCAAGCAATGACGCGTGAGTTACCCCTCTGTAAAGACCCTTGCTACCTAAGGATTCTTCAGATTGAAGGTCGTTCGATCTCGACAACCGTGACGAATCTTTTTCTTACAGCCTCTACATCCCAGCCAGGCACACCTTGCAATTATCAGTACAAACACTCGTATCGTACGGTAATCGAACGTTTTATCTATCGTACGATAAATCGTCGCGTTCGTGGGCTTCTGTTGGACGTTTACACGTCCGTGGATTCGATGCTCACTTTTGGACTCCAGGACGTGACGGCGACATGGAGCGAGTAATCGCAGCAAACTTTCTGGTCGGCGGTCTCCCTGTACCTCTCGTACGCCTCTAACAAAGACTCGTCCTTCTTGGGGATGACGAAGTCCATGATCATGGTCGTGCCACCAGCGATCGCTGCCTTCGTGCCCTGATAGAAATCGTCGACCGACTTCGCCCCCATCATCTCCAATTCGAAATGGGTGTGCGGATCTATGCCACCGGGCATCACGTACTTTCCACGGGCGTCGATGATCCTCGTGCCACCAGGTATTATCAGCTTGGATCCCATTTGCCTAGGAAACAGAAATATTCTCGTTACGGTTGAACAGCAACGAACGGAACAAGTTCCTTGGGACTTTTTGTCAACTTCGCGCGAATTTAGAAATTATTTCGATTTTTGTCGCGTCTCGACCATGCTGAGACTTTGTAATCGACACTCGAAGATCGCTGAGAAATATCGGGTCGTTCGGAAAGTCATTTCGTTTTCTTTCTTTTTTGGTGAAAATGAAACATGATTTTTTTTAGAGTGTATATACGTTTTATTAAATTATATATCCTCCATTTTCCGAACAACCCGATAGAATTCTACAAGTGTTGGCTTTCGAGCAAAAAATGTACCAAAATCTTCGAAATGTTCCAACTTTTAGTAAACGTTCGAACGGTGAGCAACGATGAGAGATCTACGAAGACTGCACGTTGAAAAATTAGGTTTATTATTGGACGTCTGCAGTAGGACTCGGCGCGACGTGGAATAGAATTTTAGCGATCGTTGGCTTCGAGGCAAATTCGAAGGGAAAGAATTCTATTTCGCGATTTGAAGATCCAGTCGACGACGAAATCTATCATTTTACCCGGAGATTTCGATCGACGTTGGTATCGTGTCAAGTGTGGCGAGATCCATGGAAATAGATTACACGGTAAAAAATTAGGTTTATTATTAGACTCCCGCGGTGACACACGTAGTCGTGCGAAATAGAACGATTCCTCGCTTGGTGATAAATTTAGAGCGAAAACATTCTATTTTGTGATTTTCGGTTCTCTGAACGGACCGATCTTACCCTAAGCTTCGATCGATATCAAAACTATGATCGTGAGATCCGCGAGGATAGATCGCGCGATGAAAAATGAAGTTTATTACGAAACTCGTGCAGCGGGACTCGCGCGCGAAATATAATTGAACGATTGCTCGCTTCGAAGCGAGAGAATCCTATTTCGCGATTTTACGATCGACGTCGATGACTGAAATCTTATTTTAAGATTCGCGTGCTTTCGAAGATCGTTACAAACGGCGCGAGATTGCACGGTAAAAAGCTTAGTTTATTATTAGCGCTTCTGCAGTAGTACTCGGTGTCATGCGAGCAGTTTATAATCGGGACAAGATCAACTTGGCCGCTCAAGGCCATCTCCCCCACCATCAATCTCACCATTCACGACCAGTCTCTCGTTACGATTCGAGAAACAGACAACGCGTAACTGCGGATGCAACTAGGAACGGATTGCTTCGTTTTTGGGTTAAGTGTCCGTCGTAAACTCGTATACATTCCGGACAACTTTTCACGTACGTGAAAGTTGTTTCTTTCGTGTACGCGAACAAAGAGACAGAAACAACAGGGAGAGACCTTGACAGGGTGGCCAAACGTTTTGATGGGGGTAGCACCGCAATAGCCCCGAGCGATCGCTCGATTTTGTCCCTGACTACAATTCGGAACAAAAGCTCTCCTTTCAAGTTTTACGTATGCGTGAATCCAAAACGAGGGTCTTCGGGAACAATTAACCTTTATTCAACCACTCTATCCAGACCTATTCTTCGAAAAAAAAAGTGATACTTGTATATAAAATACTTTCAACCGTTACATAACAGCGTACACCGCACATAGCTTCCCTCGATAAAATAACAGTCGTTTAACCTCGTTAAAAGTACCGAACGGAAAAATGTGTAAAAAGTGAGTAAGACTCGCGTAAATAACTATTTTTCTATCAGAAAATACAGTTCCTGTTACACGAGAGCATCCATCACCTCTTCTAATATTTTTTTCTACAAACGATATTATTACTCATAATATGAGAACTTTTATCGTTCCATTGTAAAGAGACTCCGTCGGTAGACACAATTGTATTAAGAAAGTTACGTAATCGTTTCGAAATACTTTACTCCGGTAACATACGCTACTAAACGATTAAATAAATATCGTTCGTAGATATACATACGAACGATCGTCCGAGACAAACAGTCGCCGCAACGCAATGCAACACCTAGTTAGCTGGCATTGCGGTGTACCCGTTAAAAAGGAACTAAATCATTGATAAGAACGATCGACCGCCTGTCTTCGTGCGTTAACGCGACGGATAATTATACGGCCCGATGCCTCGCTACGCCCCAATATTAACGTTTTTCAACCGTTCATTAGACGGTGCACGTCACGGTTGTTTGACAAATTACGCTAACCATCGACAGCGTTATCTGTTCGAAGGTGGGCTCGCCACGCTCATTGATAAAACGTGGCGGCGTGTATCGCGTTTCGCTTGCGTAAAGGGGCGAGCGGACACGCGAACGGAATGCTGAATGAAATGTTAATCGTTCGCACGTAAATCCGACAGCGATGTTTGCTTACATCGCTGGCCCCAGGTGCGTCCCCGGGATCATCCCCGCGTATGAAAGGCTTACGTAAAGGACACCAGATCGGTTACCGTAAACGTCGAAACGCGACACTCGACGAACAGTTCGCGAATCGAGACGCGGTGATCCCCAACGATCTATACGCAACGGCTGCACAAGTTGTTTTTGCGCCGATTGTGTAACACGCGAGTAGCATTAAGCGTGAAGTGTAGCGGACTCTTACTTAATGATACCGTCTTCGATGTAAACGTCGGTGCAAGCGCTGCCGTCATCGTTGACGACGTTCCCATTTCTGATCAGCAGCCTGTTCTGAGCGCTCTGAAAAACAAAACGAACCGTTAGATATCAAACATTTCTCTCCTTTCTTTCACGGTAGAAAAATATAGATTTTAGGCACTTTGGTAATGTTTTCATCGAGTTGGAATTAAATCACGTAGACTCGATGGTTCGATGTTACAATTACAGACCTACAATTGCTATTTGTGCTCGAATCGCGTAAGTGTCTTGGAAGTTAGATTGGAAAAGAAGGAATTAATTTACTGGTAACGTTAGTTGTTTATTTCGATAATTGTACGAAAATATTGTGAGAAAACACACCGTTGATAATTAAGTAATTTGAAGAAGAAGTTCGAAATAGGTGAAATTGATCCCTTTGGTAGTTCCAGTGTTGAGATAACATTATCGGAAAATAAATCCGTTTAGATAAGCGGTTCTTTCAACGATTATTTTTAATCGTCTTTGCTGGTAGTACGTAAAAAATGGCTGGTTAATAAAAAAAAAAAGGCGTAAATAATAAGCGTAACGAGAATACAGGGGATTGGACAGTGCGAGCGAAATTGCGTATAAATTTTCTCTAACGAGTTTCGAAAGGAAACTGGCAATCCAGAAAGAAAATCTAAGTCACGATGAGCGCTGTTAGCCAACCTGCACGTACTGCCTACACAATCGTTTTCGCCGAGTGTGTGGTCTGCGGCGTTAGACAAAAGGGGGGAAGTTTCCTAAGTGTTCCAGATGGAGCGTCCAGTTTAAAAAGTTTTAATTTTTTAATTATCGTCAACTTTTAATTAACAATCACGAGGTTCGCGCCCGGGTGATCAACGGGGATTTGAATGTTCAAAATGATTAAAAAGTCGGATGTGAATATTTAACGATTCTAAATTAATACGACGACGCCCCCCATTGTGCGAACGCAATTTAATCGACCGCTTGATTATTCGTACGGTAACGAAAACACCGTGTAAGGGAGCGACACGACGAAATATTTGACAACGGAATCGTCGGAAATATTACGAAACAACAACGAAACGAGAAGCTTCAGGAATAATCGTCGTGTTCTCCGAAACGTGAAAAAAAGAGCCGCGTTGAAATGGTACTTGGATAAAGTGTGCGAGCGCTCCGAGAACCGAGAAAGGAAAATCGAGGACAGGGAATAATCTTGAGTAATTATCGTACATTCTTTTTTACTCTCGTTGGTGGAGGATCCTCTCTGGAACGTGTAACGGGACGATTGTACGTGAAAATCGATCACGCGTACATCCTGTACCCCAACTTGTCCACCGTATACATATTGCTAATCAGTGCAGCGTCTAGAAAATCTTCGCCTCGCTCGAAATTGCTACCCATTGAGAGTAACCGTATCTCCCGCATATTGTCCTTGATATTCGTTTGCAACGTGCGTCGGATCCGACATCCGGTGCAGACGATTAACGTGCGTATATTGCTCCACGCTATGGTATACCAATCAGTATATAATAGAAGCTACGCTTCACGCACTTCCGCCAATGCTGGATTTAGAGCAGT